>NC_133324.1:272825168-273425168 GCF_042186555.1 Aquarana catesbeiana
AATTTTACATTGACACCCACAGCGGTTCGCAGCTCTCAGTGTGAACCACTGTGCGATTCAGGTGCGATGCGGGAACCCGTACTGGATTCCCAGGGTTCTCGCATCGCACTAGTGTGAACCAGCACTAAGTGAGGATACCGAGGGCCCACCCACAAACCGAAGTGTTGGAGAAAATAACTGCACCAGCTGCCAGAGGAACGAGGATTGAGGAAAATAAAGTCCTTTTTTTGCTTGGTACACTAGGCAAAAAAATAATTTAATCTTTTTTCAATTCCCTGGAGTTTAGCTGAAGGAAAAAAAAAAAAAAAAAAAAAATCAAATAAATTAATTCATAAGAGAAATATGAAGACTACCATTACGAACCCCTTTCTGAAAATGCTTGCTGTATATCTTTCTTTCCAGATTTCCTTGGTCGCCCCTGGATCCCCCTGGCTGACCTCCATGTCACTACAAGACACAGCAGATGTCAACATCTGTCTCTAGAATGTCTATAAGGAGTCATGCACATGGGTGCATTCGCACATATAGCGTAAACACACTGCTGTATTTTGGCGCCTGGCATGTCTTGGTGCAATACTTGCGTGACAGAAATGCACATATGTAATGTCTGAAACACAGGCAGTGTGTGTTCAGGATATTATATCTGTGCACATGGGACACTTTTACACAAGTATCAGTGCATAGCTGCGTACAGCTGCCTTCATACCTATAGTCTATGGGTGGCTGTACACGGCATCAGCACATCCCAGGCACAAAAATACAAAGTGTTTACGCTGTACAGATAATTGTGCCCATGTGCATGAGTCCTAACTTAATACAGGGTCTCCCTGTGCACCCAGACCACCTAAAGCAGTCTGAAGTGCTGCACAACAGGATCACTGTGCTGGCAGGCTGGGTAGCATAAACTAGCGCTAGATAATCTCCAGAAACTGTCTACTGCAGTGGTCATCAACCCTGTCCTCAGAGCCCACCAACAGGCCAGGTTTTATGTATTACCTTGGGGAGATGCAGACTAGAATACTGCAATCACTGAGCAGCAAATGATATCACCTGTGATGTATTTCAGTTATCTTGCAAACCTGGCCTGTTAGTGGTCCCTGAGGACAGGGTTGATGACCACTGCTCTACTGTATATTTAGACTGATGCAAAAGATGCATACTAGTTCATTATGCCTTTGTCTTACAGGTTTGGTTTTTTTTGGCCATACAGTTTTAAAAATGTTAGTTCACCTTTAATTACTTTTTTTGGAAAGTTCCATATGCATTACAGCTTCAAGTGTACAATAACATGCTACCCTTCGGTTTTTAAAAATGACCCTTTCTTTTGAAATTAATGCCCAAGTGCGTGACGTACCTAAACGTGTTACAAGTTTACAAATGTCAAGCGGTTTTCCTGATGAAACCCTGCTGCCGGGAGGAAAGGAGTCTGGGAGTGTTAACAAAACGTCCTGTGTGCATGAGGTCTAAATAGTAATTTCTGCCTGTCCACTAGTGTAATGAAGTATGATCCACTCCAAAAACTTTTTTGCACTCATGTACTGTCACATGAAAATGAAAGCATAAGTGTAAAAAGACCCTGTAACCAACTAAAGAAAAAAAAAAAAAAAAAAAAAAAAAGTGGATAACAGCAAGTATATTTGCAGCATTTTCATTTGCCTAAACTTTTTTTTTTTCCCCATTAACTTCCTATGTGCCTCTGAATGTACTAGAAAAGGATAGTCCCTTCCTCTTCTAGGTGTGTGTAATAACGGTTTATGCTGGCCCAGCTCCCCTTTCCTCTCACTAACACCACCATCATTTTAGCAGCTGGGGCATGATTAAAAGGGGCATTCTAAAGAATGTCACTTGAGCGAACTCAGTCTGATGGTGCTGCTGTCACATAAAGATAGCAGCACCCAGCAGCAGTCTCAAAGCTTTTTGATGTCTATACAATGGAAGCTATTAAAACTGACAAGCCTAAACTGTATCAACTATCCATATAACCCTTAGGCTTCATACATACTGGACGTTTTTACAGCAGCCGTTTTCGGCTTCAGACTTTTTGTCTGCAGCCAGTAAACTCCCCAGCATGTTATACTACGTGTCCATGCACACAGAGGGGGTGATTTACAAAAGCTGTGCGGCTTCAGTAGATTTCCATATGTACGAAATGGTGCGCTGGTAACAGAGCGCGAATCCCCCCCCATTTACTATAAAGATCTCGGCGAATAGAATGAGAAAGTAACTTTTTCAGAGAAAGCCTGCAAGTACGTTTAGAACTGCGTTTGATCAATGTAAGCAGTGCGCATGCGCAAGTTGCTGTTGTGCTCGTTCACTGCGCGGCCAAAATCTTAGTAAATGTTAAGCAATGTATATGCAATTGCATGGGTTGAACGGGCACACCTCTAAACTTGACAATTTTTTTTTTTTTTTTTATGCTGGTTCACCTTTATGTATTTTCATGTTAGCCATGTTACGTTGCCAACATGTGACATGCACCTTGCTAAAATTATGTAAATAGACTCTCGCCCCTCTAGCTCCCCCTAAAAGGGAATTTAACCTTCCCCCTCTAAGGCATGCGATTTCCTTGGGCTAACTTTTGATGTAAAGGGGAACTCCACACTCCATTCTACAGTGCTCTTGTTTCCTCCCTCTAACCCCTTGGATTTATATGGGCTAACTTTTGCTTTTAAAAGGGGAACTCTGCACTCTGCACTCACTCTATTCTCCAAAGGCTGTGGAGCTGCCTTCACCAATCCAAACCCCATCTTTTTTCAGAGCATACAACAGGGCCAGTTAGGAAAGGGGCAAGAAGAGCAATCACCAAACTCCCTCCTGAACCACACAAGGCCACATGCACTCAACATAGCTGGCTGCCTTTGGGGCATGTTGGGCTCAGTTTTGGGTGGTATTTTTCATGTGGGGGTTCTCATTTTAAGCCTTAACAGACCCAAATGGCCTTGTATGTATTGGGAGGGGGGCAGGCTATTTTTTGTTTTGGGTTAAAATCTTGCAGCTGCAATGTATACATAGTTACATAGTAGGTGAGGCTGAAAAAAGACACAAGTCCATCAAATCCAACCTATGTGTGTGATTATATGTGTCAGTATTACATTGTATATCCCTGTATGTTGCGGTTGTTCAGGTGCTTATCTCAGGGCTTGACAAATTTGCTTTGACTCTAGGAGCCAGTTAAAAAAGTTAGGAGCCAGTTTTTTTTAGAGTGGTATGGATTTTCGCCCCCCTTACTCACAACGGAGCACCCAGTCAATAACTCCAATGAAACACTGTTACATCAGGGTTATGGGCTGGCCAGAAAGAGTAAGGCTGGCAACAGATGGCACTGGTTTGCTCTGGCAGGTGGCACTGGTTTGGAACTGACAGATGGCACTGGTAGGTAGCACTGGCAGGTTTCACACTGAGCTGAGTGTAACTGTGTGTGAAACTGACAAGTAACAGAGGAGAGAGGAGCTGTCAGAATTGAGCTTAATGTCAGGGGTGGGCGGGACCCAGCAGCTATCAAACACCAGCCAATGATTGGGCTGCTTAAGAAAAGGGGCGGGGCCACATACATGAAGTGGCCCGCCCAGATCCCATCCCATTGGCTGGTGTTTGATAGCTGCTGGGTCCCGCCCACCCTGACATCAAGCTCAAATCTGACAGATCCTCTCTCTCCTCTCTGTTACGTATCAGTTTCACACACTCAGCGGCTCTGGCAAGCATCAAGCACCGCGCTGAGTGTGGAGAAGGGAGGAGGAATGGCAGTCAGTGTTAAATATCATAGCACTGCATGTCTGGGGCATCGGGAGTTGCAGTGAGTGGGCTGGTGGCAGCCTAGGCGCCAGGTTGCGGTTTCTGGTCGCCATGGCGACCTGGCGCCTGGGGTTTGTCGAGACCTGGCTTATCTAATAGTTTCTTGAAACAATCGATGCTCCCCGCGGAGACCACCGCCTGTGGAAGGGAATTCCACATCCTTGCCGCTCTTACAATAAAGAACCCTCTATGTAGTTTAAGGTTAAACCTCTTTTCTTCTAATTTTAAGAAGTGGAAAGTTTTCTGGATATAGATTTGTAAGTTTTCTCTAAAGCCGTACATCTTTGAAGCCGCATTTTGGATACATGCTACAGTTGCACCACTTTACAGGCAGCGTAAGCCCCCCCGGGCATGCTCAGGGAATTTTTTTGGTGCTTTTTGTGTGTGAACAGCACTAGGATTTTTCTGGGCATGTTAATAGAGTGTGGGCATTTTTTGGGTTGGTAATTTAAGGACATCCTTAACAGGTGTACCCACTTTTCTGTCTCTACATTGGGTGAACTTGCATTTTGTGTACGTGTTTTCAATTGCCTCATTAGCACACATACCTATGTATATACCCATGTATATAAAGCTTACAGATAGCATTTTTTACCTTGCCCTGAAAAGAAGCAAGATTGTTTGATGGTGTGTGTGGAAAGCAACCTGCGTTGTCAGAGCAGAGAGCAGACGTGCCTTTGGAAGCTCCGGCTTCCAATAGCTCCGGCCATCCAGCTTTCCATCCATTCAGGACTATCCCCGGACCCCCAGCTGCGAGGACCAGGAATGGGAAGCGATCACCCCAGACCCTTCCCGCCTAGCTCTGCCCCCAGCGCTCCACTGCGCCGTCCACAGCCTTCGGAACACCGCGATCCCAGCCGCCAGCCTCCCGGGGCAGTCTCTCAGGACACACAGCGGCTCCAGCCTGCCGCTTACCCCCCAGCCTCCATCGGCAGGCCCGCACGCTCCATCCTACCGGGCCCAACCCACCATCCACGGACGGGACCACAGCCACACCGGGAGCCCGAGCATCAGGACAGCCCGCGGCTCAGGCCTAGCCCATCGCCCATCTTGGTCCACCCAGGGCAGCCGCAATCACGCAACCCTCCACCCGGATCTCATCCCCGGACCCCCCCCAGCAGGTTAGTAACGGGACCCGGTCCCCCCCTACCCCCACCCAGCCCCTGCCCTCCGGGCATCATCCGCAGCCGCTGTCCGGTCGCCTCTGGTCTAGTCAGCTAGACACGAGGGACAGACCGCGGCTGCGGCCTAGCTCCGGCCTATCTCCTCAGCTCACCCCACTCCCTCTTCATCGGGCCTGCGCGCCCCCTCCCACCCTGAACACCTCCTCCTCCTTCACCTCACTGCAGGGGCACCAGGTTACAGAGAATCGGGATACCACAGTTCAAGCCCAGCCCGGCACCCAGCCTGATCCACCAGACCCGGTTGCAGCACCGGTAAGTAGTGACCCAGGTCTCTCTGCCCTCTCCTTCCGTTCCTTCTCACTCCTTCTCACCCCCCCTTCTTCTCTCCCCTTCATCCCTGGTCAGGTAAGTACCCCAGGGCACCACCCACTAGCAGTTGATCCAGGGTCCTCTGGTCCGACCGCCTCTCGGGGGGGGTCAAGAAGGAATTTTTTTCCCTTTACTGTAGCAATTGGCCAGCTCAGATAGGGGTTTTTCGCCTTCCTCTGGATCAACGGGAGGGCGGCAGGTCAGCGGGACCCCCCCCTCCATCACCTCACCATCTGCACCACCAGCACACCACCCGACATCCTTCAAGACTATCATCTTCTCAGCAACCTCATTGTCGCTACATCAGTATCATCATCGTAGTCATCCTATTCACCATCAACTTTTTTCTCGCCATGTGCAACTTCAAAATACTCCACAAACTAAGAAATACCACCTCAACATTACCAACCTCCATTCAAAAAATACTACAGAAAGAACTACTAAGGACCAACCTACAATCAACTATCAAGCACAAGAAGACACCAATTCAACCAAAACAATTAGCGTGCGCCCTGATCAACACCAGATCTGCAGTCAAGCATAGACTGGAAGTCCACGACTTCATCACCCAAAACAACATAGATAGCCAACTTTCTGTGATTTAGAGGCAAACACCTGACTGCAACGCTATCCTAACTGAATTGGTGCCTGAGAACTACAGCATCCTAAAGGGGCACAGAATAGGAAAAAAAAAAAAAAAAAAAAAAAAAAAAAAAAAAAGGGAGGAGGCCTTGCAGTAATCTTCAAATCTCACCTTGCGCTCATCAAGCCAACCTTACAGAACCCAGTGCCTTTCATTGAGACACTCACCCTACATCTTCAAACAACCCCTCAAGACACCATCCACATACAACAGACCAATCTCCTGACACCGTTCACGGAATTCATTTCAATACACACCCTGAAAACCAAAAACCTTCTAGTACTTTTGGATTTCAACCTCTGGGCAAACTCTACCGAAGACCCCATCGCCTGCATTAACCAACTGGAAAAACTAGGTCTTCAGCAACTGATAAAAGCCCCCACGCATGGTTCAGGACACATTCTGGACCTCATCTTCAAACAAAATATGGACATCAACATATTCGACAATGTACCACTACAATGGACGGACCACCACGCTATCAAATTCACAATCACCACTAACACCACCCTCGAAAAACGGAAACCCGCAACAGCACACTGGACCAGACCTCAGAGGAAACTACATTCCGAACTCTTCAAAACTACATTATCAAACAAAATAGCAATGCTAAAGCTAAACCTTTCAACGGAACTAACCCTCAACCCCTTAAACAAGGCATTACTACAAACAGCAGACTGAGTGGCTCCTAAACGTAGAACACTCATCCGCAGAAGAAACTCGGGATAGTTTAATGGCACGCTTACTCTACTGAAGCAAGAATGCAGAAGAGCTGAAAGAGCATGGAGAAGAAATCCTACTAAGGAAAACCACACAAACTACAAAGCGGGGGAGGGGAGAGAGGAACCAGCGTCATGACATGACGCCGGTTTGTTTACAAGTGATCGCTCCGTTACTTGACGGAGCGATCACGTGCTAAACAGCCGCCGGGTGTACCAAGATGGCCGCCGCTCCGGAGCTAGGCCGAAGCCACGGCCTTTCCTAAGGCCGAGGCAGCAGCGCGCTCCACGGAGCACATGTGTGCCGATCCGAACAGGTTGAACCGTTCGGACCACGGATCGGTGACGATCCGTTGCACCCCTAAACTCCAAGATTATGGAAAAAGCAGTAGTACAACAGCTACAATGCCACCTGGACACACACAAACTCTTGGACCCTCTGCAGTCAGGATTCCGTCCAGGCCATGGCACAGAAACGGCACTCCTCAAAATATGGGACAACGCCCTCGAAGCAGCAGATGACGGAGAATCATGTCTCCTGGTACTGTTGGACCTCAGTGCAGCGTTCGATACAGTGGACCACAATACATTACTCATCCGCCTCACAGAAGTTGCAGGAGTTACAGATTCAGATCTAAAATGGTTCGCCTCATTCTTGGGAAATCGTTTTCAGACAGTGAAACTTGGAGCCTTCACCTCTGAAACCTGCGCTGTTTCTTATGGAGTCCCTCAAGGTTCACCCTTGTCACCAGTGCTCTTCAACATCTACATCAGCCCTCTCCTCAAAATCATCAGAAAAATCGGACCTCTGCTTCCACTCATATGCCGATGACACTCAACTCTACTTTCGCATTACCGGAAAAAAAAAAAAAAAAATCAATATCACCAACTAGAAAAATGCCTCACATTGATAGACGACTGAATGACCACCGGCTCCCTCAAAAGACCCCGTGGACACCTCCCACCATCTTTGGACAGACTATCCCCCAAAGCACCAAAGCCAAAAGTCTCGGAGTCATCTTTGACTCAGAAAATGTCTATGGATGCACAAATAGGTTCAGTGGATCTCATCATTTTCTATGCCTGCTACATAGACTCATCCCCTTCATTCCTGAAGAAGACAAAGCAGCAGTAGTTGGTACAATCATCAATTCCCGACTTGACTACGTGAACTCCCTCTACATAGGACTACCTAAATATCATATTGCACGCCTACAATTCATCCAAAATACAGCAGCAAGACTGGTAACAGGATAAAAACTCTGGGAATCCATCTCTCCGTCCCTGAGGAGCCTACATTGGCTAACTGTAAATAATCAGATCACATTCAAGACCCTCTGCCTCACCCACAAATGCATACAAGGAAACGCTCAATACTTATGCGAGAGAATAAAACACTACAAATCGCAATCTTTGATCAGCAAACCAAAACCTACTCTTCATTACCAAGTCCCGCTACAAATCGAAGGGAGACCGAAGATTAGCAGTCAAAGGACCACGGCTATGGAACGCTCTACCAACTAACATCCGCTTGGAAGAAAACCATCAGGCCTTCAGAAAAAAAAAAAACTTAAGACCTACCTCTAAGGAGCTGGACGACACAGGACAGATAAGCGCCTTGAGGCGATTCAGTTCGCATTTGCAGCGCTATACAAGTCTTTCATTCATTCATGTGGAAAGAGTACATTTGGGTGTCCTTATAGAGTTTGTAACACATGTATTTTCTCTTTGTATTTTTTTTTTTTTTTTTGTTATGTCTTTGCAAAACAGATGTGTTTTAAATCAAGTTTTTTTTTACTTTATTCTGGGGAGGGGGTGGGGGATATTTTTCATTGAAATAAATATTTTTTATGTTGTCAATCTGTGTTGTTTGCAGGTTGTTTCACTTTGATTTAAATTGTCTGTGCTGCATTATTTTTCAAAATCTTCCAATAAAATTTGTAGCAAATTTTTAAGTTTTAAGTGTTTTGTTAATTTGTTTTGCAGATGCATGCTCAATCCAAGTAATGCATTTTACACTCTTCCCCCCAAACAATTTTCATGCAACAGATTTCCCAGCTGCAGCTTAACTAGGCTGATTGGCATGGCAAAACAAGAAAAAAAAAAAAAAAAAAAAAAAAGTGTGCTTTGTCTAAGGCCCCTTTCACACAGGCACCATCAGTTTAGCCACGTTAAAAACGTATCAGTTCTTATCCGTTGCTTCATCCGTCTTCATCCCTCATCCGTTCCGTTAATCTCCGTTTTCATCCGTCTTCTGTTCCGTTAATATCCGTTTTCATCCGTTAAGGTATACGTTTACATCCGTTTTTGTATCCGTTTTCATCCATTTACAGCAGTTTCTTTGCATTTAAGGAAATTACCCAGAAAGCCTTGCTCCACCCATCCTACATTGCCATGCGTGAACAATTTGCTGACTACTTTCTATCTCCATCAGGAGAAGTTTCATGGCAGTATATATATATATATATATATATATATATATATAGCAGTGCAAATTTAAATTTATTAATTCATTAATTTGGGTATTTCATTGTGTTTTGATAGCATAAAAAGACACAAAAGCACATGATATGTTCAAAACAGTTTTAGTTTTATTATTCTGCATAACCCTTTTAAAATAAAGTTTTTTCACTTTGTTTTTTTATTTGTCAAAGTATGAACTTTGAATAATTTCTTCAAAACGGATCTTAACTGATCGGACGTTGACGGACATTGTCAGTTAACGTCAGTTAATATCCGTTTTGATGGATCTGGACGTAGCTTTGTACGTTAAAAAAAACGGATAAAAACGGAAGCGGAGGTTAACTGATGGTAACGGATGGTCATCCGTTTGCCCATAGGAATGCATTGTCGTCCGTCGACGGATGGAAGAAAAACGGATAGACGGTCCGTCCGTGTGAAAGGGGCCTAAAAGCTACTTTCCTGGTGCCTTCATGGTAGCACATGCATGGATTGTACATATGCTGCCATGGATAGGCACCAGGAAATGAAAATTACAGAGAGGTAGGTATTCAATTCCATTTTAGGGCAGTGGGTCTCCGTCCTCAAATACCCTAACAGGACATGTTTTGGAAATTTATCTTAGCTAAAATAACTGTCCAAAATACTAAGCCATTGACTCTGATTTAAAGCACCTGTCCAAGATGAAGGTAAACCTGCAAACATTGCCTGTTGGGGGTACTTGAGGATAGGGTTGAGAACCACCGATTTAGAGCACGGAGCTAAAATCTAGCTCAAGACAATCCTATTCTAATTGTGGGCATTTGAGGGAAACCAAGTGAGTGTTAGAACCCCTGCTTGTCTTTTAGGTTGGGCTTTGTGTCCGTTTTCTGAAAATTGGCTTCACTTCCTGTCACATAGCCAAACAGGAAGTGAGGGTAAAACCCTACCAATGTCTTTCCTTGGGGACACACAGGTCAGTCTAAATAGTTTCCACATTTCAAAGATATTAGAAGTAATATGAATGAGATTAGCATCAAAAGGGTTAATTAACCGAGTACACCTACTAATTGCCTAACAAGACACTTCCAATGAGATGAAATTAACCAATTGTATTGGGCGTGCGCTATTATCAATGAGTTGCAGTTAACATATGCGGGTATTTATTATCGTTATTTGCGCTTCAATGTGCACCGGTTCGCATGTTCAATTAACAAATTTTCCGGCGCACCAATTAATGTATGAACTGGTGCAGTGCCTTCTTAGTAAATCACCCCCATAGGCTTTTATCAGTTTTTTGTTTTTTTTTGGCAGGGGCATTTTCTGGCTGGAAAAAAAACCCAGAACTAGTGGGTTTTAAGAGGAGTTTTTCCATCTGTGAAAACGCTCTAATGCTGATAAAGCCATAAACTTTTGTGGAAGTATAGTTTTGCTAAAAACCGCTAAACACTGAAAAACGCTACTGCAAAACTCATTCTACAGCTAACGCTACTGGTGTTTATACAACGCCCCAGTGTGCATGAGGCCTTATAGGAAAACTACAAATTAAATGAAAAGCGTTAGTTCTGTTAGAATGTTAACAGTTAGAGTTTGTCCTTTCTAAAATATTTGTTTGGAAAGTCTAAAATCGGATGTCAAAAGTTGTGTACACACTATGCAAAAATCAAACGATCGTGCCTCAAACTGAATTTTTTTTCCGATTTTCTCATAGTGTACATCCTACTTTAGGCTTTTTCCCTCTGTTTTCACCTGGTGATCTGGCCAGTAACACTCCTCCTGTATTAGAGAGGCCCCACTTTGTATGAAGGAGCACGGGGGCACCTTTGGACAGCAGCACTGTTAATCTGGGGGAAGGAGAGTGTTAGATCTACTAGAAGATTTAGATACACTAACAAAGTAATCTCTGTAACTAATAAATTCTGCTGGAGAGCTTGTTCCTGAGAAAAACAGACATGCTGGATCTTCAGGGTAATATAAAAGAAAGCCTAACAAAGCTGAAATAGGTTTTCTTTTGGGTTTAATACCACTTTAAGGCCTTCTCTTTTTTTTTTTTTTTTTTTTAATTTAAACAAGTGATGCCTAAAACAAAACCTATACATACTCACGCATCATTCAGATTTTCCAAGTCAGATTGTTTTAAATGGAAGAATTTTTTTGCTTCTCAATCGCCATATAATCAAGGTAATCTTGATTCTGCTGTAATCAATACTCCTGCACAGTTATTAATCACAACAGGGGCTACTTTTTGTTGGAAACAAACCACACCTCCTACAACATTATTTTTATTGGGCATTTTACCTAGCTGTGGGAGATGTATGTGCACATCATCCCACATGATTTCATCCCTGCTGTGATTAAATTAGGAAATGTCTGTGGAGAGCCGGTGTTCTGACATATAGTGTCCTCCTATCAGATAGTGTCCGCCCCGTACTGCGCAGGCGCAGCGCCTGCGCAGTACGGAGCAGCAGGAGATGCCGAAAATGTCCGAAGTTGATCAGCTGACCATCAGCTGTACATGGCGCTCGGGCACCTGTTAGCGATGGCAGTGTAAGAGGGCCCCTCGCGGGCTCGCTTCGCTCGCCACGCTTCGATCGCCACGCTTCGGGCATGGCCTCGCTGCGCTCGGCAACTATTTATTCTAACTCTATGTCCACTTGGATAGTAGGGAATGATCCTGGACATAGGGTAAGAATAAATGCGCAGGCGCCGTGTACAGCTGACGATCAGCTGTTGAACTTCGGAGACTTTCGGCGTCTCGTTTGTCCTCCGTACTGCGCCTGCGCAGTACAGGGCGGACACTTCTGGATAGGGGACTGTATTCGACAAGACACCGGCAATAATCAACAGATCTGCCTGGCTGGTCAGGTGCAGGGAGTTCTCTGCCTAGAAATACCTAATCATTAGCTTTGGCAGTCTGCAAGTATGGCCCCATGAAGATCACTTAAACCTGTCTGGAGAAGATTATTCTTCCCTAGATATGTTCACAGTAAAATAAGCCTCTGTACCATAGAGTGCAGTCACACCTCTGTTGAAGTACATTGCAGTGAATCTACTAAAGTCCAGCTCCAAGCAAAAATACAATTTAAAAGTAGTTCATTGTGCTTCAATTACCTTACTCCTCAGTCTTGACTGCAAACACCTTTTCCAACGCCATCTCACAGTATAACAGAAGTCAAATTCCTGTAGAATGCTTGGTTCACACCTATGCGTATGGGTGCAGCAATCACATCTGGTCCCGTACCCAAATTGCACCGCTTTTAGGAGAATAAATCAGACAAATACAAAAACTGTTTCCTCTATGGGACGTTGAAAGGCAGAAACTCCTTAGCAATCAGATAATGTTGAAAATATATTTATAAATATATTTTCAACATCATCTGTTTGCTAAGGAGTTTCTGCCTTTCAACGTCCCATAGAGGAAACTGTTTTTGTATTTGTATTAATTCAGGGATGTGGGCAGCAACTCCTAATCTATAGATCTATGGCATAGCTGCAAAAAATAAAAAATACAAATTTTAATAATCTGACACTTACCTGTCCTGGAGTCCAGCAATGTTTCCATCAGCTGTTGGGTGCATGCCGCCTCCATTGTGAGTAAGGGAACCCAGCAGTGTAGCCTTTCGGCTTCAGACGGGGAACTCTACTGCACATGTGTGTGACGTCAATACCCGCGGCTGAGGCTCCCAGAAGTGGGGAAAGCATACCTGTGAAAGACAGGTATGCTGTCTCCCCTCCACCACAGAAAGGTGTCAAATGTGGCACCGAAGAGGGGGAGGAGTACACTGCTTTAAGGACTGCCCTGCATACATGTACTGCGGCCCTTAAGCGCAAAAATCGCGTACCTGTGATTCCGGTTGGCAGCTCTGGGGTGCACACAGCCGGAGCCGCACTCCCCCTGTGATTGGGCACAGCTGGAGCCAATCAGCGGGTCCGTCGGCCCCTGGGACCCGCCAATCGTTCACTGGAAGAAGCAGAATGGCGATCTGCTTATATAAACAAGGCAGACCAATGTTCTGTCAGAGAGAAAAAATGTATATATATATATATATATATATATATATATATATATATATATATATATATATATATATATATATATATATATATATATATATATATATATATACATACTTCATACCCTGTCCATAGTAATATGACGTCCGCAGGAGGGATCTCCCATCCTGGGCGGGCATCATATGGCGTCCTGGGCTTTCCGATCGTCTAGGGGGCACGCGACCCGGTGCGGGCGTGCCCGCGGTGTCCCCCGGGTACCCGCGATTGCCGGTAACAGAGCCCGGGACATGGATCTGTGTGTGTCTGATGTGTCCACAGCAATGTCACAGTCACGATAGAAAAAAAAAAAACAAAAAAAAAAGCCGCCATTACTAGTAAAAAAAATTAAAATGACATAAATCTATACCCTATTTTGTAGACGCTATAACTTTTGCGCAAACCAACCAATATATGCTTATTGCGACTACAAAAATATGTAGAAGAAAATATAATCGGCCTAAACTGAGGAAAAAACTTTATTTTAAAAATTGGGATATTATAGCGAAAAGTAATAAATATTGTGTTTTTTTCAAACTTGTCAATCTTACTTTGTTTATAGCGCAAAAAATAAAAACCGCAGGAGGTGATCAAATACCACCACCTCAATTTGTGGGGGGGCGGGGAAATGATAAAATTTTAATTTGGGTCCAGTGTTGCATGACCGCGCAATTGTCATTCAAAATGTGACACCCTATATTGAAATGGTTAATATTCATTTTTTACCCACTGGTGCTGATATTAGGAAGAAAGAAGCCTTCTATCTCTTATCACACCAGCTTCTCTCCCAGATTCTCCACCTCTGAGCTGGTGAATCTGGAAGGGAGATATTTCAGATCTCACTTTTATAAACTGGCCTTTTGTGACAGAATGGTCATGTACTGTGATGAGAAGCAGGGAACATGTTCTCTGCTCCTTATCTCAGCTAAACCGGTACACCCCAGAAATCAGCTGTGATCCCGAGGATCACGCTGACCTCTGTTATATAAATGAACACCAAAGTGTTTGCCTGCATCAAGTAACATGGTACAAAAAGTACCATGCAATCCGGTTGCAGCATGTTTCCAAAAGTAGTGCATGCGCTACTTTGGTGCAATTGGAGCCCATTCAAAATATATGGACTCAAATCGCACTGCATCGCAGTGAATTGCACAGGAACCCGGTGAGATTCAGTGTGAACCTAGCCCAAGTTTAGTTCATTTGGACAAAGTTGATCCAAATGAACTCTTTACGAAGAGATGCAGTAGCTGTTTGTGCTGTATTAACTGGATATGGCCTCAGCTACATACAGTATACAGTGCAGTAGGGCCGAAACAACTAATTGACAACGAATCGAGTATGAAAATAGTTGTCAACTATTTTCATAATCGGCCTGCATACAGAATGCATTATTTGTTTACATATCAGGAAATACAGTGCAGCACGCATACAGCTCAGTACACCGTCCATACATGTCAGAAGACATAGTGCAGCACATCCATAAATGTCAGTAAGTGCTTGAGAACTTGTGAATGTCAAAGGACCAATGCCTCATGGGACATGTAGTCCTGAGCAGGAAGGGAGTGGCTCTAAAGGCAAAAGTTTTTTTTACCTTGCTATAGGGGGCACGCTATACTATACTTTGTAGCTTGCTATTGGGGCACTCTGAAGGCAGTAGGAGCCAGAAGCGTCAGTGGGGGGGACCCCAGAAGAGGAGAATCAGGGTTGCTCTGTGCAAAACCATCCTTTACACAGAGCAGGTAAATAACGTTTAAAAAAACGTTAATTTAACCAACAATCACTTTAACCACTTCAATACCAGACACTTTCGGCCCTTCCTGCCCAGGACAATTTTCAGTGCGGTCGCACTTTGAATAACAACTGCGCAGTCATGCAACACTGTACCCAAACTACATTTTTATCATTTTCTTACTCAAATATAGCTTTCTTTTGGTGGTATTCAATCACCACTAGGGTTTTTATTTTTTCCTAAACAAACTAAAAAAAGACCAAAATTTAAAAAGAAAAAAAATAAAGTTATAAAATGTTGTTGTTTTCTCCTTCACTGACAGGCACTGATGAGGAGGCACTGATATGTAGAACTGATGGCACTGATAAGGTGCCACTGATAAGTAGAAGTGATGAGGTACTGACAGGTGTTACTGTAGGGCACTGATTGGCAATCCTAAGGGGGCACTGACTGGCAGCTGATGGGCAACTTTTTGGCAGCTGTGGTGGCACATCTGATGGGGCTGTGCTGATAATCAATGCTGATCGGCTCTCCCTGTCAGCGCGAACCAAGGAATGGCGTTTACCAGCACTTCCTGGTTCATGCGATAATCAGCTGTGATTGGTCACAGTTGATCACGTGATAAGAAACCTCTGTCAGAGCCTTCTTACCACGATTGGAGATGCGGCGTGTCAGACGGACACACCGCGATCGCCACGCGTCCCCGCAACGGCATGTTATCCTACTGGACGCCATATGATGCCCAGTCAGGATAACAGAACCACCACCCAGCCATCAATCTGCTATAGGCCGGGCGGGAAGTGGTTAAAGACTGTGCAGGGAAGATCAGCATCTGAACCCAGAGAAGGTGGAGGCTGATAGACTGGAGGAAATATAAAGGCATTACAATTACATTTAAACTAAACTTTTACCAGTATTGTGCATTATATTTAAAATGATTATATCCATGGGGAAGAAAAAAAAAAAAAAACCCCTCAGCTTTTAGTACTACTTTAATATAAAAGATTTATATCCCCCTTCATCTCCAACCCATAGTTAAAATGCCCATATATCCTACTTCTGGGTGTGTGTATAAAATATATATAACTTTCACAGTATAAATTAACCCCTTATAGTAGTATCTGCTCTTTTTGTACTATAAAGGGCTTTTTTTTTTTTTTTTAACCCCATTATGACAGATATAAAAAAACTACTACTACTACTACTACTACGCCTGGTTCACACCTGTGCGTTTTTGCAGAAGCGAACTACTTCATTTAACATGGTTTCCTATAGGACACGTTCACATCTATTTTTTTTCAGCTGCTGTGTTTTTGGAAAGGGTCAAGGACTTGTTTCAACATAAAACTGCTTTTTTTTTTGGTTCAATAGACTTCAATGGAGAAGCTGCAGAAAATCATGTAATGCGTTTCTGCAGCAACTTGCGTTTTTTTAATCTGCCCAACAACAAAAAGAAAAAAAAAAAAAAGGCGCATAAAAAGTGCAAAACGTAAATCGCGGGAAAATCGCATGTGCAAAAATGCAAAAGGCACAGCAAAAAGCAATGCAGAAATGATCCAAAGCAAACTGTATGCAGTGAAACAAGCATTATGCTGGCCATACACATCGATTTTCAGACAAGAATATTCATACGAAAAATCTTTGTACATTAGCTGAATGAAAGAATGTCGTTTGGAAATTTCACTTGGTTTTAACATTCAGTTTTAAAAGTAATGTAATTTCTGATCGAATACCACATACACTGTCCAAAAATTCCTTTGACCCAAAAGTTTTCTATTCTGCTCATTTTAATTTTCCCATCACAGTGTTCAAACAGAATGTCAATTTGACCCCACTAGCGATTAGAAAATCAAACAAACGGTCTTAAAACAACGTTTTTTGAAGGAAGACATTGTTTTTGTATGGCCAGCATATAATATATTAGGCCACTTTCACACTGAGGCGCTTTACAGGCGTTTTAGTGCTAATAATAGCGCCTGCAAAGGGACTCTCCTGTCACTCCAGTGTGAAAGTCTGAGTGCTTTCACACTGGAGCAGTGCGCTTGCAGGAAGCTAGAAAAAGTCCTGCAAACAGCATCTTTTGGGGTGGTGGAGGAGCGGTGTATACACTTCTCCTCCACCACCCATTCCCATTGAAATGAATGTGCAGCGCTGCCAAATCGCCTGCAAAGCGTTTCGGCAGCGGCGCTACACGAGCAGTATTAGCCCTTTCTTCGGCCGCTAGCGGGTGTTAAAAGTGCCCTACTAGTGGACAAAAGGCGCCGCTAAAACGATGGCAAGGCTTTACCGCCGACTATTACCGCCCCAGCGTGAAAGTAGCCTAACTGTTCTGTCTGAAAAATCGGCAAAAACAGTCTAATTTTTTTTTTCTTTAAATAAAAAATTTGATCCAAGTCTGATGATCTTTACAAGATTCAACCTCTAATAGTATATACAGTATATCTCTTATGTCTTCTGACTGGATCAGCAATTTTGCTCTCTAACCAGACGGTTATTCATATTTACCACCGCATATAGATATTTAAGAATTGCCTTTTTTTAATACTTTTACATCACACTTTAAGGTTATCCAATTAATTGAAACAATAATCAGCCAACTAATCGATTATGAAAATAGTTGCAGCCCTACAGTGCAGTGTTCCAGCTGTGGGATGGAAAGTTCCTGTTCAACTCCTGGAACATAAGCCAGGCTGAGCGGCACTCAGCATTTCAAAAGGGATCCGATGAAGCTTTGTAATCAATCATGTAATCATTCATAGAACACAGTTTCTGGTGAAAGGCTGAGTGCTGCTCCAGAAGTGGAATGGAAGTTCTGGTCCCACTGCCAGAATACAGCACTGCATACTGTTATGTATGTAGCTGAGGCTAAATACAGTTTATACAGCACACACAGTCACTGCATCCCTTAGTGAAATAGTCAATTTGGATCAGCTTGGTCCAAATGAACTATTTAAACTTCAATATAAACTGGAGATCAGCTTTAATCCACAGGAGTTTGGTTATCTTCCACTCAACTGCTAACATAACAAACAGCTCCCAAATGCATTGTCTACATCTTTATACATGACCATGGGGTTTAGGAAATTATTGAACAGATTTTCCATAGTAACTGGTTTTCTGCTGAACAACAGGCACAAGCTTCTTATATATTAATATCTTCCAGTGGGCAGCAAGGGCAGTAAGGAGCTACATCTGCACAGAATTATGACGACATTTGTGCACAGGGAATCCAAGAGCATCCTCCAAAAATCTGTAGCGTGTGTCCAGTGGTGCCCCAGCTAAAGACTGAAGTGTGAAGAAAGTCCAGTACTCCATGTCAGATCGAGTTTTCACTGCAAACAGCTGTATAACTGTAGCTTACATAGTCTGGGCCTTCAACATGATGTGCTGATATTTTGCAACAAGCCCTACAGCTGATGAATAAAAATTAGATATAAATGAATCTGACACTGGTCAAAGTTTTCAGTCTACTATGACAGTAAGACGCAGTTGGAATCTCAACCAGTTCAGCAAAAACCGGCCGAGATTCGTACCATGTATGGGGCAGGCTGAATGTACCAAGTTGATCAATCAACTTAGATAAAACCAGCATGTTGGGTTTTGCCTGCGATTATCGCTAGAGGCTGCTAGCAATAATCACTGGCTTCCCCCGCCCGGAGAGGGCAATGGCCCGACAGGAGGGATTCCCGCATCAACACTGTGTTGATGGGGGAATCGTGCAAATTTCATTCAATGGCTAGCCTAAGAAGACCTTTCTTTAAAAAAAACAAAAAAAAAAACCCATCACATCAGCATGCAGCTCTGCACGCTGCTATGAAATCATCTTACATTCATATGTTAGCACCTACCCACCCCTTTGTCAGCAGCCCTTCAAGACCCCTTTCACACTAACGGTTTGCAGGCACTATTGTGCTAAAAATAGCTTTCACACTGGAGCGGTGCACTAGCAGGACGGGAAAAAAAGCCCTGCTAGCAGCATCTTCAGAGCGGTGAAGGAGGTGTATACACCGCTCCTTCATTGCTCTTGCCCATTGAAATCAATGGGGCAGCACGGCTATACCGCTGGCAAAGCACCTCTGCAGAGCCCCTTTGCGGTGGTTTTTAACCCTTTCTCGGCCGCTAGTGGTGGGTAAAACCGCCCCGCTAGTGGCAGAATACCGCTAAAGCGACGGTAATAATGGCAGCGCTTTACCGCCGACGCACCTCCCGCCCCAGTGTGAAAGGGGCCTAAGAAGGAATTAAACCGAAAGAAAAGATTTTTTTAAACAGAAAAAAAATCCATTGATCTCTTCTGTCATAAAACTTTCTCCCTGCTTATCAGCATTTATGTACACTGACCAGGAATAGCTCAGTATACAGTCATAGAACAGGACTCCTGTGCACGCAAGTGAAGTCACCAAGACCCAATCAAAACAGCTGAAGACTCCAAACCAAAACTGTCAAGTAATGCTGGCCATACACTATACGAAAAATCGGCCGAAAAATCGTTCGTATAGACACTTCGTTCGTTTTTCAGCAAGTTAATGGGCACAAATCGATAATTGTTTGTGACGTTTTTGTGGGAAAAAAAACGAACGGGAAGTTTGGAAAATTTCTGCCGAACGTACGATAAATTGCAAGGTTAATGTGTTTCCCGTCCGAACTGTCTGCACTAAGTATATGTAAAAAACGAACAAAAAATGATTTATTCATGTCCACTGAACAATTTATCGGTCATTACATGATGGCAAGATCGTTTGCGGTCACGGTCGTTTTTCGAAAATGTGTTCGGCCGATTTTCTGTATAGTGTATGGCCAGCATAAGTCTGCTATGCATATTAGTACGTTATGACAAAGCTCCTTGAGCCTATTTATTTATGTTTTTGCGGAGGGGTCTTAAACCAGAACTAAACCCTCCTATCCTTTAGGGCTAAGGAAGCTGCCATTTTGATCTCTGTGACAAATGTCATTCATTGCATTATTATACAGGATTTATATAGCACCAACAATTTGTGCAATGTTTTAGGGCTGCAACTAACGATTATTTTCATAATCGATTAGTTGGCCGATTTATTGTTTCGATTAATCGATTATTCGGTTAATAACCTTAAAAAAAAGTGTGGTGTATAATTTAGTTAATGTGTACAGTTTTAAAAAAAAGGTAATTTATTCTTAAATATCTCTATGCAGTGGTAAATATAAATAACCAACTATATGGTTAGGTAGCAAAATATCAAATCCACTCTGAGCATAACAGACAGAAGAGATATACTGTATATACCAGGGATATGCAATTAGTGGACCTCCAGCTGATGCAAAACTACAAGTCCCATCATGCCTCTGCCTCTGGGTGTCATGCTTGTGGCTGTCAGAATCTTGCTATGCTTGATGGGACTTGTAGTTCTGCAACAGCTGGAGGTCCGCTAATTGCATATCCCTGGTATATACTATTAGAGGAGATATACTGTATATACCATTAAAGGGTGAATCTGGTAAATATCATCAGACTCGGTGATCACATTTTTTTATTAAAAACAAAAACAACGTCTTCCTTCAAAAAAAATGTAATTTTAAGAACGTTCGTTCTTTCATTCAGTGAATGTATAAAGATTTTTCGTCTGAATATTCTAGTCTGAAAATTGATCCGTGTGGCCAGCATAAGGCTCAGTACACACCTATGCAGTTTGCTTTTCATCTGTTTCTGCAGTGCTTTTTGCTGTGCGTTTGATTTTTGTGCACGTGATTTTGCTGCGATTTGCGTTTTTGCATTTTTTTTGGCCAATTTGTTGTTGGGCAGATTAAAAAACACATATTGCTGCAAAAAAGCATTACATGCTTTTCTGCAGCTTCTCTATTGAAGTATATTGAACCAAAAAAGCACCGTTTTGCGTGAACGTGTCCCATAGGAAGCCATGTGCATGAACTGTAGTGCGTTTCTGCAAAAAGCACCAAAAAACACATAGATGTGAACCAGGCCTAAGACGTTTAGTAACATAATGGGGTGAAAAAAAACTAAAATTAGCCCTTTATAGTACAAAAAAAGCAGATAATCACTACTGTAAGGGGTTATTTTTTTTTAGTGTAGAACTGTGAAAGTAATATTTGCAGTAGCGATTATTTGCTCTTTTTGTACTATAAAGGGCTCATTTTAGTTTTTTTTTAACCCCATTATGTTACTGGCCGATTAATCGATTATGAAAATAGTAATCGATTAATTTCATAATCGATTAGTTGTCGATTAATCGATTAGTTGTTTCAGCCCTACAATGTTTTACAACATGAGGGCAGACAGTACAGTTACAATTCCATACAGGAGGAATCATAAGGGCCTTGCTCATTAGCATTTACAAGCTAAGATGCCTTGAATATAAAAATTGTACCACAGCTAATTTGATGAGTTAGGGCTCTTTCACACGGACGATCCGTATGTCAGTTTTTCATCCTTCCATTTTCGGATGAAAAACGGACATACATTCATCCCTATGGAATAGCGGATGTCAGAGGATGAATGTCCGCCGACATCCGACCCGCTCCGATACGAAAAAGTGTAACGGAGGAATACCCTACTTTTCCATCCGTTTTCGGATCGGATGACGACGGACTCTACGGTGCAGCGACGGACCTGTCATCTTCCTGCTCAGCAGGGATCGGCGGAGCGATCCCCGCTGAGCAAGCGGGTGTTCACGGGGCGGATCATCACTGATCCGCCCCCTGTGAAAGAGCCCTAAAGTTCCACTTCAATGCTGGGAGGTGGGATGGACTTCCCAATCATGGGAACACTTTGATTGTCTGTCAAGTGTAGTCATATGCTTGGGAAAACCAAACAAAAAACAATATCCATACACTCTAATCCACCTCTTCACATGGGGAGATTATAATGATGCACAAATAGTGTGAAAGACAAATTGCAACCCATGTCAAGCAATAGAGCAATTGTAGTCTCTACCAAATATATTACTATACCATGAACGTAGGAAAACGGACAATAAATGATTAGGCAGAGCATAAGTAACCCCAGGCACTAGACACACAGCTAGGAGGCAAACCAATGCAGCAAAGATACGCAAATCAGGGATTTCTGAATACAAAAAAAAACACCACAAAAAGAAGCCCAAGTGTAGTGATTATTAAAACAATGAAATGTTATTATAAACATTCTGTATATTAATGCACTCACAAACGAGAGCTTGACAGAGCCTGCAGCAGCACCTGGGGGTTGATTTACTAAAATTGAAGTGCGCAAACTCTGGTGCAGCTGTGCATGGAAGCCAATCAACTTTAGATTAAAACCACTTACCATGCTGAGGATGCTCTCCCAGCATGGTAGCCGGCAGTTTCAGAACTCTTAGGCTGGGTTTACATATGTGTGAAATGGATGCAGTTTTCACCGCATCCAATTCGCATGACATGCAAGTGTGACCAGCTCTCTAATTCCAAAAGGGTCCTGTGCATTTTTGGGTCCGGTTCAAGTGCAATTTCAGGCAAAAATTCGGGCCTGAATCGCACCTGAACCAGTGAACAGGAACGCACTGGACCCCAGGCTGGCTGAAGCGGTTAAAGCGAAGCTTCACCCAAAAGGGGAAGTTCCGCTTTAAACATTCCTCCGCCCCCTTCCCTGCCACAATTGGTATTATTTTTTGGGGGGGAGGCGCGTGCGCGCGGGTACCTGATTTTGACAGATACACGCTCCTCCTCTTCCCCTCCCTCCCTGCAGTCTTCTAGATTGCTGGACCATTCAGCAGCCTCAGCTTGACTCAAAGCCACAATCTGTCACAGCCGGGAGCCCACAGTTGAGATGCAGGCTCAGGAGAGAGGCGACGGTTCGGGTGACCACATTGCTGGATCCTAGGACAGGCAAGTGTGTGTTTATTAAGGGCTCTTTCACATGGGGCAGATCAGTGATGATCCGCCCCGTGAACATCCGCTTGCTCAGCGGGCATCGCTCCGCCGATCCCCGCTGAGCAGGAAAATGACAGGTCCATCGCTGCACACTGTGCAGTGGCAGACCTGTCAGAGCGCTGCTCTCCCCTATGGGAGATCGGATGATGATGGACCGTAGAGTCCGTCGTCACCCGATCCGATAACGGATGGAAAAGTAGGTTTTTCCTCTGTTACACTTTTTCGGATCGGAGCGGGTCGGATGTCAGCGGACATGTCACCGCTGACATGCGACGCTCCATAGATGTCTATGGAGGGTCTGTTCAGGTCCGCCTAAAAAAACTGACAGGCGGACCTGAACGGACAGTCCGTGTGAAAGAGGCCTAAAAGTCAGCAGCTACACTTTTTGTAGCTGCTGACTTTTAACAATCACAAAAACAACTGGAGCTCTGCTTTAAGCCTTGACAAAAAAAAAAAATGGAAGCTGATTGGTTTCTTACCAGAGCTGCACCAGATTTCGCACTCTCCAGTTTTAGTAAATCAACCCCAATAGGTCTGTGTAAGTCGTCTTAGTCACTATCAGTCTGGCCAGAGAGAGCTGTGAGATCCTCAGGTCCAAAGAGAGAGTCAGACACCTCAAAGAAAGCCACGCTGCTGTCAGACAAGGTCTCGCCCTACAAAATGATGTCACACCAGTCTAGTACTATGTAGGGATGCATTTCTGGGAAATACAGAGCTGTGTCCAGGAAGTGAGATGGAAACTTCTCATCTCCCTCCTGCAACAAAACTGAGCTGGGCTGAGGAGTGTTCAGCCTTTTATAGAGAGTTTTGTACTCTATGAAAGAATACATAGCTTTCTCTGATTGGCTGGGGAGAGACGTGAGCAGATGTCACAATCTCCAACTCCGAGGAAGTTTTGTACTCATTCATAGAGTATAAAGCCCCCTGTAAAAGGTTGAGCGCTGCTCAGCCTGACTCGAATTTGTTTCAGGAATGGGACAAGAATTTCCCATCTCAGGCTTGGTTCACAATGATGCGGTGTGGGAAATGCAGCGATTTCTGTGCGTTTCAAACACCGTATAGCAATTGCACCGAGTTCATGCGATCTGCTGTGGGTGTCAAAAGTTAAAATCCCAAAAGCAGGTCGCAAAACACAGTGGGTTTGCCTGAACTGAATTGAATAGGTGTAAATACCCATATGATCCGATTCCAGTGCGAACAAAAAAAAACATGTCTCCATCTTTCTCATGTGGATGCAGTGCGAGCCATTTAAAATTAATGGGCTCAAATTGTAACGCACAAATTTGCATGCAATTCCTGTGCGAATCACATTTGGTTCTGCAGTGTGAACCTAGGCTGGAACACAGCATTGTATGCTGTATGTAGGCGAGGCTACATACTGCTTATACGGTGCACACATTAGTGAAGGTAATAGTCAGTTTGGCCCAAACTATTTGACCTTCACTAAAACATGGAAGAGATCAGCCCTGATGACATAACCATTACTTGGCCGGCAACAGGTTAAAGCGTTTCTTTAATTTTTTGGGGGGGTTAACAAACAGATCCTGTTCCCTTAAACTTAAAGCATGTTATACAGCACAGTGCTTGTGCTGTGTAATTTGGCCCCCTGTATACCCTAAAAAAAAAAAAAAAAAAAAACCTGGCTGATACTGCCTGGCTATTCTTTCCCCTCTGCAAACTGACCACGATGATCATGGCTGCTGAGCCCTGACACCGTGGTCAGTTTGCGTGATTCCGTCATTCGCTGCCTGCTCTCTGCAGCTCTCCTGTGTCCGTGTCTCCCCCCCCCCCTCCTGCTCTCGTATCTGCTATTAAATTGTCTTATCCCCTCTGTATGATAACGTGTCCCTGTGTAATGTAAAAAAATCCACCGATCTGTACCTGTATAAAGCTCTGCTCCAGGCGCTCAGTTGATTGTTGGCATGCTCTCTCCCTCCCCCTGCTGCCCAGCTGACATCAGTGGGAGGGCTTGGCCCCACCCACTGCAGCTGTGAGCCGGAGAGAGGAATTAGCTGAGTGCCCGAAGCAGAGTTTATATCGGTACAGATCGGCAGTTTTTACATTACGCAAGAACACATGTTATTATGGTACAGTGGTTAACAACCACTTTAAATATACATTCCTTCACTTACAATTACTATTTTTCCCCACTTCCTGACTGGGTGAGGCACTGGCTTCACAGATGCATCTTGGGAAGTTCCTGTCACATGTTCCAGAAAGCAGAACTGGCTTTCTAGGCATAGTTCAAGGAAGTAATGGGAGATGGAGTCATCTGCCCTTAGTGACAATGGCCACCATGAGAAGAATAGGGAGGAACGCGAGGGTCATACTTGTGGGGGGCGGGGTTGTTACGTTTGTGCGGGCACAACAGCTCGTTCATTTGAACCTACAGGAAGGGTCCAAGACACTTTTTTTTAATACGTGGCCACACGTAACAAGGTGCCGCAGCACCATGCAGTTTTGCGCACACAATATCACATTTTCCTATTTGCGATTTCAGTGTCAACTGGAATTCCCGTGCATCCGTTATAAAGCAGTGCGTTTTGGTCAGAAAAGTGTGATGACACATGGGGTCCTGACCCACACGTGTGAACCTTGTGGAAAAGAAAAATACAGTATGCAGAGAATGAAGTCTGCCATTATCTAGAAGCATCTGTTTGTAGATTTCATTAGCAAATATTTCTAGCAATGGAAAAATGGAGAACAATCTACATGGTACTGCTGTGGTCACAAGATACACTTCTCACAAGTCTCAGTGACAACCCCTGGCAGGCTACCTACCTGAGCTCTGCCCCCCCCATATACAACCTCAATTCACAGTCTAAGAACACCTAATATCACCAACCTCACCCCCTTCTCCTTACAGCCGGTCAGGAGTCATTCCTACCACCTCCACATACATTTCTATGCGAGCATCGCCTGCGGGCTCTGCAGAGCAATATGCAGGCCCCCCCATTTCTTGTCAGCTATGGTTTATCCTGAACAGCAGGTATGCTTGTTCGGGTACACCGCACAAACTGGCCCGTACCAAAGAAGACACATATGGGGGGGGGGGGTCAGGATATTGCATTCCCCTCTCTTGGTGCTCTGGGCACAGTGATGGGTTGTGGGGTGAGCCGGCATAGCTCTCACCTGCCAGACACAGGGCCGGCCCCACATCTCAGGCCCACACTCACCGGTATCCCTACCCCGCTACCCGTCCATGCTGCAGGAACGAGGTGTACATGAGTAGGCGCAATACGGCTATCTACCTTGGTGTCAGCCATCGGGCGGAGGATGGAAGTAGATTACGCGGTAATACTCCGCATTTTCGCCTGCAAATCTCGGTGGTCCGCTGTTTTTACTCCCTCCCACTTGCCGCAAACGCCGTACGTACTATACCCGGAGAAACGTCACGCCGCCAGACCCTACCAACATGGCTCCCGTAGGCTTCATCGGTGCCGCAGGATAACGCCGCCTGTGGCCGCTTTGGTTACTGCACGTCACGTGGGTTCCCCATCTCTCTTCCATGTGCTGGATATCGGTGACAGCTTCCGCCCCGGGTTTGTGAGACGCTACTATTATTGTCTTGTCATTTATATGGCTGCTCGCACTTCAAAAGCGGCCCAGTTCTGACTTTTCTTATGGTCATGCAAAAATCTGCTTTTTTTTTAGCTTGAAAATTATTTATAACGCTAACAATGTATATTTCTGAAAGTAAGCGACTTGAAATAGTGGCAGTTTAAATTTTCTGTCACAAAATTTGGACAGTGATTTATCAAACAGATTTTACAGGAAAAAATACACACAAACACATTATTAAAAAAATACACACAAACACATTTGATAATATATAAAAGATCTTAACGGTTCAATCTATTTTTAGATCCTGGACTCAACTGTTCAATCTGTTTTTAGATCCTGGGCTCAACTGTTCAATATATTTTTAGATTGTGGTCTCAACTGTTCAATCTATTTTTAGATCCCAGATCTATTTTTAGATCCTGGGCTCAACTGTTCAATCCATTTTTAGATCCCAGATCTATTTTTAGATCCTGAGCTCAACTGTTCAATCTATTTTTAGATCCCAGATCTATTTTTAGATCCTGGGCTCAACTGTTCAATCTATTTTTAGATCCCAGATCTATTTTTAGATTGTGGTCTCAACTGTTCAATCTATTTTTAGATCCTGATCTTAACTGTTCCATCTATTTTTAGATCCTGTTCTCAACTGCTCGATCCATTTTTTTAGATCCTGGGTTCAACTGCTCAATCTATTTTTAGATCTTGGATCTATTTTTAGATCCTGGTCTTAACTGTGCAATCTATTTTTGGATTCTGGATCTATTTATAAATCCTGATCTCAACTGTTCAATCTACTTTTAGATCCTGTTCTCAACTGCTCGACTACATTTTTTAGATCCTGGGCTCAACTGTTCAATCTATTTTTAGATCATGGGTTCAACTGTTCGACCTAATTTTAGATCCTGGTCTCAACTGTTATATCTATTATTAGATCCTGGACCCATTGTTAGATCATGGTCTCAACTGGTCTCAACTGTTCAATCTATTTTTAGATCCTAGATCTGTTTTTAGATCCTGGTCTCAACTGTTCGATCTATTTTTAGTGTGGTTGGCTCCCTTCAGGCATACCTGCCCTTAATCTATCTATTATTATATACAGTATGTGCTCCGACTCAGAATTATAGAGTTAGGATTGCAGTACACTGGGGTGCTGTGATGTGGCCTCTGCAGCTTATGCATATAATTGCAAATGTGTGCCAACTAAACCCCTTGTTTTTAAAGTGGTTGTAAACCCTTACAACACACTTTTTGCTACAGGTAAGCCTATAATAAGGCTTACCTGTAGCTACCCCAGGTATCTCCTAAACCTGAACGGTTTTGGAGGTATCCCTTGTATTTGCATGTGCCAACGTCATCAGCACATGCGCACTGAAGTATGTGCCGTTGCTTCAGTGAGTGTGCCATTACCGGCGGTTCCCACAGCCCCGGAGCCCGCTATACCTGGAAGTAAATCCGGGAGCGATGACGGCCGCCGGAGCCGTGTATGAGGACGGCTGCAGGGGCTTCGATCTCAGGTAAGTAATTGATAATGAGCAAGTATGCTATGCATACTAGCTCATTATGCCTTTGTCTTGCAGGTTTTATTTTGTCCTAGGGTTTACAACCACTTTAACTTGAACTGTTAGACAGGGTCAATTCGGTTTGTTGCGGGCTGGTTGGTAAGTGAGCTGGGAATTTTAATTTGTTGTTTTTTGACATGCGTCACCCTTCCCTATGCTCCTTGCTGCAAAGGCCAGTTATAGGTTGGGGTGGTTGCCATTTGTTTGTATTGTTGTGTTGGTGAGAGAATGCAGTGGATACCTTTGCTGACATTGTGCTATTGCTGGATGTCCAGTGTCATTTTACCTTTAAGGAGGGGTGGGCTCCCTCCAGGCATACCTGCCCTTAATCCATACACTGTTTTATATGTGCTTCAACTCAGGAAACGTTTTATTGGGGTGGTTGCCATTTGTTTGTCATTCTAATTTTAGATCCTGCTCTGAACAATCTTTGTCATATCCCTGGCAGCCCATCCTCCCTACAGTTAGAACACACCCAGGGAAAACAGTTAACCCCTTCCCTGCCAGTGTCATTTATACATTGATCGGTGCATTTTTATAGCACTGATCAATGTAATAATGTCACTGGTCCCCAAAAAGTGTAATTTGGAGTCAGATTTGTCCGCCGCAATGTCGCAGTCCTGCTAAAAATCGTAGATAGCTGCCATTACCAGTAAAAAATAAATACCGCAGAGGTGATCAAATACCACCAAAAGAAAGCTCTATTTGTGGGGAAAAAAATGACATAAATTTTGTTTGGGTAAAACGTCGCCAAAAATGGCCTAGTTATTAAGAGGGCAAATCCTTCCGGGGCTGAAGTGGTTAAATTTAAAGTAAAATTTTACCAGTATTATGCATTATATTTAAAAATGCTACTGCTTTATAAAAAATCTCTACATCTATAGATTTATTTTATCTATAAAAAGATTTATATTCTCCGCCCCTCCACCCTCTTATGTAGCTTCATGTCTAACTCCCAGTCAAAATATCCTACTTCTGGGTATAGTTAAAAAAAAAAAAAAAACCATATATACACACACACACTATATTACCAAAAGTGTTGGGACGCCTGCCTTTACACGCACATAAACTTTAATGGCATCCCAGTCTTAGTCCGTAGGGTTCAATATTGAGTTGGCCCACCCTTTGCAGCTATAACAGCTTTAACTCTTCTGGGAAGACTGTCCACAAGGTTTAGGAGTGTGTCTATGGGAATGTCTTCCTTAAGCGCATTTGTGAGGTCAGGCACTGATGTTGCCTGGCTCACAGTCTCTGCTGTAATTCATCCTAAAGGTGTTCTATCGGGTTAAGGCCAGGACTCTGTGCAGGCCAGTCAAGTTCCTCCACCCCAAACTCGCTCATCCATGTCTTTATGGACCATGCTTTGTGCACTGGTCCAAATCATTTAGTGAAAGTGGGATTATGGTGCAGGGTTGTTTTTCAAGGGTTGTGCTTGACCCCTTAGTTCCAGTGAAGGGAACTCCTAAGGTGTCAGCATACCATGGACAATTTCATGCTCCCAACCTTCTGGGAACAGTTTGGGGATGGCCATTTCCTATTCAAACATGACTGCACACCAGTGCACAAAGCAAGGTCCATAAAGACCTGGATGAGCGAGTTTGGGGTAGAGGAACCCAACTGCCCTGCACAGAGTCTTGACTTCAACCCCATAGAACACCTTTGAGATGAATAATGCCGCGTACACACGGTCGGACTTTTCGTCTACAAAAGTCCGACAGCCTGTCCGACAGACTTCCGGCGGACTTTCGGCGGACTTGCAGCAGACTTTCTAACGAACGGACTTGCCTACACACGACCACACAAAAGTCCGACAGATTCGTACGTGATGACGTACACCGGACTAAAATAAGGAAGTTCATAGCCAGTAGCCAATAGCTGCCCTAGCATGGGTTTTTGTCCGTCGGACTAGCACACAGACGAGCGGATTTCGGGGTCCGTCGTAGTTACGACGTAAAGATTTGAAGCATGTTTCAAATCTAAAGTCCGTCGGATTTGAGGCTGAAAAAGTCTGCTGAAAGTCCGGAGAAGCCCACACACGATCGGATTACCAGCCAGCTTTAGTCCGTCGGCGTCCGTTGGACTTTTGTAGACGAAAAGTCCGACCGTGTGTACGCGGCATTAGAGCAGAGAATGCGAGCCAGGCCTTCTCGTTCACATTAGTGCCTTACCTCACAAATGCGCTTCTGGAAGAATGGCCAAACACTCCCATAGACATAGTCCTAAACCTTGTGGACAGCCCTGCCCAGAAGAGTTGAAGCTGTTATAGCTGCAAAGGGTGGGCCAACTCATTATTGAACCCTACGGACTAAGACTGGGATGCCATTAAAGTTCACGTGTGTTTAAAAGCAGGTGTCCCAATACCTTTGGTAATATAGTTTGTGTGTGTGTATGTGTGTATATATATATATATATATATATATATATATATATATATATATATATATATATATATATATATATATATACACATACACACACACAGTATCTTACAAAAGTGAGTACACCCCATCACATTTTTGTAAATATTTTATTATATCTTTTCATGTGACAACAAAGAAGAAATAACACTTTGGTACAATGTAAAGTAGTGAGTGGACAGCTTGTATAACAGTGTAAATTTGCTGTTCCCTCAAAATAACTCAACACACAGCCATTTATTGTCTAAACCGCTGGCAGCAAAAGTGAGTACACCCCTAAGTGAAAATGTCCAAGTTGGGCCCAAAGTGTGAATACTTTGTGTGGCCATTATTTTCCAGAACTGCCCTAACCCTCTTGGGCATGGAGTTCACCAGAGCTTCACAGGTTGCCACTGGAGTCCTCTTCCACTCCTCCATGATGACATCACAGAGCTGGTGGATGTTAGAGACCTTTGTCTCCTCCACCTTCCATTTGAGGATGCCCCACAGATACTCAATAGGGTTTAGGTCTGGAGACATGCATGGCCAGTCCATCGCCTTTACCCTCAGCTTCTTTAGCAAGGCAGTGATCGTCTTGGAGTTGTGTTTGGGGTCATTATCATGTTGGAATACTGCCCTGCGACGCAGTCTCCAAAAGAAGGGGGATCATGCTCTGCTTCAGTATGTCACAGTACATGTTGGTATTCATGGTTCCCTCAATGAACTGTAGTTCCTCAGTGTTGGTAGCACTCATGCAACCCCAGACCATGACACTCCCGCCACCATACTTGACTGTAGGTAAGACACACTTATCCTTGTTCTCCTCCTCACCTGGTTGCCACCACACATGCTTGACACCATCTGAACCAAATAAGTTTATCTTGGTCTCATCAGACAACAGGACATGGTTCCACTAATCCATGTCCTTGGTCTGCTTGTCTTCAGCAAACTGTTTGCGAGCTTTCTTGTGCATCATCTTTAGAAGAGGCTTTCTTCTGGGACGACAGCCATGCAGACCAATTTGATGCAGTGTGCGGTGTATGGTCTGAGCACTGACAGGCTGACCCCCCCCACCCCTTCAACCTCTGCAGCAATGCTGGCATCACTCATACGTCTATTTCCCAAAGACAACCTCTGGATATGACACTAAGCTCGTGCACTCAACTTCTTTGATCAACCATAGCGAGGCCTGTTCTGAGTGGAACCTGTCCTGTGAAACCACTGTATGGTCTTGGCCACCGTGCTGCAGCTCAGTTTCAGGGTCTTGGCAATCTTCTTATAGCCTAGGCCATCTTTATGTAGAGCAACAATTCTTTTTTTCAGATCCTCAGAGAGTTCTTTGCCATGAGGTGCCATGTTGGAATTCCAGTGACCGGTATGATAGTGAGAGCGATAACACCAAATTTAACACACCATTCCCACCTGAACCCTTGTAACACTAACGAGTCACATGACACCGGGGAGGGAAAATGGCTAATTGAACCCAATTTGGACGTTTTCACTTAGGGGCACGCAAAATTTACACTAATGTACAAGCTGTACACTCACTACTTTACATTGTAGCAAAGTGTCATTTCTTCAGTGTTGTCACATGAAAAGATATAATAAAATATTTACAAAAATGTGAGGGTTGTACTAACTTTTGTGAGAAACTGTTTATGTATATATTATATATTATCGTTCGTCGAAATACGAACATTATGGGGCGTTCGCGCCAAATTCGAGCAGCGCGTCACGTAACGTAATGCACTGCTACATCGCAGTGCATTGCTGTCTGATGATTGGCCAAGCATGCACTATGACCTGCATGCTTTGGCCAATCACAGCGCCGTCAGCAAAGAGAGCCATAATTGGCCAAAGGCAGGGTGCCTTTGGCCAATTATGGCTCAGGGGGTTAACTCCACGCCCCCACTATATAAGGCCGCCTGCACGTCGGCCCTGTGTAGTGTGTTGCTGGCGTTGACCGAGAGAGAGTGTCATTTCATTTAGATTGAGCAGGCAGGCGATTCAGTTAGCTGCAGTGTATTTAGTGTGTGTATATATACATCCAGGCTTGTATAAATATATATATATATATATATATATATATATATATATATATATATATATACACACACACACTGTATCCAGTTTAGGTAGATCTGACTGCAGGCTGTTCCTGGTGTACTGTTTCTAATATACTTCAGGCAGGCAGGTGATTCAGTTAGCTGCAGTGTATTTAATATAAATATATACACACAGTCAGTCATATATATATATATATATATATATATATATATATATATATATATATATAGCGCTGGTAGATTTTCAATCTACCGCTGATAGGTAAATTTTGTGGGTTGCTTGTTAGGTAAAAATAGATTTGCCTCTGTTCCAGCTTGGCTGAGTTGCGTGTAGTTCCACACTGTGCCGGTGGGTGTCGTTGTCACCATGGGCTGGTGTTGGAAAGGCAACGTGTTGAAGCGTATGAGTGCTCCTCTGTCCCGGAGACAACTCGGTGGAGGTGGTCCTCCGAGTTGCATTCTGGGAGAGGGTATTTATGGGACAGATGCCATGTTTAGGGGTTCTTTTTCAGCCACCTGCTGGCCCTCCTGGCCGACAGGTATGCGTTAGGAGTACCACCTCGTGGTCCTCCGAGCGGGAAGCCCACGCGGCTGCAGCATGTGGGTGGGCCCAGAAGCCTGTCTGGGGCCTACCACAGCAGCTAGAGGAATGGTCCTGAGCTGTCTATCCTAAGAGAAAAAGCTGGACAACCGAGGAGATCCCAGGGGAGGACCCGTCATGGAAGGATCATGCAGAGTGCTGGTCTGGAGAGGGGCCTGGTGACTCGGTTGGAGGACGTATCCTGAAGTAATTTTACTGCATAGTACTGCCGGGTTGGCTTAAAGGTTCAAGTACTGTGTCTGACATTCATCGCAAACCAATACATCCTGTGGCAGAGGATCGTACGGGTTTTGTTCCAAACAAGTCTGTGGCAGAGTCTTTTGTTCGTGCTACGTACTGGCTGTTAGGCAAGTGAGAGAGGCCTATCCAGGCGGGCAAAGATTGAATCCCACAAGGGTAGTGCATTCAACTACAAGTGTTCAATTCTAAAGAATGTTCTAAAGAATACTAAGGAAAGGTATTACAGCTTCCCTGCAACTTTCCTTCTGCCTCTTTCCTGCTACTTCCATTGTTACTTGTTTATTAAAGCATTGGAAAATATACTCAAGTGTTTGGTGTATACATCGTCCAAAGGTAAACTCAACGGGACCCCTAGACCCGGTGGAGGTGAAACAGAGGTATCGAGAGTGGAGGTAACAGCCCGCTTTAAACCAGCAGCTCCACCGAGAGTTAGTGCTATATATATATATATATATATATATATATATATATATATATATATATATATATATATATATATATCCACTGTATCCAGTTTAGCTAGATCTGACTGCAGTCCGTTCCTGGTGTACTGTTTCTAATATACTTCTGGCAGGCAGGTGATTCAGTGAGCTGCAGTGAATAAAATATATATACAGTCTCCTACTTATATATATCCACTGCATTCCAGTCTAGCCAAGCCTATATCTGACTGCAGGCCATTCCTGGTGTACGTTTTCAAATATACTTTCAGGCAGGCGATTCAGTGAGCTGCAGTGCATAAAATATATATATATATATATATATATATATATATATATATATATACACATACACACACACAGTCTCCTACATATACAGTATCTCACAAAAGTGAGTACACCCCTCACATTTTTGTAAATTTTATTATATCTTTTCATGTGACAACACTGAAGAAATTACACTTTTCTACAATGTAAAGTAGTGAGTGTACAGCTTGTATAACAGTGTAAATTTGCTGTCCCCTCAAAATAACTCAACACACAGCCATTAAAGTCTAAACCGCTGGCAACAAAAGTGAATACACCCCTGTGAAAATGTCCAAATTGGGCCCAAAGTGTCAATATTTTGTGTGGCCGCCATTATTTTCCAGCACTGCCTTAACCCTCTTGGGCATGGAGTTCACCAGAGCTTCACAGGTTGCAACTGGAGTCCTCTTCTACTCCTCCATGACAACATCACGGAGCTGGTGGATGTTAGAGTCCTTGCGCTCCTCCACCTTCCGTTTGAGGATGCCCCACAGATGCTCAATAGGGTTTAGGTCTGGAGACATGCTTGGCCAGTCCATCATCTTTAACCTCTGCTTCTTTAGCAAGGCAGTGGTCATCTTGGAGGTGTGCTTGAGGTCGTTATGTTGGAATACTGCCCTGCGGCCCATGACCACTGCAGGGATATCCAGCGGAAGCCTTCTTTGTGAAAACAAGGGGAGAGAACTACTGTCTAAAGCCCCGTACACACGGGCCGAATGTTGGGAGACAACGGCCAGTTCAAAAAAAATAAACGCCTGACATTCGGCCCATGTGCATGTTGGTCTGTCCAACACAACAGCTCAATGAGGGAGATCGCTGAACTAACCTTGCAAGGTTAGTACAGTGGCTCCGACCAGAGCTGTCAGGTTTTTTTTTTGTGCAACCCACTGAGTTGGCCAAGCCCACCATCTATGGAGCATATTGCCCTCCTCCTTGTTGCACGTCCAGCAGCAGTTAGATATTGAGGGGGAGATTTTGTGTAACAGGCATAGCCTTTCATACCACCAGGATATGATTTTATAAGTTTTCTTAAATTGTTACATTCAAAGATCCCTTGTGTGTCACTGTGTTGATGACTTCTCAATTGGTCTCCGATAGATTGGTATTTTTTTTCTTTTCCCAAGCAGCCCATGCTGCCCCTTACTTAGCAGTTTGTTTACCAAACATACATGAGTGAAATAATGAGATCAAATGCCTCTGCAGTGGTTCCCTAGTAAGTATGTACTTGGAGGGAGTGAGGGTACATGAAAAGCTGGATCCGGAGTCCAAATTAGATAGTAAGTGTCTTACTTAGATGCATGTCCAAAAGGGAAAGGACGTTTTTAAGATAGCTGCAGTTTTCTTCATAACTCCAGAACCTACCTCCACAGAGAAACGTAGTACAGTAGTGTATGGTCGTATCTCAGTCAGGAAGTTGTTCAATTAGTGTTTTTCTGCTTTGTAATTTCTTTCTGTAAATATTTTCTAGCACCAATTTCCTTCAATGAAACAATCTTTACAAATTATTAAAGGGGTTGTAAAGTCTCAAGGTTTTTTCACCTTGCGCGCCTGCACGGGCACCCCATGGAAAGCGGCTCTCCATGGGGGCATCCGATGAAGAGGAGGGGCCAGGAGCGCGGCCGGTGCAGCCCAGAAGAAGAGGATGGGGGCTGCTCTGTGCAAAACCCTTGCACAGAGGCAGGTAAGTATAACATGTTTTACTTTTACAAACCTTTACAATCACTTTAAACTGAATTTCTGAATTCTCTAATCAGCCCTGATCGCAGTTTCAGGTCCAATTTCAGTCCGAATCTTTGTCTGAATTTGGACCTGAACCGGACCAGAAGACACACACAACTCACTGCGTCTTCGCTCCGGAGATGTGTGAACCGGCTCCAAAGAGAGCCAGTCACAATCTCCTGACATGCGAATAGGATGCGGAGAAACCCACTTCCAATTTGTAATAGAGTGAACCCAGCCTAAAGGTCAGAATTGCCACTGTGTGTGTACAGGGTTAACTTTCTCTAGTGCTGATTGCCTAAAGCAGGGATATGCAATTAGCGGACCTCCAGCTGTTGCAGAACTACAAGTCCCATGAGGCATAGCAAGACTCTGACAGCCACAAGCATGACACGCATCGGCATGATGGGACTTGTAGTTTTGCAACAGCTGGAGGTCCGCTAATTGCACATCCCTGGCCTAAAGGATACGTTCACCTTTGGGAACATGTTACATGTTCCACTGCTGCGGCTGCTCAAGGTTTCCTCTTCTTTCTGTGACAGCAGTACAGGGAGAAGTTCCCTGTACTAGCTGTCACTTTTTGAAAACAGCACGGCCATGCAGGGCTCTGCCCACATGGCCACATCATTCACACAGCTCTGTGTGTGAATGAACTACAAGCTTCGACAATCATTGCGGCTGTTGGCTTATTCATTGATTCTTCCTGTCAGTGTATCTGCTTGCCCATATGGGATGTGTGGACAAACAGATACACTGACAGGTCTACAGGAGACCTGCATGGCACTAGTGATCTGCCGATTGCTGGTGCAATGCGTTACAGGCTCCAAAAATAAATAAATAAATAATGCACTTTTTTTTACCTGCAAGAATATGTGCATTTATTTATTTATTTTTTTTAAAGTGAACTTTAATCTGCTGGTGGTTATTATTGGGAAACTGAAAAATTTCTGCAGTTTAGGATCTGAGAATATAATCACAAGGGTTGTGGGTCTCCCTGGATTTCTATTCTTTATTGACCATTCTGGGCCTGTTTATTTACTTTCCATGGTAATTACTGTATATGGTATGCTTTCCTGTGTACTGCAGGTCTCTGCTCCCACTGTTGCTAACCCCACTACAGCAGCTCCATCTGCCGCAATAGCATTGTGTAAGCTTTTTGCTGCCCTACTGTTTCATTATAGACAGTGTTCTTAGGTGCACCCTGGACAGAATAGTAGTTGGGAGTGCCTGTGTTCCTTTTTGGTGCCAGAATGGCCTCAGCAACAAAATACTCCAACCCCTACTTTCTAACACACAACAGCTGCTTTAGTTCTTCGCTGCAGGGATTAGGGAGACAGCCGACCATGGGACCGCACTGCTTGGACACCAATGACAATTGCATTGGAACATTTGCTATACACTTAATTCAAATCTTATAATACTGATAATATTTCAAGTGGAAAAGATGTGTTTCGACTGCCTAGGACACCAGTAATTCTGTTGTAATCCGTACACCGATATTAATCAGAATGGGGACTACTTTTGTCAGAAACATAATCCCACCTGCTACAACATGGTGTAACATTTATTGGGTAGCTGAGGGAGATGTATGTGCACATCCCGCATGATTTCATCCTTACTGTGCTTAAATTAAAAGATGTCTGTGCAGAGCAGGCAATAATCAACAGATCTGCCTGACTGGTCAGGTGCAGGGAGTTCTCTGCCTAGAAATACTTAATCATTAGCTTCGCCAGTTTTGAAGCACAGCTACACGCACATCATTTAAACCTGCCTGCAGAAGATTGTTCTTCCCTAGATATGTTATCCAGAGCTTGCTAACAATAAAAGCTAAAACAAGTCCCTGTACACATACAGTGCACAATTTAATTTGCAAAAAAATACATTCCAAAGAAACCAAATAATGCTTGCATTAAAATGCAATAAATGTAACTTATAAAAACTACAGCAAAGATATGTATCTGTAGTGACCATTGCAAACCTCTTTAATTGTCCAACCTATACCTGTTAAAGTATATGTAAAGCTAAAGTTTTTTTTTTTTCTCTAGTTTTGGACTAGCAGTAAGAAGGGTCACTGGTTTGAATCCCAACCACGACACTACCTGCTTGGAGTTTGCATGTTCTCCCTGTGCCTGCTTGGGTTTCCTCCGGGTACTCTGGTTTCCTCCCACACTCCAAAGACATACTGGTAGGTTAATTGGATTCTGTCTAAATTGTCCCTAGTATGTATGAATGTGAGTTAGGGACATTAGATTGTAAGCTCCTTGAGGGTAGGGACTGATGTGAATGTACAATGTATATGTAAAGCGCTGCATAAATTGACGGCGCTATATAAGTACCTGAAATAAATAAAATAAAATATAATTGTTAACTGTATCTCTACTGGAGAGATCTAGCCTATTGGTCCTGATGCCCATTGTCACCAGAATGTTTGAGTTCTCACAGCGAAAACCACTAAATTGTTGCCAACATCGAAAAAGTGTAAGGAACAAAGAGACTACCCCCCCCCCCCCCCCCAATAGTGAGACATTAAAGGCAACTAACAGTTATGATAATAAGATGAAGTAAATCACAATATTTTATTTCAACATATAAAAGCATACAAAAATAGCAAAAATGATAAAACCTATTAACGGCTGAGTACTGTATGGATGAACAGTGGCTTGGCATGGATGTAGGTCCTCTTCATCCTGACTTTTCAGAAAAGGTTAATTTCTTTCATTGGGGTAAGTAGAGGAAGGATGGCAAGGTTTCTTTATAAAGCAGTCGATACTAGTATAAAATCAATGTCCACCATCGCCAGTTGATGGGAATGCACCACCAACCCCTCCCCCAAGTGGGCCCCAGATGTCTCACACTGGGATCATGCAGTGGTCGACCGCAATACTGCCCAGCAGAATAGGTCAAGGTGTTTATAGCTTGGCCTCATACACACGGACATTTTAACAGCAGCTTTTATGAGCTTTTTTTGCTGCTTAAGAATGCCACTCCATGTTATTCAATGGGCTCATACACACCATGGCGTTTGAGCTGTAATAGGCATGGTCAGTTTTAAGCTCCAAAAAAAAAAATCAAGGACCAGCTCGTTCTGAGGCTCCAGCGCTAGAGCTGTTTTGACGCTGATGCCGAAAAAAACACGCATTAGCGATATACTGACTTTTTTTTTTAGCATCAGCATTTTTAAGCTGTAGAAATGTTTATGTGGGTAATTTGGGAGAGGAAAATAGAGGGATGTTTTTTTTAAAAAAACGCGCCTTAGCGTTACTGCTTACAAACGACATTAAATGCGCATTGACGCCAAATCAAAACGCTAATAAAAGCACATTTTTAACGCTGCTTTTTTTTCCAGGCGTTGTTACTAGCTTTGCAGCCCGTTTTTTAAAACGTCCATGTGTATGAGGCCTTAGGGTGTTTCACAGAATCTCAGAGCTGAGGTAAAATAAAGTTCTCCCATGGGTGGCGAATGTTCTAGGGGGTTGGCGGTGCATTCTCATTGAAATAAAATATTGTGATTTCATTTATCCTATTATCATGACTTTTAGCTGCCTTTAAGTTCCACTATTGGGGTTCCCTACAAGAACAGGTGAGGGTCAAGCTTCAAAATAGGGACACCTATTTCAGAGACAAGTGTGTCAGAGGGAATTTCCTCAATTTTGGGATTTCTTCTCTCTTCCTTTTCTGTCTTCAGGACAAAGTAAAAGGGAATCTCTTTAATGGGAGCATCAAATTCTACAAAGTGTACACAAGCCTTTAGTTTTAAAAATCAACATTTATGACACTGTGGAGTCCTTTAGATTCTAATTCCAGTAGAGTGTTTCTTCAACTATGGGTTAGGACCCAAATTGGGTTGCACACGTTTGTGATGGGTCACCACTTGACTGTGAAGCCTAGTTTGCTAAAAACACAAAATCAGTGGATTAGTAGGGAGTGATATAGCACACTGTTTATAACTGACAGCAAAAACACTGGAGCAAGCATGAGCAAAACAGGGTGTGGGGTCAGAGGGTATAACAGACAAGGTGTAAGTTCTGCTGCACCGACTGCAGGAAGCTGACACCAGGTCAAATTCAGGTACAGGACCATTTCAGCCCCGGAAGGATTTACCCCCTTTCCTGACCAAGCAATTTTTTGCGATATGGCACTGCATCGCTTTCACTGACAATTGCGCGGTCGCGCGACGTTGTTTCCCACAAATAGAGCTTTCTTTTGAGGGTATTTGATCACCTCTGCGGTTTTTATTTTTTGCGCTATAAACAAAAGAAGAGCGACAATTTTGGAAAAAAAAAAAAAACAATATTTTTTACTTTTTGCTATAATAAATATCCCAAATTGAAAAAAACAAAACAAATTTCTTCATCAATTTAGGCCGATAGATATAGATATAGATATATATATATATAATCACAGTAAGTGTATATTGATTGGTTTGCTCAAAAGTTATAGCGTCTACAAAATAGGGGATAGATTTATGGCATTTTTATTATTTTTTTTTTTTTTTTTACTAGTAGTGGCGGCAATCTGCAATTTTTATCAGGACTGCAACATTGCGGCGGACAGATCGGTCACTTTTGACACATTTTTGGGAACACTGACATTTGTACAGCGATCAGTGCTATAAAAATGCACTGATTACTGTATAAATGTCACTGGCAGGGAAGAGGTTAACAATATGGGGTGAACAAGGGGTTAACTGTGTTCCCTCACTGTGTGTTCTAACTATGGGGGGGAAGCGACTGACTTGGGGAGGAGACCGATCGTTGTTCCTATATACTAGGAACACACTGTCTCCCCTCCCCTGACAGGATGTGTATTTGTGTGTTTACACGCACAAATCCCTGTTCTCGCTCTGTCAGCGAACAAAATTGTTTTGTGAATAACTTTTCACTTCTTTACAAACAAGAAAACACTAAAAACTACACTTGTGCGTTTGCTCTTTTTATTACATGGCCATGGTTATTAGTGTTTGTATGGCTTTGCTGGCATTTTTGCAATCATTTTCTTCTTGGGTCCCAGTATGGTAACAATGTTCATATTTGGATCCTTAGATTAAAACATTTAAGAATTATACAGGGACTCCTCTTTTCTCTCAAACAGAAGCTACGCAGAGGCCTTGACATATGAAGGATGGGGGCAGGCATTGGTCAGCACCATTTTATGAAGGAGATTTAGATTTTATTTGCCAGTGTAACTCCCCCTGAAGGCAATGTTATAACCTAATCATTTCAGAAGATCTACTGATCCTATGGAAGGAAGGAACAAGCCAGCCACCAATTCCTTTTTTTATGGCAGTGCAGGATTCTAACTGCCAGTGGTGATAGAGTGGTGGGACAGGAGAAAAAGTGCAAGAACAATGCAAGTACTACCAAGGTTACTATTTCTACTAGTGAAGTATAGCTAGAGGGGTGGATCCATTCTAAGGCATGGATTTGGTAAAGTTCTTAACATCTGGAGTGATCAAAATACAACAGAGGCTGGGTGTTGTTTCTAAAAGTGGTATTCTGCCAACATCCCTATATATACATACAAAACATAAATATTTGACCCCAATGGGACTTTTAAGGCAGAACTGTAACCATAAAAGTATCTTTATCTACAAAAAATATAAAAAACGACTGAAAGTTTTTCAGTCGTTTTTTTATATTGTTTGTAAATTAAGATTGGTATCTTTTATTCTATTATATATGGTTAAAATTCTTCATTCTGGCTTAAAGTCCCATTGGAGTAATTTTTTTTGTTTTGTAATGTCTGGAGTGAATGCTGAATATATAGAACCCAAAGCCAATTATATACAACCTGTTAATTAGAGCTTTTGTCATTTTGTTTCAGATAAAAACAAAATTAGCATTAGAAGTTTGGAGAAAGTCTATTTGATGAAGCTTTTCAGTTACGTTTTAGAACATCGCTCAAACTCCATAACATTTTCCATGCAAATCCTGGCTCAAAAAAAAAAAAAAAAACAAAGGATACTAATGAGCAAATTTTCTTGAGTTGGAGATAAGTACATTCTGCAATTAAATTGAATGCCTCATGAATATCACAGTAAAGCGGGTAACATTTGGCTTAAGGTGGGGCAAAGGAAAGTCTAAGGTATGAAAACTGGTAAAATAACAAGCTGATGACCTATGTGGCACCACAGAAAAGAAGAAAAAATGGTTTATATAAAATGCCCAAAACAATAATTTGCGTGGTTTACATTATTTTAGTGCCATATCAAGTATGATCAACACATTTTTATATGCTGAATACATAACTGTAAATTTAAAATCAATGTATATGCAACCTTGAAATAAATATTTATAAAATAAAAAGGAGTGCATTTTGTTGCTTAACGTGTACCTGTCTCTTAAGGGGACAGGGGGAGAGGCTGGGGAATTTAGCAATTTTGTGAGCTCACGTAATAAGTTTAATAATACCTTATGAACTGGTGACCTCACAACGTTGCTTCGATAAAAGATTGAACCTAGAGAGCTAGCTTTTCATGAACATTCATTTTGCCCACAAAACAGACTCTTCAACTGGATGTAGGAGACAGGTACACTTTGATCATCGTTCAGTAGAAGATACCAGATCTTCCAGCCATTAGCAATACCATAAAATGTAGCATATAAATCATAAAATTAATTTCTTGCTTCCATTGGGTATAAGGCAATGGTCACAAGAGAGCTTTTTAAGCTTGGCATCCTTTCAGATTTAGACTTGTGCTATTTTCTGTAGTAAAGCAAAATGCAATTTGTCCATTTCATTGAGCTGCAACCCAGCAGTGGTTTAAAAATTTCCTTTGAGCTACTGTATATTTATGGGTTAATTCATGAGATGCAGGGCCTTTGCAATTAATGGAAAAGGCACAAAAATGCTTATATCATTTTTTTATGGCACCTGCACTACATAAAGAAAATCTCTAGGACATGTTAAAGCACAAGATATAGCGCACATAAACATGCATTAATGTATTCCTCTTGCTATGAATTCCTATTTTGTCATTATTTGCTCTGTGATGAATTTGCACATTCATTTTGAAAAACTGCTTATATGAAAGCTCTTATGTGATTCCCCTCGATACTGTTTTCTATGTAACCTGACTTCATATGGGTTCTTGTGCTTATGGCTAGGGTCACATGAGAGCTTTTTGTGTCTGAGATCTTCAGTAACTCCTATGCAGCACTGCCTGACAGGCTCAGAGCATTATTAACTGCAGAAATTGACTCACGTGGAACTGCAGAAATGGACTCAATTTAAAAAAAGCACTAAAATGAAAATCTCTTCTGTGACACTGCATAGAGGTGATTGCCACTTTCTGTGGAATTGCCTCATCTTCCTCTAACCCCTCCATGCATTAAAAGTGGTCTCCTTCCTAAAGCTGCTGAGTTTTTCCAATCTTAAGAGATGCATTTCCAGATTTAGCTGTAGGTGAAGTCTACGAATGTAGATGCTGATTTAACATTTAGAACATCATGCCGTAACTGAATAAAAAGTGTGCAATATACACAAGGAAAAGCAGCTGGCTAGGGAGTTCTGTAAGTGGGAGCAAAGGCAGATGAGAGATCTGTTTTAACTACACAACACAATAATACTTAGAGGTATTTAAGCCTCTAAACACAAATTCAGTCTTATTTTACAGTTCATATTCTTCTCATGTTACAATACTAAGACATGCATCCTGCTGTCCTTTACTTACAAGGAACATGCCCTTCGTTTACTAGCACTGGACAGCCGAAATAATACAAAAACCCACAGTAAAGTAATGTCTAATGCATTGCTAATATGAGGCTGAAGTAGGCAGCTAGCAAACTACTCATATACATATTAAAGCCTAAGTTTAGTTAAATTAAAAATCAGCACAAGGGAGAGTGCTTACATTCAGTGCAAAGTGTCCTTTGAGCTGCTGTAGGTTTCTTAGTTCTGAAATTCAAAGTCTTCTGCCCACCCACCCCAAAGAAATCCATAATTTGATGGTGCTGCAGAGGTGAATACAATTGTCTGGACCTGTCAAAGATGCCCATCTAGGAGACAGACTATTCATTTATCTCCTCAATTCATAGAGCGCCTTTAATAGATAGAAGCTGTAATAGAGGAGGAGGGCAGAAAGGAAGCTTACAGCTTTCTGGGGGATCGGGGGGTGTCGGTAAGAGGTCTTTGGATTTCTGGTTTTTATTGTGGTAAGCAAAACATAACTGATCACCCATGCACGGGGTACACTACACAGAACATGGCATAGAGGTCTTTGGATTTCAATTAAGAGCAACCAACAGCTTTGCATTGAATGTAAGTACCATTCCTTGTGCTAATTTTTAAGATTTTTCTAAAAAGGGCAAAAACATCCCAGCTCAATGCATGACACAGTTGGATGCTTCTTACAAAATCAAACATGCTTTAGCACAAGCAGAACTGCTCCCATTCATATCTATGGTGAACATGGCTGCCATACACACATCGTAGGAAAACTCTGATGCACTTCCAACAATGAAATTTCCAAAATATTCCTTGTGTCTGCTGGAATGCTATGGAGCCCTGACCTGTGCTGCTTATACTACCCCATGCTCCTCAGACCTGTATGGGGGCTATACTATTCATAAGCCCAAATCATAGATCACTTTCATTATCTTATTCATTAAAGATAATTGCTGCTCAGTTTTTGTGAGTTGCTGCCTGCTGCCAATTGCATTTATTAAATATAAGCGTTCATTTAAATTTTTTGGAGGTTTGAAAAACATGTGTGTCTTATGTACTTGATGTATCATTGCTTGCTATAGTGAGGATGAAGCTAGCTGTACACAGTGTAAATAGACAAAGTAGATGATTATCGACCACAAGGCTTGTGCTTTCAGTTGCGCTGCTGGCTTGGTCTTCTTTTTTTTTGGTTTTGCAACTGTTGCGCTGATTGAGAAGTTTCAAAACCTACACCTGCTAACACAATATTCTAGGCACCATAAGTTCAATGAATTTGATATGTAAGTTTATCCTTTAACAACACGGTCATGGTACTGAGGAGGTGCTATTGCTGCAGCTGAAACTGGTAGGTGCTTGTTTTCCACTGAGTGATGTCACAGTTCATCATTGTGCGCTCTGTGAAGGTCACATGTCCTTCATTGTCAATGAGCACTATGGTGTTGGTCCTAGAATAGAAGAGGAAACACAGTGATTCAATGATGTTAAGACAATTATACCAGGAAAAAAAGTCAACTTTCTATTTCACTTGGTCCCATGCTGCTGTGGCAACCAAATAATTAGCACATTTTTCCAATCAATTTGTCACTGACTGCCTTCTCCCCAGTAAGGACTCATATGAGAAATCACTTTCTGGAAACCTAGAAAATAGGTTCCACCAAACCTGTGTAATTAGTTATTTCCTCTAAAAGTACACAGTTCTTCTAGTGTCTAGAGAGTTTATGTTGATGTCTGACTTTCCTGACCACAATCTGTACAAATACCTTTTTTTAGGAACAAAACATACACAGCAGTCAAAATAATGAAAAGGTTGTAGAAGAAGCTAGAGAATAAAAGGAAAAGTATTATGTGAGAATGTCAAAAGAATCCACAGGGGAATACAAGAGCTGAAAACAGAACAAAAGGTGAAACTGGAGTACTCAGACTGAAACTGCACAGGGAAAGTCCCGACAAGGCAGCTAAACAAGTCCTAGAACGCTTAAAGATGCACAGTACCATGGACATGCACAACTCACCTGGTCCCAAACCGTTGCTTTTTTTTGTTGCTTTTATCTACATTGACTTTAATCTCATTCCCTCCATGCATTCACCTAACAGACGCCTATACAGAGGAAATGTTCAGCTGCTATTGTTGACAATCTTCTGAAAAGGCTAGCTGTCTGGCTTCAATAATTAAATCAAATAGGCCGTTCAATTTTCAGGGAAAATTTTCCCCAGAGCTTGGTGAAGGTTGTGAAGTTTCACTCTGCAAAGAATTCCCAATCATGTGCACAGAAAAAAAGCAGCAATTTTGCCTGCACAAAGCTAGATGATGAAGCTCTGGGGCAAAATCCCTTGCAAAGTGAACATCCCATTTGCCTTTAGTAAATCAAACCTACCGACTCAGAACAAGCAGAAAGCAAGTGATGTCAGAACATATGATCAGCAATTCAGAAACAAGGGGTTAACTGGATAAGCATGACACAGCCAACAAGTATTTTCAAAAAGAGGTCAGCAATACAGACCTTATATTTCTCACAGCACACGTTCTCTTTTATATCCTCATGTAATAACCTTTACATTATTCCTCAGCTTTTCTCTTTCTTCTCTCCTGTCTTTCCTCATTAATACGTTTCAGTCACTGCATTTTACTAAACATCTAGAAGACTTTAAGCTGACCCCTAATAAAAGATCATTTCATATTAACTGTTTTCTTTAATCATAAAAAAAAAAAAAAAAAAAAAAAAAGAAGATTTTGTCAGATCACATTCATCTATTGCAGTCTGTAAACCTTTATAAATTAATCTGTCAACACAGCAATATTTAAAATGGATTATATATTGTCCCTTTCCTATAACAGAGCACTCATACATAAAATATACTTATCTGGACTTTATCTCTAGAACTTTGCAACTGCCCCTTCCACACTAGCAATAGTTCTATGGTCTAGGAATGGCCTCATTACTAGGGTGGTCAAACCTCCGTTACCTACTGTGTCCCAGACTCCTGGCAGCACTTTGTTTTAATGACTCAGTTACATCATATATTACTAATTTTATAATCGTGGTAGTGTTATGCCCCGTACACACGATCCGAAAATCGTTTGAAAAGTTTGAATCGACTGAACTTTAATCTGATCGTTAGTACACAGCTTTCGAGAGCAGATCATGACAGTTCATCCGATATTATCCGATCAGACAAGCACAAATTTTTTTTTCATACGATGCCAGATAGTATGATTTTAGTTTAATCAGTACAGTTGTTGTTCGAAAATGCAATACAAATACACTACAACGCATTACATCACTTCCAAATTTTTATTCTGTCGTACAAGAATTTTCGTGACTTTAGTAAACTATTCAGGTTCGATCTGAGATTAACAATTAAAAAAGCGGAGATCATTCATCTGATAATCTCATCGTGTATACCAGGCATTAGAGTGTAAGAAGCAGGTAGGTCCCTCCTTTGTGTATGACGCCTTGGAGGCATAAAATGTAAAAATGGACCAGCTCAACTATAACAGCTTCAGGTGTATTGACCATTAGGTGACTTCAGAGCCCCAACAGCAGGAGCCAAGGGTCCAGGCGTTTACAATTTTGTCGAGAAGGCAGCCGGTCTGCTCCACCTCCTCGTAGAAAGTGACCTACGAAAAGAAACATTTTTTCTCTGCCTTTGATTAAATTAACTTAGGACATCCTGAGCTGATAACCAGGAAGCTTTCGATTGGTCTGAAGAGTTGGCTAGATACTCCTCCAACCTACGGACAAGCCGGGTAAGCTGCAATTCATGGGCCTTGGTGTCAGTTTTAATGGAATTAATGGTTAAGATAAATATGCCTCTAAGATAACATTTGAATGCATCCCAACAGATTAGTTTGTCCTCATACTGCAAACCAATTTAAATAGAAATATTTTCATACTATATTAGTTCTATTCCTCATCACCCCTGTACATCCTCAAATTGAAAACTCAGATTAATGAAGACTGTGCATGATTGATTTTTTTTTTAGAAAAAAACAGCCTCAAAGGAAGATAGTTATGAAGAGCGATACATGGGGATAACATACTAAAGATATGTCAACCAAGTGTAGATGAAAGCTTTGCAAACACACATTCAGACTGGCTGCTTGTCTGTCTAAAGTTCTGGTAAAGTGTAGTAAATCACCCCTCTTAATGGTCAAAGCTTGTTCTTGTGGGACTCCAACTATACCTTGTTCCATAGCCTGGACAGCGTACAGAGACTGCACAGTAGCTTGTAAGGATTGGGCGGACAAAATCCTTTCCTTGCTCTTCTATAGCTGGGTCTGGGATCTGCCTGTGAGAGAGATGTAAAGACATCATTCAAGCCATCAAATAAACACCAGAATTAAAAAAAGAAAAAAAAAAACACAACTGGTTCACATTATGGGATATATGCAGCAATGCTGCTACTCACAATTTCTCACTCAGGAAAGTAGTAGTGTGACTGCAGAAAAAGACCAAGTGGTCCATCATTTTTTTATTTTTAGTTACACATTTGGAATTTTGCCGTTACATTTTTGGTCAGCACTGTTTTGTAATTACAGACCGAGGTTAATTCCCAAGTCTGTTCCAAGCATCCACAAATCTTTTGGTAAAGTATAATACTTTCTAAAGTTAGTTTTTAACCTTTCTTCCTTTCCTGACATCGATCCTTTGGCCCAACCTTTCTCAACCAGGGTGCTGCTTGACAGCTGCTGGTCTCGCAGTAATGATCAGGAGCCAATAAGACCGGTTGTGCATCACAGTGATCACTAATGTTAGAACCTCTCCCTGTACTGTTTTTCCTCTGTGTGGAGCAAGTGATTGAATCTCTTTGGCTGAGGCTGGGTTCACACCCGCATCCAATTCGCAATAGCAGGAGATTTTGACTGGCTCTCTATGGAGCCGGTTCACATATCTCCGCAGCAGGTCTGGTGCGTTTTGCAGAAAAACGCTGTGCGTCTTTAGGTCCGTTTCAGGTCTGAATTCAGACCAAAATTCGGGCTGAAATCAGACCTGAAACTGAACCGGCGTGCACCGGACCCCTGCTGTGAGCCGCATGCAGCTCATATGTGAACCGAGCCTAATGCCGCATACACACGATCGGAAATGCCACCAGCAAAACTCCGATGAGAGCTTTTGGTCGGAAAATGCGACCGTGCGTATGCTCCATCAGACTTTTGCTGGCGGAATTCCAGCCAGCAAAAGATTGAGAGCATGTTCTCTATTTTTCGGGCGGGAAAAGTTCCTAAACGAAAATGCGTTCGTCTGTATGCAATTTAGACGCGCAAAAAAATCACGAATGCTCGGAAACAATTCGACGCATGCTCGGAAGCATTGAACTTCATTTTCTCTGCTAGTCGTAGTGTTGTACGTCACCGCGTTCTTGACGGTCGAAAGTTCAGGGAACTTATGTGTGACCGTGTGTATGCAAGGCAAGCTTGAGCGGAGTCCTGTCAGAAAAACCATCCAAGTTTTTTCTGATGGAATTTCTTATCGTGTGTATGGGGCATAAGTGACAAGTCTGTGTGTCAAAAAACTGCTAAAAAAAAAAAAAAAAAAAAAAATAATAGAGCTTGATTTAGGTTAGTGTGTACACTTGATGCTACAATGGGTACAAAATAACGCACACATGTGGTAACCTGATCAGAAAGTCAAAAGTAGAATTTATTTCACTTTTTTTACTGTTTTGGGACAGTTTTGTAGAACTGTTTTTAATGTTTTTCTGCAATCAAGCTAAGCCGCAGTAACCCAACATTTCTGACAAAAAAACGTAAACAAAATCAGTCAGATTAGTCTGACATGATCTTCCCCAGTAAATCCGTGATGTAGCATGTTTGGTGCTTTTAAATTATCATTGATCATTCTTTTTAGGTGGGATTCGATTAATTTATTTTCCACAGATGTTGAACTCAGTGTCCTGTAGTTACCATCTTTTTTCTTTGTACCATTTTTGTAGACAGGCACAATATTAGCTGTCTGCCAGTCACAGATCGGATGAGTTTCAGACCATTTTGCCTTTACAAGCAGAAATAAACTGATGCCCCTCCTACTGTTTTGAATGTACTAAACAGTTTTTTAATGGGAAAAATCACTTTAAAGAGTTTGATCATCATGGTTAGTGTTATGTATGGCTAACTTTCTGAATTACAGAAGGACACTGCATTTTAGATAAAAGACCCCCTGTACTAAAAGATACACTTATTTTCAATGCTGCAACAATACAACATACCAAGGATCCCCAAACTTTTTAAAAAGAGAGCCAGTTCACTGTCCATCATATGGTTTTGGAGCTATACTGCGTTAAGTAGAAGTATAAAAGTGATCGCATATCAGTGGTCAGTGCAAGAAAAAAAAAAAAGAACCTTACATCAATGGTCAATTTGAGTAGAAAATGCCCTACAGTGCCTTGAAAGTATTCATAGTATTTCCCAATTTTGTCATGTTACAACCAAAAACGTAAATGTATTTTATTGGGACTTTATGTGATAGACCAACACAAAGTGACACATAATTGTGAAGTGGAAGGAAAATGATAAATGGTTTTCAAATTTTTTTACAAATAAATATGTAAAAAGTGTGGCGTACATTTGTATTCAGCCTCCCTGAGTCAATACTTTGTAGAACCCTGCAATTACAGCTGCAAGTCTTTTTGGGGATGTCTCTACCAGCTTTGCACATCTAGAGAGTGAGATTTTGTCAATTCTTCTTTGAAAAATAGCTCAAGCTCTGTCAAGATTGGATGGAGAGCGTCTGCGTACAGCAATTTTCAAGTCTTACCACAGGTTCTCAGTTGGATTTAGGTCTGGCCTTTGACTGGGCCATTCTAAAACACATGAATATCATTTGATCTAAACCATTCCATTGTAGCTCTGGCTGTATGTTTAGGGTTGTTGTCCTGCTGGAAGGTGAACCTCCGCCCCAGTCTAAAGTCTTTTGCAGACTAACAGGTTTTCTTCTAAGATTGCCCAATATTTGGCTTCATCCATCTTCCAATCAACTCTGACCAGCTTCCCTGTCTCTGCAGATGATAGATTGAACAGTGCTCCGTGAGATGTTCAAAGCTAGGGATATTTATTTTATAACCTAACCCTGCTTTAAACTTCTCCACAACTTTATCCCTATCCTGTCTGGTGTGTTCCTTGGCCTTCATGATGCGGTTTGTTCACTAAGGTTCTCTAACAAACCTCTGAGGGCTTCACAGAGCAGCTGTATTTATACTGAGGTTAAATTACACACAGGTGGACTCTATTTACTAATTCGGTGGCTTATGAAGGCAATTGGTTCCACTAGATTGTTGTTAGGGGTATCAGAGTAAAGGGGGCTGAATACAAATGCACACCACAATTTTCCGATATTTGTAAAAAAAAAAATGTGAAAACCATCTATCATTTTCCTTCCACTTCACAGTTATGTGCCAATTTGTGTTGGTCTATCACACACAAAAAAAAACAATAAAATACATTTACTTTTGTGGCTGTAACATGACAAAATGTGGAAAATTTCAAGGGGTATGAATAGTTTTTAAAGGCACTGTATGTTGGCGGTCAAAACCATTCCATTGTAGGCACTAAGAAATTCCCCTCTGTTAGTGGTCAGTAGGAGTAAAAATAAAAAAGCCCATGTGATGGTGGTCTTTAGGAGTAATAAATGCCACTGCAGAAGTGGTCAATAGGAGTAGAAACTGCCCCAATGTAGTTTTCAGAAGAAGTAAAAAATGTCCCTACTTCAGTAGTCATTGGGAGTAAAAAATGCCCCCATGGCAGTGGTCAGTAAGGCCCCTTTCACACTGGGGCGGTGGGGGCGTCGGCGGTACAACAGCGCTATTTTTAGCGCTGCTGTACCGTCGTTCTTGCAGAGGTATTCGGCCGCTAGCGGTGCGGTTTTAACCCCCGCTGGCGGCCGAAAAAGGGTTCCCTCGTACAGCGCGGCTATAGCCGCGCTGTCCCATTGATTTAAATGGGCAGGAGCGGTGAAGGAGTGGTGAATACACCGCTCCTTCACCGCTCCAAAAAAGCGGTTTGCAGGACTTTTTTCACCGTCCTGCTTGCGCACCGCTTCAGTGTGAAAGCCCTCGGGCTTTCACACTGAACAAACAGAGGAGGCTGTTTAGGGGCGGTTTGCAGGCGGTATTTTTAGCGCAATACCGCCTGCAAACCGCCCCAGTGTGAAAGGGGACTAAGAGAAAAAAAAAATGCCCCTTCACAGTTGTCAGTAGAAGCAAAATATACCACCATGTCAGTGATGAGAGTAAAAAACTGTCCCTACATGATGGTTGTAAAAAAACGCCCCTGTGTCTCTAGGAGTAATACCTAATCATGTCCCAGTGCTTAGAATGGTGGCCCTCTGTCAGTGGTGTTCAGTGACACTTCTCTCTATGTTCAGCTTCATGTCCTATGCCACTCAAAGTACCTATGTCAGTGCAGGAACTATACAGAAACCATTGGAAAGAATATCACCCTGCCAGAAGGGTTCAGAAATGCTATGTTCTAGTGCCTGACAATTGTTGCTACTCTTCACTTCAGCTTCCCCAGCGAGCAATAAGAAAGCCTTGCATGTAGGACCTTCTAATTGCAGGTGCCGATCCATGGCAACCAGCAAGCTGTAACCAGGCCGTGGGCCTTAGTTTGGGGACTGCTTCAATATAATCTTTTTTTTCCACATATCACCAGCAAAGTTCTTTTTATAATGAAAAATGCTTGTAGAATGAACAAATGCAAACATCAACAAGCTGCTAACGCTGAGATCAGCTTACTGAGGAATGCTAACCAAACAACACTAGAAGGAACCCAGAGGGCACGTTATACTCAGCAATTTAATCTTAAAAATATTCTCTAAATTTAAAATTGGACCGAAAAACTATTCCGGTTAAGAAAAAATACACTTTTAAAGTAGATTTAACCATGGAACCTTATTTGGTTTTATCTGATACATCACAAAAGGAAAATCATACTAAATGAGCATAAGTGCAAATCATAATAATAAAGCGAATGGTTGCCAAAGACAATAATAAAAAAAAAAAACTCAGTTTAACATCAATGTTAAACTTGTATTACTTATTAAAAAAAGTTCAGCCAATGCTACACTGACAAAAGTACAATTTAAAAGCAAGCACTAGACACAGTTTAAAGTAAACAGCTGGGAAAAACCTGAAGATTGCCATCAAGGCAATGCAAGACCTTATAAAACGCTAGTTGCTTGGCTATAATGTAGATTTTCTGACTTCAACACTTTGAGTCATTGACCTGGAAAAAGCATACAGCAAATGAAATCAGACAATCAGAACACCTGACCTGCATGTATATTCCAGGTTGGTGATTCTGAATGAATTAAATATATTATGACAGCCAGGCAACTAATACTTTTACCCCCTCGTTCACACTGAACACAGCTTTGAAATCGCACAAGTTAATCTGAACTCGATTTCAAAGCCGCATTTCGGTCCAACTTCTGGGGCGACTTGAAAAAGACATCTTTGCAGGTTCATGCACAGATGTCTATTGAAATCGCCCCCAAAGTCGCCAAAACTAGTGCAGAACTACTTCAGGAAATCGGTGCGGCACCACAAAGTCAACGTCACACCGATTGAGACGCTCCTATTGCCGGCAATAGGCTCCGATTTGACCTGTCAAATCGCATGTCAAATTGCTCCGATGTGAACGGTGGGGCTTAGAAGAAGGCAAAAACCGAAGCTTCAGATTTTTCTCAGCACAGGTTTCCTTTAAAGCTGGGTTCATACTTATGTGAATTGGATGCAGGGTTTTCCCTGCATCCAATTTGCATGACAGGAATGTGTGACGGCTCTCAATGTAGCCGGTTCACACAGATGCGGGGCAGCCGCGGAACGCACAGCAGAAGGCTCCTGTTCATCTTTGCCTCCATTTCAGGTCCGAATTCAGACCTAGGTATAGAATAAGTCATAAATTCCACTAGTGTATCAAAATGTCATATACGTGTCCACACATGTATATACAAATATCAGCCGCTAACACGGTTCACAGTCTCATAATGTGCAAAAATTGGTAATATAACAAAGTGTCGTGCGATATCAGTGAATTAATCATAAATATCATGCAACTAATACATACATAAATCCAGATATCATATAAAAATAAAGTGCTATTGTGCTTGAATATTCCATAACATTCCATGTAAAGACATGCTTAATGGTGACAGTCCATAATGAACAATGTGTTGATGGAATCCATATAAGATAAGGTGAAGATCCTTGTGCAAAAGTGCTCCAAACTTAATAGTGGGTGCCGACACTCCCGTGCTCCCCCCTTTGTGATTGCCCACACCTCCCAGCATGTGACCGTACAATTAAGTTTGGTCTATACACGCTGATGAACCACCCCTGGGCTCTATAGGCAAGGCTGCTCAGGTGTCCTGGATCCTCCTAGAGTGGTGTCCTTGTAATGACAGAGAAAGAAACAAACTGTATAATGTAATACCATTTAAAATCCTTTTCTTAAAAACCCATAAAGAAGGGGTACATATTCAGGGTGCTGACAGTTCACCAAACTAACAGGCAAATCTGTGTAAACCCGTGGAGATATAAATCTGTGTAAACCCATGGAGATATAAATCTGTGTAAACCCATGGAGATATAAATCTGTGTAAACCCATGGAGATATAAATCTGTGTAAACCCATGGAGATATAAATCTGTGTAAACCCGTGCTGAGCATTCCCCCTCAGGAAGACATGTGACTCCCTGTGTCGACATGCATTGGGGAGGGGACAGGACGGTGTTGGTAGCAGCAGCAGCTCTGGTGCTGTCTGCAGAGACCGCAAAACGGAACGATATCTCCACGGGTTTACACAAATTTGCTTGTTACAGTGCACTGTCAGCACCTTGAATATGTGAGTACCCCTTTTTTATGGGTTTTTAAATAAAGGATTTTAAATGGTATTACACTATACAGTTTGTCTCTTTTTCTGTTACTACGAAGACACCACTCTAGGAGGATCCAGGACACCTGAGCAGCCTTACCTATACAGCCCAGGTGTGGTTCATCAGCGTGTATAGACCAAACTTAATTGTGTGGTCACACACTGGGAGGTGTGGGCAATCACAAAGGGGCGAGTACAGGAGTGTCGGCACCCACTATTAAGTTTGGAGCACTTTTGCACAAGGATCTTCACCTTATATGGATTCCGTCAAAACATTGTTCATTATGGACTGTCACCATTAGGCATGTCTTTACATGGAATGTTATGGAATATTCGAGCACAATAGCACTTTATTTTTACATGATATCTGGATTTACATGTATTAGTTGCATGATATTTAGGCTTGATTCACTGATATAGCGCGACACTTTGATGTTATGTTACCAAAAATTCAGACCTAATTCGGACCTGAAACGGTGAACGGGGGACGCACCGGACCCCTGCTGTACCCCACAGCTACACATAGTGTGAACTAAGCCTAAAGTTTTTTTTAGTTACTTCACATATACCTGTCAATAGGCGAAGAGGAAATAAATAGGCTAAAGCCTCGTACACACGATCAGATTTTCACCAGACAAAGCGTCAGACTTTTGTCTGAAGGGCGTGTGCCAGGAACTTGTCTTGCATAAAAATGGTACACAATTGTCGGCCAACAACGTGACAGACTACGTGGAATTTCAACTCTTAAGCGCCACCTTTGGGCACCTTCTGCTAATGTCGTGTTTGGTGAGCATTGATTCCAAGCATTCGTGTTTGTACTTTGGATTTTTGTGTGACGGACTTGTGTACACACGATATGAAAATCTGACAACAGACTGTTGTCCGCCGAAAATTTACTAGCCTGCCATCCAACATTTGTTGGCGGAAAGTTGGGAGCGTACTAACGGTCGGATTTTAGACAAACAGTCTGTCATCACACAATTCCCTGCCGAAAATCCGATCGTGTGTACAAGGCTTAACGCTGCAATGCAGGTTCATATTGTGCCAACACTTGAGTCTACACAGCAGGAAGTGAAGGGAGGGGAGACACAGTTAGCAAAAAAATTATACAGGAAAGGGTACCACAATCTAAAAAAAAAAAAAAAAAAAAATAGCCTTAGCTATATCTTAAAACTTTCCAGTTTACAGCAAGCCAATAGTTCTCTATTCTCCAAAAATTCATCTCAGACTGCAAAAGAGATAAATCAGGCATCATTTGATGGGAGAATAAGGAGAAATATACTTTTCCCCGGAGAGGACCCATAATTTTTTGCCCTGGGTAAATAATCACTTATTCCAGCATAACAGGAAACAGGTAAAACAGTGGTCCAAACGCTATCAATTCACTATTGCAGAGTGCTCAGTAGTCCCCCAATCCCGTTATGATGAATTTACACTTATAAAATGATATGTTCATACGCTGATTGCATTTTTTAAATGCTGTATTTAATAAAACTGAACATGTAATACTTTAATTCTTTGTCCCAGTTTGAGAAGGAAGGGAAGTTTCTGTATGTGTTTATGAGTCTAGGTATGTGGTGCTCTGGTTTTCCATCACACCAAAGTTAACCGTCTCTTCCCAGTCAACATCATTGTGAAGGCACATCAGTCTGATACTTCTGCCATGGAATTAGTTACATTTTTGAGGTTGATCACTGCACGTCTGATCTCCTTTGACTACTCATACCAACGAAATAACAGAAATCTATGAGGATTTAAAAAACAAGATTTTACTCAATATGGGGTCATGGTAAGATTAGTATCACCGTAAGGTTTTCCTTAACACATCAGTATGAGGATCATGTGATAAAATAAACAGTACTTCACCCTGCATAGAATCATTTTTTTCTTGTGGCATCTTGCCTTCTCAATTTTAGTCTTGTTCTTAGAATAGGGACAGCTAGAGCATATGTTCACTCCCAGCATATTTTCTAGCGTTTACAGTATGAATCCATAACCAGTTCGTTGGTATGCAATTTCACCCTCACATCAAGACAATGAAGGGTCTCTATACTATATTCAACTGTAAACTGGACTGTAAAATTAAACCAATTCAAACAATCAACATGTAGGTAGGAGTTTTATACCGGTCCTATGCCAGCATATAAAAAGCCAGTGATACCTGCCACAGCCAGACATGAGATAATAGTATTGTTCATTGTCAAGAATATATCTTAAATATCTTTTTTTTTGCTAAAACTATAAGCAAACATTGTAAACCTCGTTTACTCAACCAATATTTGGGTAATACTGATCTCCACATCAACGGTCCAAATTCCAGATGAAAAGCTTTTTTAAAGTGTAAACATTTTTAATACTTCTGCTGGGTTTTTTATTGCTTAGTTTCATAAATAAGAATTGCACATCATGCAGTGTTGACGGCAATTAGAAAGCATTGTGATGTAGTGACCAGCAGGTGGCACCATTACTACACTTGGGTCTTTTGTAATCTGGAAATGTCAAATATCACTGCTGCAAACCATATAGGGTTGACCACTGGTGAAATCTACTCTATGAGAAGACATAAAAAAAATTACTGGGATTCTAACACTTTCCCACTCAAAAATAATAATTCCCTGGATTTGGCCTTTGAACTATACTTCAGCAACATCATCACAAATTGGCAAACAGCCTCATCCATAAGACCTTTGGGTTATCAACTGCATATAGTATATCATCCACAGCTTTATATTTTTTCAGACACTAGCCAGACTAACCAAGTATCTTAGGCTCCATTCACATCTGGACGATTTGAATCACGGGCAGAAGCACCATGATTCAGCCTGCAAATTAGAATCGAGGCAAAGCATGGGTGCATTTGCAATGCCATTATATCTCAATGTCACCCCAAATGCAGTGCGATATTGCCACGTGACAAAATCGCACAAACAAAATCTTGGGCTGTGTGTCACCCAAAAGAAGTTCTGTAACTTCTTTTGAGTGACATGTGTTTTGCAATTTTGTTTGTGTGATTCTGCCACGCGGTAAAATCGCGCCGCAACTAGGGTGCCAATGAGAAAATGGCATCGCAAATGCGTCCCGCACTTTGCTGCAATTCTAAATCGCTGGCAGAATCACGGCGCTTCCGCCCCACGAGTCAATACGCCCAGGTGCGAATGGAGCATTACAGATGAAGGTATAAATGCACTCTTGTATATTCCAGTAATATGCACATTATGTCCCTCAATGTATTGGGGTGCCATTTTTAATGGCACCCCAATGCACTTAAGCAACGCAGATCTGATGTTTATGTGTCACAACACACCATAGCGCATGGTAAAACACTACTCATGCGCTGCATTGGGAAAATTGCTGGATATTTGTTTTTTTGTCTATTCATGCGTTGGCAGCCCAACAATGTAACACACACAATGCAACATACATAAACTGCTAATTATGAAAGGGCCCAAAAAGTAAATGAATTTCAAATTACTTGAAAATTTTAGCAATGCCCTTGATACATGCAGAATACCTAAAACTGAACATCAAACAGGTAAATACATACATGAAATAAATTGTGAGCTTTTTTACCTGGCAAATAATTATTCTTATTATGACACATGCAGTTCTGAGATTTACACTGCTCTGCCACAAAGCAAAACACTGTGACAGGGTAAAGTACAGATTACTTGAGTTTGTAAGTGTTCGCAAGTTAACAAACCTCTTAACATCTTGCTAAATAGCACCACTTACACCAGCAGTGTCCAACAGTGTGTCAACTTGTGTTTTGAAGGAAATGATCGATCTTCGAACATATAATCTGATTTAATTTAAAATATTGGCTCCTCCATTATCAGCTGTTTTCAATTAAACAGTTCTTTCAATATCAGAACTATCCTTTTTAATACTGTGATATTGATGCAATCTATCTTTGTCCTATTCCATCTCAAAATGTTTGTGACCTTAGTTGCTAAGGAGTTAAAGTATTGGGCTCACATAGGTTCACATAGTATCACCCACTTGCTTTTTCTGTAAGAGCCCTTGCACACTGGGGCGGGGGCGGCGTCGGCGGTAAAACGCCGCTATTATTAGTGGCGTTTTACCGTCGGTATGCGGCCGCTAGCGGGGCGGTTTTACCCCCCGCTAGCGGCCGAGAAAGGGTTAAATACCACCGCAAAGCGACTCTGCAGAGGCGCTTTGCCGGCGGTATAGCCGCGCCGTCCCATTGATTTCAATGGGCAGGAGCGGTAAAGGAGCGGTATACACACCGCTCCTTCACCGCTCCGAAGATGCTGCTGGCAGGACTTTTTTTACCGTCCTGCCAGCGCATCGCTCCAGTGTGCAAGCCCTCGGGGCTTTCACACTGGAATGAAAGCAGCGGCACTTTTGGGGCGGTTTGCAGGCGCTATTATTAGCGCAATAGCGCCTACAAACCGCCCCAGTGTGCAAGGGCTCTAAGGCCCCTTTCACACTGGGGCGGTGGGGGCGTCGGCGGTACAACAGCGCTATTTTTAGCGCTGCTGTACCGTCGTTCTTGCAGCGGTATTCGGCCGCTAGCGGTTCGGTTTTAACCCCCGCTGGCGGCCGAAAAAGGGTTAAATCCGCTCGTACAGCGCGGCTATAGCCGCGGTATTACCGCGGTATAGCCGCGCTGTCCCACTGATTTCAATGGGCAGGAGCGGTTAAGGAGCAGTGAATACACCGCTCCTTCCCCGCTTCAAAGAAGCGGCTCGCAGGACTTTTTTTACCGTCCTGCGAGCGCACCGCTTCAGTGTGAAAGCCCTCAGGCTTTCACACTGAACAAACAGCGGAGGCTGTTTAGGGGCGGTTTTCAGGCGGTATTTTTAGCGCAATACCGCCTGAAAACCGCTCCAGTGTGAAAGGGGCCTTAGGCTGGGTTCACACTGCTGGGCGGAGCAGCTCACAGCAAGGGTCCGATGTGTCCCTGTACACTGTTTCAGATCCGATTTCGGTCCGGAATTTTGGCTAATAGTCTTCAGAATGAAAGCTTCACACTCCAATAAACTCTGCTGCAGGTTATAAAGCATTTAAAAAACTCCTAGATTTTTTTTTATGCCCCCGCTCTGCCGATTTATGCCGTAGTGTGCTAGTAAGAACCACATACTAGCTCAGACTAACACGTCAAAGGAAGACCTCCAGCGCTGTGCTGTCAGCACTCAAGTGCTTCCATCTTCACTTGGTCTTCCTTCTGGGTTCGCTCCATTTGGCCACCTGAATAGCCGGGCTGTGATGACATCATTACCTTGCATGCACATAGCAGTCATATCACGCCAGCACAGAGCGGTTGTGGAATATACGCTGAGCATGCGTGGCTCAGTGTACACGTTGCCACTGACAGACAGGAGGAAGCATTTATGGCAGAAGAGATTGATAGAGTCTCTTCTGCCATAAAATCCTTGCCTATTAGTGTTTTTTCTTTTTTAAGTGTAATACCACTTTAAGGATCATCATGCTGTCCCCTCATCATACATGTTGTACTTTACAGAGAAGAGAACTTCAGCAGAGAAGCTTACCAGCACCCTCCCATAACTGAAATATCAGGTGAACTGAACTTGGAAAAAAAACCCACAAATGGATCATATTAGCACCTTGGCAATTCATGCAATAAGTTAACCCATGGTGTCCTCTCAGCTAGCAAGCGAAGGAGCAATGCCATTATGTTTAAGAATCCATCAATATGCATACAAACTTTATCAGATCGCACTTGTATTAACATACTGTTACTACTGGCATAAAGCAGTACTATAACTATAAGAACAGATTGGCCTTCTTGAGACCAGGGAAAAGAACTGCTGCATTGGCACTTTCAGAACGAATTATAGGTCATTTTGTTCTTACGGCTCTTCATTATTCATCACTTTAATGAGCTCCTGCACCAGGTCTTCCTTGGCAATGTCATGGCTCCTTCTGATGATGTCAGCAAAAAGTCTCTTCCCATGTTGGAGTTTCTTCCATGGGGTATCCAACAGGCTGCAGCTCAAGCCGTACAAGCCTGTAGCAATAAAAACACAATAGTATTTCATTTATTTGAAGGTGAAACAATATCTAACTAGGAATCACTCTTCATTGAACCTGAATAAACATAATTCACACAAGAGGATCTACATTTAGCATTAGGAAGAGCTCAAGGCTAATTAAAATGCTGCATACATTTTTTAAATCTAAAGTAAATGCCATGTAATTGCAGCCATTTGATTGTAAATTATAAACAAATCTATACCGCGCTGTCTATAAAAGAAATAAAAAAAAAAAAAAAACTAAAGCAGCCAGCACAGCAGTGGATTAAATTGCAAAAATGACAAATTGGGTGAAATGTGCAGCGCTTATGGGATCATATAAACCATAACAAATAATATGAGTACAAAAACGTGAATAATAAATGATGTGCTCAAAAATACTCCAAGAAGTCCTTTATTATGACATGTGATGTCTATCAACAGAGGAACTTGGACGTGTGATGTCCAAAAAAGAAAAAAGTCAGTGACAAGCTTCAATCATGTGTGATGATAATCCTCAACCACATGTGGATATAATATAACATGGGCAGTGGTGTAGTGGCCAGCACTCCCACCCAGCAGCAAAAGGGTCGCCGCTTTGAATCCCCGAGATTCCATGTGGGGGTAGAAAAAAATATATAAAAATTATGTATTATATACATATGTATTATATATATATCCCATTAAAACAGTCTGCACTTGTGCTACCACACATGTCATTTATCTGATTATCTGCCCCTGCGGGAAGCAGTATGTGGGCCGTACAATTCAAGCTTTCTCTGTTAAGCGTCAGCGAGCATATCGCTAAAATAAAAAGTGGTGACGTCAAACAATGTGCCTCAACATTATAGAGAGCATCACAGACGAGACCCTACTGGTTCTCAATTTCTTGTCATAAATATACACCTCCTTGGAGGGGAGGAGCAAAGACAAGGGGAGTCTCTCGCTTGGAGACTTATTGGATCCACCAATTGCAGACCTACTCTTCTTTTGGGTTGAAAATAGAATGGGACATCAATGCTTTTATCAACCAAGCATGAAGCCTTTTCTCTATTTCTGGTACTTTAGGGTCCAGTTGGTACCTATTAGAATATCTTTTATGAGAGGTTTTTTATAAGTATTTTTAAATGTTTTTATGAGGGTATTTTTAATAATTTCTTATTAATTTTTCTGATTACATATATTTTAGAATGTATTTGGATTTCTTATTTGAATATATACTGGTTTGGTCCCCATCACAAATATCAGATTGATCCAACCAATAACGTGCCCTTTTTGAGGGGTGCCATCATTTGTCACCCCTTAGTATCATATTTTTTATATACATTACATAATTTTTATATATTCTTTTTTTCTACCCCCACATGGAATCTCGGGATTCGAACCGGCGACCCTTTTGCTGCTGGGTGGGAGTGCTGGCCACTACACCACTGCCCATGTTCAGGCTAGAGCAATGTTTGGATGTATTGTATGGTTTTTAATTTTTGCTACCAGAAGGGCGATACCGTGTGACTTAGTGTATTAATATACATGTCCTTATGACAAACGGCATCATGTTGTAGGTTATATACACTGGACATTGTGCCGTTTTAAGCCACATCTGCTCCTATATGTCCCCCAGAATAGCGGTGCCATGTTTTTGGCTGTTTAAGCCAGTCACATCCTCTTTCACATGTTAAAATGAGGCTTGGAACTCTTGTCCGGGCACCATTTTGGCAGAACCAGGAAGTAATCCTCCTATACATATGAAAACGAGGCTTGGAATGCAAGCCTGGGCGCCATTTTGGAGGAACCAGGAAGTAATCTCCATAATTTGCACTTTCAATCAGACAGAGCTGCCACTTGTTATGGGGGTAACCAGTATCTATAAATACTCAGCCAGTACAGTGGTCCAGCACCCCAGATGATGACTTCTAAGTCTAAACGCGTTGGGAGGATATGCTGAGACCACTGTCTTCTTTTATACAAGCGCTTGATTTTACTGCTACACACGTGAGTGTATTTCCTTTGCTTTTTATGTATTAAAATTTCCATACGGAGTTACGCTATATGCCTTCCTCTTTCTTTTAACCACTTGCCTCACACCGATGTACGTCGGCAGAATGGCACGAGCAGGCAGAATCACGTACCTGTACGTGATCTGCCTCCCGTGGGTGGGGGGTCCGATCGGACCCCCCCCGGTGCCCGAGGCGGCTGGCATTTGTTGGCGGGCGATCAGAGGTGAGGGGGAGGCCATCCATTCATGGCCACCCCCTCGCGATCGCTCCCGGCCAAATGAAATCCTTCCTCTGCTGCTGTAATGTAAACAGCGGCAGAGGAAGTGATGTCATTCCTCCTCGAGCCGGTCTTTTCGTTTCGGCGCCGAGAGAAAACATCAACGTGAGTTACACCAACACTACACTTACAGTAGAACACGCCAGGCACACTTTTCACCCCCCCATCACCCCCCTGTGCCCCCTGTCACACTGACACCAATAGCATAGTTTTTTTTTTTTGCATTGGTGTCAGTTTCTGACAGTTATAAGTGTTAGGGCAGTTAGGGTTAGCCCCCTTTAGGTCCAGGGTACCCCCCCTAACCCCCACTAATAAAGGTTAACCCCTTGATCAACCCCCGTCGCCAGTGTCACTAAGCGATAATTTTTCTGATCGCTGTATTAGTGTCACTGGTGACGCTAGCTAGGGAGGTAAGTATATAGGTTCGCTGTCAGTGTTTTATAGCGACAGGGACCCCCATATACTACCTAATAAAGGTTTTAATTGCCCCATAGTTAACCCTTTCACCAGCGATTACCGTATAAGTGTTACGGGTGACGCTGGTTAGTTAGTTTTTTATAGTTTATTATAGTTTTAGGGCACCCGCCGTTTATTACCTTATAAAGGTTTAACCCCCTAATTGCCCGGCGGTGATATAAGTTACGTTTTTAGGGTCAGATAAGGTCTGCGTTGCCCCAGGCAGCGTCAGGTTAGCGCCAGTACCGCTAACACCCACGCACGCAGCATACACCTCCCTTAGTGCTATAGTATCTGAACGGATTGATATCTGATCCGATCAGATCTATACTCCCCAGCAGTTTAGGGCTCCCATAAACGCAGTGTTAGCGGGATCAGCCCAGATACCTGCTAGCACCTGCGTTTTGCCCCTCTGCCCAGCCCTGCCCAGCCCACCCAAGTGCAGTATCGATCAATCACTGACACTTACAAAACACTAAGCACACATAACTGCAGCGTTTGCAGAGTCAGGCCTGATCCCTGCGATCGCTAACAGTTTTTTGGTAGCATTTTGAATCAGTCGCTAACAGTCAGGAGCTTTTTTGCCTGCGAGTCTCACTAGTGTACCCCTAAATTTAGAGCCCAAAATGGCAAATCGAAGGTACACTAGTGAAGAGGCCTACACGTTTCTGAGCATGACAGATAGTGAAGAGGAAGTCACTCATCTGTCAGATTCAGGCTCAGAATACGAACCTGTAGAGGACAGCGGCTCCATGACAGATAGCTCTGACAAAAGGAGTTGTGGTCCCTGCTAAGGTCAGGCATACCAGACCCCAATCATCATCTTCTGTCCTTGAAGTGCAAGAACCGCAGGTCCCTCATATGGAGCAGAGCAGTACTAGCGCTGCTATTCCTTCTGGTGAACTGGCAAGCACCAGCGGCCTAGTACACCCTGGTCGTACTTCCAGCACTGCAGTATCACGTGGTGACGTGGCGAGTCCCATAAGTGCAGTTCAAGCTGGCGAGGTGGCAAGCACTAGTAGTGTCCCGTTGCCACCAAAAAGACGAACACAGGCCCGTCGTACCCATAGTGCCCTTCCTGCTGCATTCGCCAATCCGAATTGGGAACCCACCACTTCTGCGGCACCCGTACTTCCCCCATTTACTGGCCAACCCGGAATTCAGGTGGAAACAGTTGATTTTACTCCATTGGATTTTTATTCGCTGTTTTTCACCGAAGATTTCTATAGATCTATTGTGGACCAAAGCAATTTATACGCTGGTCAACACATCACCGCTAATCCCCAGTCCTCCCTTGCCAGAGATTGGAGACCAATTACGGTCTCCGAATTTAAGATCTTTCTCGGCCTTTCCCTCAACATGGGCATAAATAAAAAGAGTGAGTTGCGGTCATATTGGTCCACTGACCCAATTTACCATATGCCCGTGTTCTCTGCTTCCATGGCCAGGGCACGTTACGAGCAGATTTTGCGGTTCATGCACTTCAATGACAATGAACTCTGTCGTCCTCGTGGAGACCCTGGATACGATCGGCTCTACAAAATTCGGCCCCTAGTAAACCACTTCAACCAGCGTTTTTCAGACTTGTTTACTCCCCATCAAGTTGTCTGCGCTGATGAGTCCCTGATTCAATTTTCTGGCCGCTTGTCATTCAAACAGTACCTTCCCAGCAAGCGTGCCAGATATGGGGTCAAGATGTATAAGCTCTGTGACAGGGCCACAGGCTATACATGTAGATTTATGGTTTACGAGGGCAAAGATAGTCACGTAGAGCCGACAAACTGCCCTGACTACATAGGAAGCGCTCGCAAAATAGTGTGGGACTTGGTGTCACCCTTATTCGGAAAGGGGTACCACTTGTACGTGGACAATTATTACACAAGCGTGCCACTTTTTAGTCACCTTTTTGATCAACAGATTGGAGCATGTGGCACCGTGCGACCTAAATCGCCGGGGCTTTCCCCAGCGGCTTGTAGATTCCCGTCTTAGGCTGGGGGAGAGAACGCCTGCTTGCAGTGTAATAATTTGCACGCTATGAAGTGGAGGGACAATAAGAATGTTTTCGTTCTTATCTCCCTTCATGCAGACACGACGGCCCAAATTACTACGGCGACTTGTGTTGTGGAGAAACCCCTCTGTGTCCACGAATATAACCAAAATATGGGAGGGGTGGACCTCAACGACCAGTTGTTGGCGCCGTACCTAGTTGCCCGTAAGGCCAGACGCTGGTACAAAAAAGTGTCTATTTATTTCAATTGGCTTTGCTGAACGCTCATGTGCTATACAGAGCTTCAGGACGGACTGGACCCTTCCTTAAATTCCAGGAAGAGATCGTCAGAGCCCTTCTGTTTCCAGACGGTGCTCCACCTCACCTTTCCCAACCAAATGCAGTAAGCCGGCTGCATGAGAGGCATTTTCCTTATGTCCTCTCGAGTACCCCTACCCAACGAGCCCCCCAAAAAAGATGTCGTCGCGTCTGATCTGAGGTCTGAGTCGGAGAGGGTGGGGCGGACCCCGACCCCCGGAGGGGGGTGGTCTGTAGCAAGCGTGGATTTAGGCATGACACCCGGTATTATTGTCCCTCCTGTCCTGACAATCCTGGTCTATGCATTGGTGAATGTTTTGAACGCTACCATACACTAGTTGAGTTTTAGCGTAGGGTACAGCATTGCACAGACTAGGACACACTTTCACAGGGTCTCCCAAGATGCCATCGCATTTTGAGAGACCCAAACATGGTACCAGTTACAAAAGTTAAAGTTACTAAAAAAAGTGTAAAGAAAAAAAATAAAAACACAAAAAAAATATAAAATAAAAAAACCAAAAATAGTTGTAATTTTATTGTTCTCTCGCTCTCTATTCTCTCTCTATTGTTCTGCTCCTTTTTACTGTATTCTATTCTGCAATGTTTTATTGTTATTATGTTTTACCAGGTTTGCTTTTCAGATATGCATTTTTTTTATACTTTACTGTTTACTGTGTTTTGTTGGTAACCATTTTTTTGTTTTCAGGTATGCCATTCAGCTGCAGAGCGGATTTATTTATCTTGACAGCAACAGCGTTTGCTCCCACGATACATAAAGCCGTGACTCCAGCGCTGTCGGAGGTGATTTCACCACCACAGTTACATACTTCAGCATATATGTCGAAGCGCGGGGGCAGCAGTGGGTGGAGGAGCAATTTGCTCCTGCCTTTTGTGGGAGGATGCCCCCATGCTTCGGCATATATATATTTTAGGCACAGGTTGCGTTAAATGTTTTATTTTTTACTATTTTTTTTTGTATTTGCTTTGCAGGTATGGTAAGTCTTACGGTTATACTGTAATGTTACTTTGTTTTATTGTTAACCATCATTTGCTTAGCAGGTACGCCATTCAGTTGCAGCGCGGATTTATTTATCTTGACAGCAACAGCGTTTGCTCCCACGATACATAAAGCCGTGACTCCAGCGCTGTCGGAGGTGATTGCACCACCACAGTTACATACTTCAGCATATATGCCGAAGCGTGGGGGCAGCAGAGGGCGGAGGAGCGATTTGCTCCTAACTTTTGCGGGAGGATGCCTCCATGCTTCGGCATTTATATATACGGTGCATGTATGCCCATTATTAGAAGTGGGTGGATGAAGGGAGGTATTCTAATGGTGGGCATACCCACCGATCAATCTCTTTTTCGTTCAGCCCACAGGCTGCATGAAAAAAAAAGTTTACAATATATGCCCAACAAGGACCAGCAACGTACTGCTATGTTGCTGGACTTTGAGTGGTTATACCAGAATGATGCCTGCAGGTTTAGGTATCATCTTGGTATCATTCTTTTCAGCCAGCGGTCGGCTTTCATGTAAAAGCAATCCTAGCGGCTAATTAGCCTCTAGACTGTTTTTACAAGCAGTGGGAGGGAATCCCCCCCCCCCACCGTCTTCCATGTTTTTCTCTGGCTCTCCTGTCCCAACAGGGAACCTGAGAATGCAGCCGGTGATTCAGCTAGCTGACCATAGAGGTGATCAGAGACCAGAGTGGCTCCAAACATCTCTATGGCCTAAGAAACCGGAAGCTACGAGCATTTCATGACTTAGATTTCGCCGGATGTAAACAGCGCCATTGGGAAATTGGGAAAGCATTTTATCACACCGATCTTGGTGTGGTCAGATGCTTTGAGGGCAGAGGAGAGATCTAGGGTCTAATAGACCCCCGTTTTTTCAAAAAAAAAAAAAAAAAAAAAGAGTACCTGTCACTACCTATTGCTATCATATGTTTGAGCAATATATCATTTAGTGACAACTTTGTGCAAAAAAAAAAAATTGTCATTTTCCCGCAACTTATGTCAAAATATTCCATGGACTCAACATGCCTCTCAGCAAATAGCTTGGGATGTCTACTTTCCAAAATGGGGTCATTTGGGGGAGTTTTTTGCCATCTGGGCATTTTATGGCCTTCAAAACTGTGATAGGTAGTGAGGAGTGAAATCAAAACTTTACGCCCTTAGAAATCCTGAAGGCGGTGCTTTGTTTTCGGGGCCCCGTGCGCGGCTAGGCTCCCAAAAAGTCCCACACATGTGGTATCCCCGTACTCAGGAGAATCAGCAAAATGTATTTTGGGGGTGCAATTCCACATATGCCCATGGCCTGTGTGAGCAATATATCATTTAGTGATAACTTTGTGCAAAAAAAAAAAAAAAAACTTGGTCACTTTCCCGCAACTTGTGTCAAAATATAAAATATTCCATGGACTCAACATGCCTCTCAGCAAATAGCTTGGGGTGTCTACTTTCCAAAATGGGGTCATTTGGGGGGGGGGGGGGGGTTGTGCCATCTGGGCATTTTATGGCCTTCAAAACTGTAATAGGTAGTGAGGAGTGAAATAAAAAATTTACGCCCTTAGAAATCCTGAAGGCGGTGTTTGGTTTTCGGGGCCCCGCACGTGGCTAGGCTCCCAAAAAGTCCCACACATGTGGTGTCCCCATACTCAGGAGAAGAAGCTAAATGTATTTTGGGGTGCAATTTCACATATGCCCATGGCCTGTGTGAGCAATATATCATTTAGTAACAACTTTTTGTAATTTTTTTTTGGTCATTATTCAATCACTTGGGACAAAAAAAAAATTAATATTCAATGGGCTCAACATGCCTCTCAGCAATTTCCTTGGGGTGTCTACTTTCCAAAATGGGGTCATTTGTGGGGGTTTTGTACTGCCCTGACATTTTAGCACCTCAAAAAATGACATAGGCAGTCATAAATTAAAGGCTGTGTAAATTCCAGAAAATGTACCCTAGTTTGTAGGCGCTATAACTTTTGCGCAAACCAATATACACTTATTGACATTTTTTTTACCAAAGACATGTGGCCGAATACATTTTGGCCTAAATGTATGACTAAAATTGAATTTATTGGATTTTTTTATAACAAAAAGTAGAAAATATCATTTTTTTTTTCAAAAATTTCGGTCTTTTTCCGTTTATAGCGCAAAAAATAAAAACGGCAGAGGTGATCAAATACCATCAAAAGAAAGCTCTATTTGTGGGAAGAAAAGGACACAAATTTCGTTTGGGTACAGCATTGCATGACCGCGCAATTAGCAGATAAAGCGACGCAGTTGTAAAAATAGGATTTTTTAAAACAGCTTACCTGTAAAATCCTTTTCTTTCGAAGGACATCACGGGACACAGAGCCACAGTAATTACTGATGGGTTATATAGGGTATCACTGGTGATTGGACACTGGCACACCCTATCAGGAAGTTCAAGCCCCTATATAATCCCTCCCCTTGCAGGGATACCTCAGTTTTGTAGCCAAGCAATATAGTGTATTAGAAGAGGGGCGGGACCTGTGTGTCCCGTGATGTCCTTCGAAAGAAAATGATTTTACAGGTAAGCTGTTTTAAAAAATCCTATTTTCTTTCTCGAACATCACGGGACACAGAGCCACAGTAATTACTGATGGGATGTCCCAGAGCAATGCTACCTGAGGGGGGGGGGACCATGACCAAGTAGGGTGTAATCAGACCTGAGGACCCTGTACCGCTGCCTGCAGCACACTACGCCCAAAGGCGACATCCTCATGCCTTCTCACATCCACCTGATAGAATCTGGTGAATGTATGAACTGAAGACCAGGTTGCGGCCTTGCAGATTTGAGCCATAGAGGCCCGGTGATGCACTGCCCAAGAAGCACCAATAGCCCTTGTGGAATGTGCCCTGATCTGAAACGGAGGAATCTTCTGTTTCAAACCGTAAGCTTGAATGATCAATTGTCGAATCCATTTAGAAATGGTAGCTTTTGACGCTGCCTGTCCTCTATTGGGACCCTCTGGCAGCACAAACAAAACATCCGTCTTGCGGATCTGAGCAGCTGCCCCGAGATAGGCCTTAACTGCTCTTACTACATCCAATGAATGTAGAGATCTCTCTTCCGGAGAACAGGGATCTGGAAAAAAGGAAGGCAGAACAATGTCTTGGTTTAAATGAAAATCAGAAACCACCTTCGGTAAAAAACTAGGATGAGGACGCAGTACCACTCTATCCTTGTGTATAATCAAATAAGGCTCCTTACAGGAAAGGGCTGCTAATTCTGAAACTCTTCTAGCAGAAGAGATGGCCACCAGAAAAATTAACTTCCTTGTCAACAAGACCGAAGGAATCTGACTTATTGGTTCAAAAGGCTGTTTCTGTAACACAGTCAGGACCAAGTTCAAGTCCCAGGGGTTTAGGGGAGCTTTAACCGGAGGATTAAGACGCATCACCCCCTGTATAAAGTTTCGGACCAAAGAATGCGAAGCAAGTGGCCTTTGAAATAATACCGATAAAGCCAAGATCTGGCCCTTGATGGTACTCAAGGCCAGCTTCATCTCTAATCCTAATTGTAGAAAATCAAGAAATCTACCTATGACATATTTCCTGGGATGCCAACCTCTGGATTCACACCAGGATACATAAGCTTTCCAGACTCTATGATAAATCATTCTGGAAGCTGGCTTCCTTGCATTAATCAAGGTAGATATGACAGGACCTGAAAGCCCGCGACTCTTCAGAACATGGGTCTCAATAGCCAAACCGTCAAATTTAGCGTTTGTAAGGCAGGATGGAACACTGGACCTTGAGATAACAGGTCTGGGCGTACTGGTAGGGTCCACGGGGAACCCACCGTCATCCTTACTATTTCTGCATACCAAGTCCTTCTGGGCCAAGCGGGGGCCACTAGAAGTACCGACTTCCTTTCCTGCCTGATCCTGCGAAGGAGTCGTGGCAGTAGCAGAATAGGCGGGAATGCGTAAATCAGTGAGAACTGATGCCACGGAATCACCAACGCATCCGTCCCGCATGCAAGAGGATCCCTCGTCCTTGCCACAAATCTGTCTATCTTTTTGTTGAATCGGGATGCAAAGAGATCTACATCTGGGACCCCCCATCTTTGGCATATGGCCCAAAAGACGTCGGGGTGTAGAGACCATTCCCCCGGGAGTAACTGCTGGCGACTTAGATAGTCCGCCTGCCAGTTCTCTATCCCTGGAATAAAAACTGCTGATATGCATGGCACATGCCTCTCTGCCCAGACTAAGATCTGGTTCACCTCCTTTTGAGCAGCTCGGCACTGGGTGCCTCCCTGATGATTGACATAAGCCACTGCTGTGGCATTGTCGGACTGGATCCTGACCGGGCAGCCCTGTAACCTGATAGTCCAGGCTTTTAGGGCTGGATATACCGCCCGGATCTCCAGAATGTTGATGGGTAAGGTCCTCTCTGTCTTGGACCATATCCCCTGGACCGCAGACTGTTCCAGAACTGCTCCCCAACCTGACAGACTGGCATCTGTTACCACCGTCCAGGTAACCGGTAGAAAGGATTTCCCCTTCTGCAGGTTTTCGGGTATGAGCCACCAATTGAGGCTCTGACACACCACATGCGACAGGTACATCGGAAAGTCTAATGCCTGAACCTTCTTGTTCCAGGTTGACAGAATACTGTGTTGCAGCATTCTTGAATGAAACTGAGCATAGGGAACTGCTTCGAATGAAGACACCATCTTCCTTAGCAGCCTCATACAAAGGCGGACAGAAGGACCCTTCTTGGTCCTGACTGCCAGAATCAGCTCCCGTAAAGCAATGATCTTTGCCTGAGGTAGAAATACTTTCTCCTGGCTTGTATCTATGATCAGACCTAAATACTCCAGTCTTTTTACTGGTTTTAGGAAAGATTTTTCTAGGTTGAGGATCCAACCTAGGTGTTCCAGATACTTGACTGTGGATCTCAAGTTCCCGTTCAAGGAGGCTACCGACCGGTCTATCAATAGCAGGTCGTCTAGGTATGCTATGACAGCTATACCCTGAGCCCGCAGTCTGGCCAGAGGAGGGGCCAAGATCTTTGTGAACACCCGAGGTGCAGTGGCTATCCCAAAAGGCAGAGCCACAAACTGGAAATGGCGCCCTCCTACCTCAAAGCGCAGAAACTTCTGATGAGCAGGAAAAATTGGCACATGCAGATATGCATCTCTGATGTCTATCAATGCCAGAAATTCTCCTCCCTGCAGGGTAGAGACTACTGTCCGGACTGATTCCATGCGGAAGGACTGAATCCTTAGGAATTGGTTCAGATCCCTTAAATCCAGAATGGGTCTGACATCCCCATTTGGTTTTTGGACCGTAAAAAGGTTGGAATAGAAGCCCAATCCTTGGTCCTTTGCGGGAACCATCATAAATGACCTCCTGCGACAACAGTCGCTCTAACGCTAGGAGCGACTGCTTCTTCTCTGGGTCTCTGGGGACACTTGATCTAAGGAACCGAGGAGAGGGAAATTCCTGAAACTCCAGGCTTCTTCCCCCAGGACTTTTTCTGTCCCTGGGGTTGACTCTTGTCTCTGGACCCAGATGGAGGCGGCCGTCAAGACTGCCTGGAGGCTGAAGCCCCCAGCGCTGGGGAAAGAGTCCGTTTGAAAGAGGGACACTTACTCCTCTTAACAGGTAAGAGAGTGCTTTTTCCACAAGAGATTCTCTTGATATAGTTATCCAAGTCCTCTCCAAACAACCTTTCACCACGAAATGGAAACCCCGCCAGGAGCTTACATGGTGCTTCGGCTGACCAATTTTTCAACCATAGGATTCTACGTATATGCACCAACCCCAGTGAAAGACGGGAGGTTTGCACGATAGAATCTCTAATGGCGTCAACCACAAAGCATAAGGCCGCTGGAAGGTAAGCCAACCCCTGGGCCTGCTTTTCAGGTAATACTTTGATGACCTGCTTAACATGGTCTCTTAAGTATTGACAGACTCCAATCGCTGCAACTGCAGGTTGAGCCACTGAACCTGCTAAGGAAAAAACATCCTTCAATAGGGATTCCATCTTTTTATCTACAGGATCCCTGAGCATCTGAGCATTGTCTACAGGACAAGTCAGACTATTATTTACGGAGGAAATGGCGACATCAATGGCCAGTATTCCCCACATTTTGATAAACTTTTCTTCCATCGGTTAAAGTGTTGAAAACTTTCTCGGCGGAAAAAAACGTTTGTCTGGGTGATCCCACTCAAAATAAATGAGCTTTTCAAGTAAATTATGAACAGGAAAAGCCTGTGCTGCTTGGAAAGGTTTCAGTGACCCCAAAGCAGAAGAGGATTCTTTAGCAGTTTCAGGTAGGGGCAACTTAAATGTGGAGCGGACCAATCCAGTAAGGATCTGCACGAAGACTTTCTCCTCTTGGGAAGTTGCAGAGGGTCCCTCTCCACCTGATTCCTCAGAAGAGGAATCATCTGTCCCATCCTGATCCTCTGAAAGGGATTCGTCTCCTTTATCCCAGAGCTCCTCTTCCTGAGGGTCTTGGGGAACAGAGGAAGGCCTAGTACGTTTTCTTCCACTGAGTGAAGCTGTAATCACGGCCATTAATCTTTCCTCTAAACCATTAATGGTTGAGGGAAAAAACCTCTTGAGTAATGTATACAGGGGCTGAAGTGCCAGAAGCAGGTGTAGCCCCTGACCCCAACGGCTCTCCCTGGCTAGCTGGCCCTGCAGGGGGGGAGGATGCTGCTGACAGGGGGCCCTCAGAACCTGAACAAGATCCCCTAGTGTCTCTGGTTCTTGGGGTGCTTGAACCTCTTCTACCCATAGTGCAAAGCAAGAAGGTGTGAGGTATCACAAATGAACACTGGCTGCTGAGTGATGTAGTCTGGCTAAAAGCCTTGTTACCCAATGCTCAGTCTGGTGTTACTTCAGTAAATGCTGCCTAGGAGAATGCCTGTGTCCCACCTTACATGCGACCGTCAGCTCTGTGTCTCTCCAAAGGCTGTGTGCACCTGTACAGAGTGCTTTAATAGCCTGCAGCTGGCCTGAGTGGGAGTCTAAGCACCTGTGCAGACGTCCCACCCCCCCCCTCGAATTCTGAAAAAAACAAGTGCTGGCCGACTCTCCTGAAATATTATGGAGGAAGGCTGGAGGAGAGGGAGGAGGGAGAGAGGCTGGTAGTGAAGGGCCTGCCTGACAACAGCAATGGCGAAGATGGCGGTGGGGGCTGCGGTGCCTGAGCGGTATAACCACTGTCTAGACCCCTGTGGCCTCCCCCTAGCCTGGGGGGGGAACATTCATACATGAGAAATCCCCCCATCCATCATACCGTGAGCCGGCCGGAGACGCTGTGAAACTTGTGCAGCATGAACACTGAGACAGACAATCCAGCATGACAAGGTTTGTGCTCTTGGCAGCCCCCGGTGGTCACAATAGGCATAGCATGCATTTACCTTAAAGGAGAAACCTACTAGAATTAGAAAATTCTGTGGAATCTCCTCTTACCTTATCCAGCCGCAGGGTTCAGTTAATACAGACCCAATCTTCACCGTCAGAGACTGGGGCCCCCTACGAATAGGGGGATCCTGCAGTTCTGGGCCCATAAAGCACCCGGCTAGAAATTAGGCTAGAAAACCATTTTCTAATATGTGGCGTCCAGCTCTCTAAAAAGAGAAGCATTACAGGTAAAACCTCATTTCTTCGGACACGAGGCCCGGGTACCATCCAATTCGGCCTAGAAAGGACACTTTGAATATATCCGGTCTGCCTGGCTTGCCCCAGTATAGGATATAGGATATTCCCTTTGGAGCTCAGCACAGGACATCTTTACACGTCCATCACCTAAGACACTGGCGTAAAAACTGAGGTATCCCTGCAAGGGGAGGGATTATATAGGGGGTTGAACTTCCTGATAGGGTGTGCCAGTGTCCAATCACCAGTGATACCCTATATAACCTATCAGTAATTACTGTGGCTCTGTGTCCCGTGATGTTCGAGAAAGAAAAGTGCTCTGGTTAGGAAGGGGGTAAATCCTTCCGGGGCTGAAGTGGTTAACCACTTCCCGACCGGCGCAAGCCGATGTACGTCGGCAGAATGGCACGGCTGGGCAAATGGACTTACAGGTACGTCCATTTGAATTCCCCACCATGCCATTGCGTGCGCGCCGGCCGGGAGCTCCGTGATATGGGTCGCGGGTCCCGCGGACTCAATCGCTGTGGGGATACCCGCGATCGCCTCACAGAGAGGACGAACGGGGAGATGCTGATGTAAACAGAATCTCCCCATTCTGCCTAGTGACAAGTGTCACTGATCACAGCTCCGTCATCGGGAGCAGTGATCAGTGTAGTGACACTGCTAGCCCATCCCCCCTACAGTTAGAATTACTCCCCTAGGACACACTTAACCCCTCCCCGCCCCCTAGTGGTTAACCCCTTCACTGCCAGTGTCAATTACACAGTAATCAGTGCATTTTTAATCGCACTGATCGCTGTATAAATGACAATGGTCCCAAAAATGTGTCAAAAATGTCCGACATAACATCGCAATCACAATAAAAATCGCTGATCACCGCCATTACTAGTAAAAAAAAAAAAATTATAAAAATGCCATAAAACTATCCCCTATTTTCTAAACACTATAACTTTTGTGCAAACCAATCAATAAACGCTTATTGCGATTTTTTTTTTACCAAAAATATGTAGAAGAATACGATCGGCCTAAACTGAGGAAAAAAAATGTTTTTTTATATATTTTTGGGGGATATTTATTATAGCAAGCTCTATTTGTGGGAAAAAAAGAACGTCAATTTTGTTTGAAAGCCACGTCGCACGACCGCGCAATTGTCAGTTAAAGGGACGCAGTGCCGAATCGCAAAAAGTGCTCTGGTCAGGAAGGGGGTAAAATCTTCCGGGGCTGAAGCGGTTAATGATGGGGCTGACTGCCTATATCTACTGAGCCCATCCATACCTTACACTTGTTCGGAGGTCCATCTGGAGGTCATTTCTGCATAGAGCATCTGATCCCCTTGGTATATTATACCACAAAGCTTGACTGACTCACTAGGTGTACACCTATTTGAGTTCAATCCCTCTGGTAAGCAGCTTCTGGTGTCTTTGGTGGTGGATCTACTATCAACTGTTATTACATCATACATATTTGAAGTTAAAGACTGTCACTATATTATATCCAAATGTGGTTGAGGATTATCATCACACATGATTGAAGCTTGTCACTGACTTTTTTCTTTTTTGGACATCACAAGTCCAAGTTCCTCTGTTTATAGACATCACATGTCAGAGGACTGCTTGGAGTATTTTTGAGCACATCATTATTCACGATTTTGTACTCATATTTGTTATGGTTTATATGATCACATAAGCGCTGCACATTTCACCCAATTAGCCATTTGATTGTAGCCTACAATTCATTCAATGGGAGAGTAGATCATTTGAGAAGAACTACAAATCATGGGGCCCCATAGCAAACCTATGATGAAGACCCTCAGTGACATTGTAAATTTTGTAAATAGTGTAATTTCAACACAAAGTATGTCTAAATATAGGACAAGGTAGATATAGAGCTGTCAGCATAGTCTGTACTACACTAAGGAGAAGTGCCGTGCTTCCCTAAAGGGCAACTTCACCTAAAAAGGGAAGTTTCACTTATCCTCCCCCTCCACCCTCATTATGTCAGGACCCGAATCTGAACCTGAGAGCTCTGCTGTGTCTGGCGATGCCTCCTCTTGCTGAGCTACCTGGGATGTTGCACAGCAGCCTGGACAATTCCTTGAATTATCTTGCCTTAAACCCTGTTTTTCTTGAACCTTCAACTTATTGCTCTTCCCATGAACTTCCTGATTTATGCCATGTGTCTGCACTTCCTGTTTGCCAGATGATTGTGCTCTCATCTCACTCCTGTCCCCAGCTTGTTTACTCCCTAGTTGGGGCAACCTGTTAATAACATGCAGCAAAACCCATCTCCACCATCAGGAACTTTGGTGAATAGCAGTTAGTACTTAGACACCATGCCGCAGGTGAGTCCGTGTCACCCGCCAGGGAAAAAAAAAAAAAAAATTATGAAAGTCAGTGTAGACCCATGATTAGTTAAAAAACAACATCATTCTTACCTGCTCTGTTTAATGGTTTTGCACTGAACAGTCCTGATCCTCCTCTTCTTGGGTGCCCCGCTGATGCTCCTGACTCCTCCCCCCTGCTGAGTGCCCACCATAGCAAGCCACTTGCTATTGAGGTATTCATGCCCCTCCTCACTGGCTGAGATTTACAGCAGCAAGGAGAGAGCGGAGAGAGACGCTGCTCTCATGCACAGTGCTGGATCAAACTCAGACTCACATAAGTATAAGGGGTGGGGTAAAGGAGCTGCACTCAAAAGGTTTTTTACCTTCAGCCCTTAGAACCACTTGAAGTCAATATACAAGCTGCATAAAAACTGAGAATTTGTGAAAAAAAAGAGGATCTTGAAAGACAACAACCTATGAAGACACATATATATATGTAGCACTACCCCCCTAAAGGCTGCTGGTAACTGGCTCTCCTATTCCTGCAGAGCCAGGAAACGCGCATTTCCAACTTGCATCCAGACACCAGAAATCAGTCCATGAGCTTGTTTTTGTTGTTTTATTGGGGAAAACAACTTGGATAGGGTATAGGGATTATGGGATGCCCAACTTGACTTGAACAACAGATGTGGACAACTTACTTACTTTGTATAACTGTACAAAGAAACGATCCTAGACTGCTCTCCTTGCTAGAAACACCTAGTCTCTTGGGTCAGTGGCAAAGTCTCTTATAGACTAGGAGCTTTCAACCCCTTTAGAAAGTAGCACAAAATATTGGAAAGCTCTCCTCTCCTCCTGTAGATCTGCTCCCAGTTCCACCGCCTGCAGGATTCTACCAGCCCTCCTGGTTGAAGGACTACCAGCTCACCTGGCTGCTCCAAAAGATCTCCCAGGACAAGGGATAAAGGGTTAAGCATAGTGATGTCTTTTGAAAGCTTGCTACATAATGTCAGTCTCTCCCCTTCTGAATCCCCGGGTGTGCTGATATACTCACTCTGCCCTCCTTGTTCCCACTGCTCTCAGGCAAGAAGCCTGTTCAAACCGTGATGCTGAATGGATCTTCCCAAGCCAGCTCAAGCCCAGCCTGGAGGCAAAGGGCCCCCCTAGACCTAAGGGACCCCTCCACTCCATATTCCACCCAACTCCCCTTTTGGCATGGCTCCACCATATTTAAGGGCTAACGCAACCACCCTACCAGGGGATTGGCCAAGTTCCCTCAAGTATGCAGATTAGTCCTCTTGGCCTCCGCCCACTAACTTCTAGAAGTTTCTCCAAACTTCTAGACCCAGCGGGAGGTACCAGAGACCTGCCTCTGTGAGTCATCCAGTCTGACCTGCGGTAAACCCTGATCCAACTTCAGACTCACAAGCTATGAGTCAAACATAAATTTTCCTGCACTAATAAAAGTAGCACACTAGAGGGTGCTACATACGGACAGTACAATATACAGTAAATACAAATAAAATATCACGATTACTCGACTTTTCATGTGTTGGGCAATGGATACTTTCAGAAGAAACTACACGGGTGTTTTGCTGTATGGCAGATCCATTTTGGACCCCTTCCTTGCACACCAGCATATCACAAATACTTTTTGTTCTGTGCTTACATTTTACTTATAACAGTAATGCAAATGAGATACACCTGACTGTTTTGGTAGCATCTAATGTAAACCATTATGTCAAGTAATGCTGTGAAGGAATCCCAAAATAATGAAAGGGATACATTTTAGAAGGCAGCTAGTTAAACTGCAGCATCTGGGGACACCCTTGATGGATTGCGAAGCAATTACAAGAAAATCTATATTAGATTTGAGTCTTCTTTTCCTCATCTGCTATTGTCAGGTATCATTTTGTGCCTGAATTGCATGCCTTTTCAACAGCTCCCCTGCTAATTGATTATTGGGCAGGCCATAAACATGCATCTTAAGACTGGTGCTAGCCTGGATTCTGCCAGCAGAACTGCCTGGTGACTTTGTGGTGCACACATTAACTTTTACTTAGTAGTGATTTTTATTAGTATTAGCGAATTAGTAACTATTATATTATTAGTGGTAATTATTAGTAATGTTATTCAATTACTACTGTACACTTACAAGTATGTGCACATATTGTTGAACATGCAAGAAAAAAAAAATCTATTTTTGAGTACTACTATAATATGCAATTTTTCAAATAATTTACCTTAGAAGTCTTATAAACTGCCTTCACTGTCCATGCAACCATCACTTTTGGGATTAATAATGAATGTATGCAGGAATAATAAAAAAAAACTTCAATAACCACCATCTAAATTGTTCACATAAAAGAATACCTACAAAGATTTTAGAGAAACCACTCCACCTTTAAAAATTACTAGTGAGAAATACAGTATACTACTGAACAGCAATGGCAACACAACTTTGTCAACTTTTGAAGACATGCACTGTCATCTTGTGCAAATTTGAAAATTTTGGACCATGTGGGTGCCTGCATTAAATAAAACTTTAGGGGCACTGGCTTTAAAGTATAACTAAAGACAATTTTTTTTTTTTTGGACAGAGTGGAGATGGATCGGAATACCGGTCAGGTTTTTATGGCTGTCCGTGCCACTATTAGGGAGATTCACCCTCTCTATGTGACCTGGGAGTCCCCAAGGAATTCACATAATTTGCAGGGATTTCCTCTTTCCCGTGTTAGGCTGTGGGACAGGAAGTGAGGGTAAATCTCCCCAATGGGGCACAGATGGCAAAAAATAAACTGACAGGGGTTAGAACCTCCCGTACTCTATGCTAAATGGAAAAAAAATTTTTTGCCTACAGCTCTACTTAAGGTTGGTTTCACAATATCTGCAGAGCGGCTCGCAGTAGGGGGTCCGATACATCCCCAGTCACCATTTCAGGTTTGAATTAGGTCTGAATTTTTGCCTGAATTCGGACCTGAAACGGATTCAAAGACGCACAAGACCCTTCTGCAGTGCACTCCGTGGCCGCCTGGAGATGTATGAAACGGCTCCATTGAGACCTGGTCACAGTCCCCTGTCATGGGAATTGGATGCAGGGAGACCCGCATCCAATTCACATAAGTGTGAACCCAGCCTTAAATTACCCTGCCCCTAGAGCAAAGCATGCAACAAAAGGTATCCTGTTAATGTTTTAAATGAGGTAGCCTGTAAAAGAAGATTAGTAATATTTATCAGTCCAGTGGAAGACCAATTTGAATCTTTGCCCTTTCAGAGCTACAGTCACTGCCTGGTGTGCCAAAAGCCTAATTTCCCATTAAGCAATGTGGTTTCACCAAACATCCCCTACAGCACTATTGTTTCCTGTAATGATGTGGGGAGTATGCAACTCCCCTTCCCATTATTACACTGCGCCACTGACTGTCACTAGGGGTGGGGAAAAGAGTCTAAGTGACATCTTGGAGCTTACACCAGGCTTTCTGTGGCAAAAGAGATAGGTGGCCATGAGGTCAACTTTCAGGTGCAAAACACAGGTTTATCTAAAAGTGATCTTTGCTGATACCTTGGTTGCCAGAAACCCATCTCTGAAACTAGTTTTACTTCGGTACTTAAAGTGATAATAAAGGATCCATTTTTAAAATATATTTTCATCTGCTAAGGTGAAGACTTGCCGGGCAGGCTGCCTCTTGTTCTTATGTTCTTTCTTGTTGCTTCAGATAGTGCCTGTGATATGTGGATTCAGGGCGTCTCCTTTCCCCAGTATAGTTCTATGGAGACACTCTTGTGTTTAGTGCTGAATGGATGTGCGTCCATTCAAGCACACAGCCCATGCAAGACACACCTCTCCAACCTCTAAGCTGATTGGCTGCTAGCGGCTGTTCTGCTCCCTTTGCCCTAGGAGAGCCCTGATCTAAAAGGAAGCTGAAAAACCTGTGCTGAGGGACGCAGAGGTGATGGATAGACACTACTGTAGATAAATGTCTGTGCAAACATACCATGCATGTTAAATAGTGGGGAGGTTTATAATATTGCTTAGCATGGATGGATTAAAATAAAAGCAACATTTAATACCAATTTATAGGCCTGACAAACACCACGAGCTGCCATCACCCTTGTCCACTGAGTTTGCCTTAGCAACCAATAGTGGCACCCTCATTCAAAGAATAAAACTGTATAAGTTTGCAGGGTTTAGTTCTGAAGTCAGGCCTCTAAGACTTCAGAGAGGTATACATAGGAATTTTTTTTTTTTTTTTGACAAAGATAATAGCTGGCATCTTCTGGTGTCTACTTTTAGATAAGAATTTCACTTTTAAAAGTTTAAGGCTAGCAGGTTCACCTTAACTCCAGCTTAGATCTTCGGTTTGTGCACATAATAAGCACATTTCCTTTACTGCTTGAATCTGCAACTCTGTACAATACGGTCACCACACTATCAAGTCCAATAACAGTAACCATCCCCAATCTACTATTTAATACTGAAAAGAAAAAGAGGAAACACCAATGCATCTGACTTATAGCTCCTAGATACACTTTACCATTGTTGGTATAGGAGCTCACTAATGACCTACCTCTAGCCGCAAATAAGCTATTATATAAAGGTTTAATGAGGATAACCGAGAGATCATTACAGTCTAATGAGGATGCCAATTAGAGAATGCCAGAAAGTAAAAGAGGTCAGCAGATCAACTGCACAATTCTGTAAACAGATACAGCTATTTTAAAAAGAAGCATCTTTTTCTTTGTTCCACTGACATGGAGGCACAGTCATCATTTCTGGCTCAATCGTGTAGTCAACTGTAGATGATTAAAAGGCTTTAGTAATATATACCTCCACTCAGGAACCATAAGACTTTTCAATAACTCCTCATAATTTCTTATTAACATGCAGGTTAATGCAGCCTTGTAACTGGGTCCAGCTCTTCCTCTGCTTGTTCAAACAAAGGTCATTTCATAACTCTGGGTATAGCTTATATACAGACCGCATGGCCAAACAATTTTCTCTAATAAAAGCAAATGGTATGTGCCAGCAACCAGTAAACAAATATTTTAAAATACTGTAATTACTTTTTGTCCTATTCTTTTCTAGGAACTCTAGTTTCTGAGCTTACGTGTTTTGTAAATGGTGGAATGCCTACAAACGTAAAAGAAACAATGCTCAGAAAAGCAATCCACAGTGGAATTTTTAATCATGGGACTTGTCAAAAAGTGTGTGTTTGTGTGTGTTTATTTACCACTGACTTCTTTTTTTGTGATTGAGTAAGGGTATTATGTACCCATTACTCATTCACATGGGGAAGGGGCTATCTGGGAGCGACCTTACTTTTAAAGGGGGCTTTCAGATTTCCAAAAGCTCCTGGCCCACTGACTGCCACAACCACCAGGCCAGGGTTGTTGGGAAGAGATCCTTGTCCTCATGAACATGGAGACAAGCTTCTTTGGCAGGGCCCCCCTGGTAAGGTTTCACCCCTGATGTTGAAGGCATGTGGCCTGGTATAGTTTAGGGAGGGGAGGAGGGCTGCATATGCTCATCCCCCACCTTTTCTGGCCACCCAGGCTGCATGCTTGACTAAGGGTCTAGTATGGATTTTCAGGGGAAATGCTTTTTTTTTTTTTTTTTCATTGAGGTCCCCCCCTAAAATTCATACCAGACTCAAAGGGTCTGGTATGGAATCTGGGGGGACCCCAACAACCCATACCGATCTAAAGGGTTAGATATGAACTTTGGGGGGGTGGGGACCTCATGCTGTTGATCTTTTTACACTAAAGGAGGAACAAGAAAAATGTTTTGCTTCCCTTTGCAACTGGAGGTTTGCTTGGCCAAACACCTATTCATTTGGCTATTTGAACAGGAATCTCCATAGATGTACACAGTGCTGAGGTCTCCCAGATATTATTTCCACTGCTGTTCAAATGTTCTTGGCCTATATATGCATAGGTGAAGAACCCTTGAGCAATCTCCTATATACTGTGACCATATAACCACTTTTGTTGCTGCTTGCAATGTTCTGTGTTTCCATACGCCACTAACTGTATAGATACAACCTAACTGCAGTGCTGCAAACACCCAGGTTTGTATAAGAATTGTACAATTCTTTCTGCCCCAAAAGATAAATAAAAAATTATACAAATACTGTTAGCAATTATATACAAAATCAATCTGCGTGCTGGAAATTCTATACAATGTATATAATCTCCATATATAGTACCAACATGTGCAAATTAATGAAATCATTGTAAACAAACAAAATTTCCCACTTCAATCAGAGTCCTCTTTTGCTGCACATCCACATTATTTGGAGGCTGAGGAGACCTTCTTGAACCAGGGCCATTTAAGTACAGAAAAGATTGGAATGTAAGCCACCCTGGGACTGACCCTCTTGCCTGCATGAGGCGTTTTAGATTTAGCAAGAGTTTTTGAGTATAGTATATTGTTCCTCCTTTTGAGCATGAGTACAGCTACAAACAAGTAACCTTTGCAATCTGCCACCCTGAATTTGGGGACTGGCATCTGGTTTTTCCGGTGCCTCTCTTCTTATATACCTACCTCTATGGCAGTGATCTTCATCTTGGGAATGGTCTACCTACTTGTTTGTTGAACACCCTTCTCCTAAAGAAGCATCTCTGAGCACGTTAAAAATTTGTGACCCCTCTGCAAGCTTTACAGTTGGAGTGCAAAGTATGTATTGCACTGTATTGTTGTTAGTTGTAATATAGAGGGGTCACTACAATAAGGGGTTCTGTTCACTAAAATTAATGAGCAAATGTTTTTAAATTTTGTTGCGTCATTAAGATTTTAAATAACCGACCCTGGCTATACCAAGGTTGAGTTGAGATAAACAAAATGTTAATTTTAAATGGCGGAATGTCTGTGTTTATCTTGAGTGGATATGCACCAGTAAAGTCCCTTTTTTTACTTTAGTCATTACCTCATAAATGTTAAAGCTTTCTTTAAAAAAAAAAACCAAAAAAAAACCACAAACGTGTCATACTTACTTGCACACAGCAGCCTTATTCATCTTTTTCTGGGGTCCCTGGCTAGTGCTCCTGGCTCCTCCCTCCTGCCAAGTGCCATAGAGGAAGTGACTATTCAGACACACAGGTCTGGCTCGGCCCGGTCTTCCACTCTCTGCTCACAAGTTTTGACAGCAGCAGGAGCCAATGGCTCACGCTGCTCTCAGCCAAGCCTATGAGAGCCGGGAAAAGAGCTGGGAGAAGAGCTGCTGTAGACGTGCACAGCGTTGGATCAAGATCAGGCTCAGGTAAGTATTAAGGGGGGCTTCTACTAATAATTTTTTTTTACTTTATTGCAGAGAACACATTAAGGTAAAAAAAAAAAAAAAAACAACCAGTGGTTACAACCACTTTTTTTCTATAAATAGATCCCTTCGTTTTTACACTAATATCTACTTATTTTATTTTTTTTATTAAGGAAATATTTGTATGCATAAAACCGTGACATTGAGGTATATCCTATACCCTCACTGTTTTGTTTTTTTCTTTGCCAAGATTGATTCTTCTTGTTTGGAACTGGAATAAGATTTAGTAAGAGCTGAATACTAAAGGAAAAAATATATTTATTACTTGTTTATCACGTACACAGTATAGTAGCTCAGGGAGTAATATATCTAGCACATACCAATTATGCTGCGTAACATTATCCTACTCATTCCAATGTCATTGCTGCTATTAAAGGATCCTTGCTATTCCAGGGCATTGCAAAGACAATAACCCAACTAGTTACAAATCTAAAAGATAATCATAAAATATATATAACATATCGAAGGAACACTTTTACTGCCTGCTCATTTCAAGATAGCAGGGGTAAGGCTTTTAAGGTTTTTTGGAATAAATATTAATTTACAGCCCTCAGTTTCCCTTTAATGTACACCTATGTTTTTTGTCTTATTTAGGACTGCTGGATTTTTCAGCATTTTTACTACATCCCTGAAGAATTTTTTTGCAACGTAGCCCACCGTGCTGACCCTCCTCCCATCTCAGTTTGCAAGGGTTTGTGGGTAGTATATATATATATATATATATATATATATATATATATATATATATATATATATATATATATATATATATTTATATATTTTTTTTTTTTTTCTTTGTACTTATAGATTTAAAACACAATAAAATATTTTCTAATGAATCACTGTTTACAATGGTGTCTTTAAATAATTCCTTGAAGTTCAGCTTTATGTGAATATAGAACTCAAAGCACCAACTGCACCTTAATTTGATCTTTTTCTAACAGGTTTGCATTTCGTAAAAGGAAAATGTAATGAAAAATGTAATAAAAATCAAATTTTTTAAAATATTTCCATGTACGAAAGGATTCAAAATAAAATTAAACTGACATATAATCAGCATTCTGGCTCAGGTTTTGCCTTATGTAAAGTGGTTCTAAAGGTTAAACATGTTTTACCATCAGGCATTCCCTGCATTAGGGTAAAAAATGTTCCAGTATCTGGATCGCTCCCTCACATCTAAATACTTATCTGAGTCCTCACTCGATCCAGTGCTGTGCTGGTCTGCAGCAGCCCTCTCTTCTCTCTTCGTCTCACAGGACAAAGAGGCAGCAGCAGCAAAAGCCGTTGGCTGGGTGGGGGGGCAGGGCCAAGCCATGCTGTGTGTATCTATGGACATGCAGGGCTTGGCATCATGCCAGGCCCATGTACCACAATAGGAAGCTGACTCCTATGGTGGCACACAGAGAAGAGGAGGAACCTAGAGCGCCAGTGGGTGACCCCAGAAAAGCAAAATTAATATTGCACAGAGGAGTCAAGTATAAATCTGTTTAGCATTTTAATTTACAACCGACAAAATAGATCACTTACCTGGATTTAATTTTACAGGTTGCTTTTCTCCTCTGGATCCATAATAGTAAATTACATCTCCCTTTGTGTTGCTAATAAGAAAGAAAAAAAATCAATGTAAAATCTGAAAGTGAAAATTTCCTATACAATAAAAAAAGTACAAACAGCAAGCTTTCCTACTATCACTGCAACCACATACAGCAAGGGAAAAAAATATTTAATACCCTGCTGATATTGTACGTTTGCCAACTGACAAAAATTATCAGTCTATAATTTTAATGGTAGGTTTATTTTAACAGTGAGAGAAAGTTATAAATTGATTTGCATTTTATTGAGTAAAATAAGTATTTGATCTCTTATCAGTCAGCAAGATTTCTGGTTCCCAGGGATCTTCTATACAGGTAATGAGCTGAGATAAGGAGCTCTCTCTTAACCACTTCAGTCCCGGAAGGATTTACCCCCTTCCTGACCAGAGCACTTTTTGCGATTCGGTACTGCGTCGCTTTAACTGACAATTGCGCGGTCATGCTACGTGGCTCCCAAAAAATCCCCACAAATAGAGCTTTCTTTTAGTGGTATTTGATCACCTCTGCGGTTTTTATTTTTTGCGCTATAAACAAAAAAAAGGCCTTCAATTTTGAAAAAAACGCATTTTTTTTTAACTTTTTGCTATAATAAATATCCCCCAAAATATATATAAAAAAACATTTTTTTTCCTCAGTTTAGACCGATACGTATTCTACATATTTTTGGTAAAAAAAAAAAAAAAAGAAAAAAAATCGCAATAAGCGATTATTGATTGGTTTGCGCAAAAGTTATAGGGTCTACAAAATAGGGGATAGTTTTATGGCATTTGTATTAAAAAAAATTTTTTTTTTTTTACTAGTAATAACGGCGATCAGTGATTTTTATCGTGACTGCGACATTATTGCGGACACATTGGACAATTTTGACACATTTTTGGGACCACTGGCATTAATACAGTGATCAATGCTATAAAATTGCATTGATTACTGTACAAATGTCTCTGGCAGTGAAGGGGTTAACCACTAGGGGAGGGGATGGGGTGAAGTGTGTCCTGGGCAGTGATTCTAACTATCTGGGGGATGGGCTAGCAGTGACATGACACTGATCGCTGCTCCCGATGATAGGGAGCAGACGATCAGTGTCCTGTCACTAGGCAGAACGGGGAGATGCTGTTTACATCTCCCCGTTCTTCAGCTCCGTGACACGATTGCGGGTATCCCAGCGGCGATCGAGTCCACGGGTCCCGCGGGCACGGAGCTCGTGGCAGGCGTGTGCACGGCAGGAAATTCAAAGTATCGTACAGGTACGTTACTTTGCCCAGCCGTGCCATCCTGCCGACGTATATGTGCTGACAGCGGTCGGCAAGTGGTTAAAGGGAATGCTCCTAATCTCAGCTTGTTACCTGTATAAAAGACACCTGTCCACAGAAGCAATCAGATTCCAATCTCTCCACCACGGCCAAGGCCAAAGAGCTGTCCAAGGATGTCAGGGACAAGATTGTAGACCTACACAAGGCTGGAATTGGCTACAAGACCATCGCCAAGCAGCTTGATGAGAGGGTGACCACAGTTGGTGCGATTACTCGCAAATGGAAGAAACACAAAATAACTGTCAACCTCCCTTGGTCTGGGGCTCCATGCAAGATCTCACCTCATGGAGTTTCAATGATCATGAGAACAGTGAGGAATCCGTCCAGAACTACACGGGAGAATCTTGTCAATGATCTCAAGAAAACAACTGGTAACACACTATGCCATGAAGGACTGAAATTCTGCAGCGCCTGCAAGGTCCTCCTGCTCAAGAAAGCACATGTACAGGCCCGTCTGAAGTTTGCTAATAAACATCTGAATAATTCAGAGGAGAACTGGGTAAAAGTGTTGTGGTCGGAGAAGACCAAAATCAAGCTCTTTGCCATCTTTGGCATCAACTCAACTCGCCGTGTTTGGAGGAGGAGGAATGCTGCCTATGACCCCAAGAACACCATCCCCACCGTCAAACTTGGAGGTGGAAACATTATGCTTTGGGGGTATTTCTCTGCTAAGGGGACAGGACAACTTCACCGCATCAAAGGGACGATGGACGGGGCCACGTACTGTCAAATCTTGGGTGAGAATCTCCTTCCCTTAGCCATTGTAAATGGGTCGTGGATGGGTATTCCAGCATGACAATGACCCAAAACACACAGCCAAGGCAACAAAGTAGTGGCTCAATAAGAAGCACATAAGGGTCCTGGAGTGGCCTAGACAGTCTCCAGACATTAATCCCATAGAAAATATATGGAGGGAGCTGAAGATTCGAGTTCCTAAACATCAGCATTGAAACCTTAATGAGAGGATCTGTAAAGAGGACTGGGACAAAATCCCTCTTGAGATGTGTGCAAACCTGGTGGCCAACTACAAGAAACATCTGACCTCTGTGACTGCCAACAAGGGTTTTGCCACCAAGTACCAAGTCATGTTTTGTGAAGGGGTCAAATACTTATTTCACTCATTAAAATGCAAATCAATTTATAACTTTTTTGAAATGTGTTTTTTTTCAGATTTTTTTGTTGTTGTTATTCTGTCTCTCACTGTTAAAATAAACCTACCATTAAAATTATAGACTGATCACTTGTCAGTGGGCAAACATACAAAATCACCAGGGGATCAAATACTTTGTTCCCTCACTGTACTATGAAATCCCAGCAAAACAACAAGTCTCTTCTGCCTTACATTTGTTATGGGAGTGCCTTTTAAAAGTGAATGATTTGAAGGTAGATCGGTCAAAAAGGAGAAAAGGAGGGGAGAAATGGTTATCAGGGTTGGAGCTGTTCGACGATCTCCAAATTTGGGAGAATGCTTTTACACATACATGCAGCAGCTTTCAGTGTCTCTGACGCTCCTATCTGCCCATGCCACAGGCAACACCTGCCAGGGTGGGAATAATGTGAATAAGTCACCAGGACGAATAACCACAGGTAGACACAGCACGTGCACTGTGGTGGCAAGGCTGCAGAGGCTATATGTGCGGTAGATCCCTGCCTTTTCTCACTCTATAGCAGATTATCACAAAGTGAACTGAAATTATAACTGCACTTTCACAATATATACATATTTGTATTTGCTCCAATGCCAAAAAGGTGGGTTTCCTTGTCTACAGAAAAGTCCAGTTTCCAGCAACACTGCATGCAGTCTCCTGGCTCTAAACAAATCCTACTGTGATCTGAAAAAACTGATCCTAAAAGAAATGTTAAAGGATAAGTTCACCTTTAAAAAATAATAAATGCACATGGTTTTGCAGGAAAAAAATGTTCATTTATTATTTTAGTTATTACAGCAGCCTGCAAAGCATCACATCTGCAATCAATAGATCGCAGGTGCAATGTCAGGCTCCTGCACAGTCTTCCTCCAGCTTTCTGCCTGTATTTTCATATGGGCTCTCAGAAAGCAGAACCAATGGACTCCCAGCATGCTGATCAGCGTGCTTGAAGTCCATTGAAAACTTCAAGCCTGCCTGCAGGCTTGAAGATGGGAAGATGGGAGTTCATTCATTCACAAATCTCTGTAAATGAATGATGTGGCTGTGCAGGGGGAGCACCCACATGGCTGTGACAGCAGGTGCTGGGGAGAAGAATTCCCACCCACTGTCACAGTGGGGTGAAGCGGGTAGTGCTTAGGAACTAAATATGGGTATAACATGTAACATGTTCCTAAAAGTGAACTTAGCCTAATGCAAAGCAGGCCTCATGACTAGACACAGAGGTGCATCTTAACACAGACCAAGCCTTGCTAAGAAACAGGATTGAAGGTAACCCTTCACAATGAAGGGTTACCTTCTGCCAGCATAAATAGCCACAGCCATTCCAGCATATCCTAGCTGTGGTGGTTGTGACGCTTTAGGGGATACATACGGACGTCATTGGTGACAGACAGGTAATTCATTAGATTAACTAGGGACATGATTTGTCCTTTTTCCATTGCTATATGTTCAACTTTATGTCTTATCTGCTATATTTTAGGCATACTCCGCAGATAAGAGGCTCTTATTTGAATCCCCTTTTCCTATATGGCAGATTGTTTAACTTCCTCTCTGCTACCTTCTATGTCCACCTTTACTATATGGTAGGTGCATATATTTGTCCTTATCCCACTATAGCCACTCTTTTTCTACATATGTTTTAATCTATATTACATACAAAAAAATCCATTCATTATTTACATTTTTAGATCTTCCCTGGGCGTGCGCTGCGTATGGGATCCTCGCTGGAGGCACCGTTTGGCGAGGTTTGGTAGAATTGTCCATCACAGCTGTTTCGCTGTGTGTTACTCTCTTTTGGTCATGTGAGGTCTCAGGTTGGTTTTTGTCTATACAAGATGTCTATTTTTTATATGATTTGTGTATTGCTGTATCAACTTTGAATACAATTTAACATACGATATATCTATTATATATACGCTAATATTTACAAACTATGTTTTTTAGATATATGTCTATACGCTTGAATATATCCCTGAAGAAGGGCATCTAGCCAGAAACATTGGGTCGAGCTAAGAGAATCTCTACATATATATAATTTTACCATCTGATTTTGTATTTGCACATTCACATGACCTTTTATCTCTTTTGTCAATTGCTATTTTCTAATATGTAATAGAGTTGTATATTTTTATATTTCGTGGTCTACAGTCACTATTTAAAAGTCCCACCCTTTCAGGGGGTTTTCTTTTTGCTTTCCAATCAGGGATGTGGTGACTGTGTACCCGCTGTTTTCTCTGGAGATGTGGGATTTTTTTCACATTTACAATGAAGCGAAACTCTAGTTTCACTAAAATAATAAAAAAAACAAAAATTATATGGCATACATGGCTTCCAAACAAGGAATTTTGTAGTTAGAAGTATTAAAAAGATAAAAACAATCAATCGTAAAAATGATCAAATGGATCAAGAAAGCCTACCACTAGCAGTTTAAAATGGACTTAAAGGGGTTGTAAGGGATCATGTTTTTTCACCTTAATGCATCCTATGCATTAAGGTGAAAAAACAACTTGCACGCTCCGGCCCCCCTGAGCCCCCGTTTTACTTACCTGAGCCCAGAATCTCCATGGGCGCGATTCCACGTTGCTTTCCCCCAGCTCCTGTGGGCTCTTCATTGGATGACTGATAGCAGGGCAGCCATTGTTTCCCGCTGCTGTCAATCAAATCAATGACACGGCGTGATGCGGGGCCGAGTGATACAGTTGGCGGCTATGGCTGCCGACTGTATCACGCAGGAGCACGCCCGCAAGCTAACCCCCTTGGGAGAGCGCTTCCCAAAGGGGGGTTAGCTGTTGTGGGAGGAGCCGAGACAGCCGCCGAGGGATCCCAGAAGACGAGGATCGGGGCCGCTCTGTGCAAAATGAACTGCACAGCGGAGGTAAGTGTGACATGTTTGTTATAAAAAAAAAGAAAAAACAAACCTATACAACCCCTTTAACAATTTAGTATGAAAAAAGAAAAAAAATCCCAATTACTGTGATGCAGTGTGTCCAAAAAAAGAAAATAATTTCCTGCAATATATATTTCTGGTATAATGGACATAAAAATGGTCTGTGTGAATGAATGCTACATTATGAAGATACATGGTAATTGACGTTTCCTGTAGCGGAATACATGGTTACGGTTAAATAGAACACATGTCCCTCCCCAGCCTTGCATGAAGCATTAATAAAGCATAATCATTAAAATGTGCGGATCAGCATGTATCAATGCAAGGACACTGAAATCTATATGAAACAACGTGGTACTGTCTGTGAGAGGCAACCCTTGCAATGATGCACATACTGTTGTCAAACAGTCTTTCCCCCAGAAAAGTCCAGAAAAAATTGTTAGGTCTCAGGGAATCCCTGCTAAAAATTATTAAACCTACAACTAATTCGTGTGATCAGTAAGTTATAGAAAGTTGTATATAAAAGACCAAAAACGTGGTTTATCCAGAGTATTTTTTTGTAACATTCCTTCCTGCTCTGTACAACAAAACTATTTCAATAATAATTCTGAAAAAAAAGAAGATCACAGAGACACAAAACACAAAATATTATGGTAGGGGTCAGTGTAGAAGGGACCCCCTACATTGGTGGTCAGTGTAGGTGTGAAATCATATTGCCACTGTTCATTGTTCAAGGAACCCCTAGCAACTTGAAAGGAGTTGCACGAAATCCTGGTTGGAAAAGGCTGGTATATAATACATACAGTATATACTCTGATTACATACACAAGAGGGCACTATTTTGCCAAAAATCTCCACATTTTGTGATTTTCAGACAAAACATCTAGAATAATATCAGGGTACAAAAAAATAAAATATATCCACCTCAATTTACCCCATATGAACTATGGTATGGGCAGCTTCTGGAGCAGAGGGGGGGGATCTCCATAATCTACTCCTTGCTTGCAACAAGCGGTAGGAAAACAAAATTCATGCTGGAGTGGGAGAGGGATCTTCAGGAATCCTGGGACCTGGAACACTGGCACAAAACCTTCTTTAGATCCTTTAAAGACATACTAAATATTTCATTAATCGAAGCTAGCTTGAAGGTCATCACAAGATGGTACCTAACCCCCTCCAGGCTTTCCCTCATGTATCCCTCGGTCTCTCCACTATGCTTCCGCGGTTGTCATATGAAGGGCACCATGATGCACATTTGGTGGGAGTGCCCCAAAATCAGAAGCTTTTGGAATAAAATTTTTCACATCATTTCTAAAGTAACAGCCCTGACAATCCCCAAGTCTCCTCTAACGGCTCTTCTCAATCACCAAATTCCAGGGGCCCCGAAATACACGCATAAACTAATATTTTTTATTCTGCTTGGTGCCAAACTCACTTTGGCCAAAGCATGGAAGCTCCCCAAGGTCTCTGTTATAGCGGCGAAGCGGAAAATTTCATGGATAATGGCCCAAGAGAAGATGGTGAGTTCCATACTAGACACCTCAGCACAGTTTGAGAAGACTTGGGAACCATGGACTAAATACATAGGAGTGGGTGTTACCTCACTCTCAAGTTCATAGCACTAAGTAAACCCAGGAACGGACGGGCAGACGGCTAACTCTTATTGCTCTCTCTTTTTCTCTGTCACCTCTTTACCACCTCATCCTCCCCCCCCCCACTTATCTCCTTATCCCCTTACGGGATAATTCGGGTTATGTCCCATGATAACTACAACCTGTAACAGAACGTGTGTTAAGTTGATTGCGGGACATATTTTCTATGTTTTAATTGTATACTAGCTTCATTATATTCAGTAATTTTATCGGGAGTTAATGCTAGAATGATCTCTGCATCCAGTTTTGAATATTTATAACCCAGACAGTCCACACTAGAAACCTAGAGGATACAACTAACTCCTTATCCGACTCGTGGCCTCTAGAAGCGAGATGTTGTCCTCCTCTCCTACACAGTGAGTTCCCTACTGGGGTGTTGGGAGACGTGGTGTTATACAAGGTCACAAGACACATACAGGTCCGGGACGGTTTAGTAAGCGTTTCTCTAAACTCCTCAGGTTGTACAAGGACTTCTTAAAGACTGTCTTTCCATTGACTAGATTATTGAACAAGAGATTTTTTATTCTGTACATTGTTTCTATTTTTCAGTGGACATATTGAATGTAATGGTATACCCCGTTATCCTTTTGAAAAACCAATAAAATACTTTAACTACAAAAATTAAATATTAGTATTTTTTAAACCAGGCAGTTGTGTTTATTTTTTTATTTTTAATTAATAACCCTAATATTTTCAAAAATAGACAAGCTAGACAATTTAGTACATCATTTGTCATTTTACCTATATAATAGGTGAATGGAAATTTGCTGCATATATGAAATGTTTGACACAATTGTCCCATAAACTCTGTTAATTAAAGCTTATCAGCTTCCTTAAAGGGTAAGTTCACCTTTGTACACCTTTTTCTAAATTCCAGCTCCCCTATGCACCAATATAGCATTCATGAACTTTTTTTGCAAAAATATCAGTGTTCCATTAAATCTACAGTCACTTACTTTTCTTGTCCTAATCCACGTTTCCATTAGTAATGTCTTCTTCCTAAATAGACTGTAGGTCATGACACAGGAAGGAGTTGACCAGCTGACCTCATTAGCACACCCTGTATCATCTAGTCACCCATTCCCAGCTGCAGTTTTTTAAATGAAATGCAATTAATCAGTGATCACCCTTCTCACTAAATATACAGATTGCATAGTGTATGGCCATCTTTATACAAGGACATACAAGGACATAGGAGGGAGTGGACAAACACTCAGCTGTCAAGCCCCGTTCACAACTCTGCATAGTAGGAACTCGCCCATCCACCTCAATGTGCTGCCCTACACACAGCAATCGCCCCAAAGAAGCTTCAGAACTTTTTTTTTTTTTTTTTAGAGTGAAGCTTGGTGCGTTTTTTTAACTGCGATTTTTGGTGCAGCGCATTTCTGAAATAGAAGGAAACACACAGATGTGAATGGAGCCTCATTGTTCTTGTGTTACCGCACCAATTTCACTTTCAGGCCTCGTTCACATCTAGTATAGTGGGAGCACACATTTTGTGTCTCATTTTTCCTGCGACACACAGAGCAGCCTGTTGATTTCAATTGGCTGCACTACATGTGGTTAATGGGACAATTTGGCGTTTTGTGGGTTTTTTACTGTGCATTTTGCAGCATTTGCCCCTCGCTTTTTCACATGGCAAAATGTGTGTTTGCTTTTTTTTGGTGTGCCATTACCAATGAATGGCACTGAAAGCGCAACTAGTAATTTTAGGTGTATAAAGGTGGCTACACACTATACAATCTAATACTATATTGTGTATTTAGTGAGAAGGGTGATCACTGATTGATTGCATTTCATTTAACCACTTACGAACCGCCCGCCGTTTTACGTCGCTACTTTGAAGAGGAATACCCCAGTATCCTCTTCTTCAGCAGGCGGTCCGATTCAAGATAAAAGTGGTCTCTGCGGCACATTCGCCGCAAGATCACTTTTATTGGCGGCGGGAGAGGGGCCCTCCCGCCGCTCTCTGGTGCCCTCCGCCGCTTACTGGAGCTGTCTGTATCGGCGGAGGCAATCAGAGCCTCTCCCTAGCCTGACATGGAGACGAGTGAGGGGAAGATAGGCCCCACTTGTCTCCATATCACTGCAGGGTGGAAGTGACGTCAAAACATCACTTCCGCCCAATGCTCTTAAAGGGACTTTTTTTTTTTTTTTTTAAAATGACAAAATTCTTTTTTTTTTTATTGCATTTTAGTGTAAATATGAGATCTGAGTTTTTTTGACCCCAGATGTCATATTTAAGAGGTCCTGTCATGCTTTTTACATGTTCACATTCCTTGTAATAGGAATAAGAGTGATCAAATTTTTTTTTCAAAAGAACGGTGAAAAATTCAAAAATAAAAAGGTAAAATAAATAAGAAAAAAAATTTTTTAAACGCGCCCTGTCCCGCCGGTCTCGCATGCAGAAGCAAACGCATACGTGAGCAGCGCCCACATATGAAAACGGTGTTCAAACCACACATGTGAGGTATCGCCTCAATCGTTAGAGTGAGAGCAATAATTCTAGCCCTAGATCTCCTCTGTAACTCAAAACATGCAACCAGTAGAATTTTTTAAATGTTGCCGATTAAGGGTAAAAGTTTGTCGCCATTCCACGAGCGGGCGCAACTTTGAAGCGCGACATGTTGGGTTTCAATTTACTTGGCGTAACATTATCTTTCACAATATAAAAAAAATTGGGCTAACTTTACTGTTGTCTTATTTTTTAATTAAAAATTTCCAAAAAAAGTGCACTTGTAAGACCGGTGCGCAAATACGGTGTGATAAAAAGTATTGCAACGGCCACCATTTTATTCTCTAGGGTGTTAGGAAAAAAATATAATGTTTGGGGGTTGTAAGTAATTTTCTAGCAAAAAACCTGTTTTTAACTTGTAAACACCAAATCTCAGAAAGAGGCTCGGTCCTTAAGTGGTTAAAAAATTTGCACCTAGGAGTGGGTGGGTGGATGATGCAGGGTGTGTGCTAATGAGGTCAGCTGGTCAACTCCTTCCTGTGTCATGTGTCAAGTCTGTAACGAAGAAAGACATTACTAATGGAAACGTGGATTAGGACGAGAAAAGTATGTGACTGTAGATTTGGTGCATAGGGGAGCTGGCATTTAGAAGAAAAAAAAAAAGATTATCCAACCAATCCAGAAAGGGCTGATTTACACAAAGATTAGGGTATGTCTAGGAGGTAATTTGAAATCCAACTCTCTGGTGAACTGATAAAGAGTTTTCTGATCATTTAAAGCTTTAAAAACAGGAGGTTAAAAAAAAAGAAAAAAAAACCTACAAAAGCTAACTAAACCTAAAAGCTGATATATTACTTATTAACTAGTTCCAGACCAGCCGCCACAGTTGTACTGCGGCAGGTTGGCCCGGTTGGGCAAAGCGTCGTAGCTGTACGTCGGGCGCACCCCCCTCCCCCAGGCAGGCGCGACGATCGGATTCGCTTTAGAACCAGTCTCCAGGCCCAGGCCAATGATTTCTGGCCTGGACCTGGTGATTGGTTCTGGCAAATGAAATCCTTCCCCTGCCTGTTTAAGTGTAAACACAGGCAGGGGAAGTGATGTCATCTCCCCTCGTGGAACTCTTTTCCGTTCCAGAGAGAGGAGAGAGAATACATCTTAGAGTAAGTTGCAAGTTGCAACACTACACTGACGCAGTACACATAGGTACACTTGTCACCCCCGATCACCCCTTGATCGCCCCCCCCCCCCCCAGTTAACCCCTTCACTCCCTGTCACTGTGTCACCCAGTGCCGTGTTCATATTTTTTTTTTATCACTGTACTGGTGTCATTTGTGACAATAATCAGTTTTAGGGTACTTAGTGGTAGGCCCAGATAGGTCTAGGGACCCCCCAATAAAGGTTTAACCCCTTGATCACCCCGTCACCAGTGATCACTGTATTAGTGTCATGGGTGACGCTGGTTAGTTCGTTATTTTTCTATAGCAACAGGGCACCCGCCGTATATTACCAAAATAAAGATTTAACCCCTTGATCACCCGGTGGGTGATATCAGTTAGGTTATAGCATCAGTCAGGGTCTGCGTCGCCGCAGGCGTCAGATTAGTGCCAGTAGCGCTAACACCCACGCACCATACGCCTCTTAGTAGTATAGTGTCTGAACGTATCAATATCTGATCAGATCTATACTAGCGTCCCCAGTAGTTTGGGTTCCCAAAATTGCAGCGTTAGCGGGATCAGCCCAGATACCTGCTAGCACCTGCGTTTAGCCCCACCGCCCAGCCCACCCAAGTGCAGTATCAATCGATCACTGTCCCTTACAAAACACATAACTGCAGCATTCGCAGAGTCAGGCTTGATCCCTGCGAACACTAATGCCCTGTACACACACACGGAAAAAGTGCGATCGGATTGTGTTGTCGGAAATTCCGATTGTGTGGGGGCTTCATCGGACTTTTTCCGTCTGAATTTCCGACACACAAAGAGCAGGATATAAAATTTTCCACCAAAATCCGATCGGTTAAATTTCGATCGTGTGTACACAAATCCGACGCACAAAGTGCCACGCATGCTCAGAATAAATTAAGAGATGAAAGTCATTGGCTACTGCCCCGTTTATAGTCCCGACGTACGTATTTTATGTCATCGCGTTCAGAACGATCGGATTTTCCGACAACTTTGTGCGACCGTGTGTATGCAAGACAAGTTTGAGCCAACATTCGTCGGAAAAAATCCATGGATTTTGTTGTCAAAATGTCCAATCAATGTCCGATCGTGTGTACAGGGCATAACAGTTTTTTTAGTAGCGTTTGAAGCAGTCGCTGACAGTCAGGTGCTCTTTTTTTACTGTGAGTCTTACTAGTGTACCAGTAAATTTAGAGGCCAAAATGTCCAATCGAAGGTACACTAGTGAAGAGGCCTACACGTTTCTGAGCCTGACAGATGAGAGTGAAGAGGAAGTCACCTGTCTGATTCTGGCTCAGAATACGAACCAGTAGACAGCAGCGGCACCCTGACCGATAGCTCTGACGACGGAGTAGTGGTCCCTGCCAAGGTCAGGCGTACCCGACCCTGTTCTTTTGCTGTTGTTGAGGTGCAAGAACCACAGGGCTCTCGTATGGAGCAGAGAGCCAGTAGTAGTGCTTCTCCTTCTGGTGAATTGGCAAGCACCTGCAGCCTAATACATCCTGGTCGTACATCCAGCACTGCAGTAACACTTGGTGACGTGGCAAGTCCCATAAGTGCAGTTCAAGCTGGTGAGGTGGCTAGCACAAGTAGAGTCCCGCAGCCACCAAGAAGACAAACACAGGCCCGTCGAGTCTATAGTGCCCTTCCTGCTGCATTTGCCAATCCGAATTGGGAGCCCACCACTTCTGCAGCACCGGTACTACCCCATTCACTGGCCAACCCGGAATTCAGGTGGAAACAGTTGATTTTAAGTCACTTGATTTTAATCTGCTGCTTTTTACGGAAGATCTCCATAGATCTGTTGTGGACCAAAGCAATTTGTATGCAGGTCAATTCATCTCCGCTAATCCCCAGTTGACCCTTGCCAGAGATTGGAAACCTATTACAGTTACCAAATTTAAGACCTTCCTGGGCCTATCCCTCATGGGCATAGTTAAAGTGAGTTACAGTCATATTGGTCCACTGACCCAATTCACCATATGTCCATGTTCTCTGCCTCCATGACACGATACAAACAGATCTTGCGGTTCATGCATTTCAATGACCATGAACTCTTGACCTCTTCGGGGTGACCCTGGATACGATCGGCTCCACAAAATTTGGCCCCTCTTAAACCACTTCAACCAGCAGTTTGCAGCCTTGTTTACTCCCAATCAAGTTGTCTGCATTGAGGAGTCCCTGATTAAGTTTTCTGGCCTCTTATCTATCAAATAGTATCTTCCCAGCAAGCGTGCCAGATATGGGGTCAAGCTGTATAAGCTCTGTGACAGGGCAACAGGCTTTACATATAGTCTTATGGTTTACGAGGGAAGAGATAGTCACGTGGAGCCCGAGAACTGCCCAGACTGCATAGGGAGCGCTGGTAAGATTGTGTGGGACTTGGAGTCACCCTTATTCGGAAAGGGGTACCACTTGCATGTGGACAATTATTACACAAGCGTGCCACTTTTTAGTCACCTTTTTGATTGTGAAATTGGAGCATTTGGCAACGTGCCATCTAATCGCCGGGGCTTCCCCAGTGGCTTGTAGCGTCCCAACTTAGATGGGCTGAGAGAGCCTGTTTGAAATTTAAAAATGTGTTAGCAGTGGAGGGATTCGCAGAAAGTTTTTGTTCTGTCCTCCCTTCACGCAGATACGACAGTCCAAATTCCTAAGGCGAATGGTGTTGTGGAGAAACCCCTCTGTGTCCACGAATACAACCTTAACATGGGAGGGGTGGACCGACCTCAACGACCAGTTGTTTGCGCCGTACCTAATTGCCCGTAAGGCCAGACGCTGGTATAAAAAAAGTGTCTGTATATTTATTCCAATTGGCTCTGCTGAATTCTTATGTGCTATACAAAGCTTTAGGGCGAACTGGATTCTTATATCAAGAATTCAAGGAAGAGATCATCACAGGCCTTCTGTTTCCAGACAGTGCTATGCCCCACCTTCCCATCGCAAATGCAGTGAGCCAGCTGCATGAGATGCATTTTCCGTATGTCCTCCCTGGTACCCATGCCCAAAGAACACAACATAGAAGATGTCGTGTCTGCAGAAAATGCGGCTTTAGGGAGTACACCCACTTTTATTGTCCCTCCTCTCCTGACCAACCTGGTCTCTGCATCGGTGACTGTTTCAAACGCTACCACACACTAGTGGATCATTAGCGTAGGGTACAGCACTACACAGTCCTAGGGCACACTTACACAGGGTCTCAAAAGATGAGATGGCCATCACATTTTGGGAGAATCTGGAACGTTTACAATTTACAGTTTATATAAAAGTGCAAAAAAACCCACACAAAAAAAAACGTTACTTTGTTTTATTGTTAACCATCATTTGCTTAGCAGGTACGCCATTCAGCTGCAGCACGGATTTATTTATTTTGACAGCAACAGCATTTGCTCCCACGATACGTAAAGCCGTAACTCCATCGCTGTAGGAGGTGATTTCACCACCACAGTTAAAAAAAAAAAAAAATGGTGCATGTATGCCCATCATTAGAAGTGGGTGGATGAAGGGTGGTATTCTAATGGTGGGCATACCCACCGATCAATCTTTTTCATTCAGCCCACAGGCTGCATAAAAAAAAAAAAAAGAACATTACAATATATGCCCAACAAGGACTAGCAACTTACTGGTATGTTGTTGGACTTTGAGTGGTTATACCAGACTGATGCCTGCAGGTTTAGGTATCATGTTGGTATCATTCTTTTCAGCCAGCGGACGGCTTTCATGTAAAAGCAATCCTAGTGGCTAATTACCCTCTAGACTGCTTTTACAAGCAGTGGGAGGAAACGCTCCCCCACTGCCTTCCATGGTTTTCTCGGGCTCTCCTGTCCCAACAGGGGACCCGAGAATGCAGCCGGTGGTTCCACCAGCTGACCTTAGAGCTGATCGGAGACCAGAATGGCTCTAATTATCTCTATGGCCTAAGAAACCAGAAGCTACAAGCATTTCATGACTTGGGTTTCGCCGGATATAAACAGTGCCATTGGGAAATTGGGAACGTTTTTTAATCACACCGATCTTGGTGTGCTCAGATGCTTTGAGGGCAGAGGGGAGATCTAGGGTCTAATAGACCCCATTTAAAAAAAAAAAAAAAGTACCTGTCACTACCTATTGCTATCATAGGGGATATTTACATATTTCTCTGAGATTACATTCCCTGAATAAAAATGATAAAAAAAAAGAAAAAAAAAGGAACAGTTTAAATTAAATAGTTAAAAAAAAAACAAAAAAAAAAAAAAAACACCCCTGTCCCCCCGTGGAAAGGCGAATGCATGCGTCAGTCTGGTGTCATATGTAAACAGCTATTGCACCATGCATGTGAGGTATCACCGAGATGGTCAGATCGAGGGCAGTCATTTTAGCAGTAGACCTCTCCTCTGTAAATCTAAAGTGGTAACCTGTAAAGGATTTTAAAGGCTTTTAAAAATGTATGTAGTTTGTCGCCGCTGCACCTTTGTGCACAATTTTAAAGCATGTCGTGTTTGGTATCCATGTACTCGGCATAAGGTCATCTTTATTTCATCAAACATTTGGGCAATATAGTGTGTTTTAGTGCATAAAAATTAAAAAAGTGTTTAAATAAAAATTGTGTTTGAAAAAGTGCTGCGGGCAGGGTGTATAACACAGCAAACAACCATAGAAACGAAAAAACAAAAAATTGTGTACACCAAAAAGGCTACCTCCTCACATTTATTAATCATATGAAAAAATAGTACATATAAAAACAGCACAGACCATGTAACGAACACTTCCCAGTCCTATCTCTCACCACCTCCCTCTCAGAAAACCCTACAAACCCCACCAAATTCCCTAACCCCCTAGACCTATGAACGAACTCACTGGGATCTCCACGAGGAGCTGAGACTGTGCAGCTATGCCACTAAACCCTCACAGATGAAACAAACCCCTGGTGACTACACCTGCAAAAGATAGTTACTATAACAATGGGGATTCATACATCCTCCCAAGCAGCTGAGAGGAGAGCACTGCACCTTTAAAGCCACTATGGGTGAATGCAGTGCAATCTGACAGACGGCTGCACCTGGGGGATGGATGTAAAGTCTGATTAATAAAATTGAGCCCCGCTGTAAGTCCTGTAACAAGACAAAAAACCCACAGTAGGTCCTCATCCAGTCCCGAATCTCAGGTAATGGTAAGTGCCTGTAGGTTCTAAACACACACAGGCAGCAGCGGGTGCCAAGGTGATATCCAGCAATCTGTTACGGTATATATCGTTATTGAACACCTCATAGGGAATAAAAGTAATATTCACTGCTTGCTCCGCTTGATTTCGAAGGCACGGAAATAGTCTGGCCAGTACTATACCATTGTGTCCCAAAACCTCTAGGTACCTCATGAATACTGCCGATATGGCCGGTCTGTCTGTGTATAGGTTACTCACTGTTCCGTGGTTTTTCAGCAGCCATTATATGTTGTTCCTATGATCCATAGTCCGTAGTGGAAATAGTCAAAGAATTTCACAGCCAGTTCGTTCAGCAGACAAGTACAGTAGAAGTCCTGTGTGCTGTGTAAATAGTACAGGTGTTCAATATCTCCTATAGATAATCCCAGCTGCTGAAATCCTATAGAACAAAGGACAGGTGCAGAGCAGCGGGCTGTAGTGAGGTATGATGATCCCGTAGCACAGCACACCAAAAGCCTCTGGTAAATCCGTCAGGTAAGTGGTATCATGTAAACAGGCATTGCAGGATGCAGTACATCAGGGGGCGTGACGGGTGCTGCTCCAAATGGATCTATATATGTTTCGTTCCACCCCCGGAACTTCTGCAGGATGAGGAGCAATTAGGCTATCACTGGTATTAAAACCATCCACATGCAGCTGATTGGTTGTCTTATTTAAAGTGGTAGATCCAGCTTTTAACCCTATTGTTCCATATTGTCACCAGGGGATTGTTCACCAAGCTAAATCTACACATACTATACTTTAAACTTAAAAGTCCATATACTATACAAGTATAGATCTATATATAGATAAGTATAGATCTATAGATCATAAAAAAATAGGCAATCTATTCGAAGGGCACCTGAAATTGTTGTACATTTATCCCTCCCGGCTTTAATCAGAGTCAGGAATATATTGTCCAATTAGATACTGATAAACCACCAAAAGTAGGATATACATATTCTTCGTGGAAGAGGAGTGAAGTATACAACTGTGTTTCAGTCATATACTGTACACACACAGAGAGCCTGGAAGGAAAGTGTACCAAACCCCCCACCTAGTTATAATGTGGCCAGGTCTAATGGAGGAAATAGAAACACAATATTTATAGAAAGCTATGTAATGAGAAATCACCGTTAAGCCCTTTAGGTGAAATCGAGTCCAAAAGGAACATCCATCTAGCTTCTTTCTGTAGCAATATTTGATCCCTGTCTCCTCTCCTATCCGGCAGTTCAAGTTTATATATGACTGCACATTTGAATCCTTCCACAGATGCCCCATGCATACATCACCTAATGTTGGGGCTCTTTTAGCAATCAGATTTGGCATTGGACCCAAAATGTCTTTAAGTCTATGGTAGAGGAATATATGCCAATGTTTGGTCAAAAATAGTTCTCAACTGGTTCCAACGTGTCCCAAAGGTAGTGTCAACTCTTATTTTCTCATTTTTAGATTTGGGTATTATGTTTTTAGTGTTAATCTCATGGCCTAAGGTTTGTTCTCTACTTTTATGCAATGCTTTATTCATTCCTTGTTTAATGACAGAATTAGGATAACCTCGTGCCCTGAATCTGTCTCATTTCTATGCTTTCCTTGTAAAAATCTTTAATGTTAGAGCAGTTTCTGCTTAGTCTCAGGAACTGCCCCGTTGGAATGCTCCTAATTAAGGGCCAAGAATGATGGCTGGTGGCGTGGAGGAGGGTATTGCCCGCAGTGGGCTTTCTAAATGTTTTAGTCTTAATCTTCATACCATATTTGCTAATCAAGAGATCCAAAAATTCTATTTGATGTGGATCTATCTTGAATGCAAGAAAGATTTTTTTGTATTTTTGTCATTGAGGTCCCGAATGAAGTGTTCCAGTTGGTCAAAGATCCCCTCCACACCACCAGCACATCATCAATATATCGGACCCAAAGGATCACATTTTCAGCTCCTCAGGGAGATCCTGGCGAGTTTGTTTATAGATCTAGAGCAGGGATCCTCAAACTACGGCCCTCCAGCTGTTGCAGAACTATACGTCCCATGAGGCATTGTAAAACTCATTCACAGACATGACTAGGCATGATGGGAATTGTAGTTCCTGAACACCTGGAGGGCCGCAGTTTGAAGACCCCTGATCTAGAGGGTGAGGGAATTGGTGGGGTTTGCAGGGTTTTCTGGGAGGGAGGTGGGGAGGGATAGGACTGGGAAGTGTTCGTTACATGGTCTGTGCTGTTTTTATATGTACTATTTTTTTTCATATGATTAATAAATGTGAGGAGGTAGTCTTTTGGGTGTACACAATTTTTTGTTTTTTCGTTTCTATGATATGTTATTTACATCTTCAACAGAAAACTGTTATTGGCTCTTTTTAATGCCAGTCATGTGACCAAAGGCTGGAGCACTCCTAAGGGGGAGGATCCTCACTCTGCCAATGGGGAAGATCAGATTTCAGGCAAAGCCAATGACTGGCTAGCTCTTCCTCAACACTGATCCCCTAACACCCTTCAGAGACGAACTGGAAGTTGCTCAGAGCACTGCTTTCTGCAGGAAAATGTAAGGACTATGACATTTTATGAAATTTAGGGAGCATAGGGGTTATGACAGCAGTGTAATACTCTTTCAGTATAGGTCTTCATAAACCTAAAATGCTTTAAAATGATCACTTACCTTCCAAATCTAAGTATCTGTTTCCAATGAAAAAATATTATAACGTTAAGTTGTAGGAGCTATAATTTTGGAGCGTCATAGTAACAGGAGCGCAAGATGGTGGGAGGTTCTCCAGCAGTCAATGGTTAACAATTTAGCCATTCAAAAGGGAAATACTATAAAAAATTTTCCCCAAATTTGTATTTTTTAAGGAATTCGATTATTCGCTAACCAGTGTCAGAGAAGGTTATGAAGCAGTGCTCCATAAATACCTGTAAATAGTGTTTTTAACAATTTTTTAAAAATGGTGTGCTGGCAGATCTGAAATCGAATCATGGGTGCCAATCAGTGAACATTCCAGTATCTCTTATTGTATGTCTTACAATACACTCAATGCACATCATGAGACTTTAAAGCAGACCTTCACTCCCAAAATGGACTTTTCTGCCCTGCTTACCAGCCGCCCTCCCCCTATTGTGATAAAAAAGGCTGTTTTTTTGTTAATCTTTTTTGTTATTCCAGTGTGCCCCCTTGCTTCAATTCTCACCTAGAAAGAAATTATGTGTACCACTCCTGCAGATTGCTGGGATTTGCCACACATCCTAGAAGTCTGCAGGAGCAGGGAAACACAGTGGCAAACCTGGTAGTGAGCCACTGGGGGGCCAGCTGAACCATGAACCTGGACAAGACAGCCCGCTCTTGATGATGTAGGAAGGAAAGATGGTGGTGCTGGATCCAGCATAACACTGGATTCACTGTACAGGTGAGAATATTTTCTGAAGAAGGTTCTGCATAACAAATAGATTAAAAAAAAAAAAAAAAAAAAAAAAGGAGGGAGGTGACATTGAATTACATTTTTTATTTGCCTATTTCTGTGAAATTTGGTATTGGTCAGGAGGCAAGCTTGCCTTACTACAAGCCAAATGAATAGCCCTCCTCCTCCACCAAATACCATCAGCATAATATAAATCTGGTACAAGATCAAAAGAAACCCTTTGATTCTGGCAGCGTATTTTTCTAGAATTCCAACTGTTGGTATAAACTCTATGAACACTACTTAGTAATTAAAGGGGTTGTAAACCCTCGTCTTTTTTCACCTTAATGCATCCTAGGGATTAAGGTGAACAAACACCTGGCAGTGACTGGCCCCCCAGCCCCCCCTTTTCCTTACCTGAGCCCCATATTTCCATCGGCGAGGACGCGCTGTCCCTCTTTTCACGGGGTCCCGGCTCTTGATTGGATAAACTGATAGCAGCGCAGCCATTATCTCCCCCTGCTGTCAATCAAATCCACTGACGCGGGCACCGGGGCCAGAGACCGGCATTCGTGTCTATGGACGCAAATGCTGGACTCGGGAGTGTGCCTGCAAGGTAACTACCCCCCGGGAGAGCGCTTCTCCTAGGGGGTCACCTGATGTGGAGAGGAGCCGCGAGAGCTGCCAGGGGACCCCAGAAATGGACAATTGGGGCCACTCTGTGCAAAATGAGCTGCACAGTGGAGGTATTATATGTTTGTTATTTTTAAAAAAAATTAAAAACGAGCCTTTACAATCACTTTAGGTAGGTGTAGAGTGAAACTGCTTTACTGCACTTGACACCAAAAAGAAAAAGAAGAGTTGCATTTACACAACAGAACAAGTCGTGTCAAAGGATGTACGAATTTGCTGTGTGAAATACACGCTAGAATCAGGCTGTACGTTTTATAAATTGACTGGCAGTGAATATAATAGTGGAAATACTAATTGTTTCTGCAACACTTTGTTTAAAGTCAATAGAGGAATGGCTTTGCTTTCTAGAACACCAGCTTTAATCAGGCTGTACATATGATTGCTCTGGTAGTGATAAGAATAGTGGTAATAATAACAATTATAGCACTTTGCATAAAGCCCACCTATGCAAAGATGCATATTCAATAATTTACATATTCCAAACAAGCAATAAAAGCACTATAAAAAAAAGTCCTTACTGATATTGTAGATGTAGGCACTGTAGAAAAAGGTATTTTCAAAGTTCAAAACAAAAGCACTGAAAACATAGCTCCTCTCCGCTTACTTTCTAAGGTGCAAAGGCTTGACAGCCCAGTGCTAACCCTTTAATGTAAACACACATCATAAAACCCAACTACAGTGTCTCTGTTGTAAGCTTTGAGGATGGGTTATGTCAAAATACATGCAGCTAAAGAGGTTGAGGTTGGTTTGTTTTAAAGGTCTGGAGGATGCAGGATGCTTTGGGGGAAGATTCTGGAGGATGCAAGGTCCATGGTGGGGGATTCTGAGGAGTGCAGGCTGTTTGGGGGGGATTTTGGAGGGTGTAAGTTCTATGGTGGGTGGGAACTCTGGGGAATTCAAGGTGTATTTTGGGGGCACCAGAAAGAAAACATGGAAGTTGCCATTGCAGCCACTTAAACCAGTGCTGGGGAACTTCTGACTCTGACCATCTCCTGTACCATGTCTGCAGTCTCTGACCATCTCCTGTACCATGTCCCCAGTCTCTGACCATCTCCTGTACCATGTCCGCAGTCGCTGACCATCTCCTGTACCATGTCCGCAGTTGCTGACCATCTCCTGTATAAAAATATTTTTAAAAACAGTCACTTTCGGTATCGGTGTTGTTTCGGTTTTCGGAACAAGGAAGATTTATTTTCAGTATCGGTTTCGGCACCAAAAAACCAATTCGGTGCATCTCTAAAGTGTTATCATAATGGGGGATTTTAATTATCCAGACAGACTGGGTGGAGGGAACCGCGCATTAGTCTAAGGCTCGCCAGTTCCTAAATGTCTTGCAGGACAATTTCATGGGTCAGATGATAGACGCACCAACTAGAAATAAAGAGTTACTAGATCTACTGATTACCAACCAATACAGACCTGATCACGGATGTGGAAATACGGGGCAATTTAGGAAACAGCAATCACAGGTCAATTGGCTTGAGTATAAATCACACAAATAGGAAACATAAGGGATATACAAAAACAATGAATTTCAAAAGAGCCAACTTCCCTAAACTACGAACCTTGCTAGAAGACATAAATTGGGATAAAGTCTTAGGAACAAATTACACGGAGGAGAGATGGAATTCGCTTTAAGAGCATATTAAATAAGGGCATTAGCCAGTGCATCCCATTGAGCAATAAATTTAAAAGAGTGACCAAAAGTCCTGGATGGCTTAACGCCAATGTAAAAAATTTAAAAGCAAAAGAGAAGGCCTTCAAAAAATACAAGGTTGAGGGATCATCAACATTCAAACTTTATAAAGAAGGCAATAAGAAATGTAAGGGTGCATTTAGTGCGGCTAAGATAGAACACAAAAGACACAAGAAATTCTTTAACCACTTGCCGACCGCCGACCGCCGCACGCCGATGTACGTCCAAAGTTTGGCGGCGGATATCATTGTTATGGCAGCAGCTAGCTGCCATAACCCCGGTATCCCCGTTTTCGTGCGGCGGTTGGCTTTCAGATAAAAGTGGTCTCTGCGGCGGATTCGCCTGCAGTCTTCAAGTTTTATGCAATTTTGAAAATGATATACACCAGAGTTAACATGGGAGGAGCAATGAAATATAACTATTTAAAAAACACACACCTATACTTTGACATATGCGAGTAATGATGGATATACTAAGGGGTTAGGCCATACAGCCTAGGAGTGTTATTGGGGTAACTGACTCTAAAAAACATTTATCCTAACCAACTTAAATTAGCCATTAAAAGGATATCACTGAAACTCCAATTTTTCAACATTAATCGATGGCTAACATGCTACAAGTCTCTACTACTGCTAACCAGGACTAGAAAAGTGATAGCTAAAAATATTACTGGGTGGAATTCGTAACAGACCCTTTCCTTAATCTAATCCTCTAATCTTTCAGCATTCATCAATGGCTAACATGCTACAAGACTATACTGCTGCTAACCAGGACTAAAAAAGTGACAGTTAAAAATAAAACTGGGTGGTATCAGCCATAGACCATTTCCATCCTCTAATTCTGTCTATATTTTTATTAAAAAAGGTCTTGCACAAAAGAGTTTGACTGATAGGGCAGGACCTATACACAAAGGTCATATATCATCATGAATATATAAATCAAGGGCTAAGACAGTCAGTATCTGAAATATGATCCTTTTGTCATATTACCCCCAAAAATTTACCAACAATAGGTAAACTGAGGTAACAGTGTATAACCCAATTTTCCTGAGAACAAGATGCCATGACCTTGGGTAGTATTCAGGTCAGGCCAGTTAAATGTGGGCAATGTAACCTGCATATAATCAACACAAAAAATTACACACTAAGTTGGGAGAAGGAAAAGAAAAAAGTAGTGGAAAAAAAGAGCAAAGAATGGATCCACTCAACCTAGCCATCATGACCTCCAGGGCACCGCATCTCAGACAGGTGATTGAAGATACCTAATCCAGAGGTTCAAGACTGGCTCCTGTTACTGTCACATAAATCCTCTAAAGAGGGACTGGGGGTGGGGCCAAACCGCACTGTGTGTCTATGGACGTACACAGCCCGGCTAGGGGGGAGCACGCCTGCACAAGTGAACTCATTACAGGTGGCTTGTTATGGGGGAACACATAGAAGAGAAGCAGAGCGCAGCAGCGGGGGACCCAGAAGAGGTGGTAAGGGACCAGCCTGTGCAATCCATATGCACAGGGCAGGTAAGTATAACATGTTTATCATTTTAGGGGAAAAAAATTGCCTATATAACCATTTTGATCTGTGGTGTAGACATAATGTAGCAGTTTGTAGGATAGGAAATGTTCTCATTGGAGTTTACACAGGTCAGGTAGCGTAGGCAAGGAGATTGCAGAGCAATGCACTGACATTCAATGTTTTCTTATTAGAAGAAGGCAATGAAGCCAATTGACTTTATGGGATGAATGAAATTCCATCAGCAGAAATGTAATGTGCTGAATATTACCCACTTGGCAGACAACCTCACGCTCTGAGGGCAACATCATCTCATACTATCGCAAGCTCCATTAAAGTTCCTGTCTTCCCATTATGTTTCACATCAAGCACTGGGCTGCCATGAACCCTGGAACACAGCACTGAATATTAAACATGCCAGAGGTCCCAGAAGTGGTAAGCATAGTATCCAGCTACATAGGGAGGCCATTCCCAGGAAATGAAGAGCGTTCCATTATAAGAGCAGCCAAACATTAACTCTAAGCAGACTGCTTTCTGAGCTAAAACAGTATGATTTTCTTTTATTTCTAAAAATAAACTCCATCATAACTTCGACTGACTCGTCTAAGCACACATTTTCTGTGTGTCTCAAACATTCCTTGTTTTTTCTCATCAAGGGAAAAAACTATGGGATCTCAAGTCTGTGTCTGTTTAATGCGATACTAGTATCGAAACAACCTATACATTGCAGCTTCATCTTACATCCATAAGACACATCTATACTGATGTACAATACATGGGATTAAAATGAATTCTAGGGTCAGCCATTCTTAAAATATTTGGACAGGAGATTCATTTTACTGGTACCTATCAGCATACACCTCTTCAAGGCAACAGGAAGGGGGCCTCTAGATCAGAATTTAAATGTTTGCCTGCCTGTCAGGGTTATTAGGAGGATGTTTACTTCCTGTTACCTGTCAGGATTATCAGGAAAATGTTTTACTCCCTGTTGCCTTTCAGGATTATCAGGAGAATGTTTTTTACTTCCTGTTGCCTCTCAGAATTATCGGGAGGATGTTCCTTACTCGCTGTGACCTGTCAGGATTATTAGGACATTTTTTACTCCCCGATGCCTGTCAGGGATTATCAGGAGGAAGTTTCTTACTTCCCGTTGCCGGTCAGTATATTCAGGGGGGTGTTTCTTACTTCCTGTTGCGAGTCAGGATTATCAGGAGGATGTTTTTTACTTCCTGTTGCCTGTCACCAGGAGGATGTTTCTTTCTTCCTGTTGCCTGTCAGGATTATCAGGAGGAGGTTTCTTACTTCCTGTTATCTGTCAGTATTATGAGGATGTTTCTTACTCCCTGTTGTCTGTCAGGATTATCAGGAGGACGTTTCTTACTTCCTGTTGCCTGTCAGTATTATCAGGACGACGTTTCCTACTTTGTTGCCTGTCAGTATTATCAAGAGGATGTTTCTTACTTCCTGTTGCCGGACAGTATTATCAGGAGGATGTTTCTTACTCCCTGTTATCTGTCAGGATTATCAGGCGAAATTTTATGTGGAAGTTATTTATTGATACAGAGAATACAGCAAGTGAAGTAAAGACTGCATGTTCTGGATAAGGTGAAGTGCAAGATGGAATAGTAACATCACTCTGTACTAGAAAAAAAATGCACCATGCCCATTCAGAACAATACCATTAACAGCCAAATCATTCTTAACATCATACAATGTACAAATTTAGGAAAATAAGATAAAGCTTTAGATTTGAATAGCTGAAATAAAAATCTTTATGATGAACGCTTTTAAAAACATGATTGATTGGTCTTATTTTTAGAATAGGTATATTAACATGACAGAAATATGCTATTGATTATTGCTAAAGGAGAAGTAGATTGGGTGGCCTCACAGAGGAAAAAGTACAAGACAATGTAGGGCTATGTTTGTTCATAGATTACATCTCCCAGACATAATTGTCTACCCAGCACACAGCTAGACTGGCTATGATTCAGTGTTGTATTTGTGCAGAGAAACCAAGGAAACGGAGTTGTGATCGCTCCTGTCAGATCAGGTACAGGGGCACTAGGCAGTTGCCTGGTTTTCTAATAAGGCTCTGCAGACCTTTGTTGCATTTGCTTTCTGTTCCAGCCTGAGATTTTCAGTGCAGATGCCAAAATTAAATCTGAACGACATCAGTCATCGATAGATTTACATGATGACCAACTCCCAACTCCTGCGCATATAATTGCAGCAATATTTTAAAGTACAGTATATATAAAACGCAGTCACCAAAACTTATGAAAATTTTAACACGTTAACATTTTTTTTTAAAGTAATCAATATCTTTTAAATCTGCAATTTGCATTAAAATACCTAAGGTTGTTCCTTGTTCAGGCACCTTTTAATAGGGTAATACTTTGTCCCTATCTTCCAGTTATGCTCTTGCATTGTCACCAAGTTACAAGGGATTTTATTAGAGACTACAAATGGCTATTTCAACACATGCAGATATGGTCCTCTGTTATCACCATCAAGAAAGCTGCCAAGAGAAATGGTATTAGGCCCATAGTTGGAGAACAGGAAGTGGCTTCAGGATAACAGCAGCACTGAGATGTAACAAATGAGGAAAAAAAAAAAAAAAACAGTAAGAAAAAGTTTATTTTTTTATTTTTTAGCTGAACACCAAGCAGGTATAAAAGATACTAATTAAGGCAGCACTGTATTCATGAATACATCCTTCAATATTTTTTTAAATGCAAGCAGTGCTAGTGCATGGATTTCACTTGGTATCAGCTTTTAGCCCCCAGCACCAGGTGCCAGTCCATTGTGCTGAAGTATAAGGGGCATGCTGAAAGCAGGAGAGAGCAGCTCATCAATGTGCAGTTTCTTCTTTCACTGTGCAGTCACAAGGTGAAGCTCTGGAGGACACCAAAAGGGTTACTAAACTGAAACAGAAAAAAAAAACGGATCTACTCTCCAGCAAGACAGGGCTGTCTGGAATAGCAGAACTGTATAAATCTTAGAACTGTGTGTTTTTAGCTTAAAGCGGGGGTTCACCCACACCGCCCAAAAAAAAAAAAAAAAAAAAATATTAAAAGCCAGCAGCTACAAATACTGCAGCTTCTGACTTTTAATACATGGCCACTTACCTGTCCCAGGGTCCAGCGATGTCGGCAGGGGACGCCGAGAACCAGCTCGGTTCTCGGCAGCTGCCGCCGCAATCCTAGGTGAGGGAATCAGGAAGTGAAGCGTTGCGGCTTCACTTCCCGGTTCCCTACTGCGCGAGTCGCGCTGCGTGTCCCAAATGTTCCCCGCTCTCTCCTGGGAGCTGTGTGTTCCCAGGAGACAGCGCGGTGGGGACGGGAAGAGGCATAGACTCCCATGGGAGTCTATGCCGGAAGTGGGTGCAAATACCTGTCTTAGACAGGTATCTGCACCCCCCTCCCCCCTGAAAGGTGCCAAATGTGACACCGGAGGGGGGGAGGGTTCCGAAAAGCGGAAGTTCCATATTTGTTTTGAACTCCGCTTTAAGCTGGCCATACATAACTAGATTTCATTCATTCAGCGGCCTAAATAGAAAAAAAAAAAAACGGCACAAGGGGCTGTCAGAGTACTCGAGCAGAGGTTACAGCTGACTGAAAACAAAAGTTTTCTGTCAGACCAATTTTTTTTTTTTTTTTTATCCAAAAGGATGTTGGGTGGGAAAATTGCGAGAAGGCTGCCCACTGAGCAAACATGGCCAACTGATCAGGAACCAGTTAAAATTTGCATAGTGTATGGCCAGCCTAAATGCCAATGGGTTACATTTTAAAACAACTATAAAATAAACAATGTTGTCAAGCGATGGCTTTCGTAAAAAAAAAAAAAAAATAATAAGCAAAGACATATGTGTCGTCTTTATCTTTGCAGTAAGGGCTCATTAAGATGGGAGATTAAGCCTGTCCTCTATGCAGAGCAACTGGCAGATGAGTGTGCGGGCAAGCTCATAGAAGTGAATGCACGCGCAGCATCGACATGGACACAATTGTATGTCAAAGTTTGGTAGGAGCGGGTGCACGGATTTGAACACAGAAATTTTCAGTGCAGATGCTCTTAGAGGTGCTGGCTGCCTTAGCTTTCTCTCTTTTTTTTTTGTTCAAGCAAAGAACATTTTTAGCAAATACAGAAAATTCCTCAGATAAAGTCCGCCCTTTTGGTAATACTTTGTACTACCCTATTTCTGTTTTACAGAAAATTCCTGTTGATCTGATCAGAAATGCAATGTCCTTGACACTTCCTGTGAGCTGTACTAAATAATATCCTCTTTTCTAGCTATCCTTTGTAAACTACCAATTGCCCTGCCCCCATGTAATGGAGATGAAGAGATACAGACATGTTTGTAGTCAATATCAGGAGAGTAACAACCATGGCACCCTCCATATATCCCTGAACCCAGGAAAAGGAATTGTGTTATTTGCATGTGAAAAAAGAAAACTAAAGCGCTGATGTGGATTCTCTATAAAATAGCAAAAACACCAAAAAGAAATTTGTAAGCTGCAACCAACCAATTAGTGCTGTGACACCTGTTGCTATAAATCAATATAAAATATGTTGGTGCGCTTATCAAACTATCCCCATCTGTTGGAGTGGTGCTTATATATAAAATCCTAAACCATAAAAACACCCCGATATAATCAGTAAAGTGAATAAGTGCAAATAAATAGTCAATCAAAGTGAATAAATGCAAAAAAAAATATATACCCTGATGTCACAATCAGTAAAGTGAATAGTCCAATCACTTGCCTTTGATGAACAAAACAAACAAAAGCGATTCAGCTACTGCAAATGTGTGAGTGGATTACATTGTTTTGCCCAGTCTTGTAGCATTTAAAACACTGCGCAACAATGGTATTTCTTTTATCTCTATGTGAATCATCACCTTTCAAATGTAATTCATCATGCAACTGTGACCTGTGAGAATTGAAATACAAGCAAGTTCATCGAAAAGGCAAGTGATTGGACATTTAGACCTCAGCTTAACACAGACAGACACTATTTATTGTTTTTTTTTCCCCATCTACATATATCTAGGGATGTGTGTTCCCTTATATGTTTTTTGATGCATCTATTTGCATTTATTCACTTTATTGATTGATATATTTATTTGGACCTATTCACTTTACTGATTGTGATATCAGGGTATATGTTTTTTGATGCATTTATTTGCACTTATTCACTTTACTGATTATATCAGGGTGTTTTTATGGTTTAGGATTTTATATATAAGCACCACTCCAACAGATAGGGGTAGTTTGCTAAGCGCACCAACATATTTTATTATGTTTTTTGCATGATTACTTGGTAAAATAAAGTAAAAGAAGCTTGCAAAGAGAAAACAAAGGCAGCCAACACACTGGGGACTTGTAAGCTGCAATATATAACAGTTTGGGTTTTGAGATCAGATACAAAATTAGCACTTTTTCATTGCTCTTAAAGGAGAAGTTCACCTTTGTAAAAAAAATTTAAAAAAATAAATAAATAATAAATGCACATCTTTTTGCAGATAAAAAAAAAGTGCATTTTTTTTACTAGGAGCCTGTAAAGCATTGTACCCACAATCAGCAGATCACGGGTGCAATGCAGGGCTCTTGCAGACTGTGTAAGCCGTCTGCTTGTACCTTGTACAAGCAGGCAGTTACACACCGACAGGAAGACTCAACTACCTAGAGCACTCCACAGCACACTGGTAGTTCATTGATAACTATGATCCGACAGCAGCAAAGGCTGTCAGCACCTGAAGTTCTCACATTCACAGAACCCTGTGAATAAATGACTTGGCCACGTGGGCAGAGCGTCTTTTTTAAATTGCGACAGCGAGTGGGGGGGGGGGAGAGATCCTCCACTCGTCGTTCTGCTGAGACCAGCCAAATTTTGATCCATGATGGGCAGGCTGGTTGTACAGAAGCCAATCTATTGACTGACTTCTGTACAAGCAGCCTGTCGGGTTTTTGTCGAATGATCTGTGCCGCCAGCTATAGCCAACAGCATTAATCAGTGTATTCTAATGGCGGGGAAGGCTCCCCGCTCTCAGAAAATAATGGCACAGCAGGAGTGATTCCCCTATTCAGAGTGTGTGCATGGGGGATGGGGGAATCAAGTCATTTTTTTTTCATTAAACCCGCAGGTTAAACTAATAAAAAAAAAAAAAAAAAAATATCAATTGGTCAGACCTCACTTGTGCCTACTGAAAGCTTCCAAGTGGCATATTGTTAATACAAGTTAAATGTTATGCTGTACCCAGCATTCCATGGTAATCATCTGCTCATAAGCATGTGTAAAAATACAACAAATACCCTCATCTAAACTAACTAGAGTTCTTAGTAAGCATTTAAGCCACATTTTTATTTTAAAGCTTTCATTTTTTAGATCATCCTGTGAATTAGGCAGTGATCTGCAAGTCTGTTGGATGTTTTACAACAAACCTGTGCAATTCAAAGCCTATATACTTGCAGCTGTTATATAACAGCATGTGCTAGCAGCTCATACCCAAGTGTAGTTGTCCTTTAAGAAATCCCCAGCCCGAGTGCAGCTTGAACTGTAATCATACTTCTCTTCCTCAATGATTTTTAAAAAATTCCTTCAGCAAGGTCCCAACTGGCCCTCCTTGAAACTGCACGTGTGTGCCATAGCCTCATTATTTCTGTGGCTAAGCCATACTCATGGTGGTCTTCAGAGGTCACCCAGGGTATAGCTTACCCATATCTTTCGTGAGCTGCACTCAAAGAGGTAGGGGGATAAAAATACAGGGCAAATTCCTCCAGCACTGTCTCAAGCAACCCTTAAGTCTCTTCACTGCCTCGTAAAGTAGTATGTGTGCATGTGTTATGCTTCCATCCCACAGTTTATTGCCTAGGGACTCAGCAACCTATGAGCAGGTCAGGCATTGCCAAGTGGGGTTGAATGTCTTTGTATATGCAAAACGTAAGGGAGAAGGGATGTTGGTGTTGCTGTAGTGAAACACTGCTGTAAAAAATTGTATGAGCCAACAGCTTTTGTCATCAGCTGCTGGTATTAGTCTAAGGACTTTATGTAACCCACATGTTTAATAGAGATTCTGATGCATTTCACAAAGGAAACCTTTTCTCGGGCAAACAAGCTCCATAAGGTTCCGATAAAAATATTTATTTTCCCTGGGCATCTTCCTCATTTCAAATGTCATTCTTAATCCCTTCAACTACTACACAGGTGACATCATGACCCTATCCATGCTGCTGCTAAGCAGAACTGTTTGGGTATGTATATAATCCTGTTCATTAACACCCATAGGAGAAGAACCTGTGCCTCTCCTGGTGCAATGTGCAGTGGTGTTACATGAGAATGAGTTCTTCATTACCCGGCCACCATCCACCCAGCTGCAGCGTCTTCCTGCTGCTGTAGGTCACACTTAGTTCTGCATTCCTGTGATCCGTACTCAGCTGACAGCGGGCTAAAGTCGGTTGTCAACTGACGTCACTTAGCTGGTCCAGACTCTGGAGTGATCCTGACTTTAATATCGGGATCCACCCAGAAGCCTGGACCGGCAGCTGACACAGCCTCAGTGAGCCACTGAGAGCCTGAGTCAGTCGCTACTGCCTCCTGCACAGCCTGAGGCTCCAGAGAGTGCTAGAGGGGCAGAGCACAAAGCTCTGTTCACTAAAGACCAAGCAATCAGTAGTCTTTGATCTTCGAGGAAGCATGGGACCGATGCTGCATCCACCTAGGCGATTATAAAATGTTTATTTTTTTTCCCAATTCCCATACCTCTCTTTTAAACCTTCATTCTTTTTTTGGTTAACAGATGCTCTTGGTACGCTACACATCCAGAAGGCATTTATGAATTGATTTTAGATAAGCCTTAATTTTATACATCTTGGAACTACAGAATTAGGCAAGTTTCATGCTATAGCATTATAAGAAATACTGCATTCTATTATCAGCATCAAACACATTTTATGGCATTTTACTATACTTCACTAAGTTTTAAAATGCATTTGGCTGCAATTCTGTGCGTTCTGTTGTGTTTGATCATGTGTTTTGCTTTGTTAGAAACTGCAAAACGCATGCTAAGACACAGTAGTGTATCCCTATCGAATACCATCTTAGGCCAAAATCAGGAAAGAAAGTAATCATTGCTGTTACAATGCGTTCTAAATAAATGAATTATTCCCCTCATGACCACAGTCTATACATTTATGCCCAAATTTACAGAGCCTTATTCCTGCAGGGCTTTCATTTAGTCTTTGTTTAATGAAGCCTTGCACAACTCCAGCTTGGAAGCTGGATGTCAGTGACAGCCTAAGGGTCTAGTGAGGCTGGCAAAGACACTTAACTTGTGGTTCCTTCCATGCCATTTTTAATGCAGCAACCTACTTCTGTTTTTGATTGCAGTTTTTTTTTTACAATTTCAACCATGCTGTTACCTACAATTTACCCCTATAAAGAGGACCCCATTAAATTGCAAAGATGATATTTCATACTGTCCCACCCTGCCAGTGCAGACTGATGCACTGTAACCTGCATTTTGTAATGGCTTCTTATAGCGGCACTAGGGTTGACGGTTCGAATCCCAACTACCACACTACCTGCACGGAGTTTGCATGTTCTGTCTGTGCGGATTTCTTCCAAGTACTCTGGTTTCCTCCCACACACCAAAGACATGCCTTAGTATGTGTATGTATGAATGTGATTTAGGGACCTTAGACTGATGTAAATGTTATAATATATGTGTGTGTGTGTGTGTGTGTGTGTGTGTGTGTGTGTGTGTGTGTGTGTGTGTGTGTGTGTGTGTGTAAAGCACTGCGTAAATTGACAGCGCTATAGAATAAAAAATAAAATAAACTGGTGCTTAGGGAAAAGTCTGCATTGGTGCTCAGCATTAAAAGAAAAAAAAAAAAGTAGCATTGGTGCTCAGAAGAGTATAAACTTAGCACTGGTGCTCAGGAAAAAGATTGCATGTTTAGAGCGAGAGTGGGTTAGAACAGCCTCTCTACCTTTTTAGGCTTCATGCACGCTGTATTCTTTTGCCACTTTTTTCTCCTACAGGAGTTTAGCAGTAGCAAAAACGGTAAAAAAAATCAAATAAGATTTTAAAAAAAATGCACGTTGCGAATTAACGCATTTTAGTGGCCAGAAATGTGCCTAGAATTAATGTACATTTAGGCACTTTTGAGCTTTTTTTTATGCTCAAAAGCTCCTCTCCTGAAGCATAAGTGATGGGTTTTTTTTTCTGCCTCTAAAAATCTCTGTCTCTAAACTCCTGCTTGTGCATAGGTTAACACGGAGGGGGCATTTAGAGGCAGGAAAAAAAAAAAGCCTAAATGCCTGTAAAAGCAGCCTTTTTGAGCTCAAGTCTGCATGTGGCCTTACCCTTGAGGAACTCTTTAAAACTTTTTAAAATCTCAGGGAATCCCTGATTTTTTCAGATCTACAGCTTGCAGGATGTTAGTGTGATCAGTGAGTTGTAGCTATAGCAAAAAATATGTAAATATAAGAAATACATAAAATATACAATTGGTACTCAGTGGCAACACTAGCTTTTCATTGGTGTTCATTGCAGAATTTCAAAGCAATTGCATTGGTGCTCAAGGAAAAGCTTGCACCGATGCTCAAGGAAATGTTTGCATTTGTGGTAAGCAGTGAGGGCAATAAAGGGTGCTGTTCATTTTTCCTACTCCATCTTCAGCCTCACTGTGTAGCAGCTGCCCATTCTAACCTTGATAAGGTTCTAGATCTCCTTCTGGGTGGCTGAGCGACCCCCCCCACAAAAAAGCCATTGGCCAGCACTGACAGGGCCATGATGGTGCGCTAGACTTGGTCCTGTGTCCACACACGCTGACCAATAGCTTTCTAGTTCCCCAGACAGCCCAAAACTATTAACAGTAGTGACACGTGAAGCCACCACTGGGCAGATTAGAATCCTTATGGAATGTATGGCTTACCACCCCAGGTCTTGCTCCACCCTCACTTGTAGGAGACCGATACCTCTAATATGGCTCTGAGAACTTGTTTTAATCTATGACTGAACCATAAATATAAAACTCTGCTCTCAGTATAATAGATTACCAGTGGTCACCATGCCTGAGCAGTTTTGTACATAGATCTTTATTATATTGAACATTTTCACTTTTTATGATCAAACTACGAAGTAATGTAATCTACATATAACCACTCCACTCTAACACATTATTCCTTAATATTGTACAATACTGATGTGATTATACTGTATGAGCCAGGGATAAAACATTGGCAAACTATGTTTCTGACTATTTTGAATTATTTGAATGTCAGTCTATGGGATAATCCACTGTAAAGCCAAACTATAGTCCTTATGTAAAAGCACAAAATACATTCTGTTTTTTGTTTTATGTATTAGGGCAGGAAGGAGGATTTGGATTTTCTTGATTTTTGTTTTGTAAATTGCTGAAAATTTTCAATACAAATTTATCAGATTAAAAAGACTGATAAATATTGCCTATCATACATAGCAGCCTCTGAGAATGACATGGATCAGTATACTCTATTTTTCCAAAATGTAAAACCCAATATACATTTTTAACTAAATAGAACTTGTATCAGATAAATACAGCATGTAAGAAAGGTGGAATGAAGCCAAAAAAGAAGTACAGGGCTCACTTCTTGCTGCTAAGTATTTTAATAAATCTAAATACGCATTTAGGCCATCATCAAAAATTCTGCCATGTAACAATGTGTATTCCTAGGCTGTCTGAATGCAAATATTTATCAAGTATATATTTTCAAAGTATAAGGGCTTTTCTGCATGCAGGCTTTTGTTTGCAGACACACTTAACAATAATTGTCTACTATATTCCTCCCAGCAGAGTTCTTTGTTATAAGCCTCAGTGAGCTAATGGGCACTATTTACGCATCAGGAAGTTGCACTGCCATGCTTTTAATGGTTATCAAGATTGAGCCAACAGAAATAATAAGTCTAATAATAACAAAACAACTACTAAGTAATAATATTCCTTAATGATACTCTGTAAGATATTTGTAAATGCACAGTCGTGAAGTGTTCCAAATTGCATTGTCAAGGCTGTGGAAATTCCTTTTTTTTGTGAATATTCAAGCAAACCTATCATAACAAATAAAACACTCTAGCTAATGGTACAGTGACAGAAGCATTATTAGCAGTCCCTGTTCCTATGAGAGTTTTACTATATGCAATGTAGTTTAACTCAAAAGGATATCCTTAACATCTAGCCTAATGCAAAAAGGGGGGAAAAAAAAGTGTGTGTGTGTGTGTGTGTGTGTGTCTAAAAGGATTTTGACAATTTTTGACTATGCAAGGGTGACTATGTTCCACATTTTTTAGTAAACCCACACTTTAATTTTTGTTCTTGTTTCATAGGGAGAATTAAACTCATCTGTGCTGATTCTGAGTTGTTAGTTTGAGTACTACTCTTTACTCTCAGGAACGCACTTATAAAAAGGAGCAGTATGGAATAACCATGGTCATGCTGCTGATTTGCAAATAAAAAAATTCTCTGCCGCTGCTCCGACATAGCCTCATGGCTGCGTGCTGTCTTGTCGCCCTTAACTGGAAGCGGCAACCATATTATTTTAGTTTTTTATTTTGATAATAATATGGCTTCAGCCAAACACTAACCACGAGTGAAAGAAATGTTTTGTAATATCATTCATATTCTCTGAAAAATGGCCAAGAAATCAAATTCCGCCAGGGTATGTAAACTTATGATCACAACTGTATATGTATATCAACTTATTTTCCTGTTTGCCTGGAGTGAGTTCCACTTTACACATTTTTGTAATGGTATTCCAACTAATAGCATACCCCATGATTCATCTACTGTACAAAAATTACAACCTCTGTTTTCCATTAAAAGCCATGTCTGTAGTCTTATTCTTATACAGTAGTCCAGGAAATCCTCTTAATTTGAGTAATATACTAGATATGTAAATATTACATTTATTTTATGCTCATATAATTTGTATTTTCAGCCTAAAATGTGGGTTAACGAACATGTTTGGAAAACTGTAAATTATTAATCCAGTTTCAGTTGACCGCCATGAGTTTTGAATACTTACAATGTTTACAGATGTAGAAAGAAAAAAAAGCATAGAACACAAATCACCACCCCTTCACCTACTGCAAAATTCCACATTTATCAAAAGAAAGATAATCCTTAGTGTTTGTGCCTTTTTTACTGCCATTGCAAGGCATTTTATGAGAAAGTCATGACCTGGTTAGCATTGCTGTGAATGAGCAGTAGAATTCATTACAGGCATTTAAATGGCTCAAACAACCGCTCCTGTTTGCCAAAAGATTTTGCATCTTCAGTTGTGTTTTATTAGCTGCAGGCAGTCTTTGACTGCAAATCAATTTGGAAACACAGGTTACTGAAAAACAGAAGTACATTTTACAATATTCTTCACAGAGGTAAAACTGGATTACTAGAAGTTAGAGCACCTGCATACAACACCATTGGTTTCAAATACAACTAAAGCCGTTGTAGGAGTTGGATGAATATTATATGTTCAACACAACTGGTAATCAACAATTAAAATGGAAATGTCTTTCAATGAAAACATCAAAATGTTTTTTGTCTTCGGGTTGATTTACAAATTCTGATTCACTGGTGATTAAGAGGCTATTTTCATTTTTGCAGTGTGTTAATATATGTGCGTTAAGCCCTGATTCACATCGATGCCACTCTGAAATCGTGCTACTTCACTTTAAGTAGCACGATTTCAAAATAGGAGGTCAGTGCAGTTTCAGGAACTTGGGTTAAGGCAGCCCACTGCACATCAATGTACCAAAATGTCCTGAATGTTGGATATGTAACAAAACTTTTTACACAACATACCACAATGCACTATGGTGCTTTGCTGTGTTTTGCAGTGAGCTGAAATGCGTGTGCACTGCCTTTCATTCAAAATTATTGGCAACGCAATGCATGCAGTGCAATAATTTAAATAGGACCTCAACCTACGAGCATGTGCCTAAACCAAGGTTTTTCACATCCACTTCTCAGGTACCCCCTTGCAGGTCACAACTTTAGTATTACAATCAGCAAGAACAGCTACTTTTTTTTTTGTTAGGGAAGCTTGTGTTAACACGTCTCACAATCTTCCAAGAGCATTAATATCTAGGCACAATGTCATAACAACTGGGGGGGCACAGTCAAGCTATTTTAGACTGCAATGCAAGCAAAGCACATGGTCTTAATAGCTGCTACTAATGGCTGGACTTGAAGTATGTTTGTGAGAGTTTGGTATTCCTGATTGAGATATTTTGGGATGCTGAACAATAAATTAGCCAGTCACAATTAAGGCTGGGTTCACACCGCAGCACGGAGCAGCTCACAGCAGGGGTCCAGTGTGTCCCTGTTCAGTTCCGATGTCAGCATGAAATTTTGGCTGAATTCAGAGCTGATATGGACCAAAAGACGCACAGGACTCCTGTGCAATTCACACCACAGCCGCTCCGGAGATGTATAAGAGCTGGTCACAATCTCCTGGGATGCGGGGAAATCCACATCCAACTCACACTAGTGTGAACCCAGCCTAAAGCAGAACTTTACCCATAACAGCTTGATAACAATTAAGGTTCTTTAACAAAAGAACATACATTCCACATTATTAATTGTACTACAAAAAATAGTGTGTGCTTTAAATTGCTTCTATAATTGCTCCTGTTTCTTCTTTTTGGAGGTCGCCACTTTGTTGAAGACCAAAACCGTCACTTCCTTAATGGAATCTCTCCCCCCTCTCCTTTGTTTTAAGAACCACACATCACTTTCTGTAATTAAAACATGTACATTTTCAGCTTTGATTGTATGTCTTGGCTTAGCTAGAGAGGAAGGCTGACAGAAGCTTTACAGTGCTGAAGTTCACAGGCCGTCCATGAAGGAGAAAGGAGAGCAAATCAGGGAGAGAAGATAAGACACTATCCTTGCAAGTTTATCTCTCTTGTGTCTTACTGGCAGACGAATTTTCCCTGTCACCTCTCCTGCTTTTCTTTTCTCCCTCTCTAAACTGTATTCCCCATCACAGTCTATGTTCTTCCGGTTTCTTTTTTCCCCTTCAGCAACAGTAAATTCTAAAAGCTGTCAGCTGATTGGTCTCAAATTGCTCTGATTATAGGCACAGTGCCAAGAATAGAGAGCAAATGAGCATGTGCAGAGCAGAAGTGCATTCATGATTTTAACCACTTCAGCTCCGGAAGGATTTACCCCCTTAATGACCAGGCCATTTTTTGCGATACGGCACTGCGTCACTTTAACTGACAAACAAAGGCGCAGGCGTGCTCCGCTGTACTCAAACAAAATTGATGTATTTTTTTTCCCCACAATTAGAGCTTTCTTTTGGTGGCATTTGATCACCTCTGCAGTTTTTATTTTTTGCGCTATAAACAAAAGAAGAATGACAAGTATGAAAAAAAAATATATATTTTTTTACTTTCTGCTACAATACATCACCTCCAAACTACGTCCCCTCTTAACCAATGAAACCTCAAAGCTCCCGATTCACTCCCTTGTTATCTCTCGCCTTGACTACTGCAATTCCCTCCTCATTGGCTTACCTTTATATAGACCACCCCCTTCAATTCATCATAAATACTGCTGCCAGACTCATCCACCTTACAAAGCGTCTGCTAACCCTCTCTGCCAATCCCTCTATTGGCTGCCACTCACCCAATTAAATTCAAAAATACTAACAATAGATTACAAAGCCATCCCCAACTCTGCTCCTAGCTACATCACTAGCCTAGTCTCAAAATACCAACCTAATCGTCCTCTTCATTCCTCCCAAGACCTCCTGCTCTCTAGCTCCCTCACCACCTCCTCCATATTCGCCTCCAGGACTTCTCCTGAGCCTCTCCCATCCTCCGGAATACCCTACCCCAATCTGTCAGACGATCTCCAAATCGACCTACTTTTGGGCAATCCCTGAAAACTTTTCTCTTCGGAGAAGCCTACCCTGCCTCCCCATAACGACTGTTCTTTTATTTTCGTCATCAGCTCATCCGCCAGTTATTACCCTTTCGTATCACTTGACCCTCCCTCCTAGATTGTAAGCTCTAACGAGCAGGGCCCTCGGATTCTTCCTGTATTGAATTGAATTATAATGTTTGCCCTACTGTTGTAAAGCGCTGCACAAACTGTCAGCGCTATATAAATCCTGTATAATAATAAATAACAACAAGGATCATACAAACATGGGGGGAAGGTATAGTACCAGAGGGGTGGACTACTGTTGCATTAAATCATAGGGTTAGGGGTCAATGAAGTGATTAGGTTGTATTAAAGCAGAGTTCCACGCAAAAGTGGAACTTCCGCTCATCTGCTTCCTCCCCTCCTCCAGTGCCACATTTGGCACTTTTCGGGGGGGGGGGGGGGGGGGGGGGTTGGGTTTACCCTTCCCCAATTACGGGAGACTGCACCGTGGTGCCATGCCTTGGAAGTTCTGCCCCCCTCCTCTTTAACTATAGTGGGGAAAAGTGAGTACACCAGGTTGGCTATGCGGTCTGGTAGAGCTATGCCAATGTAATCCTTTATAATAGGTGTGTTTTAAACTATATAACACACATTAAACACAACTATTTGATGCTTACTTCTTTGTTAAAGTTGGTAAATGCTTAATGAAGCATTATATTTGCCATTGTAAGCTGTTATTAAAAATACTGAAGCTAGTATTCAACAATACTGAAAAAGAAGCATCAAGCTACCCAGCTGTAATACCGTTAATGTTCATCAACACACAGAACGATCCTATGAGCTGTTTTTACCCTATGGTCTTTGGTGCGGATAGTCATTCAATGTGAAACGCTGAGTAAATATTTACCATCTGCTCTGAGATTCCGCTACTCAGTGATACTCAGCTAGAATCCCTCAAGCCCCTGAAATGTACAAGCCAGAAAGATTGCTTTAGCCTGGAGGACAAAAGCTCTCAACATCTGTATCTGCTGGTCCCTAATTTTCCCAGTCCCTAGGTATGAAGCCTCACTTACAGCTCCATTCTCTTACTGAATGCAGTTTTATATCTTTTAAAAAAAAAAACTCAGTTTAAACATTTGTACTTGCCTGCTTTAATATCTGTAAATACCTGTGCTCTTCATAGTACCCTGTGGAGCTCGGTTCATATATGAAAAAGGATAACGAATCGCGCTACCCTTAAACATTAATAATATATATATATATATATATATGTATATATATATATATGTATATATATATATATATGTATATATATATATATATATGTATATATATATATATATATATATGTATATATATATGTATATATATATATATATATATATATATATATATATATATATATATATATATATATATATATATATTTTTTTTTTTTTTTTTTTTTGCTGTGAAAATATGTATATAAAATCCACGTGATAGTAATGACATTAGGGCTGAAACAACTAATCAATTAATCGACAACTAATCGATTATGAAATTAATCGATTACTATTTTCATAATCGATTAATCGGCCAGTAACATAATGTGGTTAGAAAAAAACTAAAATGAGCCCTTTACAGTACAAAAAGAGCAAATAATCGCTACTGTAACTATTTCTTTCACAGTTCTACAGTAAAAAAAAATTAACCCCTTACAGTAGTGATTATTTGCTTCTTTTGTACTATAAAGGTCTAATATTCTTTTTTTTAACCCCATTATGTTACTAAACGTCTTACACCTGGTTCACATCTATGTGTTTTTTGGTGCTTTTTGCAGAAACGGACTACAGTTCATTTACATGGTTTCCTATGGGACACGTTCACATCTATGCTTTTTCAGCCGCTCCGTATTTGGAAAGCGTCAGTGACTTTTTTTTAACGCAAAACAGTGCTTTTTTGGTTCAATATACTTCAATGGAGAAGCTGCAGAAAAGCATGTAGTGCGTTCTTGCAGCAATTTGTGTTTTTTAATCTGCCCAACAACAAACTGGCCAAAAAAAATACAAAAACGCAAATCACAGCAAAATCACGTGCGCAAAAATCAAAACGCACAGCAAAGAGCACTGCAGAAACAGATCAAAAGAAAACTGCATAGGTGTATACCGAGCCTTATGCTGGCCACACCGATCAATTTTCAGATGAGAATATTCAGACGAAAAATCTTTGTACATTTGATGAATGAAAGAATGCTGTTTGAAATTTTCACTTGTTTTTAACATTCTATTTTTAAAATAATTGTAATTTCTGAACGAAAACCACATACACTGTCTGATAATTCCTTTCACCAAGACGTTTTTTATTATTTCCAAATTTAACCATCACTGTGGTTGAAAATGAAAGTCGATTTGACCCAACTAACGATTAGAAAATCGAACAAACATTTTTATCTCTCCTCTAATAGTATATACAGTATATCTCCTCTTATAGTATATACAGTATATCTCTTCTGTCTGTTATTCTCAGGGTGGATTAGATATTTTGCTCCCTAACCATATAGTTGCCTATTTTTATTTACCACTGCATAGAGATATTTAAGAATAAATTGCCTTTCTTAAAACTTTACATATTAACTAAATTATACACCACACTTTTTTTTAAGGTTATTAACCGATGAATCGATTAATCAAAACAATAATCGGCCAACTAATCGATTATGAAAATAATCGTTAGTTGCAGCCCTAAATGAAATACAAATGGTGAATTAAATTGATATATGGCGTGAACCATAAATAATGTCCAGTGATCAAAAAACATCAAATTAGCAAACGATCAGTAATCAATGAAAACTCTAGTGTGGTGAACACCAATAAATTAAAAATTAATAGTAAAATAGCATAAATCAATAACAATAACAAAAGTCCAGTGATCGATACACAATAATGTCAACCAATCAGTGATCCATAAACAATATAGTGTGGTGAGCACCAGTGAAAATAAATTAGAGTCCAACTCAATAACAAAAATCTGTGAATCGGTTCCTATTTCCCATTAAGTGAGATCCACCACCACAGGTCAGCGAGAATGCGCCCTTACCGGAATACCATGATCCCAACTTGGGAGGAAGTAGAGAGGAGATGTTGCTGGAAGTGGCAGCAGCGGAGCTGCCTTAGGTGACTTCCTGCCATTTGGTGTTTGTTTGCCGTCCCATGGAGCCGGGGTCTAGTACAACACATGCCTTTCCTGATCCTCTGATGGGGGATCATGGTATTCCGGTAAGGGCGCATTCTCGCTGACCTGTGGTGGTGGATCTCACTTATTATTGGGAAATAGGAACCGATTCACAGATTTTTGTTATTGAGTTGGACTCTAATTTATTTTCACTGGTGCTCACCACACTATATTGTTTATGGATCACTGATTGGTTGACATTATTGTGTATCGATCACTGGACTTTTGTTATTGTTGTTATTGATTTATGCCATTTTACTATTAATTTTTAATTTATTGGTGTTAACCACACTATAGTGTTCATTGATTACTGATAGTTTGCTAATTTGATGTTTTTAGATCACTGGACATTATTTATGGTTCACGCCATATATCAACTCATCTAATTTAAGTCACCATTTGTATGTCATTACTATCACGTGGGTTTTTATACATATTTTCACAGAGATATAATATTAAAATGATATATATAGAGATATAGATAGATAGATAGATATATATATACATACACATATACATATACACACACACACACACATATACATATACACACACACATACACACACAGTGGGGACGGAAAGTATTCAGACCCCCTTAAATTTTTCACTCTTTGTTATATTGCAGCCATTTGCTGAAATCATTTAAGTTCATTTTTTTTCCTCAATGTACACACAGCACCCCATATTGAGAGAAAAACACAAATTGTTGTCATTTTTGCAGATTTATTAAAAAAGAAAAACTGAAATACCACATGGTCCTAAGTATTCAGACCCTTTGCTGTGACACCCATAAATTTAACTCAGGTGCTGTCCATTTCTTCCGACCATCCTTGACATGGTTCTACACCTTCATTTGAGCCCAGTTGTGTTTCATTATACTGGTTTGACTTGATTAGGAAAGCCACACACCTGTCTATATAAGACCTTACAGCTCACAGTGCATGTCAGAGAAAATAAGAATCATGAGGTCAAAGGAACTGCCTGAAGAGCTCAGAGACAGAATTGTGGCAAGGCACAGATCTGGCCAAGGTTACACAAAAAATTTCTGCTGCACTTAAGGTTCCTAAGAGCACAGTGGCCTCCATAATCCTTAAATGGAAGACGTTTGGGACGACCAGACCCCTACATACAGCTGGCCGTCCGGCCAAACTGAGCTATCAGGGGAGAAGAGCCTTGGTGAGAGAGGTAAAGAAGAACCCAAAGATCACTGTGGCTGAGCTCCAGAGATGCAGTCGGGAGATGGGAGAAAGTTGTAGAAAGTCAATCACTGCAGCCCTCCACCAGTCGGGGCTTTATGGCAGAGTGGCCCGACGGAAGCCTCTCCTCCCACATTTTGGCCTTAATTCTAAGCGGTATGTGTGGAGAAAACCAGGCACCCCTGTCCAATACAGTCCCAACAGTGAAGCATGATGATGCCAGCATCATACTGTGGGGGTGTTTTTCAGCTGCAGGGACAGGATGACTGGTTGTAATCAAGGGAAAGATGAATGCGGCCAAGTACAGGGATATCCTGGATGAAAACCTTTTCTAGAGTGCACAGGACCTCAGACTGGGCCAAAGGTTTACCTTCCAACAAGACAATGACCCTAAGCACACAGCTAAAATAACGAAAGAGTGGCTTCACAACAACTCCGTGACTCTTTTTGAATGGCCCAGCTAGAGCCCTGACTTAAACCCAATTGAGCATCTCTGGAGAGACCTAAAAATGGCTGTCCACCAACGTTTACCATCCAACCTGACAGAACTGGAGAGGATCTGCAAGGAGAAATGGCAAAGGATCCCCAAATCCAGGTGTGAAAAACTTGTTGCATCTTTCCAAAAAAGACTCATGGCTGTATTAGATCAAAAGGGTGCTTCTACTAAATACTAAGCAAAGGGTCTGAATACTTAGGACGATGTGATATTTCAGTTTTTCTTTTTTAATAAATCTGCAAAAAATGTCAACAATTCTGTGTTTTTCTGTCACTATGGGGTGCTGTGTGTACATTAATGAGGAAAAAAATGAACTTAAATGATTTTAGCAAATGGCTGCAATATAACAAAGAGTGAAAAATTTAAGGGGGTCTGAATACTTTCCATCCCCACCGTATATATATATATATATATATATATATATATATATATATATATATATATATATATATATATATATATATATATATATATTGTTTAAGGGTAGCGCGATTTGTTATACTTTTTCATATATGAACCGAGCCTAACTCCACAGGGTACTATGAAGAGCACAGGTATTTACAGATATTAAAGCAGGCAAGTACAAATGTTTAAATTGAGTTTTTTTTTTTTTAAAGCTCAGTAAAAATTAAACAAGAACATGCAGAAAGCTCATCTGTTGCTGTACCAACTGAAATTTGTGGACAGTCGCATGAACAATGGTTTCTGCTAAGGGGATTATGGGACTGACAGAGACAGCAAGTCAGAAACATCTAAAAAAGTGTGTGTGTCTCTCGCGCTACTGAGAGTAACTAGAAATGTAGTTAGTGACCAAACTAGTGATAAAATTAGTGTAAAATTAGTGTATCAAATGCAGCAAAACCTGAAAGTGTATCACAAAACACTAAAATATATCTAGATAAAGTGATCTCGCGCAAAAGATAAATGTCACTACAAATTAACCCTGTAATGGGATAATAAAAAAATACTACTAAAAAATTATCTCCATGTGAATGAGTGAACAATGAAATAAAAAAAATATAAAATGTGCCAAAAAAAATAGCAATATAGTTACCAAAACGTGCAAATAATAATTGCAGATGAGCAAAATAGCAATAAAGTATCAAAAATGTTCCTGAATTAATGTGAAGTAAAATGCGTCCCAAAGCGAAGAAACATATAAAATAATAGTAAGGCTAGATAGTCCTCTGAATGGATGAGAATAGTTGAAAACTTTTGCCGTCCTCACATCCTGATGTAACCAGTAAACATGATGTTGAAAGAAAAAATGTCCATAATGTTCCTAAATGTTTCGTAAATAGCCTCTTAATGCTAAGGTCTCCCAGAACTCTCACCTTAATAGTAGAAGTAAATAGCATCCATACATAAACAAAGATCTCCACAATCTTCTATAGGTAGGTGGGTTCTCAAGGTATTCCTCCAATGGGCAAGATGATCCGCTCAAATACCCCAGTTAGTTCAAAGGAAATGCCTCAGTAAAACAGGGGGAATAAAGCAAAGAAGCCTCCAATAGTGTAGTGTGTTATGTGCCAAACAATATATTTATTAAAAAGGCAGAGTAAACTCTTACATTTAATACATAAAAACAAACAGGGAACAAAATCTGCATTTTTCCTCGCCCTCTTACGTCACTTCCGGTGTGCGTCTATCCCGGCCAATCCCTACGTGTTACGTCACCTCTCGTGACTTCATCTGGGGAACCAGATTGGTTGTGGAGCCGTTCTTTAAATATCGTGTACCCGGAAATGATCTGGCCGCCATTTTCTCAAAGTTCACTAAATGTAAACATCGCGGCCATTTTGTTGACTATCTAGTTTGGTTACAAGTGGCCATTTTCTTATAGTTTGGTGTCTGCAATATATGTTAATGCAGACCGGACTATGGGTATGTTACATACAGTGACTGAAATGTCTAAATCGATGGGCCATATGTTAATAGGTGAAGAGTAATATGTAACCAAGTGTCAACTGTGTCAAGTAGGTCTATATTATCCTCATATAGTCCAAAATTGTATTGGGCTGCTTAATTGCTGGTCTAGTCGCACAGCGCAAGCTAAGCAAGACGGTGCCCATATAAAATCGTGACAATAATGACATTAAAATATCTAAATCCAAAGAAAAAGTCTCAGGTTAAAGTGGAGGTCCACCCTGAAAAAAGAAAATTGCACAAAAAAAACCCCCAAAAAATAAAAAATTTTTACTTACATGAAATGGCTGTTGCCAGGCAGTCTTCACAATCTGCCTCTTCCTACACCGCGGTGATCTTCAGTCTTCTGCTCCCCGCGTTGTCTTCTGGGGAATAGGGCGCGGTGTGTTATGGGAACTGTGTGTGTCCTACAACACATCGCGTCCCATTCACAAAGCGTTGCGCCGCTCGCGCGTGCGCAGTAGGAAACTGGCAGTGAAGCCACAAGGCTCCACTGCCTGTTTCCCTTACTAGGGATGGCGGTGCCGGGACCCGAGAGCCGAGGGACGGCTCGACCTCGGGCGGCCGACATCACGGGCACCCAGGACAGATAAGTCTACTTATTTAGAGTCAGCAGCTACAGTGTTTGTAGCTGCTGATTTTGAAAAAAAAATGTTTTCGCTGGCCGGAATCCCGCTTTAAATACATATATTAGTCTATTTTGAGGAACGATTAAAAAAAAAATCCTAAAATCAATAAAAATAAGTAAATATTGAAATATCAAAATGTTACAATAGTAATATAGTTAAAAATTACTGAGGAAGCAGTTCAGATCAAATTGTACGTTCATACCCCTTGGTGTAAGTGTACGCCTTGTATATATCCATTTTGATTCTTTTTGACTTGTTGTTATAATTTTATGGCTTCCTCTCCATGCCTTTTTATACTCTTCTATACCCCAAATTGGAGTTGTGAACAATCTTTATTGTGTTTTAGTGCAAAATGCTTCGATACATTGTGCTTAGGGAAGCCATTGATTATGTTTTGCACATGCTCCTGTATCCTTACTTTCAGGGCTCTCTTGGTCCTTCCAACGTATTGTAAGTTACAGCTGCACTGAAGTACATACACTACTCCCTCAGTGTGACAGCTTATAAAATCGCGTATAGTATATGATTGGCCTGTATTCGTGGCCACAAACTCAGTTCTTTTTTTCTGAAATTTTTTTGAGTGACGGCAGGCATAGCAATTCCTGCAAGGATAAAATCCTTTTCCATTGAAGGTAAATGTTGGTTTGGGTGGTGGTTCCACTACTGATTTCACAATTAGGTCTTTGATCGTGGGTGCTCTTTTATAAATAATATTAGGGCGATCGCTATATTTCCAGGTTGGGGAGGGTGGTTCATAATACATTTTTTGATGTTGATTTTCCTTATATATTTTTGTATACCTATATAGGTGTAAAATTTATTAAGGTTTCTCACCGGTGCGTGTTTCAGACCTTTATCCAGTACTGCTAGTTCATCAGCTGTGATAGGTATACCACTCAAATTTACAACATTCTCTCCAACTACTCTCTTTTTCGCTCGGTGAGAAACCTTAATAAATTTGACACCTATATAGGTATACAAAAATATGAGGAAAATCAACATCAAAAAATGTATTATGCACAACCCTCCCCAACCTGGAAATATAGCGAGAAATGTCTCAACAATCATCCACAGTATGTTACGCAACAATTCGATATACAACCCACAAACGTCGGACAGTCAACAGATAGATGTATTCAAAAACTGGTTCTACAAGACCTGGAGTCTCTGAAACTGAGGAAATTGAGGGATCCGATTCATATAAAGAAGGGTATTCAACTACTCACAAAAAGAAAAGACATTATAATACGTCTGGCGGATAAGGGAGGAGCGGTGGTCCTGCAATCCAAAGAACAGTATCTAAATGACTTAAAAAGATAATTACTTAATGAGGATACCTACATCAAATTATTGGGCAATCCTACAGCCAAATATAAAAAAGAGCTAGAACTTCTGATAGATTTAGGGATTAAGAAAGAAATACTGAATGCAAAAGAATCCAAGTATCTAATACCAGAGTCATGTGCGATCCCAGTTATATATACTGTCCCAAAAATCCACAAATGTAAAGAAAACCTGCCAGGAAGACCCATCGTAAATGGGATTGACTCCCTAACATCAAGGATGGGACAGTATATAGACTATTTCATACAACCAGCAGTCCAACAAACCCGAGCCTACCTCAAGGACACCAAACATGTTCTACAATTATTGGAAAATGTACCGGTTTTAGAAGACAGAACCATATTGGCAACAGCAGATGTAACATCCTTGTACACGATTGTAGCACATCATGAAGCATGCTCAGCCATTAAGTGGCTGCTTAGGAACCATAGTACTTTGATATGCAAACAAAGGAAGTATATCATCAAATGCCTTGACTTTTGCTTAAAGTATCATTATTTCTGTAATGATCAAAATTATTACAAACAATAGGAATTGCAATGGGTGCAAAATTTGCACCGGGTGTGGCATACGCCTTTATGGCTGAATGGGAGGAAAAATCGATTTACACCGACACTCCTGCTGAACTTACCCTATACAAGAGGTATATTGATGACCTAATTATAGTTTGGAATGGAGATAGAGACACCTTGGAATCGTTCCTAAATATTTTAAACAATGATAAAAATATTTCCTTGGTGTGGAAAATAGATGAGAAGGCGATTGATTTTTTAGATTTAAATATTAGTATAGAAGAGGATAAAATAGTCACCAAAACTTTTTTTAAAAATGTCGATGCCAATAGTTATCTCTCAATCGACAGTTGTCATTTTAAACCGTGGCTGTACAATATCCCCAAGGGACAATTAACTAGACTAAAGAGGAATTGTATGACAGACGAAGATTACAGGATTCAAGCTGAAATAATCGGTAAAAGATTTAAAGCTAAAGGATATGATGACTCATGGATCAAGGATCAGATACAACATGTGGATGAGATAGAACAACAATGCTACAGAACAAACCAAAAAAGAAATTCCAACAAGAGGCACCATGCCGTATATATGATTACAATGTCCAATATAAAGATATAGCCAAAATAATACAGCGACATTGGCATATCCTAAAAAATGACAAGGACCTCAAAAAATATCTTACCCGATTGCCCTAATATTATTTATAAAAGAGCACCCACGATCAAAGACCTAATTGTGAAATCAGTAGTGGAACCACCAACCAAACCAACATTTACCTTCTTCAATGGAAAAGGATTTTATCCTTGCAGGAATTGCTATGCCTACCATCACTCAAAAACATTTCAGAAAAAGAGAACTGAGTTTGTGGCCACGAATACAGGCCAATCATATACTATACGCGATTTTATAAGCTGTCACACTGAGGGAGTAGTGTATGTACTTCAGTACAGTTGTAAAATTACAATACGTTGGTAGGACCAAGAGAGCCCTGAAAGTAAGGATATAGGAGCATGTGCAAAACATAATCAATGGCTTCCCTAAACACAATGTATCGAAGCATTTTTGCACTAAAACACAATAAAGATCCTTCACATCTCCAATTTTGGGGTATAGAAGAGTATAAAAAAGGCATGAAGAGGAAGCCATAAAATTAGAATAATAAGTCAAAAAGAATCAAAATGGATATATACCATGCGTACACTTATGTAGAATTTGATCTGAACTGCTTCCTCAGTAATTTTTAACTATAATACTATTGTAACATTTTGATATTTTAATATTTCAATATTTACTTATTTTTATTGATTTTAGGATTTTTTTAATCATTCCTCAAAATAGACTAATATATGTATTTAACTGAGACTTTTTCTTTGGATATAGATATAGATATTTTAATGTCATTATTGTCACGATTTTATATGGGCACCATCTTGCTTAGTTTGCGCTGTGCGACTAAACCAGCAATTAAGAAGCAGCCCCAATACAATTATGGACTATATGAGGACAATATAGATCTACTTGACACAGTTGACACTTCGTTACATATTAATCTTCACCTATTAATATATGGCCCATATTAAATTTAGACATTTCAGTCACTGTATGTAACATACCCATAGTCCGGTCTGCATTTACATATATTGCAGACACCAAACTATAAGAAAATGGCCGCTTGTAACGATACTAGATAGTCAACAAAATGGCCACGATGTTTACATTTAGTGAACTTTGAGAAAATGGCGGCCAGATCATTTCCGGGTACACAATATTTAAAGAATGGCTCCAGAACCAATCCGGTTCCCCAGATGAAGTCACGAGACGTGACGTAACGCGTAGGGATTAGCCAGGACAGACACACACTGGAAGTGATGTATAAGGGCGAGCAATAACTCCGATTTTGTTCCCTGTTTGTTTTTAATCTTTTAAATGTAAGTTTACTCTGCCTTTTTAATATATTGTTTGGCACATAGCACACTACACTATTGGAGGCTTCTTTGCTTTATTCCCCCAGTTTTACTGAGGCATTTCCTTTGAACTAACAGGGGTATTTGAGCGGATCATCTTGCCCATTGGAGGAATACCTTGAGAACCCACCTACCCATAGAAGATTGTGGAGATCTTTGTTTATGTATGGATGCTATTTACGTCTACTATTAAGGTGGGAGTTCTGGGAGACCTTAGCATTAAGAGGCTATTTACGAAACATTTAGGAACATTATGGACATTCTTTCTTTCATCATGTTTACTGGTTACATCAGGATGTGAGGACGGCAAAACTATTTTCATCCATTCAGAGGACTATCTAGCCTCACTATTTATTAATTTATATGTTTCTACTCTTTGGGACCAATTTTACTTCACATTAATTCAGGAACATTTTTGATACTTTATTGCTATTTTGCACATCTGCAATTATTTGCACATTTTGGTCACTATATTGTTTTTTTTGGCACATTTTATATTTTTTTTAATATATATTTTATATCATTGTTATTCACTCATTCACGTGGAGATAGTTTTTTAGTGTTTTTTTTTTAGCAGTATTTTTTATTATCCCATTACAGGGTTGATTTGTAGTGATATTTATCTTTTGCGCGAGATCACTATCTAGATAAGTCAGAAACATCACCTGAACAGTGATCCAACTTTGGCAAAGGCTACATTGACCATATCCAAGCCCCTGTAACCCTGTTCTCATCCCACTGTATTGCAAGGCGGCACAGCTTACATAAGAGTGGCAGTAGCAGTGCAGCATAAATGCAGGAGGACTAAGAACACTTTACGTACAAATACACTTATAATTAAAGAGGAGCTCCAGGCTCCTGCGAATAAAAAACTAAATAAGTCAGCAGCTACAAATACTTGCCTGTCCAGGAATCCAGAGGTGTCTTCACCTGAGCCGATTTTTTCAATACTATTTCAGTACTATACTCATCAATCCTGGTTTGTGGGGTCAAAGAGTAAAAGCCCAGGAAAGATGGGAGGAGACACCCCCTTCCACCACCCGCAGAAGTGATGGAGAGACTGTTCAGCCACTCTAATCACTTTTGCCTTACTGGGAATCACCAGCTAAAAATTCTGATACTGGGATGATGCCTGAAGTTGCAGGCATTATTATTATTATTATTCAGGATTTATATAGCGCCAACAGTTTACGCAGCGCTTTACAATATAAAAGGGAGACAATACAGTTATAATACAATAAAATACAAGAGGATTAAGAGGGCCCTGCTCAGAAGAGCTTACAATCTAATAGGGTCGGGCAGGTGGTACAAAAGGTTGTAACTGTGGGGAATGAGCTGGTGGAAGTGGTAGGAGATTAGTTGGAGACGTGATAGGCTTTCCTGAAGAGATGAGTTTTCAGGGATCGCCTGAAGGTAGCAAGAGTAGGGGATAGCCGGATAGATGGAGGTAGCGAGTTCCAGAGGAAGGGAGAGGCTCTGGAGAAATCCTGGAGACGAGCATGGGAGGAGGAGATGAGAGAGCTTGAACGCAGGAGGTCTTGAGAGGAGCAGAGAGGTCGATTTGGATGATATTTGGAGACAAGATTAGTGATGTAGCTCGGGGCAGAGTTGTGAATGGCTTTGTATGTTGTGGTTAGTATTTTGAAATTAATTCGCTGGGTGATTGGGAGCCAGTGTAGGGATTGGAGTAGAGGGTTGGCAGACACTGAGCGGTTGGTAAGGTGGATAAGTCTGGCAGCAGCATTCATGATAGACTGAAGAGGGGATAGCCTATGGAGAGGTAAGCCAATGAGAAGGGAGTTGCAATAGTCAAGGCAAGAGATAACAAGTGAGTGAATGAGGAGCTTGGTGGTTTCATTTGTTAAAAAGGGGCGAATTTTAGAGATGTTACGGAGGTGAATTCTACAAACTTTTGACAACGATTGGATTTGAGGCTGAAATGACAAGTCAGAGTCTAGGATTACACCTAGTACCCTGGCGTGAGGGGAGGGACTGATGGTTGCATTGTTGATTTTGATGGAAAAGTCATGGAGGGGTGCACGGGCGGGGGGGAATATTAATAGCTCAGTTTTAGAGAGATTTAGTTTAAGAAAGTGGTGCGACATCCATGCTGATGTGTCAGTTAGTAAGTTAGTAATGCGAGAGGAGACTGAAGGAGTGAGGTGAGGAGTAGACAGATAGATTTGGGTGTCATCAGCGTATAAGTGGTATTGGAAGCCATGGGCAGTTATTAAGTGACCGAGGGAGGAGGTGTAGATAGAGAAGAGAAGGGGTCCAAGAACCGAGCCTTGGGGGACCCCCACAGAAAGGGGCAATGGAGAGGAGGAGACAGAGTTGTAGGTGACACTGAAGGAGCGCTGTGATAAATAGGCAGAGAACCAGGATAGAGCAGAATCTCGGAGGCCAAGGGAATGTAGCTTATTGAGAAGGAGCGGGTGGTCAACAGTATCAAAGGACGCAGAGAGGTCAAGTAGTAGGAGTATGGAGTACTGGCTGTTAGTTTTAGCAGTTAGTAAATCATTAGTGAGTTTTAGTAAGGCAGTTACCGTGGAGTGCTGCGAGCGAAAGCCAAACTGTAAGGGGTCAAGAAGGTTATTTTCATTGAGGTAGGAGCTAAGACGGTTGTAGACTAAGCGTTCTAGAAGTTTAGAGGTGAATGGGAGCAATGAGATGGGTCTTAAGTTGTTCAGGTCGGTAGGGTCCAGTGAGGGCTTTTTAAGAATGGGAGTGATCTGCGCATGTTTTAGAGGGGAGGGGAAGATGCCACTAGAGAGGGAGAGATTGAAGATGTGGGTGCGGGAGCATAGGATAGAAGAAGAGGGTGACCATAGTAGTTGTGAGGGAACAAGATCCAAAGGACAATTGGTTAGGTGGGCATCCGAGAAAATTTTTGTAACCTCTTCCGTAGTAGCCAATTCAAAAGAGGAGAATGTTGAATGTGCTGCTAGGCAAGGTATGTTGGGTGGGGAAGACGTACGCACAGTGGAGATGTCCTCACGAATTTCATCGATCTTGTCTTTGAAGTGATTGGCAATCTCTTGGGCAGTGAGTGAGTTAGTGGGTAGAGGGGGTGGTGGACGAAGCAGAGAGTTAAAGGTTGAGAAGAGCCGATGGGGACTGGATGACAAGGAATTAATAAGAGAGACAAAGTAGGCTTGTTTGGCAGCATGGAGGCATGAATTGTATTTTAGAAGGGCAGATTTATATAGGGTGAAGTCTTGCAGGCATTTGGTTTTACGCCACAGTCGTTCAAGAGCACGGCAATGTCTCTTGAGATTTCTAGTGTTGTCAGTTTGCCAGGGTTGTAACGGTCGGGGCCTGATTCTGCGTGTGGTTAGAGGAGCAAGTGCATCATCCAGATATACCAACTACAAACTGGGGAGGTCATATGACGGCCTACAGTCACCAAGTTGTTAAAGGGGATGTTCACCTTTTATTTTAACTTTATTCAATTTCAAAGGTTTGAAATACAAAGCAGTGCCTATTGGGCATTCCCAGGCTCAATATAATACATAGAATCAAAAAACAGACTATATATATCCTAAGTAACAATTAAATAATTTCCTTCTTTACCTAGTCAAACAAAAAAACAAACAAAAAGGTTATAAAATGAGTTACCTTTGTTCTACCCGACTTAGAAATTCAGCGTTTATGATCTAAGGGTCCATGCCTCAATAGGTTTGTATCGCTTGTGGTGATACACAGCAGAATCCCATTGGTCTGCCATCTCTCTTCCCCCTCCTCTACCTGCTTACACTGTACACCCTACTCCCACCCCAAGAGAGGGATAGAGGGGGGGGGGACCCCCCTTCTCTATCCCTCCCCCCTGCCCTCTCTCAGTCCTCTCTCATATCGCATCTACTAAAATGCCACACTTCCCAAAGCTGCTGTACCCAAACAGACCAATGGTCAACCAGCACCTGATATCATTTATTTTTTGCTTTTTTTGTAATTCTTTTATTTTCAAAAAGTTGCAGTTTACAATCAGAAAGAAAAAAAGAAAAACGGTAAAAGGGCATATATTCAAACAACGAGGTGGTCTCATAAAAACATCCAAATGCCGACAGACCTAGTATAACATGGCATAGATGGGTATATAAAACAGTACAGGTTTGAAACTAGCCCTTCGCTTACAAGACATATATGGCATATATAGCTCTGACATGAGAGAAGTAGAGCAGAGAATCAAATACCAACAACTGTGCAACTATTTATAACAGGACAATGTACCGGGAAGCCTTGCATCCCGGTGGCCAGTATGACCCAGGAGGGGTATATTAAAACAAAAATAGTGCATATTAATAATCAGGTGTGACAAATTACCCAGGACTAAGCCAGGTACAAGGGGTGGGTGAATGGACAAAGAAGGGAGTAAGAGGAGGGTGGAGGGAGAGAAGAAAGAAAAAAGGGACAAATTGGGGGCTAGGAATCCCATTCAAAAAGGAAGAGCAGACATGCAGAGGAGGAAAACAGAGCATCTCGCCTAGGGTGGTCAAGCAGAATTCAGGATATCATCCAGGTTGTGAAACCCCCTGAAGATAGGCATCTGTGTATACAAAACGTTGCCAGGGCCTCCAAATGTCATGAAAGGTCTCCTCCCGGTTATTCAAGGTGGCTGTGAGATCCTCCATATCCCTAAGCTCATTGACTTTAGAGAACCACAGGGACTTTTCTGGCGGATTCTGAGATCTCCAACACCGGGGGATGCATGCCATGTCGCGTTTAATAGCTGGATTGTAAGGGAGGCCTTATATTTCTTGATAGGTCATTCTGAGAGAGATGTAGCAGACATGCCACAGGGTTACCCATCAGATCGACGTTAGTCAGGTGTTTGACAGTACAGATCACCTCTTGCCAAAAAGGTCTAAGTTTGGGACAATCCCAAAAGACATGCAGCATCGTTCCCTCTGCATTGTAGAAGTGATGCAAAGTAGTGAGCACCCTGTACCAACAGGTCAGAATCTTGTAGCTGGTCTCTTGGATCCTAGTAGAAATGGAGGACTTCTGGGCGAAGTGAAGGATTTTCTCCCTCTGTGAATCAGAAAATTGGGCATCAAGATCCGATTCCCATACAGAAAGGATGTAGGGACAAACCCTGTCGCCAGGCGGATCAGGTATGTGTATATCTTCGAGAGGCAACGTTGGATCGGTTCCCTTCTGTGACAGACTTTCCAGTTCCATAAGCTGGTGGAGGATGCACGGAGAGCGAGAGCACTGGCGGAGAAAGTTACGGATCTGGAGACCGCTCCAAAAGTCCAGCGGAGGGTCAATAGCGGTCGCACAGGCAGATGGGGATAGCTGACCATTAGATCCCATAAAATCACAGAAATGAAGGTGGCCGATCGAGACCAATCGTTGGAAGTGAGGGTACTGGAGGCCTTGTTCAAATTTTGAATTGCCCAGTATAGGCACCATGGGGGAGGGTGTTGATGACACTGAAGAGTGTTGGAAAGCGTTCCTCGCATCCAAGAGCATGCTACCAAAGGTGGGATGGTCCCTGAGGGTTTTTGGCAGAGAAGTGATCCAAGGCCAACTCTTTGCCGTATCATTGGGAGTCCTCCATCTCCATGGCCACCCAATGTTTTGCTTCAGAATGGCAAAGCCAGTCCACTATCCTGGTGGGATGTGTCACCCTATAATAGGCCCGCACATCAGGCAGGCCAACCCCTCCCTGATGTTTGGGAAGATGAAGGAGTTGGAGTTTAAGGCACGGCTTTCGATGTGACCAAATTCACGGAACATAGAGCTCACCTTTTTAAAAAAAAAACACCATCGGGAGACGTATAGGGAGGGCCTGCGGCAAATATAGCACTTTAGGCAGCAAGGTCATTTTAAGGCCGCTGCATCGACCGAACCAGGTTAAGGTGAGAGAATGGCAGTGGAGCAGCTCAGCTAAGTCGGAGGAGCAATGGGGTGAAATTGGCCAAATAGAGATCAGCGGGATCCGGAGTAATGTCTACTCCCAGATAGCGAATAGAATCGGACGCCCAACGGAGGGAGAAAGAGGAACACAGGGAATAGGCCATGGCCTTGTCTACTGTAATGTTTAAAACAGAGGACTTAGATTTGGAAAAAGGAGAGGGTTTCTTACACCTGTAGGGACTGGAGCAGCTTTGGAAGAGAAGATAGCGGGTCTGTTAGAAAGAAAATCAAATCGTCCACAAATGCGGCCACTTTGTGCTGTCCTGATGTCTTCTGGTAGCCTGGGATGTCAGGGTCTGCCCGCACCGTATGATATGCTTTAGGGTGGCTAGCATAAATGCCCAATTCACTCGGTCGAAAGCCTTCTCTAAGTCTGATGAACCTGGGAGAAGAAAGTAGTGGCGATCATGAGGATGTAGTAATCTCCAGGGATCAATCAAGTGAAGGAGGTGCAGATCCGCCTTCAGGTGCTTGAGGCGAGAGTAGGGGAGATGAGATGAACCACGCGAGACCTCTAATAAAAGGATCCATGGCAAAGTTAACATCACCCCCAAAAACAAGCACCCCCTCCGCAAACTCCAACAGCTCAGGAAGGAGTGCCCGTAGAAACTGCGAGTGAGTCGCGTCCAGGAAATACACACTGGCAAAAGTGACCTGTAGGTCCCACACCTTGCCCTTAAGCAGTAAAAAATGCCCTGGGCATCCATCTGCATCTCTCCAAACGCTCAAAGAACCGATTTGGCCATCAGGATGCTAACCCCCTTGGACTTGGAGACAGGTGAAGGATTGTGATATGCCGTCGGAAAGTCCCTGTTAGTCCATTTTGGGATCCGCAGCACAGAAGTGTGTTTCCTGTAAGGAAGAAACTTGGGTTTTACATTTCCACAAGTCAGCCAAGAGCTGGGAGCACTTCTCTGGTACATTTAGGCCTCTCACGTTAAGCGAGGTAACCTTGAGGAGACCCATGGCTCACCTGGTTCTGTATGCGATTGCTCAGAGGTGTCAGCAGGATTCCCTACCAGACAACCCCAGGCGAGAGGGAGGGAAAAGACACAGAGGGGAGAAAAAAGGGGAGGAGAAGAGTGAGGAATAGAGAGAGGGGGCGGTAGAAGTGGTAGAAATAGTCTACAAGATATTACTAAGGACCTTGTTAGAGTACAATAGAGCACCTGAGCAAGCGTCCGTCCTATCTGGGGATGGTGAAGATGCTGGGAACAGCAAAAAACAAATAGCGAATAACAATAAAAACAACATTTGGAGATGCACGGAGTGGGAGCGTCGAGAAACATGTTCTAACTTTAATATAGCCACTAAAATAAAGAAATCACAGCGGACACAGTACTGTGATAGCGCACCAGGCTAACTGCAGAGACCAATAAGGCTCCAGGCAATGTACAAACAGGGAGGGAGAAGGGAAGGGAGATAAGTATGGTCGCCGCACCGTGCCTTGGGGCACCGTGACAGAGGAGTAAAATGCACATATGTGGTTGCCTAGTGGAATAACAGAAGCATTCACATTAACCGGAAGGTCTCCAGTCACATAACGTCTCAGTGGAGGGTGGTTCTGTTAGACAGGCCTCAAACCCCTGTAATCAAATGGTTGTTAATATCAAATGGAAATGGAAAGGGGGGGCAACTATTAATGCGACTAACGCCGTAAGTGTGAGGTATCCACTTGGGAGAACTACAAGGAAAGGGGAGACTAATAGCAGAGTCCAGCTTAAGGGAGCTAATGGTTATGAGGAACGGAGCCCACCCACAAACCACCCCCAGTGTATTAGAGACCCCCCCCCCCCCGTGGAAGGCCAAAAGAGCCAGCCAACAGGGGAACAGCACTCCTGGCAATTCAAGCCCCCCCCCCCCCGTGCCAGATGACATAAATCCTTAGAGGCATGTCTCTGGAATATCTGGCCCCTACATAAAGTCACCAATGGAGAAGATAACTCGACCAACAATCTGAACAGGAATACAAACCCCCAGGGGCCCAGGGAGATAAAGGTTGCTCGAACTGCAGGCACATGTTAGAGGGAGTGAGGTGCAGGTAGCGGGGGCCCAGGAGTGACATCAGCTAAAGTTGCCCTCAAAGAAATTCCACAGCTGCAGTTCATGCGTTAGCAATCCACAGGTAGAACAAGTCAGTTAGGCCTCAGATGTGTTCAGCGTGGACCTAGCCGGGACAGAGGCTGTTGGAGAGGACTGAATGCAAGCCTCTTGCCTTTTGATTATGGGCCCTGGATTTTCAATGTAACAATACGCTTTGTGAGGTGAATTAGAAATCCAGTCTGAACTGTACTAATCGGACTCAGTCATGTATATATGTATATATTGTATGTTGTTTGATTCTGTTGGGAACTCCTTGCTGTGGTCATTTGGGATTTGTGTCCCTGTAGAGGGAGGGGGGATTCCTTCAGCAGCCCCCTGCTGATAAGACTGATTCATACTGTTGGGACACATCCTGTGAGGAGATGCTGGTGTCATCAACTCCAACTACCTGTGTTTATGTTAATTGAATGAGCTGATCACATTGTCCTCTATACAATGTAGGAGACGGGACGACTCCTATTCAAGCTGCTGCTATTGTGAGAAAATGCCCTGTGATAATTAACTCAGTCTGGGCAAAAGGTCATGTCTCAGTCACCTGGGCTGTATAAAGGATTAGTTAATTAGCTCATGTTAATTAGGTTAATTAGGTTACGTTTGTATTGTTAGAGTAATATGAGCAGGAGGGTGGAACCTCATCTTCTCCTGTATATAAGACTGTATTCTGGTTCTGAATAAAAAGAGTTCATGTTAGCAACAAGCAAGTGTTGCCTTGTTTTGTGCTCAGAGAGGTTGGAATATCTGATATCTGTATACAGACTGGGAGGAAGTGGTATATGACGGAAGCACTCAAGCGGAGTGTGGGACGTTCCGTGACAGTTGTTAATATCAAATGGAAATGGAAAGGGGGGGGGGCAACTATTAATGCGACTAACGCCGTAAGTATGAGGTATCCACTTGGGAGAACTACAAGGAAAGGGGAGACTAATAGCAGAGTCCAGCTTAAGGGAGCTAATGGTTATGAGGAACGGAGCCCACCCACAAACCACCCCCAGTGTATTAGGGCCTCCCCCCGTGGAAGGCCAAAAGAGCCAGCCAACAGGGGAACAGCACTCCTGGCAATTCAAGCCCCCCCCCCCCCCCCCCGTGCCAGATGGCATAAATCCTTAGAGGAATGTCTCTGGAATGAGGCTTAATGTTGATAAATATAAAGTTATGCACTTGGGGGCTAAGAATATGCATGCATCATACATGCTAGGGGGAGTACAACTGGGGGAATCCGTGGTGGAGAAGGATCTGGGGGTTTTGGTAGATCATAAGCTCAATAATAGCATGCAATGCCAAGCTGCGGTTTCCAAAGCAAGCAAAGTCCTTTCTTGTATTAAGAGAGGTATGGACTCTAGGGAGAGATATAATTTTGCCCCTCTACAAATCATTAGTGAGACCTCATCTGGAATATGCAGTTCAGTTTTGGACACCAGTTCTCAAAAAGGATATTGGGGAACTGGAGAAAGTACAGAGAAGGGCAACCAAACTGATAAGAGGCATGGAGGAGCTCAGCTATGAGGAAAGATTAGAGGAACTGAATTTATTCACTCTTGAGAAGAGGAGAATAAGGGGGGATATGATCAACATGTTCAAATATAGAAGGGGTCCATATAGTGATCTTGGTGTTGAGTTATTCTCTTTACGGTCAACCCAGAGGACACGGGGGCACTCTTTACGTCTAGAGGAAAAGAGATTTCATCTCCAAATACGCAAAGGTTTCTTCACAGTAAGAGCTGTGAAAATGTGGAATAGACTCCCGACAGAGGTGGTTCTGGCCAGCTCAGTAGATTGCTTTAAGAAAGGCCTGGATACTTTCCTAAATGTACATAATATAACTGGGTACTAACATTTATAGGTAAAGTTGATCCAGGGAAAATCCAATTGCCTCTTGGGGGATCAGTAAGAAATTTTTTTCCCCTGCTGTAGCAAATTGGAGCATGCTCTGCTTAGGTTTTTTGCCTTCCTCTGGATCAACTGAGGGTATACAATTGGGTATATTGGATTGTACGATATTTTTTATTTTATTTATTGTTTTTAAGGTTGAACTGGATGGACTTGTGTCTTTTTTCAACCTGACTAACTATGTAACTATGGAATATCTGGCCCCTACATAAAGTCACCAATGGAGAAGATAACTCGACCAACAATCTGAACAGGAATACAAACCCCCAGGGGCCCAGGGAGATAAAGGTTGCTTGAACTGCAGGCACATGTTAGAGGGAGTGAGGTGCAGGTAGCGGGGGCCCAGGAGTGACATCAGCTAAAGTTCCCCTCAAAGAAATTCCACAGCTGCAGTTCATGCGTTAGCAGTCCACAGGTAGAACAAGTCAGTTAGGCCTCAGATGTGTTCAGCCTGGGTCTAGGGGCCTCATGACTAGAGGCACGGGATCTAGGTCGTCGAATCCGTTGCAGTCTTGGGATAGGTGGGCCAGAGGCCTCCTGACTGAGCAGGTAATCGTACCATTTGGGTATGCAGACAGCTGGTTTATCCAGGAAACTTAAATTTGGAAGCTGGTCAGGGGAGCGGAGGTAGAATTCAGTCCCCTGCCTCCGCACGATAAGATGGAAGGGATGGCCCCACCGATAGGTCGTCTCTGCTTCTCGGATCACTTCAAGGAGGGGATGCATGAACCCCCGCATGACTCAGGTTTGCCTAGATACATCAGGGTAAATCCGACTAGACGCACCAAAGTCAGCAGGACCCTTTGACTAAGCCTGGCGTATAATCTCCTCTTTAACGGTGTAGAAATTCATCTGGCAAAGGACGTCTCGGGGTAAAGCTGGGGGATCAGCGGTCCATTGAGAGGAAGGAGGTGCCCTGGGGCCCAGTACCCGATGAACTCTGTCCAGCTCTAGCTCCGCTGAAGGTGGTTTGCCCAGGATCTGGTTTAGAATAGCCACTACCGTGACACGTAGGTCTGGACCTATGGTTGCTTCTGGGATACCGCGAAGGCACAGATTGTTTCATCTGTTGCAATTTTCCCCATCATCCAGCCGCAGGTGGACATCAATAAGATGGCAAAGAAAGACCTGCTGCTCAGCCTCCAGGGTAGTGAGGCAGGTGTCCGTGGAGGAAGAAGATTCTAAGTCTATCACCCGTTCCTCAATGGTATAAACATGCAGCTCACTTGAAAGAGCACCAATAATAGATGCAGCCATAGCCTGGAGGTCGTTTTTGCTGGGGAGAGCAGCCACCATCTCCCGCAGGGCTCCCTCTGCATGTCCATCCATCCCCAGAGAGCCCAGGATCAAGCTGTAAGTCTGATCGCGGGAAAGCTGGAGACAGGATAGGGGAGAGCGGGCGGTCAGCAGGTACAGCAAAGTCCCCTATAGTGGAAGCCTCTGCTTGTGGAGCCTTCTTGCTATTAGAAGGGGCGGTGCCTTCCGCGTTCACTCGTGGCGGCGCCATTTTAGCAGCGGCCGCGGGAGATGGGGAAGCAGATGTGGCATGGTGCCAGAGGAAATAGTGCGAGATGTTGGGTACCCTCGGTTCCCCGGTAGCCTGCGGGTATTTGTGGAGCACTGTTATATGAGAGCGGCTTGTCTGAGCAGTCTGACGAGAGGTTCCCGGCTCCGGTCCGTGCAGAGCTTTTACAGAGACGTCTTTATTCTGCCATCATTAAGCCACGCCCCCAGCACCTGATATTTTGACAAAAAAAAGTTGGTCCATTGTGACCATGTTTTACGGAAGCAGGCTTCTTGCTCATTTAACAATGTCGTAAGTTCCTCCATTCTCATGATTTAATTTACCGCTCTGATCCATTGACCTATAGTAGGAGGGGTTAGGGATTTCCAATGTGTTGGCACAGAAGCCCTAGCCGCGTTCAAAAGATGCCTCAACATGGATTGTTGATATTTACTTTTTGAGAGAGAACTAAGATGTAGTAGACAGGCTGCTGGATTTTGGTCAAGTGTTAGGCTAGTAATATCCTTAATTATAATACATATATTTTGCCAGTAGGGGCGTATTTCATGGCATGTCCAGAATATATGGAAGAGCGTTCCCCTATATTTTCCACAACGCCAGCAGGTAGGGTCTGCATTCGGAAACATATGATGCAGTTCTCTGGTGATCTATACCACCTAGTCATCAACTTATATCCTGATTCTTGTATTTTAGAGGATATGGATGATTTATGTACAAAAAACAGAACCTAAAATCTCTCTGTTCAATGGAGACTGTTGTGTTTAAGTCTCTTTCCCATGGGGCAATATAAGGTGGGGTGTAATTTTCTGAAGGTGCAGTCAATTCTGCATATGCACTGGAGAGACACCGCCTACCAGTTTGTCCAGATAGTTTATACATAGTTGCTCAAAAGTAGTGGGCATGTCTGCTATCATTGGGTCGAATGATAGTGACCTAAATGAATGCCTTATTTGGATCGCCTGCCATAGTGGAAGGGCTGGTGTAAGCATTAATTGGATATCAGTTATAGATTTCCATCCTCCCGGGTCCCTAAAGTCTTATATTCGAAACTTATTAATTTTAATAAATTGAAGTTTAGGATCCGATATCCCTGGTAAAAAATCTGGGTTCCCAATCACTGGTGTCATATTTGTCATCTGTAGATAATTTATTATTCTCGGTTAGAGCGAAAGGGCAATTTTATATGTAGTGCCTACAATAGGGTGTTCCTTTACTTGGTTTGGACAATTTTTGCTCAACCACGGGATGGCCTTGAGGGGGATGGGCGTGATAGATTGTTCGATAGGTATCCAGTTCTTTACTCTCATGAGATTACACCAATCCAGAATTCTGGATAGATGTACTGCCTGGTAGTATCTAATTGGGTTTGGAAATCCTATACCCCCACTTGTTTTTGGCATGATAAGTATATCTGCCTTAATCCTAGGTGGGCAATCAGCCCATAGAAATTGTATGAACTCTCTCCTAATTTGTCTTAAAAAATAGATTGAGACTGTCACCGGAAGAGTTTGGAAAAGATACAGTAACTGGGGCAGTACATTCATTTTTAGAATACAATTTTTCCCAAACCACATATGTGTCAAGTTTTGCCATTGCCTAAGGGCATTCCTAATATTAGCAAGCAATTGGGGGAAATTATATTGGAACGTGTTTGTTATAGAGCATAAGGTATATTCCCAGATACTTAAGTCTTTCTGTTGCCCATTTAAATGGGAAATTGAGTTCTAAAACGGGAATTCTAGCTTCTGGGATTGTTAGACTTATTGCCTCAGATTTTGCTACATTAATTTTATAGTTTGATATTTGTGAGTAACAAATTCTCTGATCAAGTTAGGTAAGGATATTTCTGGGTTGGTAATAAACAGTAGGTTGTCTGCAAATGCAGCTACTTTATGGGGTGTCTTCCCAACCTGTACACCTGATATATCTTCGTTACATTTAATACGTCTAATACGTCTCAACAGAGGTTCCAATGTTAGTATAAAAAAAAGCGGTGATAATAGGCAACCCTGGCGCATACCGTTTGCCAATGGAAAATTGGCAGCTAACACCCAGTTAGCTTTGACCGCTGCTATTGGGTAATCATATAGGGCTTCTATCCATTTCATTGCATTTGTCCCAATTCCTATGTATTCTTCATAAATCTCCAACTCACCCTATCAAATGCTTTCTCTGCATCTGTGGAGAGAAACATTGCAAGAAGTTTGGTAGATGTATAACATTAAGGGCTCTGGTAGTATTATGCCTCGCCTGTCTGCCAGGTACAAAACCTGACTGGTCCACATGGATAATTATTTCCAAATAGGGAAGAAGCCGGGTTTCAAAAGTACGGTAATATGCGCTTGTGAGGTGTTCTTCGGAATAGAGCTGCCCTGTAGAATTGAATGCTAATAAAAATTTAGGGGCTAAAGTTTGACTACATGGTTTTATAATAAAATAAAGTGAACCCATCTGGCCCCAGGGCCTTACCCACCGGCAAGCACTTTAAAGCCTTGATAAATTCTTCCTCTGATATAGGTTTATTAAGTGCTATTTTTTCATTGCTTGTACATTTTGGAAGGGAGGAGTCTGCAATATATTTACTTCTAAGTTCTTCTCTTTGGGTAGGTGCCAGATGAGACATTTGGTCCGGCAGGTTTTATAAAGTCGAGTAATCATTTTTAAAGCAGTTTGCTTTATCTACAGATTTAGTAGCTTTTTGATTCTCTGTATGCACAAAAACCTGAATAAGGGTCTGTTTGGACGGGGCCTGTATAGAGCATGAGAGAAGTCTACCTGCTTTATTTCCAAATTCATAATATAGGCGCCTACTGTATAGCATCTTCGTTTTGACTCTAGATATGAGAGAGTTGACTTGTTCCTGTAAATTTGCCAGTTCTACCATTGATTGCTTTACTTGTGATTTCTTATGTTGAGTTTCGATACGATGTATACGTGTTATTAATGAGTTCAATTTTTCAAGGTGTTCCTTTTTGCGCCTAGACCCAAGTTTGATCAGAGATCCCTTGATATAGCATTTATGAGCTTCCAAAATTGAAAAACAGGATTTTTATAACAGCTTACCTGTAAAATCCTTTTCTTGGAGTGCATCACGGGACACAGAGGCTCAAAGTAATTACTAAGTGGGTTATATCACACCTTCAGATGCTGGACACTGGTGTAATCAATTAGACAGGAAATTTCCTCCCTATATAACCGCTCCCCTACATGGAGTACCTCAGTTTTTGTAGCAAAGCAATAAGTGTCCCACAAGAGGGGCAGGAGCTCTGTGTCCCGTGATGTACTCCAAGAAAAGGATTTTACAGGTAAGCTGTTATAAAAATCCTATTTTCTTTATCGTACATCACAGGACACAGAGGCTCATAGTAATTACTAAGTGGGATGTCCTAAAGCGATGCCTACTGAGGGGATGGAGACACAAATAAACGCAGACCGCCATCAGACATGAGGACCTATACTGCTGCCTGCAGTACACTGCGCCAAAAGCGGCATCCTCTTGCGTCTTACATTCACCTGATAGAAATTAGTGAATGTATGTATAGACGATCAAGTAGCGGCCTTGTAAATCTGAGTCATAAAGGCTTGGTAACGCACCGCCCATGAAGCGCTTACTGCCCTGGTAAATTGCACTCTAAGGAGAAACCTTAGCGCCACAAACAGTTTTCAGTATCTGAGCAGTCGCTTCAGATAGGCCTTGACTGCTCTCACTACAACGAGAGAGTGCCACCATTTTAATAGCTGATTTGAATGCTGCCTGTCCATTCTTAGAGTCCTCCGGCAGCGCAACGTCAGATTCCCGTATCTTGAAACATTCAGATATACCTTTAACCGCTCTCACTATATTGAGAGGAATTAATAACTTTCCTTCCGCATAAAAAGGTTCTGATAAAAAGGAAGGTAAGAAATGTGTTGATTCAAATGACAGCTAGATCCTTTTAGGAAAAAGGAAAAAGGCTGGGTGAGGATTTAACATCACCCTATCCTTAAGAATAATTAAGTATGGCACTATACAAAAGAAAGCTGCCAACAAACTCTTGCGGAGGCTATCGCAACGGAGAACATCTATCCCACCGTTAGGAGGATCAAAAGGAATATGATGCATCAGCCCAAGGAGCTGTCCTTGTACGCCGACAAAACTAGACTCAACCCTACGGCACAAGTGCGACCTAACTGGCGGATTTACACTTTAGACACTGGCGAAAAAAACTGAGGTACTCCCTGTATAGGAGGGGTTATATAGGGAGGAAACTTCCAGTCTAATTGATTACACCAGTGTCCAGCACCTGAAGGTGAGATATAACCCACTTAGTAATTACTATGAGCCTCTGTGTCCCGTGATGTACGATAAAGAAAATAATCGATCCTAGAATAAGATTGGTGTACAGGGGAGTGGTAAGTATTGTGAGACGCCATATGTCTACAAGCTGAGCTTCCTGCAGACATTGTTTAATTCTCCTTAAATAGGAGTATGAAAGATGTGCAGAACCACGGGAAGAGTCTATTCAATGCCATATTAAAGTCTCCACCCATCATGATCTTCCCCACGGCAAATTGTGTAAGATCCTCCATACAGGTCTCAAGAAAAGTAAGCTGGGATATATTAGGAAAATATACGTTGGCAAGTGTTATGGTCTAAAAAGATATCTTCCCTGAGGGTCAGATAGCTGGTCCTCCAATTTCCACGGCAGGGTTCTGGCCATAACAATGTGTTTTAGGATTATCCGAGCAACTATGATAAGACATAGGGTATCTTGCATTTTTAGTGAAAGGCATCTAGTAGAGGTAAAGTGCGTTTCTTAAAGAAACACAATGTCCGCCCGCATCCGCCCACATTCCCTGAGAACTTGGGTCCATTTCTCAGGGACTCTCAAGCCCCTAATATTGATAGTGACAATTTTAAACATTTCTTTCTTCACAGCAGCACCGGAAAAAAAGGAAAAAAAAAAAAAAAACCCTAGAGGTGTCCAGCACCAAAACAACCCTATCCCACCAGGGGCTTATGGGTGTATACTATCTAGGGGAGTGTGTATTGTCAAAGAGCAACATGGACGCTGTGGGCCAAACCAGACAGATCCACATCCATATATATATATATATATATACACACACACACACACACACACACACACACACACACACACCCTTCGCAGAAAGACAATCCAAATGCATTGGAACCGTAGTTACTACCTTATTTCATCCTTAATCTGAAAGACCTGAGAGGAAGAGAAAAAAATAAAATCTCGCCTCCAGCCTCCAATACAACCAGACACAGATTTGTCTTATCGGCTGCTTTCCTGGCTGCTAAAGACCAGGTAAATAGAGGCAGAACTGGATGTGACAAAATACTCATCACTCCTGGTTTGCGGGGTCACAGAGAGGGAAAGCCCAGGAAAGGTGGCAGTGGGAGGGGACACCCCCTTCCACCGCCCGCAGAAGTGATGGAGAAGCTGTTCAGCCACTCTAATCACTTTTGACTTACTGGGAATATATATTTAATCTTTAATATGGCACAATTTGCTGAAAATTCTGATACTGGGATGATGCCTGAAGCTGCAGGCATCATCCAGGTATACCCACTGCAAACTGGGCAGGTCATATGACGGCCTACGGCCAGAAAGTGGTTAAAGGAGAAGATAAACTTTTACAACAAAAATAATAAATGCACATCTTTTTGCAGCTAAAAAAAATGTGCATTTATTTTTTTCAATACAGGTCTGTAAAGAATTGCACCACGTTCAGCGGATTGTGGATGCAATGCCTGGATCCTGTAGACACTCAGTAAGCTGAGTATCTACATTATGGGCAGGCAGTGACTGAATGGCAGGAAGAATCAATGGACTATGAGAGCGCTCACCAGCGGGAACTACAAGACATCGGCCCAATGGCTGAAGGTACTTGTAAGCATTTATTCACAGAAATGCATGATCTGGGTGGAGACCCGCATGGCGGCACTATTTTTAAATTTTGACAGCAGGTGTGGGGAGAAGATCCCCCACCCGCTGTTACAGGGAGGGGGGAGGAGGGGAGTAGGTAGGAGCTGGTACATGTTACATGTTCCCCCCTAAATAGAGGTGGAACATGTAACATGTTCCAAAGGTGAGCTTAGCCTTTAAGGTCAATAAGTCAACATCTTTGCAGAAGATAAAGTAACTGTGTGCAACTGTGTGCTTCTAGCAATTATTGATTTACAACCATAGGGATAATTACCAGCGAGACAGCTTTTAGTGTTAATATAGCTCTTGCCAGGATCACAACATTATCTTCGTTATCTGGTGCTGACAAATTTTAGAAACATTAGCATGCGCCATATATTTGGGAAAGTTACTAATTGCTTTATCATCAAGCTCCTTGTGAAGGTCTCTGATAGCTTCCACGTCCTGTTTTGGTGGACAGGTTGCCTAATTACATAAATCAAGTACTGATGTGAACTGCACTATTGGTGGTACCAAAAGCCAGCGTTTACTGAGAAGGCAACCTGATCATATCCAAAATAGAATTATGTGCAGCTATGATCTTGTATGAAAAAGCAGTACTGCAGTATTAGGACTTCATTTCCAAAGCTACCCCCTCCCTAAGGGCTATACAGAATCCACATATTAATCTGTCCTCTGCTTCACGCCCCCACACAGGCACCTTCACACCACATAAAGTATGTGAGCAGTATTACTCCATGAGCAACTTTCAGCAATGTGCCGCCTGAGTATTAATGGTCACCCAGCTAAAGATCATAACAATCTATCACATACTAAAACCAAGTTATCTGCTGGACAATCTAACTATGCTAACATATCATAAGCAGTGCCTGCTTCTGCTCAGACATGAAGAATTTCTGCTGCTGGTAATTCTCTTTAATTAACTGTAATAAAGGTCAAATAATGACATTAAAAAATAAAATATCTGGCAATAAAGTTGATTGTTCTCACACCTCCCCCCAGCACTGAACAGTGAAATCAGTTTATTGAGCAAAACTGAACTCAGAGACAGGCATGCACACTATACGTGACTCCACATAGAGACTGCCAATTACTTCAAATTCAAGCGTCTAAGAAAGCTTGCTTCTATACACTGGTTTCTTGATGCCATTATACCTCCTGTTAACTCTTGCTAGATCTTTAAAAAATAAAAAGGAACCCATAGATTTAGGGTAAAAAAATCTGCCCATGAGCACCCCTGCACAGACCTCCTGGCTGACTGACACCCATACCTCAGTCTTTAAACATGCGCAGTCAACCAATGTTGACTTTGGCCAAGCTTCTATCCCTTAGGCAAGAGCTCAGAACCCTCCTCTTAAACTCCTTTGAAAAAATGCAGCATAAATTGAAAGCTGCAGCTTACTCCACCTCCAATAAAGCGGGGAGGGCTCTGGCTCATCGCCTGAAGGGATATCAGGCAAAGACCAAGATAGCCCATTTTATTCATTCCCACTCCAAAGAAAAACTGATAAATCCAACACATTGCTGATGCCTTTGGTGCATATTTATACATAATACAGTTCTGAGTATAAATATATATAATACAGTTCTGAGTACATAGCATACCTCCCAACAGTTTGAGATGGGAATGAGGGACACCTACTAAAAAACATATGTAGGCATAGGACACGCCCACTGCCACGCCCCTTAAATTTGGATGAAAGGCTTAGCACTGGGAAACACTTTTTGAAAAATAAAAAGTGCATTTTATATACAACTATATAGATCAGATCAAAATGAGGGACAAATGTGGAAGAAAGAGGGACATTGCTCCAAATCAAGGACAGTCCCTCAAAGTCAGGGACAGTTGGGAGCAATGATATAGTGCAGTCCGTATAGTATATATAATACTGTTCAGTGCATAATCTTTCTAGCACGTCTATGGATATTTTATAGGAGGGCCTAGGAGTATTTCAAGTGTTTCAAATATACTTATCAAAATGTAATTATTCTTGTCAACATATAGAACAGTAGTAACACTTTTGTTTTTATGTAGAGTTTTTATTTATGTATGTGCTTGGAGGCAGCCATACTGGGGCTCATCTCATAAGCAAGCCTTTCTTCCTGCTGATCCTCTTCTCTCACTGAAAATAAATTGCCTTTCTAAAATAATAATAATAATAATAATAATAATAAACACGTTATCTGCAGTATCTAATGATCCACATCCACAATATTTCTGGTAGCCATAGACCATGTAAAGCTGCTTACAATTTCTAAGGAGCTTTTAGGCCACATGATGGAACTATCACTAATAGCAAGAAATAACGGATTTCCAATGATAGCTTCACATGAAGCTGTGGAGACCGAATGAAAATTCTAACATAATAAAGAACTGATGACTCTAGAGCCCTGGTGCACAACCTGCGGCTCGAGGGCCACATGCAGCCCTTTCGTATATGATGTAGGGCCCTCAGAACTCAGCAGTTTATAGTAGGAATGACGATCAGGGTAATGTGATTGATCTCTACTGGCCTCATAACATGTTCCCATCTTCATACAGTCTTCTGCAGCGTATCCCCAGTGAAAACTAACATGTCCATACTCTATGACTGTCATTTCTTCTATTAGATCTGCAGTTTCTAAGAGTCCTTACAAGCAGTACATATATTGAACATTTATGTGTGGCCCTTTGGTAATGTCAGGGAGCCCCACAACCACTGCTCTAGAGAGCTCCTAACAGCACCTTAACATACTTTTTTGTAATTTCATTATAGCATCTACAAGGGAACATACATTATCTCTCTCTCTCTATATCTATCTATATAGCTATATAATCTCCGTACGCACAAACGGAATTTCCGTCAGAAAAATCTTGGACGGAATTCCGCTAAAGCTTGGCTTGCATACACACAGTCACACAAAAGTTCTCTGAACTTTCGACCGTCAAGAACGTGTTGACATACAGCACTACGACGAGCCGAGAAAATGAAGTTCGAAGCTTCCGAGCATGCGTCGAATTGTTTCCGAGCATGTGTAGGAATTTTGCGCGTCAGAATTGGTACAATCGGAATTTCCGATCGGAACTTTTTCCGACCGAAAAATAGAGAACCTGCTCTCAATCTTTTGCTGGCTGGTATGGAGCATACACACGGTCGGAAATTTCCGACCCAAAGCTTACATCTGACTTTTGCTGGCGGAATTTCCGTTTGTGTGTACGGGGCATAAGGGGACATTATTAAAGTTACCTGAATGCTGCTTCACTGAAATCATAATATATATATATATATATATATATATATATATATATAAAATGATTTCACGGAGGCAGCATTCAGGTATCTTTAAAAAATGTCCCCTTACTCTACTCTCATCCATACTTGATATAATTTTAGACCATATATGTGACAGCTATGTCACATGTAATTTGCTGGGAGGCCACGTCTTCAAGATTAAAAAAAGAATAGTAGAAACCTATAAAGAAGAGGCAATAAAGGGTCTTTTTATAACGGATGAATAAAAAGTTTCTCATGATAATGGGCTCTGAAAGTAGTCAACTTTTTACTAGCTGCTCAAACGTATTTCAATGCCTACACACAGACACAACCAGGCAGATCCTGACACACATAACGAGCACTAGGCAGCAGGGTAAAAATCCAATTTTGGGCCATCTCAAAAAGGGGCAAACAAAAAAAATCACCTGTATTTCTATAATTATACAGTATGTTTGTGTGATCTGAAGATGACTAAACACTTTGATCAAGATAACCATCCCAGATAAGTCTGGATTTAGCATTATGCATACACTAGTGTTTATGATATTATGACAATCAAGTATAACTAAAGATGATCTAAAATGGAAAGGCCAGACAGGGGGTGGGAAATGGAGGGATAGAATAGGATACTGTATTTATCGGCTTATAACACGCACCTTCACTTTAAGAGGAAAGTTTCAGGAAAAAAATCTTAAATAAAAAAAACTGAAGCAAAATAAGGGTCAGTGCCCATCAATGCAGCCTAGTAAGTGCCCACCTGCAGCCTCCCCATTGCCATGAATGCAGCAAACCCTACTGACATGAATGCAACACCCCCCGTTGCCATGAATGCAGCACCCCCATTGCCATGAATGCAGCCGGACTTCGGACATGCCTGACCTAGCCATGCTTTCCCTCATTTTTGCTTTAAGCACCCCCCGCCCCCTGACTGTCCTAACACTAAAACTGCAAGAAATAAAAAAAAGAGAAAGAAGGAAAGTCATACTCACCTAACAACCACTAGTTTCAGTCTCCTCTCTAGGGATGGCTAGTGTGTCTGGGAGTGCTATTATCAACCAGCAAGTGTCATCAGGCACAGCTTTCAAATGGCTTATTATGCACAAGGAATGAGCATGTAGCAAGTGTTAGGCCATTATATAACCATCTAGGACATTGGGGTTTAGAAAATTGTTATGTATACTATAGTGATATTCACACAGTTAAGAGAGTCCATATTCATATAATACTCCAGGCTATACTGGCCTAACAGGGGCAGAAGCTTCCAGCTGAAACCTCTTCCCTTTTACCTATTGTCATATACCCATTTCAATCTGAGGAACAATGGAGCAAACAGCTATACTAGCGGAATGACATGCTAAAAATCTGAGCTGATCATCAAGTAGGTTGTGTCTGCCAAGTCAGTTTAGATGCAAAATTGTTTACGCCTGAATGAAGTGTATATTTAAGTGGCACAGTAATGCGCATGCAGAGAATATAAATGCCTGACCATATCAGACGCACATTAAAGTCACTGGGGAGAATGTCAACTGCCAGAACCATCCCTGGGTTATTTGCATGAGAAAGCTAATTGTTTCTATTTTCTGGCCTGCGTCTCTTGCTAGCCAACTCCTACACTCATAGGACAGACAGGTCACTCATTGGGTTTTCATATTGTGAGCAGAAAGCCAAGTGAGAGACAGATTGGAGCCAATAAAAATATATCTTATTCAGGTCACAGTCTGAACGGAAAAATGTATCTTTAATGTATCTGCTATTTCTGTGTCTAGGTTCTTGAAAATCACATATGTTCCTATGCACAGATGTTTAAAAAAAATATCTAAATATCTCTTTTTTTATACATAGATTTACTGTAGATACAGAAGCGGTAATTTTATTAGTGTGTTAAAAAAAAAAAAAACTTGTTTATGTGAGAGTGTGGTACCCCACCAGGGTAATGATGCAGGATTCTCAACCTGGCAGGCTGAGGGGCTCCAGGGGATTTGTGTATTTGGGAGGAAACTGGCTTTTCAGTTTCCTAATTTCTTAGAAAAGTCAATTTTGGGACCTGGAGCCCAGGGATTTCTTAGAGATCCAGGTGGGATGAAATCCCTAGTCCTGGGTCCTGATTTTGAGAACAGCCAGCATACTAACTGATCAGATATGTGCTGGGCTTTTAGTAACAACCTGATCAAGGTTCTGAGCTCCACCCCAGCAGACAGGAAGTCTGGCCCAGGAGTCAGGAGGGCTCTATGTGGGAGTCAGTGCAGCAAGTGGCTTCTAGCTGGGTGCACCAAGTTGGTCAGTGAACAGTACAGGATAGGATACAGAAAAACTGGTGAAGAAACCAGTTTGGGTGAGGACAGAGCTGTGTCCCGGGACAGGTAAGTGTCAAAGTCAGCAGCTACAGTTTCTGTAAAATTTAAAATTTTTAAACAAATGAATGAAGAACCGCTGTAAGCAAAGCATGTGAGAAGACACACATGTCCAGACTTGCTAGAACGAGAGAGAGAGAGAGAGAGAGAGAGAGAGAGAGAGAGAGAGAAAGAGAACACGAGAGAGAACACGAGAGAGAGAGAGAACACGAGAGAGAGAGAGAACACGAGAGAGAGAGAGAACACGAGAGAGAGAGAGAGAACACGAGGGAGAGAGAGAGAAAGAACACGAGGGAGAGAGAGAGAAAGAACACGAGAGAGAGAGAGAGAAAGAACACGAGAGAGAGAGAGAGAACACGAACACGAGAGAGAGAACACGAACACGAGAGAGAGAACACGAACACGAGAGAGAGAACACGAACACGAGAGAGAGAACACGAACACGAGAGAGAGAACACGAGAGAGAGAGAACACGAGAGAGAGAGAGAGAACACGAGAGAGAGAGAGAGAACACGAGAGAGAGAGAGAGAACACGAGAGAGAGAGAGAGAACACGAGAGAGAGAGAACACGAGAGAGAGAGAGAGAGAGAGAACACGAAAGAGAGAGAGAGAGAGAGAGAGAGAGAACACGAAAGAGAGAGAGAGAGAGAGAGAGAACACGAGAGAGAGAGAGAGAGAGAGAGAACACGAGAGAGAGAGAGAGAGAGAGAGAGAGAGAGAACACGAGAGAGAGAGAGAACACGAGAGAGAGAGAGAACACGAGAGAGAACACGAGAGAGAGCACGAGAGAGAGAGAGCACGAGAGAACGAACGAGAGAACGAACGAGAGAGGTATTTTGTGGTGTCTGCTCTAAAGTAGGATTTTTTTTAAATAAATCTGATCTGGCCTAAAGGGTTTCTAAGGTAATACTAGTGCTGAAATTAAAGCACTTTGTGATGCCTTTAAGCACCTGTGTTAGTTTTAAAATAAATATTTGTTTCTGTGAGGGCTCTTGATACTAGAACACAGGTTGTACATGTGACCTTGAGATTAAACACTGTCATTTAACCATCAATTGCCAGAACTTTTTTGGGCAGTAAGAGATTTGCAATTAGGCATTAATTAACAGAAGGAAATTTTAGCGTCAACTCAAAATTTGTCCAGTTCAGCAGGCATCAAATTTTGATCAGTGTAGCTGTGCTAGCTCGACAAAAGCCAGCTTTCAACTTGAGCAGAGGTTTGGCCCTATGTATGTTCTGGGATTTGGATCCAAGGAAATTTCAAGTCAACCAAAATACCTTGGAAACCGACACATCAGCGCCGTTTCCTTAGAAACATTTTACATTAGCTTAAGTAAAGAAAGACCAAGGATTTTATTTCCCACTATCATTTGTCCCATAAATACACACTAAGTGTATGGCCAGGATGAGTTCCTAACAATATAGATAAAACACATATTTAGACCTACTTAAAGTCTGCTGCAACCAGGTTAAAAGCATTGTAAAGATGTCCCTCTTCAGATATCTTCTTAATGTAAGAAAAGCTGTCCAGATCTGAGTTCAAAAAGTTAGACACCAGATGACCTAGGAATGTAAAACAACAAGTGTGAATATTTAGGATTAAATATGACATATTCATCTTTACCAACGATTCTCCAATCAATACAGAAATCATACAGAAACAATTTAGTGTATGGGTCAATTTGGATTAGCATCTCATCAAATATACCTCATGGCGTGATACTCAAACACTCAGACCTACAAAAATAATGATATAGTTGCCTAGCTCAAGAAGCGTAATTCAGACATACAAGATTCATATTAGTTTATTTTTATTTTAGACAGGGTATATGAAGAATTAAAGAGGAAGTAAAGTTTTTTTTTTTTCCCCTGCAAAGTATACTAGCACATTATGTGACACTTACCTGCAAACTAAGCCCTCGTCGTCTTTGCTGGGGGCCGCATCCATCTTCGCCTGTCTTCCTTCCGGGGCCTCAGACTCCGCCTCTGTGACTGTCCGGAGCCGTGTGACGTCACTCCCTCAGTCACGGCACGCGCTTCTAAAGAAACGGGACGAGCGGTCGTTCCTTCAGAGCGCACATGCCAATGACATCATCCATGCAGTACACAGTAAATATTTACAGTACCTATAGGTATAAACATACCAGGAAGGTTTACAACCTCTAACTCTTCTATCAACTAACCACCTCTTTCCATTAAAGCGGAACTGTGAGCCTGAAATAATGGGAAGTGCCATTGCTGACCCGGTGAAGGTACTGGAAAGGATCATCTTATTTGTGACTTCTCTACCCAGTTACTCCATTCTCATCAATAATTTTTCCAGGTCTGTCAGTTGCACCTCTAAAAACAAGTCAGCAATGGCAGCTCCGGGTAATTCATCTTCACAAGTACCTTTTATAACTCAGAAAATTAACTTCTTGATCCTGTCAGAAATCCAGTGCTGTCTTGTGTACTCCCAAGCCATATTTCAAGCATTGTTATTAACCTTGCTCGGTCCACCATTATAAACTACAGACCCCCCCCCCCCACACACACACACACATTGTGAAGATGACAAAAGAGGGAGGTATTCTTAAGACCAAACGCACTTTAATTAGGGTGACAATGCTGCTTTTTTATAGATGCATAACAGTTAGAAAAACTTGTCACCCTTCAAAAAGAATTATGTTACTGACAGGATCACCAGGTAAAAATAACAAAAAACAAATTCAGCCATCAAATCTAAGGACTGGTAGGTTTGAAAACAATTTTTTTGTTGTTCTTTAGTTTAAATAGGCTTTAAGCTAAACTTACTTTATGTTTAAGTATTGGAAGTTGTTGATCATTACTGTAGCACTTACATCACTTGTATCACTACTTGTATCACTTACTTAGTGATTTTTTTTGTGTTCTTTTTAACAGATACAGTGATGTTTGAAACATGATTTTAAGAAGCCGCTGTGCGAGCTGATCGATGATATCTCGCTGGATTGGGGACAGGGGAGTATAGCCTGACAGCAGAAGCTTTATTATAGTTGTAACGGCACCAAGCTTGTAGTTGTACTTAAAAGTCTAACCTTTTCTTTTTTTGGGATATTAGTCTCAGAAACTGAACCTTACATCTTCAGTATTATTCTGTGGCTATTGACTCCAGATGTGAATGTTAGAACTTGGTATATGTGCCCATAGAATAGTGTAATGCTTATACTGGTGCTACAAAAAAAAAAAAAGTGACATGCCATACCTCTGCCCTTGGCATTCACATCTATTTTAGGTTGCAAATAGTTTGTAAGTGCTGCAAACTTTCCTCTTTTCGTGATCCCCAGCCAAGTTCCTCCTTCTTTCCCAGTCTCCATGTCCAATCCTTCAAAAACAAAACAGAAGTTGTGGACAAAAGGCGCTTGTAGAAAGAACCATAGCACTATTCGGGAAATGATAGGCATTCAGTAACAACAACCATACACAAAGTTTATTGCCTGGAGGGATGAAGGCAAGTCAAGTAGTAACTGATCAATATAATGATAAATCAAGCAGAGCAGAAGAATGAGGGAAAAGTAAATGGTCAATCTTTGCTATATTCATACGAACCACTAAGGATTTCATTATTGCTTCCCCAGAAATCAGCTAGCTTGGCAGGTCTGTGATAGAATTCATCTCGGTTGGCAGCTAAGATGAGTCTGTAACACAGAAGAGAAAAAGGACAGGTTATCATACAGTACACATTAGTCAATGTGATACTTTACAGTTTGACCTGAAATAGAATCATTACATGCTAAAGTTCTCATACCACAGCTATAAATGCATTCTGTAAAATTAAGCCTCTGCTATGTAACAAAACACTCTGAAAACAGCAGCGGAAATAAGATAAAATATAAGAGCTTAATGCAGAAACCTGGACAGAAATTCCACCCGTTTAGTCCTGTAAATGTGATCTGATGTCCACAACAATGCTGACTTTCTAGTGACACAAACGTGCATGCTACTAACTTTTGACTAATACCAACACTGTGCCTGCTGATTTTAAACTTCACTATACAGCTAAAGCGGAACTGTGGCCACATTAAAAAATAGATTCCCTCTATTAATATCTATATCTATTTTGTTTTTTTCAAATAAGGATTCAAACACTTGCCAAAACACATCTTAATCCACATTTTGCGACAGGCAACGTCCCAGTCCTCAGATCTTTAATGCTTGATTGTAGGTGGGAACTTTAACAGTACTGTACCCACGTCCAGTTCAGGTGATGTGGTTTGCTGGTCCAACACTGATTACAGCACAAGTGTGATACTGTCTATTAGAGGGGTGGCAAAAAAGATCAGCCTCTGGCATTTAGATCAAATGTTAACAGAGTGGCCATCACACTTGAAACGCTCTGCAGCTAGAGCAATCTCTACAGTGTCTGCACCCCCACACTCCACCGGTCTAGGGTCCTGAAGTCATCAAGATCAGAGGGGGGTCCATACCCTCGCACTGCCAGTCCATTGCCAGATTGTGGGGGAGTGCTCCCTGGAAAGATGTATGGGTAAAACCGTATTTATAATATATTTATTAGAATAAGAGATATACTCAAATTTTGTACAATTAAAAGCGTGTAAACATGGGTGAATGAATGCCGTCAGAATCCTATTTTTCGCTTGACCGGAAGTGACGCAAAGACGCTCGTAGGATTCTGGCGGCATTCATTCACCCATGTTTAAAAGCTTTTAATACTTGTACAAAATGTGAGTATATCTTTTATCCAAATATATTATAAATACGGATTTACACTATGGGCATCCCTTTTCTCCCATATATGATGAATAAACAACGTCTCTAACAACACCAAAAGTGAAGTCCAGGGCTATCGAGGATTGCTACACAGTGGCAGATACTGTGACCGCGCAGTACCCCTGGGGGGGTGAGGCTTTTTGGTGAGTGCATTCACAATAAGAGCACAAATAAGGATCACCAGCTGTCACCTAAACAAGAAGTTTTAAAAAAAAATATTATTCACTTTGAAGCACTCGACGTTTCATAAGCACAAGTCACTTTGGTTTTATATACAGTTTATTAGCAAGCACTAGACACTTTTTGAGCACCGGTCACTTTCTTCTGTGTATTTGTTTCAAGCTATTTGTATTAGCATATGCGTTATTCATTTTTTTTTTATGTTATATATCATACATTACACATTATTTTTGTTTAAAAATTCACCAGAGGGTGTAACACACCTCAAATATTTCAAACCACAGCAGTTAGCACCATTATCTATTTGGTCTCATAAGAACACTTTGAGCACATAGATATTTTAATAACATATTTTGTTTCTCTTCACACACCGGCGTGCTAACATCATTTGAGTAACCGAGTACAGAGGGTGTAACACATTCTGGAATTTTTAGTATCTGGATATTTTTCAGCACAATAATTTATTTTTATTTCTATTTTTATTTCTATTTACACAGGATCACATTACCTGCACTGAATATATGCAGAGGGTGTAGCACCGATAAACAATAGGATTAATCTTTGCCGTTTTCCTTCACCCATTTTAGTATTCTCCTACTCATACATGAATTTCTCTTGCATTAGGGGCTAACCTACCCGAACTAACACCTTACAAGGTATTACACTCTGCAGAGGGTGTAACACAGGAATAATGTAAACGAATCTTTAGCAGAAAGCAACAAATCTTTTTATATTTTCTATATTTTTTTGCACTGTGCTGATTAAATTCCTCATACACCCACTTCAAGTTCCCTTAAACTGCAGAGGGTGTACTGGGTTCATCACAAGGAGTGCTCCCTGGCCCAGGGAGTGGAGGATCAGCAAGTCTCATCTCCCCTTGAAAAAAATGAGCAATTAGCCATTGCAGTATGGGCAAAGCCCCACTAAAAAAAGGGGACCATGTTTTTCCCTTATATTGAAAAAAAAAATCTTACTTAGCTTTTCCCTGATTAGGCCGGCTATAGACGGAGCAAATTTCTTTACTGCAGCCAGACAGTATTGACAGGGGAATCCCTCTCGCGGATCTATTGTCTTCTCCCGGCAGGGGAAGCCAATGATTATTGCTAGCAGCTATAAGAGCCAATGGCAATAATAACATGAAAAATCTGGCAGGCTGGTTGTACCCAAGCTGATCGATTGATAAACTTGGGTACATTCAGCCTGCTCATACTTGGTTTGAATCTCGTCCGGTTCCCACTGAACTGGCTGAGATTCGAACAGTCTATGGCCGGCTTTAGTAATGTTTAGGAGGGGACTGAAGAAAATTTTAACATAATTAACCATGTCTGTATTATGCTGACAAATTCCATTATCAGTGGTAAACTAGATTTGAACACTGTCTGTTCTAACATAGGGTTAATAATGAAGATTTGGGTTATCACTGTATGTTAATGAGCAAAAAAAAAAAAAAAAAAAAAGTTTCTCAGGTCAGTATGTATAAATCTGCTCCAAAAAACAACTAGATAGGGTTCCCCATTGACAACGTCACGTATGACGAAATACGTCTGGAGGAGGGTACGTACTAACGTCACCACACGGATTCACTAGGAGGACGGGCTCCATTTGTTGACGGCCGGCATTGCTTTTAAACATATGCGTTATTCATCATAGAGATGTAAGCGTATTACCTTTTTTCTAAATAAAACAATATAGACTGTATTACACTATGGTCAGTCTTCTCTTTTTGGGGCATTTACCTAAGCAAATACGGACTCCATAGACAGTGAGAGGGAAAGACTTGCAATCATCCAGTCTGCTGGAATTGGTTTGATTGACATCTGCAAGCTAAAGGCTGCGGCTGGGTTATAGCCATCTGCCCTTTATGATTGCCGTCTGGTAAGCAGGTCTTTATTACGGTGGTTGGGCACTTTCCCGTTTGTGTGTAATCACTGTGGTGCCATTAAGAAATAGTGATTTTATTATGGACTTTTATATGCCTCGACTTGACAGATTTTTTAGCGCAGCTTCTCTCTTCTAAGTTACTTTTTGTGTGTATCCCACTTTATGCTGCTGCTTGTTTATGTTTTTTATATATTACATTTAATTGAGATATTTTTTAGCGCAGTTTTTTTTCCTTTTTGAGAATTATATACCGTATTTATCGGCGTATAACACACACTTTTTTCCCCTTAAAATCAGGTGAAAATCGTGGGTGCGTGTTATACGCCGATCCCCCGCCGAATTGTGAGCCTCTTGGCGGCCCTCTGCCGCTTTCGCCGACTCTCGCAGTCCCGCGTGAGCCGCCGAGAATAGCCGAGAGCGGCCAAAAGCCGATGAGAGCGGCGGCGCCATTTTTAAACGGCAGCAGTCTGCAAATGACACAGGGGCAAGGCTGCAGTGATGGACAAGGCTACAGATGGACACTGACAAGGCTGCAATGATGGACAAGGCTACAGATGGACGCTGACAAGGCTGCATTAATGGGCATTTAAATTTATTTTTTTTCCCTTAAACTTCCCACCTAAACTTGGGGTGTGTGTTATACGCCGATAAATACGGATATATATATATATATATATATATATATATATATATATATATATATATATATATATATACATATACATACATACACACACATATACACACACACACACCCAGACCCCTAGGGGCCTGATGGTGACCTCCATAGTCAGGGAGAGCCGACATCCTTCTTTGTAGAGTGGGTTACTAGGCATAGTGAGTGTAATGGAAGAATTGAGCACCAGTCACTTTCTTTTCTTTTTTTTTTAACAGAAAAGTTTTTTATTGAACAAAAAGATTTAGAAGGTGTCATACAGAAGATCTGTTGATAAATAAACAGCTAGAATTCTACAGTAGTATATAACCAATAATTTGCATGCTTTCCTCTAACATGTTATGGTGTATCCAAAGTCCTTATTAAAGTTTCTGATGCTAATAGGAGTGTTATAACGTCAGATGCATTCATGTGAAAAATAGAATTAAAGAAGGGCTAAAAATCCCATCCTATGTGATGATGGCTAGTCCCTGTCCCCCCGACCAGGAACAGAGGAGAGGAGGGGGGGGGGGGGGATGTGGGGAGCAGAATGGGATAGGAAAGGGGGGCCAGCATCAGCCTCATTTCGCTTTAATAGGCAAAATTTTGTAGCTCAAGGGTCGGGCAGCTAGCACCAGCTCATTCCCACCTCGCTATGCAAGATAAATTACAAGTGTTAGCCAGCATGGTAAATCAGCAATCCCCGGCAATACTCATCCGCATGCATCTACCCAGTTAGGCCAAACTTTGTCATATTTCTGTGGGCAGTTTCTACTTTCGTAAGTAAGTCTATACAAGGGTAACACACCATTGATCGATTTCTGTCATGCTTCTATAGAAGGGGGCTCTTTTTGCTTCCACCTAAGTAGTATCTCCCTCCTAGCGTAAAATAGGGAGTAGGTTAGACAAAGTTTAACATAGCGGTCTCCCTCTATATCATCTAAATGACTCAGTAACAGAGTTAAAGGATCAAGCGGTATTTTGATTCCACATATTGTGCCTAGGATATCGGCCACTGAAGTCCAGTACGGGCGTAGCTTAGTACAGGACCAGACTACATGGAAGAAGGAGCCCACCTCCACGCCACATCTATTACAGCTGGGGCTAAGGCCAAGATAAGTATTAGCCAGCTGTTGTGGCATGTAATAGGCTCTGTGCAAGAATTTTAACTGAACAAACCTGTCCCTGGCTGCAATCAGAGGGAATGAAAGCAGTTAGGCACTCCTCCCATTCCTCTTCCCCCAAAGAGGGGATATCAGCTTGCCACCTGATCATCGACCTATTAGTTTTAACATCGTGTGCCACTGTGAGGTGTAGGTATAGGGTTGAGAGAGGCTTATCCAGCATTCCCGAGATCAAGAGACGCTCAATCGGGTCTGGTTCGAGCGTCACCTGGGAGGGAAACTGAGCTCTGAGAGCATGATGTAACTGCCTATACCTAAACAAGAAGGATTGTGGCAACGCATGGTTCGACTTCAGCTCCCGGAACAAAACTATACCCTCCCTTTGGATAACCTGTTTCAATTTAACAATTCCCTTCTTGGCCCAACTCGCCGGATCAGGGATAGTAAGTGAGGGAGCATGGGATTAGCCCAAAGTGGGGTGTGCGGGGAGATAGAGGATTGCCCCAGGAGGGCAGCTCTGGAGGATTTCCATACCTGGATTGTAGCCCTCATAGGGCCTGTAACTGCAGTGCTGGCTTTTTCTCCTCTATATGGCAGATTAGATAAGGCTGCGTATGACCCCAAGATAGCCGCCTCCAGAGTGACTGCTGGGTTAAGTTGGGGTTGCGAAAACCACCACCTCACCGTTACTAGGACAGCTGCCCAATAAAACATCAGAAAGTTGGGCAATGCCTCCACTAGACAATGGGAGATAGAGTATGTGTTTTGCTACTCTCTGGGATTTCCCTGCCCAGATAAAGGAGATCACTATACTTTCCAACTGATGAAAGAATGATTTGGGAATTGGTACTGGAGTGTGCCTAAAATAATATAAAAATGTTGGTAGGTATATAATTTTTAAGAGATTTCCCCTACCTACCGGGGTCAGAGGGAGAGACTTCCAGGTAGAGCACTTCTGTTGGAGTTGAGAAAGTAGTGGAAATATATTCTTTTCTAGGTAGCCAGATAGATCATTCCCCACTCTCACCCCCAAATATTTGAACTCCTGCGTCCACTGTAAGGGGGTTCCAGTGTCCACCAGGGGCATTGTTGGATTAAGGGGGAAGAGGACCGATTTATTCCAATTGATTTTAATACCAGAAAAGTAACCGAATTTGTCAATGATTGCTAGGGCTGCTTTAAGGGAATCAGCGGCATCTGCCAAATACAGGAGGGAGTCGTCGGCATACAGTGAAAGTTTTTCCACCAAGGGACCCACTCGGAGCCCCTTGACCGAGTCATCCGCTCTCAGAAAGGCAGCGAGGGGTTCCAACGCTAGGGCGAACAGCGCCGGGGACAACGGAAACCCCCGCCCTCGTACCTCTCCCCAGTGTGAACGCCTCAGAAAGAGTCCCATTGGTGTGGACTCTGGCTGTTGGATGGGAGTATAGCAGTCTGATCCAAGCCAGAAACCAAATCTGCCAAGGACCTCCCAGAGGTAGCCCCACTCAACCGAGTCGAAAGCCTTCTCGGCATCGAGTGAGGCCACCACTCCCTGCCCATCGGAGGGGGTGATTGCTATGTGCGTATGTAGGCGTCGGATGTTTATGTCTGTACCCCTCCCAGGCATAAATCCCGTCTGGTCCGGGTGTATTAAGGCCGTGATGACCGTATTCAGTCTGTTTGCCAGTATTTTGGAGAGGATTTTTGTATCTACATTAAGTAGAGATATGGGATGATATGATGAGCAGAGAGTCGGGTCCTTCCCCGGCTTGGGGATAACAATTATTACCGCTTCATGCATGGAGTCTGGGAAATGTGCCTCCTCCATAGATTTAGCAAATAGAATTTGAAGTTTAGGGGCTAGTTGTTCAGCTGTTTGCATCATTTTTAGAGCCTTTTGGATTTCCTCAATTTTGATAGGGGCATCTAATTTGTTAGCATATGTTGGGGTGAGAGTCAGGATGTCCACCTTTTCAAGGTAAGCTCTGAGTTCCTCTATTTCATAAGACACCCTAGAGCTATACAATGTTTGATAAAAGAAGGAGAATTCACGGTGTTTCGGGTTCAAACCCTCCGGTAAGCCTCCAACTTTACTGGTTGTGGGAATTTCACACGTTCTTATATAGGACACTGAGGTGGATTGTGTTCATTTTTGTCGGATCTTTGAAAACCCTTGTCTGCATTAGATCGATCAACAACCATCACCATACTATTTTTTGTTTATGCTATCTCGGAGCGCAGGACACCTTAGACTGTTTCCGCCTATTGTGGTGACGGCATTCTTATTAGTTTCACAGCCAAAGACCACAATGGTCCTATTCACATATGGACTACAATGATGGACTTTTTCACGTTAATATAAGACACGTTTAATTAATGTGTTTATTTCACTCATGTATTTCATCTTATATTTATCACTTTTCACTTTTTAGCGCTACACTTTGTTTCACAGGTTAATTTAACAAACATTCTTTTTTGTTGTGTTAGCTGCTCATTTAGAGTAAGCGCAAAATATATTATTGTTGTGGGAGGTCATTTTGGCCTATTCCAGCTTTCATGTTGCATTTCAATTGTTTATTTCCTGAATCCAGAGTAAGATCAATACTACGACAAAGAACAATATCTGAAATGGTCAACTAGATGGACTATATTGCCATCACTATTCCCCCATTAATTGTATTAATAGTTGAAACCTCGGTAAGTTATCAAAAAGTTACCAGTGCCAAGTCATTAACACAAAAAAATGTAGAGTATGTTGAATAAAGAATATCCTAAGTCTAAGTTTATCTTCAAAAAAAAAAAAAATACAGATAAGATACAGTTACTTTAACATTTCATTTTTCAAAAGCTAAAATGCAAACCAAAATACTTACAAATAAGGAACGCTATCAGGTATTTGGTACAAATACACACATAGTATTTATAAGAGAGTCCATTATATGTCAAGATGATAAAGTAATGCTAGCAGCGCAGTAATATATTTTGATTTCTGATACATCTGCTAATTTCTGGCTTTTGAAGCTGCAGGCTGGAAATCTTGTGATTGCCAGGCTTACACAGGATGTACTTTATCTGTCTCCTGGTAAACCGATAAAGGAGTCAGTTCTAGCGTTTGAACACAGGCAAAATGCTGACCTCGTGTAAGACAGGAGCAGGGTGCCAGCTATGAACAGAGATAAAAGGATGTTCAAAGGGTCTTAGAAGAGGATGAGTGACATAATGGATGAGACAACTGCTCTACTCAAAGTGGATTGCACCGATGCAGTAAGCAGAGAACAGCAAGACCCAAATGCGACCAAGTTTCCCTGGACAACAATAGCTGAGGACCAAGAGTTCCATTTTTAATACAAGTAATTGGAAAAAAAATAATTGTTTCACACAACCAAGTAAGGCACAGGGGGCCAATCTTGCTTTATAGGTTCCCACTTAGGATGAACCAAAGACTCAGAAGCACACTGGATGTAAAATGTCCTCTGCAGAGAGCCAATAAAAGATTTCCTAGTGCAGGATCTCAGTGACAAAAACACAATTTAAACTGTCCTATCAACACCTGTTTTCTACTAATGAAAACACAAAGTTTTACAATATTTTTCTATTTAATGCCATTTAAAAAAATAATGGACCCCACTAATTAGAAATTAGAATAAGTAATAAATGTACTCACTAAAACTTTCTACTAGTGAATACCCAGCTTTATTTACGTTTTTGGTCAGAGAAAAGTGAAAAAGGTCTTGAACTGAAAACCTGCTTACATCAGATGAAAGTGGTAGTAAAATCTTTCAATAAACAAAAAAATTCCTCCTGCAAGTTAATATAATGTGCTAGTATTCATCGCATACTAGCACATTATGAGAGACTTACCTTAAAATTAAGCTCTCCAGTGGAACGCTTTCACTGCTAACAGGTCTTCCATCTTCACCCGATCTTCCTTCTAGATTAATGGGCTCAGGGCTTTTGAATGGGCGAGCCACAATGATGTAATTCTGGCACATATGTATGGGAGCCAGAGCCATGGCACAGAGCTCTGAAGGGATGGCATGGAATATTCCGTCCCTTCAAAAGCAAATGCACGGTTGACATCACTGGCTGCAGAAACAGTGAATATTTCCTAAACGTGCATACAGTGCCTCAAAAAAGTATTCATACCCCTTGAAATATTCCACATTTTGTCATGTAGCAACCAAAATCGTAAATGTATTTTATGTGATAGACCAACACAAAGTGGCCCATAATTGTGAAGTGGAAGGAAAACGATAAATGGTTTTCAACATTTTTTACAAATAAATGTGAAAAGTGTGGCGTGCATTTGTATTTAGCCCCCCTGAGTAAATACGTTGTAGAACCACCTTTTGCTGCAATTACAGCTGCAAGTTTTTTTCAGTATGTCTCTACCAGCTTTGCACATCTAGAGTGAAATTTTTGCCCATTCTTTGTAAAATAGCTCAAGCTCTGTCAGATTTGATGGAGAATGTCTGAACAGCAGTATTCAAGTCTTGCCACAGATTCTCCATTGAATTTGGGTCTGGACTTTGACTGGGTCATTCTAACACGACTATGCTTTGATCTAAACCATTCCATTGTAGCTCTGGCTGTATGTTTAGGGTCATTGTACTGCTGGAAGGTGAACCTCCGCCCCAGTCTCAAGTCTTTTGCAGACTCTAACATGTTTTCTTTCTTCTAATGCCGCGTACACACGGTCGGACTTAGGAACGGGCTAAACTCGGTCAGCATTTCCGACGGAAAGATTTAGAACATGTTCTATATCTGAGTGTCGGAAATGCCGACAGAAAAAGTCCGATGGGGCATACACACGGTCGGAATGTCCAACCAATAGCTCCCATCTGACTTTTTCTGTCGGAAAGTCTGGCCGTGTGTACGCGGCATTAGATTGCCTTGTATTTAGCTCCATCCATCTTCCCATCAACTCTGACCAGCTTCCCTGTCCCTGCTAAAGTAAAGCATCCCCACAACATGATGCTGCCATCACCATGTTTCACGGTGGGAATGATGTGTTCAGGGTGATGTGCAGTGTAAAGGCCCGTACACGCGATCGGACTTGACAACAAACATGCAAATTAGCTGTTTTGGAGCAACATCCGACCGTGTGTACGCTCCATCGGACAAACTTTTTCTGTGACTTTTGTTGGCTGTGCGAACGCACAAACTTTCCAGCAACAAAAGTCCAATGGAGCAAAGTCTGATCGTGTGTACACAAAACCATCGGACTTTTGTACAAACTACAGTACGCAGCCGCGAGCATGTTTCCAGCGCAAACCCATAGGGCTGGTTCTCTGCGACAGGGTACTGTACATCTCACGCTGGCTGCAATAAGGGGGCCCCAGATCCCGGCCCCCCACCCTATGCGAATGAGTATGCGAATGAGTATGGGGTCTTCTTCCGCCTTTGGGGGTCTCTCCGGCGTCTTCTCCTGATGTCCGGTTCTTCTCCGCTCTCTCCTCCTGGTGTTCGGCCTCTTCTGCCGGGCTCCTCCGCTATCTTCTGCGCTTTTGCTAGCGGTGGCCTGGTCTTCGTCGTCTTCTCCCCTCTTCTTCCGATGTTGACACGACGCTCTCTCCCGTTGTAATGCTGTGTGGAGCGCACCGCAATGACTTATATAGGCGGGGACCCCACCCCCTTATGACCTCACAGTCCCGGGGCATGCTGGGACTGAGAGGTCATAAGGGGGCGGGGTCGTAGCAAAATCGCCGATCGTCATTACTAGTAAAAAAAAAAAAAAAAAAAAAAAAAACAATAAAAATGCCATAAATCTATTTTGTAGACGCTATAACTTTTACGCAAACCAATCAATATACTATTGCAATTTATGTATTAAAATATGTAGAAGAATACATAATCTGCCTAAACTGAGGGAAAAAAATTTGATAAAAAAATGTGGGATATTTATAGCAAAAAGTAAAAAAGATGTGTTTTTTTTCAAAATTGACACTCTTATTTATAGCGCAAAAAAAAAAAAAAAACAGCAGAGGCGATCAAATACCACCAAACGAAAACTCCATTTGTAGGGGAAAAAAAGGACGTCAATTTTGTTTGGGGACAGTGTCGCACAACCGCGCAATTGTCAGTTAAAGCGACGCAGTGCCTTATCGCAAAAAATGGCCTGGTCATTGAGCAGCCAAATCTTCCGGGGCTGAAGTGGTTAAGTTACACACAGGAGGACTCTATTTACTAGATAGGTGACTTCTGAAGGCAATTGGTTCCACTAGATTTTAGTTATGCCGCGTACACACGAGTGGACTTTCCAGGCAGACTAGGTCCGACGGGATTACGATAGTGTGTGGGCTAGTCCGATAGCTTTTCGGGATAAAAATCCGACGGACCTAGAAATAGAACATGTTTCAAATCTGGTAAACAAGCAAAGTGCAGCGCTATAAGTATATGATATAAAAAGAAATAAAGTCCCACCAAGTGACCTAACATCAATCAGTAGATATAAATGAACAAAATCAATCAATAATATACAAGGAAAATATATATGTGACATAAAAAGAGATAAGGTCCCACCAAGTGACATAACATCAATCAGTAGATATAAATAGACAAAATCAATCAATGATGGACAAGGGACTTAAATCACAGATGCATGTGAAAAAATATAAGAAAGAGTCCAGAAAGAACCATGGAATTATATTGAGTCCATAAAAATAAAAAAAAACCCCATCCAGGAAAGATGTGATGCGGAGTATTAGTAGATAATCCACCAAGGAGTGTATGAGTAGAGTCTGCTTACCGGACGGCGATGACTGCTGTTACGGCAGTCTCGCCCAGCATAGGGATTATGGTCTCCCAAAACCAAAAGGTATAAAGCGGGACCAGTAGCTTTAGCAATCCATCATAACCGGAAATAGAAAGCAAAACACATCCATAGCGCAATAACGTATGATAAAAGGTTTTAATAGAATAAAGGAATTGCACTTACAATTTAGTAGAAAAAATATAGCATGAGAGGTATTAAACACAGCGGCGGTGTCTCCGTGTACCGCGATTCACTTCCTGTACTGCAAAACCCATCCGAGAACGTGATGACGTCACCGTCGTAGGCTCCTCCCTACGCGTTTCGTCACGATAGGACGTCGTCTGGGGATTGGCCGGGTGACAAGTCATCACGCTTGGGCATATAAATACATAGGAGGCGCCATTTTGACTATTGGCAAATGTGATATATATGATGGAGATGAATCCAAAGGGGCCATATTAACTTCTGGCCATTAATAATAAACCTATGTGAAATCAGGAAGTAACAGGAGGCAAGATCGCCATCTTGTGGAAATAAAGGAGACTTACGGATAGGGCTTTGCACAGGAAGAAAAAGGGGGCACAACAGATACATCTGCCACGAATAAATGGATACAGATAAGCTTATGTCTAATCCCCAAAAAAGACCCAACATGGGTCGAACAAATCAAATAAAAAAATAAGAAAAATTAAAAACATATTTCTGATAATATTTCTGATAATATAATCTTAATAATAAAAAAAACTTATGGCATGAAATCAAATGTAAAGGGACAAACGCAGAAGGTAGTAAACCGCTTTTATGCATTATTAATAAAGCAGTTTATGTCCCACTCTACGTTTAACCCTTGTGGTCTGGAGGATGACATGTCAAAGATCCATCTGGTTTCAAGTCTGGAGATGGATATGACCATGTTAGTTCCTCTCCAGTGGGGACGTATTCTGTCAATAGCTAAAAACAGGGTACCTTTTCTAATCCAAGGACATTGGATTAGGTAGACAACATACTGTTTACCATACTTTAGGAGTCAGATACTGGACTTTTCCTAGGTGCTGGCAGCTTTTTTTTTTTCCCCACATTAGTTTTTTGTTTTTTATATCTGAGCGCAGCTTTGACCCTAGTTTGGGTTTCTATATATATGTTTCAAATCTGTCCAACGGACTCAAAGTCCAACGGACTAAAATTGGGAAAACTTATGGGGCGTACACACGGTCGGACTTTTCAGCTACAAAAGTCCGACAGCCCGTCCGACAAACTTTCAACGGACTTTTGGGGGGACTTTCTAACGAACGGACTTGCCTACATACGATCACACAAAAGTCCGATGGATTCGTACGTGATGACGTACACCAGACTCAAAAAAGGAATTTGATAGCCAGTAGCCAATAGCTGCCCTAGCGTGGGTTTTTGTCCGACGCACTAGCATACAGACGAGCGGATTTCTGGGTCCGGCGGCGTTACGACGTAAAGATTTGAAGCAAGTTCCAAATCTAAAATCCGTCAGATTTGCGACTGGAAAAGTCCCCTGAAAGTCCGGGGAAGCCCACACACGATCGGATTGTCCACCGGATTTGGTCCGCCGGACTTTTGTAGCCGAAAAGTCCGACCAAGTGTACGCCCCATAAGTCTGTGTGCTGGTCCGACAGACAAAATACGACACAAGGGAAGCTACTGGCTATTGAACTTCCTTTTTTAGTCCCGTTTACATCATCACGTTCAAACCGAACGGACTTATGAACGGACTTAGTCCTATCGTGTGTGGCCAAGTCCGTTGGTTCGGAAAGTCCATTGTACCTAGTCAGAAAGTCCGTCGGAAAGACCGACGGACCTAGCCCACCGGAAAGTCCGCTCATGTGTACGCGGCATAAAAAATGAGTAAAATGGGGCAGAATACAAAATGCTCGCCACACTTTTCAGATATTTTTAAGAAATTTGGAAAACCATTTATTTTCCTTCCACTTCACAATTATGTGCCACTTTGTGTTTGTCCATCACATAAAATCCCAATAAAATACATTTACATTTTTAGCTGTAAACATGACAAAATGTGAAACATTTCAAGGGGTATGAAACACTTTCGGGTTTCCACACTCGAGTGCATGGAGCAGCTGTTTTAGGGCAGTTTACAGGCGCTATTTTTAACGCTATAGTGCCTGCAAAACGCTCCAGTGTGAAAGGGGTGTAAAAGTAGTTGTAAACCTTACATATACCCAGTGAAGTGACTGGCCGCAGGTGATACACAGAGATGAAAAATCATCCATAACATTGTTTATTTGTAGTCTTCTCTTCTTTACACCCAGTCAAATTTCAGAATTTATAAAGCTTCTCTGAGATTTAAAAAAAAATTTAAAAAATTAAAAAAAAAAAAAAGGGGGGGGGGGCGGGGCAAGAGCTGAACATACTGCAAAGCTCAGTGAGGAGACCTCTGAGAGCTGATTGGAGGAAAGGGACACACCCCTCTTTACAGATCACAAGAACAGAGCTGAGGCTGTCAATCAGCTGGAGCTCCCTCCCCGTCACTGTTTTTCTCTTGGTGTCAGGAAAACTTGTCAGAAGCGATTTATGACAATGAGGCAGCAGGCAGTACACACTAGGAAATGCTTTATTCAATATTTCATGTCTGAGGTTTACAACCACTTTATTAAAAGAACTAGTACCTTTTGGAGCTTCCCTTGCACAATAATTTATGTTTCATACACTGTCACAGTGTCCCTTGACTGCACCAAAATAATATGTATAGGTACGTCAATGTGCTAGCTGTAGGCTTCTTTTATATTTTGTTTTAATGTATGCCAATGTGACACTGGCACTAGGGTGATGCAAAAGTTCCCTATCTGGTGCAAGATGGATTTAGGAGTTTGTTTTTTTTTCTGCGCGAGAATTATCTTTTACATATTTGCTTCTTTGTATTCCACACAATTATTTCCTTTCCTGGCCATATATTTCTCCAGCTAAACTGTCTCACAAAGCATTTGTCATTTTGCAGAGCTGGAGGTGTGCCTGTGTGTGTGTGTAAATCCAGGAAGTGAACAGGCAGCAGCTTCAGCTGCACACAGTTAAAATAGCTGCAGCCAGACTCAGTTGAGAGAGATTTCTGCAGCATATTTGGCAAGTACAGATTTATACTTACCCATTTATACTTACCTAGGTGGATGCAGCATTGGTCCAATGCTGCATCTGTCCCCCGGCGCCTCTGCACTGAGAACCGAATGATCGAACATCGCCGATGGCTCAGTTCTCACAGATCCCAGAGTGGAGAGCTGCTGACTGTCAATCGGCAGCTCTCCTCTCTGCTCCTCCACTTTCACTGGAGCACTGAGCTGTGGAGGGATGGGGAGCGGCCATCTCACTGGTTCGCTGAGAGGCTGATACGGGTATCAGTCCAGGCACCTGGCGGATCCAGACTTTGTCATGATGATGCGGTGCCTGGACTGATTCCAGTGACGTCAGAGAGCGGACTTCAGACCCGTCTCTGCTGAAAATAGGTCACATGAGTGCAAAACGAATTGCAATCCTGTGACCCATAGGAGAAGCCCAGCCAAACGAGCTTAGGTTGACTTCTTTAATAGAGTTTCAACCGTCCGAAAACTTTTTGAAGAACCCTTGTATAAATATTTTGTTTACATATTTAGATATTTTGATATCATGTCATAATTTAATAATCTGGATAAGCTGTGACACACACGACAATACAACCTGCTGCGACAACAAACCTCGCCGTAAAACAGAAAACTAATTTGCTGCAGTGATGGGAAATCCCTGCGCCTGCTAATCTCTTAACAGCTAATAAGGGAATATGAGACTGACAGATAGACAATGTCTGCAGAAAATACAGGTGACTTAAGAGCAAATTAAGCGATTTTATGCAACAGTCCATGTTCCTGTGCAATTTCTTTTTTTCCATTATTGAAAGGATTCGCTTGTTATCAGATAATTCTGCCTCATCTGCTATTCCCCATTATTCCAAAAGTAATTATAAGAAAACCATTGTGCATGAAGCTTCATGTAGCTGTAAATAATGAAGTACAGAAACCATTGACCTGACTTACGCTATCTTTAATGCGTTATGGGCTTAATCTCAATTAAGGTTTATTTTTTTTCTCTTCTCCATAAAATTATCACCAACTTTGTTCTATCCGGGACCCTGAAAATTAAGCATGATTTATTTGGGTGAACAGAAAGCCGAATTGCATTATTGCACTAGGACAAATCTTTTATGTGAAAACAAATTAAAACTTCAGGTATAAAAAAGGAACGATTTGCATTTGCTCATATGCAGAAAGACATCATAGAATGTATTTTTTGAATAAGCATGTTAACTCAAAAAGATATGTACATCAACATTTCCAAATCCTGAAGAAAGATTGTAAATGGCAGGAGCATTCAGCAATCAGCTTAAAGTGGTATTAAACCCAAAAGCAAACATTTATTGTATTACAGCTTCCCAATTTTTTTATGTGATGGCAGCATTCGTTTTCTTGCTTACACTTTCTTTTTTATTTCACGTGGTGATCCAGGTCAGCAAGTCTGTGGTTTTCCAACAGAACAAGCTGTCCTGCAGATGTGGCAGTTAGAGGGTTGAGACAAACCATTTAACACTGACAGGGTGCTTACAATGATCAGCTTTTACTCATTTATGTGAAACCTTTATCCCAAAAGGAAAAAACGGTTGCTGTAACTGCTTATAAAGTGTTAGCTGGATTTTGCCTTCAGAGTGTTTAGTTCTGCCTTCCCCCCCAGGCAGACAATGCTGCTGTCCAAAGGTGTCTCTGTTGCTCCTTCCTCCATAGTGTGAGCAGCCTAAAACACAATGGGGGTTATTTACTAAAGGAAAATCCACTTTGCACTGCAAGTCGCTCTAAATCTAAGGGGTAGATCTGAAATGAGTGGAAGCTCTGCTGATTTTATCATCCAATCATGTGCAAGTTAAAATGCTGTTTTTTATTTTCCTTGCATGTCCCCCTCGGATCTACAGCGACTTTACTTTCAAGTGCACTTGCAGTGCAAAGTGGATTTTCCTTTAGTAAATAACCCCCAAAGTGTGTTACTGGTCAGATCGTAATAACTGTGGGGCATGAGATGATGGAGAAAATGAAAATACAGTTGTTAGGTGTGGGTAGGGTAGGCTTCTCTGAAGAGAAGGGTTTTCCGGGATCGTTTTAAAGCGAATAGAGTAGGAGATAAGCGGACAGATTGGGGTAAGGCATTCCATAGGATTGGAGAGGCTTTGGAAAAGTCCTGGAGGCAAGCATGGGAGGAGGGAACGAGGGAGCTAGAGAGCAGGAGGTCTTGAGAGGAACAAAGAACGAGTAAGTTGGTATTTAGAGACTAGGCTAGTGATGTAGCTGTTTGCTAAATTGTGGATGGCTTTGTAAGTAGTTGTTAGTATTTTGAATTTAATTTGTTGAGTGAGCAGAAGCCAGAGGAGGGATTGACAGAGAGGGGTAGTAGACACAGAGCGATTGGTAAGGTGGATGAGTCTGGCAGCAGCATTCATGATGGATTGAAGAGGTGATAGACTATGTAGAGGTAAGCCAATGAGAAGGGAGTTGCAGTAGTCGAAGCGAGAGATGACCAGCGAGTGAATTAAGAGCTTTGTTGTGTCATTGGTTAGAAAGGGGCATATTTTGGAGATGTTGCGGAGGTTGAGGCAGCAAGATTTGGACAGTGATTGGACGTGGTGTTTAAAGGAGAGTTCAGAGTCCAGGACTACACCTAGAACCTTGGCATGTGGGGATGGGCTTATAGTTGTGCCAATTATGACAGAGATCAGGGGAAGGGAAATGGGCATATGGGGGAGGAAAAATTATAAGTTCGGTTTTGGATAGATCGAGTTTGAGGAAGTGGTGCGACATCCAGACTGATATATCTGATAGTAAATTAGTGATATGTGAGGAGACAGAGGGAGTGAGCTGAGGGCTAGAGAAATAGATTTGGGTGTCGTCAGCGTAGAGGTGGTATTGGAAGCCATGGGAGGCTATCAGCTGACCCAGGGAGGAGGTGTAGATTGAAAATAGGAGAACAGAGCCTTGGGGGACCCCAACACAGAAAGGAAGAGGAGAAGAGGAAGTAGAGTTGAAAGAAAACACTAAAGGTGCGGTTGGATAAGTAGGAAGAGTACAGTCACAAAGGTGTGGAGTTTTTTTTTTGAGGAGGGGGTGGTCAACCGTATCAAAGGCAGCAGAGAGGTCCAGGAGTAGGAGTACAGAATAGTGTCGATTGGTTTCGGCTGTTAGTAGTTTTAGGAGAGCAGTTTTCTGTGGAGTGTTGAGGACGAACTCCAGACTGAAGGGGATCAAGAAGGCTATTATCAGCAATGTGGACGCTCAGTTGGTTGTAGACCAGACATTCAAGGAGTCTGGATAAGAAGGGGAGCAAAGAGATGGGGCGTAGGTTGTTAAGATTGGATGAGGCCAGTGAGGGCTTTTTAAGTATGGGTCTGACAAGTGCATGTTTTAGAGAGTTGGGGAAGATGCCAGAAGAGAGGGAGAGATTGAAGATGTGGGTTAGAGAGTGTAGCATAGAGCCAGAGGGTAAATGTAGCATTTGCGAGGGAACAGGATCCAGAGGGCAGGTGGTGAAGTGGACATTAGCAAGTAGTTTAGCAACCTCGTCTATAGTGGTGGGGTTGAAAGAGGGAAGTAATAATTGTACCTGTGGGCATGAAGTGTAAAGTGTAGAGGGTATCTGAACAGTAGAGATCTCCTTGTGAATTGTATCAATCTTCTGTTTGAAGTGATTGGCGATCTCCTGGGCAGTGAGTGAGTTGGCGGGTGGAGGACGAAGTAGAGAGTTGAAGGTAGAGAAGAGTTGACAGGGACAGGATGATAAGTTGCTAATGAGTGTTAAAATAGGTCTGCTTGGCAGTGAGGCTGGAATTGTATTTTTGAAGGGCAGATTTATATTGGTTGAAATCTTTGAGACTTAGTCTTACACCACAGGCGCTCATGAGCACGACTGTTTTTTCAGACTTCTAGTATCCTTTGTTTGCCAAGTTTGAAGGGGTCGGGGCCTGATTGTGTGTAGTGAGGGGGGCCAGTGAATCCAGTGAGGCTAGAAGTGAAGCGTTGTAGACAGAAGTGGCTAGGTTGGTGCAGGATAGGGGTGAGATTGTCATAGAAGTTGTCTGTAGCAGAGTAGAGAAGAGAAGGGTTGAGATGTCGTAGGTTTCTGCAGGTAACTTTTAGGCGATTGGAGGGAGAGGAGGTGGAGGAGGTGGAGGAGAGGGAGAGAGCAAAACTAATAAGGTGGTGATTAGAGAGAGGGAATGATAGAGAGGTTGCATGGGTGGGAGAAAACAAGGTCAAGGGTATTGCCTTCAGAGTGAGTAGGAGCATATAACCACTGCTTCAGGTCAAAAGGAGGAGGTTAGGCTGAGAAGTTTGGAAGTGACAGGAGTGTTAGTATTAATAGGGATGTTGAAGTCACCCAGAATGATTGTGCGGATTTCAGAAGAAAGTAGGGTGGCCAGTCATCAAGAAAGGTTGATACTGGCCCAGGGGGCCTGTAGATCACAGCTATTCTTAGAGAAACTGGAGTGAAAAGACGAATGCAATGTGTTTCGAAAGAGAATAGTGACAGAGAGGGAGGTGGTTGAAGTACCTGAAAAGGTGCTATGTGGCGCTAGAAGGATTCCGAAAGCTCCTCCCTTGCGTCCTCTGGATCTGAGGAAGTGAGTCCAGAGAAGACCACCATGGGATAGGGCAGCAGAAGATGCAGAGTCCGATTCATGAAGCCAGGTTTCGGTAATGGCGAGTAGATTAAATGAGTTGGCAATAAAGAGGTCATGGAGAGAGGTGTTACAGACAGAGCAGGAATTCCAAAGGGCACAAGCGAAAAGGAGGCTGGTCTTGGGAAGAATGGAAATGGGAACTAAATAGTGTCGATTGCGGCTGCTGCCAGAGGATGCAGGGTGATGGGTACATGGGGTACAGTTAAAATGATGGAGGCCCAGGGTTTGGGGATATATCTCCAGAGGTTAGAAGCAGGAGGGTGAGAGAGGTAATATGGGAGTGGGATTTATATGAAGGGACATGGCCCAGGGTCCTGGAGATATTTTGTGTGTGGATTTAGAATTAGCAGGAGTTGGTGGGTGCAGTAATAAGGAGAGGACAGAAGTGAGGGTGAGGGTGAATCTGAGGAAGTTTCTGTTGTCTTTTCTAACAAGGAAACAATGAAACATTTGCTGAATGTCAGCTATAACCGCAACTGGTTCTTATCTGCAGCATAGCAAAACTCCTATAAGGTTATTGTTCAGATTAGGCCCAGTAAAAAAGGACATCGTTGAGGTTAACACCTTCATACTGAGCACTTGAGTCAAAGACCACTCTGATCTGATCTGGCTTGTGAGGATGGGAGGTGTCAACATTCTTCTCCTTCCTTGCGAGGTGGTGCAGGCTCAACATGATCTCAACAACACCTTCTGTATAACATTAAAAGTTCTTATCAGGTTCAGGTTTTCTATTAAGGATGCGTTAGAAAGTAGTAATTTGTGCTCCTGCATGTTGAACATTTGGTAGTTTGAGGCACAAAATGGTAGTGGTTCCACTCAGCTGTTGGAATTGTCCTGACAGAACTCCTTACTCATAATTTTTAGGAACTTCTCATTGCTGCCAGCTCATTATCTTTAGTTCTTACATCAAACACTGTGGTGCCAACATTATCATCTCAGAAATCAAGGGTCTTGTTATTGCCTCTTGTGAAAAACTGTTGCATGTCTTTACTACAAAGTCTTTCTTTGACATGTTAGTGATGTGGGAACTGTTTGAAACAAGTATTATGATCATTTGGCAGGACATGTATCTTAAAATAAAGAAACTGCAGAAGACGTCCTGACATTATCCAAACAGATGTTGCCTATGATGACCCAGCCTAGGTCCAGGCATTGAGCATATGGTGCATTATGTGGCCTGTTGGCAAGCCTTGTATATCCTTGGGGTGCCTCTGCTAAGAAGCAGGAGAATATTGGCATTTGTCAAGAGCTGGTATGTGTCAGCCATGTCCCTCAAGTGAGAGTGGCGAGAGGCAGCTGCAGGATTAGAGATCGCCTCTCGGTTGGTTGGAATTTGGTTGCACTCGATGGGAGTGGGCAATGGTACTTCTGCCATTCAGGGGAGCTACTACAAAACCAGTGGCTCCCCGACAAACTTCCGTGATGCCAGCACAGGTACCCAGGGTGTATGGTATGGCATGTCCTGCTGTGCTTAAGTCAAAAAGCTCTGATTTTGCAAGAGGCCTGTCAGACTTTCACGTACCTGACCGATGAGCCCGATATAGCAGGGGAAGGCCTCCCTTATGTATCTGGTTCCTGGCCCCTGGTAGTATGGACAGGAGGCACGGAAGCACAGAATGGTATGAGGGCCTGGCGGGTCAGCAGCAGGAGGATCCCGGTGAAGGCGGCTTGGAGATCACCAGACAGCTGAAGCACAGGTAGAAGGTGGAGAGCAGGAGTGGAGTAGGTAGGTCGGGTCACAGGCAGGGTCGGCAACTGGCAGGCAGCGTGGTACAGAGGAGCAGGCAGATTCGTAGTCAAGACAGGCCGGGGTCAGATGCAGGCAGAAGACAAAGGGATAATCCAAAGGGCAAGCCGGGTAATCAGGAGATCAGACGTTCAGACAGGTAAGCAGGACAAGGATACAGGGAGCTGCAGATCGGACAGCACCAAGCCAAAATGTGCTGACAGCCTAAATAGGCAGATTGGTGCCGAGCGCCAGCGCACACCGACGCACACCAGCACAGCGTCTGCTCTGGGAAACTCTGACAAGGCCTGTTACTTCCCAAAGGAGAAACTTGGATCATTTTTGGTATCTGCAATTCTAATGGAATCACAGAAGTAGGAAAAGGGAGGAAAGAAAACTATTTTCTTCTTTGAACCTTGATCCAAGTGATGCCATTTTTCCTGTATGCCATAAGGTAATTTGTAGACTACTGGGTTAAACCCACGAACAGTATCAAGGTAACTGAGGCCAGGTAGGTGGGTATCAGCCATGGAAAGTTGAAGCTCCAAGAGATGAACACTAAGCCCTTGAAACTTTACAATGTCTCTGCCAGATATTTTTGGGAAGGTTTCAAACCTTTTAAAATAACGCAACCTCAATGGCTTCTGAGCTGACAAAGCTTCATCAAGCTGTCCCAAGCAGCTTTAAGACCTGGCACAGGGTTATCAATTGAAAACCTTTGAGTATTTTGACACATTCAGCAGATTGAGCCATCTAGTTCTTTTGTGATTGTGATGCCTAGATCACTGATGGTGGCTTTGAAGTTGGATTTCCAGCCTTTGTGGATTTCAGGTTTGTTGTCAAACTTAGCGAGACCAGTCTTAGTGAGCATTTTGCAAAGCATGTATTTAGTGAACTGTGATATGTCTATGTTTTCAGACTTACAGTGGCTGGTGTGCTGAGATTGTGTGACTTTGGGAGAAATAGTGGTTCAAAGGCGTTCATACCTGACACTGGCTTAGAGTTGATTGCAGTGTTGGGTTGTGGCTGTGAAGCAGTACACTTGGTTGGAGGTAATTGGCCAGCTCCATGATAAGATGTATTGTCTATTATCTGCATACCAGTGTCTACAGTTTGCTGCACTGTAAAAGCCTGGTGTACGGAGAAATGAGCAGATTGTCTTGAGAGGTGGTAGGCTGGGCGTACTGACTTTGCTTGAGCGTTACAGCTGCTGTAGCTGGGAGCTGAAGTTTTGGGAGTGTTAGGAATATGATGCATATAATGCAACTGAGTGTCTGCTGCTATTACCTCCTTCACTTTCCCAAGCAGCATGCTATAGAACCTTTAACCTTGCAATGGCTGTGGTATGCTCAAATTATTTCTACAAAGCTTCAAATTCTGCTCTCTTCTGATTCCATCTCCGCTTCCTTTCATGCAACGTTTGCTTCTGCCTCCGCTTTCCTGCGTACAGCCCCTGCCTCCATCAATGCTTTCTTGCATGTGCCTTCTGCTTCCATGTTCTTTGTTTTGAGCAAAGGCTGCCTGAATATTAGAAGCTTCAGTATCAGCATGGACTTTAAAAAGTTGTTGGCTGAGAGTGTAAGAGCTTGATTGTAGAGACTTGGCAGATTTGGAGGAGTGTCTCCTAAATACAGACCGATGATATTTAGATTCATGAAGTGGGGCGATTCTCACCACAGCCTTCGTCTTTGTAGTATTAAAACAGTTACTCTCTAGATTAAACTCATCAAGTTTCTTTAACTTGCTGGCAGTTTCTACTGTATACATGTATAATGCACACATTGTCTTGTATAAACAGTCCCATTAGAAAGCGTTGGATTATTGCTCTCTTGTAAAGAGAATAATTAATGGGTTAATTACAAACCGTGCTCCCTTTAGAGTGCACGTGCAAATATGTAAACAGCAATCACAAAAAAATAAAATAAAAATGCAAGTGAAAAGTAATAATCACAAAGGTGTAGGAAATAATGTGTCAATAGTGACAACCATATATAGCTTTCGGCTAGAGTCCAGTCAAAAAGTATTGGAAAGTGTTGAAATATCAAGTAGTGAAAGCAAAAAAAAAAAAAATCAAAATTTAAAAACAAATAGTGTTCAAAAATGGATGTAAATTCTCAAAACTTCTGGATAAATCCTCCTAGTATTCAGCAAACATCAAGGGAGCAGTAATCCACCACCATCACCGGCCACACAGCCTACTCACCAGATTGTGGTGACTCCCAATACAGGAGTCAAAAGCGCTTCATAGACATGCCAGAAAGGTTTGCACGATCACAGCTTGGTCCAGGTGCTGGAAGTCAGGAAAGCTGTGACTGCATGGACACTGGATGGATTTAGATGAACCCTAGGATGAAGATTGGTCATTAAAGACCATTAGTGCCATAAATGGGAAGAAAATGAAAGGAAGGCTCCCATCGTGAAATAAGCCAAAAATTTATTGAAACAGGCTAAAGAAGCTAGAAAACCGCATGAGCCACATGTGGGTCTATGCAGACAAACAACGAACGTAGCTACGAGGCTGCGTAGCAAGCGGAAGTGGCGTGAGGCTGTAAACTGCTGTGATTAGCTTGCAAGCATATACAGGCTTATATGACAATGGCTGTACTGTGCTAATCTGCTGCATTGTGTTAATCTGCTGTATATCTAGGGTGATATCACATTTCACAGTGTATCCCAGAGCTTTAGATGATTTTTTTGACTGTTCCGCTTCAGCAATCTAAGCACTGAAAGTGTGATCTCTATATCTGATTCAGTTGTCCTCTGCCGGCTCGAAGACTGAGAACTCAAGCACCGCTGATAAGGCCCCTATGTGATAGCATTGGGCAGGTGACAGGTACTGGATGTGCTTCATCACACACAAGCACTGGATGTGCTTCGTCAAGTACTTTCGTCAAAGTACTATAAAAGCGATTCGTAAGCTGTATAAAACTGTTGTTTTAACGTCTTCAGACTTTGAATGTACTGGAAACATGCAAGTGTATGTAAAGCCACAAATTTGTGGGGAAGGATTAGAACACCTGTTATATTTTTACCACTATCCAAGGCTCCATTACAGAGGTTAATCCTCGCTTCCCGCCCGGCAGAAAAGGGTTTCACCAAAAAAAAAAAAAAAAAAAAAAAAAGAGAAAGAAAAAAAAAAAGTGTTGATTAGCATTCTAACCTTCCCCTACTAAAGTAAGGCATTTTTTTCAAAAATCTTTTTATTTAGTTTAGGTAGTTTAAAATAATTTATACTATAGGTGTACAATCCATACCCCCCCCAACTATGTCTAAACTAACAAAATTTGAAAAACAAAATCTGTTCCAATGCTCACCACATGATATTGATAGAGAAAAGTATTTTTTTTATATCGGTCTGTTGAAAGCATTCTAAAAATTGTAGGTAATTTGAGGAATGGTTTTAATGATCTGCAGTGTGCAAATACATTATGTGAAACAAAGACTTCAGCATAATGAAAAAATAATCACCACATAAACAGTTAATGATACAGATAAAGAATATCTAGTATATGCAATAAAAGTAAGTCCAGCAAAGTCAAGTCCACCATAAAGCTTCCACTCTGAGCCTTGCCGTTGGTAAGGAGATAACACTATGAAATTAAAAAGTAAAAGAAAGCTGCAAACTGGTTTCCTTCAAGGCTAATAAGAGGGAACATTCCTGAAACATGTTTCTTCTAACTCTGCACAAATGATGAGAGGAAGCAGAGACTTAAGAGATCCAGATGGCACTTTGAAGGGAGGCAGTACAGACACCAGGAGTTGTAAGCAGTGGACCGACAGCTTTCAAGCATTCCTACATACCCCGTACTGAGCAAAAATTGCCCTTCTCCAGCCACAAACAAAGATTAAAAGTGGATGTAAACCCTCACATATACCCAGTGAAATTAACAGCCTCGGATGATACACAGGGATGAAACAAATATCCCCACATAAGTTTTACATGTACAGTGGAGACGGAAAGTATTCAGACCTCCTTATTTTCACTCTGTTATATTGCAGCCATTTGCTAAAATCATTGAAATTCGTTTTTCTCCCTCATTAATGTACACGCAGCACCCCATATTGACAGAAAAACACAGAATTGTTGACATTTTTGCAGATTTATTAAAGAAAAACTGAAATATCACATGGTCCTAATGTTGCGTACCCATGGTCGGACTTTGACCGGACTGGTCTGACGGACGCTCCGATCGTGTGTGGGCTTCACCGGACCAGACTTTTCCAGTCGCAAAATCTGATGGACTTTAGATTTGGAACTTGCTTCAAATCTTTACGTCGTAACTCCGCTGGACCCAGAAATCCGCTCGTCTGTATGCTAGTCCGACGGACAAAACCCACGCTAGGGTAGCTATTGGCTACTGGCTATCAACTTCCTTATTTTAGTCCGGTGTACTTCATCACGTACAAATCCGTCGGACTTTTGTATGATCGTTTGTAGGCAAGTCCGTTCGTTAGAAAGTCCGCCAAAAGTCAGTCGAAAGTCTGTCGGACGGGCTGTCGGACTTTTGTAGCCGAAAAGTCCGACCACGTGTACGCGGCATAAGTATTCAGACCCTTTGTTCAGTATTTAGTAGAAGCACCCTTTTGATCTAATACAACCATGAGTCTTTTTGGGAAAGATGCAACAAGCTTTTCACACCTGGATTTGGGGATCCTCTGCCATTCCTCCTTGCAGATCCTCTCCAGTTCTGTCAGGCTGGATGGTAAACATTGGTGGACAGCCATTTTTAGGTCTCTCCAGAGATGCTCAATTGGGTTTAAGTCAAGGCTCTGGCTGGGCCATTCAAGAAGAGTCATGGAGTTGTTGTGAAGCCACTCCTTCGTTATTTTAGCTGTGTGCTTAGGGTCATTGTCTTGTTGGAAGGTAAACCTTTGACCCAGTCTGAGGTCCTGAGCACTCTGGAGAAGGTTTTCGTCCAGGATATCCCTATACTTGGCCGCATTCATCTTTCCCTCGATTGCAAGATTGCAACCAGTCGTCCTGTCCCTGCAGCTAAAAAACAACCCCACAGCATGATGCCATGCTTCTCTGTTGGGACTGTATTGGACAGGTGATGAGCAGTGCCTGGTTTTCTCCACACATACCACTTAGAACTTTTTGGCCTTAATTCTATCTTGGTCTCATCAGACAAGAGAATCTTATGTCTCACCATCTTGGAGTCCTTCAGGTGTTTTTTTAGCAAACTCCATGCAGGCTTTCATGTGTCTTGCACTGAGGAGAGGCTTCCGTTGGGCCACTCTGCCATAAAGCCCCGACTGGTGGAGGGCTGCAGTGATGGTTGACTTTCTACAACTTTCTCCCCTCTTCCGACTGCATCTCTGGAGCTCCGCCACAGTGATCTTTAGGTTCTTTACCTGTCTCACCAAGGCTCTTCTCCCCCGATAGCTCAGTTTGGCCGGACGGCCAGCTCTAGGAAGGGTTCTGGTCCTCCCAAATGTCTTCCATTTAAGGATTATGGAGGCCACTGTGCTCTTAGGAACCTTAAGTGCAGCAGAAATTTTTTTTGTAACCTTGGCCAGATCTGCGCCTTGCCATAATTCCGTCTGAGCTCTTCAGGCAGTTCCTTTGACCTCATGATTCTCATTTGCTCTGACATGCACTGTGAGCTGTAATGCCCTGTACACACAGTCGGACTTTCCGACGGAATATGTGCGATCGGAGCTTGTTGTCGGAAATTCCGACCGTGTGTGAGCTCCATCTGACTTTTTCCATTGGAATTTCCGACACACAAAGTTTGAGAGCAGGCTATAAAATTTTCCGACAAGAAAATCCGTTCGCGTAAATTCCGATTGTGTGTGGACAATTCCGACGTACAAAGTGCCACACATGCTCAGAATAAATTCTGAGACGGAACTGCTCGGTGTGGTAAAATTAGCGTTTGTAATGGATATAGCACTTTCGTCATGCTGCAATGTTTTAAATAGTTTAATGCAGCGCACTCGCTTCTTCTTTATAATGCTAGAAGAATGAAGTTGTTTTGCTGCTTATATTCACACAGAGTTCTCACAAACTTCTCTTTATTATTTCTCGTGATTTCATGAATATAATATTTGTATTCGTCAGATCTACCAAATTTTTGGGGGGTTTTATGTTTTTGATAATTTGTGGTTTGTTTTTTAATCAAGATATCCTGTTAATTTTTTTTGTTTGTAAACTCCATAATTTTTTGTGGGTTTTGTGTGTCAAGTTACCACAACACCATTATTATATTGTATTTTAGAATCTCAAGGAGATTGGTTGGTGTCCCTTGTTAATTTCACATTGTATTTTGGAAATGTACCTACCTACTCACAAACAAACTGTCCTTTTTGAAGTAAAAAACATAGGCAAGTATTTGTGAAAAATAAATAGCCATTTATTCTGAGCCATAACAAAATAAGGAGGAAGGCAACGCTGGATAAACTTGTGAAATTTGCGAAGCCTTTGTACCCCAGGGGACACGTCACTAATTTTACAGTCAAAATTGGTGGCCTGAGGAGTCCTTATAAATAGTGAGCACAATCTGGTCCAGGACTACAAGAGATCAGGAACAGCAGCAGATGACATCTAGGTCCCCAGGCTGTGGTCATACAACAGCCTGCATCTTTTGCGAGACCAGACTGAACTCAGGGCCATCACTCTCTGGTCTTCCTTAGACGCTTCCTTCCAGGCTATGGCTCTGGTGTTGGAGGTATGGCAGGAGGTGGAGGAGGACCTAGAGGAGGAGGACCATGGTTGAACTTACAAAGGTGGCTTTGGCTTGTGAGTTGGCCCCTCAACCCCTTATTTAGGGCTTGGAAGATGAGATACTCACATATTAGGTGTTGGCACTCCTTCATTTCCAGCATTTTGCAGGCTGTAATATAGGCAAAGTCCTCTTGAAGACTGTGGTGGGTTCTGAGGACCGCAGTAGCCTTCCAAAATAGGCCAATTGCTGCCTCCTTCATGTTACTCCTCTTCCTGCCACTTTTTTGTGGAAGGCGGAGGGGAGGGACCTGGGTATCGGGCAGGCTACTGGGCCCAGCCACCTCCTGGCTGCCACTTACCCCCACCACCTCCTGGCTCAGACTTTCCTGTGTATGAAAAAGGGACATCGTTTTATTTTTTCGTTCATCAATCACACAATTTTTATTATTATTTATGACTGTTGCAAATTGAATGTTAATAAATAGAAAAAAAACCTAATTATTCTGAGCCCAGCATTTTTCATTCTTGTCACAATCATTTGTGGCCACTACTGGTCTATTGATATGTAAAACACTTTGTGAAATCAGAAATTAGTTATCAAAACTAACAGATTTAACATAATTAATTTGTCAAACAGAAATATTTATAAGAATGCTATACCTGACTCAAGCTGGGCTTCTCCACATGTTGATGTCTGGAAGGCCCAGGTTGGGCGTCTGAAGCCTCAGCTGGGGGGGGGGGGGGGGGGGGAGTGTGGAAGGAAGAGTGGAGAGTGCTGGCTTGGGTTCATTCTGGCCTGCCAGAAAATGCAGTCTGCCATAGTACCACAGCCTGGGGACATAAATGTCATCTGCTGCAGCTCCTGATCTCTGGAAATCCTGGACCTTCTTGTGCTCCCTAAGATAAGTGCTCCTCATGCCACCAATTAGGGCCTTCAAGGGGATGTCTGCCGTGGGGATTACCGGCTTCACAAATTCCAGTAATTGATCCAGCGCTGCCTTCCTCTTTATTTTATTGTTATAATGTGGGTGGTTTACTTGCCACAGACAGGGCAGATCCCTGAACATATCAATGAATATTGGCATAAAGTCATGATCATTGACTAGATCCATTTTCTCTGCAAGACACAACACAAGACAAACCCTAATGTCAGGCTAAACTCTCCTAATCTTTTCCCAACATAGGCCTCAATCTATAAGCAGTATAGGCCCAAGTTAAAATGGTACCTTCGTTATCATGATCGGCGCTTCCGATACTCCCTCCGCTCACAGATCGTACGTACGACGCACGCGTGTTACGCTTTATATACACTGCGCATGCGTGAAACTCCGCCCGCCCGATGTTCTTTCTAGTCTATTCGGCGGCCATTCTCTTTTGGCGCAGTGGGGAAGAGCACATGGCACAGACAGAGCAGGTGCATGATAATAGCAGCAACAAGGAGGAGGAAAGCCCGGAGCCAGAAAGGTCAAGATCCCGGAGGAGATTTAAGGCCTCAAATATAGCCTTTGTTGAGATGGAGATGGTGGACATCTTGAAGAGGGCCGACTATGATGGGAAGTATGGACCTTACCCAAACCCAAATGTGGGAAAGGCCAAGATCATGGCTAAAGTTGTGAAGAGTCTGCACAGGAATTTTGGAGTACGGCGATCCAAGGATCAACTCAGGAAACAGTGGTCGGACCTCAAATTAAGGGAGCACGATCAGTATAGAAGGATCAGGAGAGTGCTGCAAAAAAGTTAGTTGTCCTGTGTTCCTATTCTCTCTTTTTATTATGTTCGTGCTGCTCCATGTGCTTTTCTTTACTGTTGTACAGTTTAAAATGGCAACTTTCATGTTCATGGGCACATCGTAGGAAACATTGTTCGTTCGGCCACTAAAATACGATGTTTTGGCCAGATGCAGTTCAAAACGGTTTTTCTGGCCTACTTCTATAAAAAAAAGTTTCTACTTCTGGCCTACTTCCACTCTAAAAAAGTTTGTTGTCTAGATGGGTTTGTAACTAGAATGAAATGCAAACTAGATTCTGTGTAAGGAGAGGACACTCAGCAGCTGTTTACACATCTGGACGCTGGAGCACTAGTGTGGGACACCAGAACACCTTTTATTAGGGGACCCATACAGGTGCTCCAGTGTATACTATAGGGGTGTCTCCATCTGTGAAGCTTGCACAAAACAGGTAAGTATTCCAGCTTTACAAAGGACAAAAAAATTCTTCAGCTTGGAACTCTGCCAAAGCAGACACTTGTACCCCACTTCCAAGCAATGTTTCATATTCCTATTTCTGCCATCAAATAACTGTGCCAAGTATACCTATTTTTGTTTACATAGGGGAGAAAAGACTCGAAAGACACCACTCAGAGGAGACTAGTATCAGGCTCCTACTTACCAGACCGGCGAGTCCTGTCGGGCAGAGGGTAGGCTCCCTTACCCTCCGACTATCGGCCCCCTGATAGAGTAAACAGGGGGTACAACAGTACGGAGTGGTATGAAGGCCTGTATGGCTGTTCAGGTATTGCTGTCCGGGTGTCACAGGGTTAACTGTAGCAAAGACTGAGTAGACTGGAGCACCTTCACTGAGTGGAGCAGGCTGGTGTGGACAACAGGCAGGAAGACTGCAGACAGGCTGACAGGATCCCAGGGAGCAGGCAGATGGATGGTCAGGAGACTGGCCGGGTTTGGCAACAGGCAGACGGCAGAGGTACAGTGGAACAGGCAAGCGGATGGTCAAACAAGCAAAGGTCGGTGCAGGCAGAGTTCAGAGAGTGGTCGGGGGACAAGGCCGGGTCAGTAGGTATAACAGGAACAAACAAGGTACACGGTCAGGCTCTGGAACTACTAGCTGTTGATTAGGCAGCACTGGTCACCAGAACTCACTGGCTTAAATAGGGCTTTTGGCGCCAAACGACGTGCACGCGCGCGCCCCGGCACACACAGGCACGCGCGCCCGCCAACGCCCGCGCGCGCGCCCCCGCACACCGGCGTGCACAGTGGAACGATCCCGGACACACACACCGGCGCCGCGAGGAGCCCGCACAGCGAGGTCCGCAGAAACGCGCGCGCCAACGCGCGCCGACGCACCCTGACGCACACCACCGCGGGCGCCCCGCCTGCCAAGGTAAGAACCCTGACACTAGGGACCTTCCACCTCAGGAATTAGGGGAAATCCCCCAAACCCAACCAGAGGAGGAGGAGGGAGACGTTGTAGAAATTGTCACCACAGCTTCAGGTAAGAGATGTATGCCTGGATATTTATAATACATGGTGTGTTTTTTTGTTTTTTTTTGTAGGTGATCGGGATGTTGTGGAAGAGGAATGTCATTTCCCCAGTGAAAGTGCCCAGATCCTCATCTGGGAGATAATGGGGTATAATAGAGATTTAGAAAACAAAGCAGAACATCAATGATGTTCAAAACTAAATGAAGATCATTGATGTTTTAGGGAGAATCCAAAACACCCAGAAATCCCTAAATTTCTTCTGTTTTTTTGACTAACATTTTTTACGTATGTTAAAAGCCAAATTTAGAAGATGCACACAGTGTGTCAACATGTGCCATCTGCCATCACGGGAGATCAATGTACGCGTTTTGTGGGTGCAACCCCTTCCTCGATAATAAAGTAGCTGAGAGGAAGGGGTTGCACCCGCAAAGCACGTCCATTGATCCCCCATGATGGCAGCTAGCACATGTTGACATTAGGCAATTTGTGTGCATGTTCTAAATTTGGCTTTTTACAGGGGTGACATCACCCCATCTGCTGAACGCAGTATCAAATACAGTTTGTACATACTCATGTCTGATATTGCCTTCACTTTATAAAAGTTGAACTTTGTAAGTTCCAGAGTTGTGTATTTTAAACATGGTTTTAAACATGCCTGTTTTACCATAAAAGGCTACTTCTACTTAATGTGACCTAAAAAAAAATGTTAGACAACAAACATGTTGGTTTGTTCAAAAACCCTTTTATAAACGCACATGTGATTGTGCTTTGATTAAAAAGATTGATAATCAACAATGTGTGGCTTCTTTCAATGCTCAAAAGCATTTTTTGGAGTAAAGTTGGTGTTTTCAGTGACAATGGGGTTTATTTACTAAAGGCAAATCCACTTTGCACTACAAGTGCAGTTTCAGTGCAGTCTCCAGTGCACTTGTAGTGCAAAGTGTAGTGCAAAGTGTAGCTTCCTTTAGTAACACCCAACAGTGCTTTCTAATTTTACACAATCACGCCATTTTCATGACTCCCAAAAGTTCGGTCATGGTGCTGAAAATTATTAATATTTTTGTCAGTAATGCATTACATACATTAACAAAAACAAGGTGTGTGTGTGTGTGTGTGTGTGTGTGTGTATAGCAGACCCACAACATAATAATAGTTAGCCGAAGAAGAGATTGTCACCTCATGTGTCAACGAAATTTTGTTTGCACTGTTGAAGAAAAAGGCCAAAAAAAAAATATAACATTAATGAAAGATAACCGAAGAGACAGCAAAAAGAAAGCCAAGCAGTAAATCAAAGCAAAGATTTTTTCAGTTTCAAATATATTTTTATTTAAAAAATGTCTCAGACATTGTCTGGCATATCGATGGCCCCCCCCTACCCGCAAAGTATTCCATGTATCTTATACGGACCTCGCGGGCACTCTGGGGGGGGGGGGGCAAGCAAGGACGGCCAGTTTCAAGCACCGTCAGGGTTGGTTCATTAATATGAATTCTGGCTTCAGGCCCAACTGAGGCAGCATAGTTCAAAGAATTTTTCCTTAAAAGGTTGTGGAGAACACAGCAACACAGAATAATGTGATTGAGTTTATATTCCTCCATGTGTATCAGTGTAAGAAATAGGCAGAACTGGCTGCCCATTATTCCAAAGTATTCTCCACCACTCTTTTGGCTCTGGCCAGCCCGTAATTAAAAACCCTCTGGTCCGGGGTGAGGGTCCTCATAGGGAATGGAAGCATAAGATGGTCCCCCAGCACAAACGCTTCATACGCAACGAAGACGGTTGGGAGTCCTTCCGCATTGTCTTTTGGAGGTAGCAAGCCCAAGCAGCCATTCTGGAGACGCCTGTAGAACTCGGTCTGGGCGATGACTCCACCATCCGACATCCGGCCATTCTTCCCCACGTCCACATACAGGAACTCGTAAGTAGCCGACACCACCGCCAACATCACAATACTATTGAACCCCTTGTAGTTGTAATAGTATGACCCCGAGTTGGGGGGTGGGACTAGGTGGACATGTTTCCCATTCCATCAATTGCCCCTCCACAGTTGGGAAAGTCCCACCGCTGAGCAAAGTGGGAGGCCACAGTCTGCCATTCCTGTGGCGTGGAAGGAAACTGTGGAGTCAAACCAGAAAATAGAAATTAGTCATTTTGCACATAAACATTGAAAGCAGATTAGACACAAACATTCTTGGCCAACATCAGTATAACATTTATTTTAAGGAGTATTTAAAGACAAAAATATAAGGTCCACCTATCAGATTCATCACTCCCTGTCTTACCTGGACAGGTAAGAAGTGTCAGAATACAAAAATATAAATACACACTGTCCAAATTGGAGCACAATTTTAACATTCTGCAATTACCTATCAAGATAATAATAGGATACAAAAACTTTAAACAGTACCATTTGAAAATATTCAGGCAGGCCCTTACACTACATGCTTTGGGGAATTCATGCAGAAATCTGACCACAAAAGGAGGTAGGTATAGTGTTTGTATGGGTTTGGCAAAGTCAGCAGATAAAGGATTGGTACCAGTTGACTTAGCGGTTGGGGGGAGGGAGGGTTCCAAATGATTTTTGGACCCCAAAAAAAAAAAAAAGCCTCTGGCACTCTGCCAGAATTTAAGGACACAAATAACATTTTTACACATTTTAGGGGGTGTTTAGGGTAAAGCACTACAATGGAGCTGACAAAATACATTGTTAAGTGACTAGGCGAGGTGGATATAGGCCCAGGAGAGCATGCTGGGGAGGTAAGTGAAGGCAAATATGCATGAAGGACAAAAAAAAAAAAAAGTTTAAAAATTCCAGCATGCATGAGGACAAAGGGGACATTCACAGCATATTACAATCAAGGTAATTAGGAAATGACGAAAAATACAATACATTAAATACAATAAAATGTGATGTTAAAGGATAAATCTTACCTTAATATAGTCCTTCTGCAGGACCTGAATGATGGCAGAATAGGTCTCTGGGATAATGATCCCCAGAGCCTGGGGGGAGATGCCTGTCGAGAACTTGGTCCTGCAGGCTTGTCCCCATCGCCAAGTACCGCAACGTGGCAACTAGCCCCTGCTCCAGAGTGATGGATTGCCGCATGCAGGTATCCTGCCTGCTGATATAAGGGGTCAGCAAAGCCAACAAACTGAAATACGGGGTTCATCATCCTGAGAAAGTTCCTGAAATCATCAGGATTATTCTCACGGATCAAAGGCATGTGACAGAATTGGTCAAGCTGGAGCAACCAATTCTTGGTCCATGAACTCCTCCCCACCCTGATCATGGACTGGGCTTGTGTCAAAGTAAGAACCCCAACACCAAGCCCCCGCACAGCACAAACTCTATGATGAGTACATACACGCAACATGGCTTCAAGACGGTCAGCTGGTCAGAACAAAGTAACAGAACGCACTGAAGAACAGCAAGGCCTGTGAAGAGTGACCTGAAAATCAGTAACGAGCGGACAAGAACACACTGTATAAACCAATGGGAACTCACTGCACGCACTGAAGACCAAATACAAACCCACAAGCACAAACTGAACAGCAGAAAAACGATCTGAAAACCACGAGTCTGAAAAAGAGCGAATCGTCTCTCACCAAACTTTTACTAACACGAGATTAGCAAAAGGAGCCCAAAGGGTGGCACGCTTGGTATTGAACTGCCCTTTTATAGTTTCGTCGTACGTGGTGTACGTCACCACGTTCTTGACGTTCGGAAATTCCGACAACTTTGTGCGACCGTGTGTATGCAAGACGAGTTTGAGCCAACATCCGTCGGAAAAAATCTGATGGATTTTGTTGTCGGAATGTCCGATCGTGTGTACAGGGCATAAGGTCTTATATAGACAGGTGTGTGGCTTTCCTAATCAAGTCCAATCAGTATAATCAAACACAGCTGGACTCAAATGGAGGTGTAGAACCATTTCAAGGATGATCAGAAGAAATGGACAGCACCTGAGTTAAATATATGAGTGTCACAGCAAAGGGTCTAAATACTTAGGACCATGTGACATTTCAGTTTTTCTTTTTTAATAAATCTGCAAAGATGTCAACAATTCTGTGTTTTTCTGTCAATATGAGGTGCTGTGTGTACATTAATGAAGAAAAAAAAATTAACTTAAATGATTTTAGCAAATGGCTGCAATATAACAGAGTAAAAAATGTAAGGGGGTCTGAATACTTTCCGTCCCCACTGTATATCTGCTGTCTTCAGCTTTATATACTGAGCATGTTAGGAGATTTTCTCTTCCTGGTTACCACTGCAGTGAAGTCTGGGCATACAGCAAAGACATCCGATTGGAGGAAAGGTAGACACCCCCTCTCCACATAAGCAAAGACTCTCAGAGGTGTTCTGTGACATGGCAAGCTGCAATATATTTATATATATATAATATATATATTTATTTTTTTATAGCTCCCTCCCCGACAAAATTCCGCCTGCTTTTATCTCATGTGTTGGAGAATGTGCCAGGAGTTATCAGGCTGATAACAGAAGAATAGAGCAGGAGAAACACATGGGACAGTGCTTTGGAGATGAGAAAACTCTGGAGATATATGTGCCCAGCTCAAATTTCATGAATGGGGTTTACATCCACTTTAAGCCCTTGGTTCTCTGTGACTCAGATATGACTGTGTAAGGCCCCTTTCACACAGACGGTTTCACACATAGCTGTACACAGAGCGATTAGCTGCAATTCCGGGACAGATGTCCGAGCCCGGACAATGTCCAGGCTCGGACATCTGTCCCAGAATCACAGTTAAATCGATCTGTGTGAGACTGTGCGATCAGCAGCGGCCGCTGTCAGCCCTCCATTTGTTTAAATGGGCTGAGCAGCCAATGCTAATCGCATAACCCGGTCATTCCTGCAGCAAGAATCCACAGATTCTTGCTGGAGGAATCCAGAAACCACAAGTTACTCGCTAGGGGGAGAAACGCTGGGGGAATCTAGGATGGAAAAGGACCTGGGGATCCTAGTAGATGACAGGCTCAGCAATGGCATGTAATGCCAAGCTTCTGCAAGCAAAGCCAACAGAATATTGGTATGCACGAAAAAGGGGATTCACTCCAAGAGGTAAAATAATTGTCCCACTCTACAAGACTCTGGTCCAGCTGCATCTTGAGTAAGCCATCCAGTTCTGGGCACCTGTCCTCAGGAAGGATGTGCTGGAACTGGAGTGGGTCCAGAGAAGGGCAACAAAGCTAATAAAAAGGGACTGGAGGATCTCATCTCTATGGGGAACAACTACAAGCATTGAATTTATTCTCTCTGGAGAGGGGAGGCTTGAGAGGGGATATGATATCAATGTACAATTACCGTACTGGTGACCCTAGCATAGGGAAAAAACTACTTGGTGAAAGGGAATTTAAAAAGACATGCAGCCATTCACTTAAACTGGAAGAGAACAGATTTAACCTTAAACTGCGTAGAGGGTTCTTTACTGTCAGAGTGGTAAGGAATAAGGATGAGCTCTGGCATGTTCGCACAGCCCACGTGCAGAGCCTGCCAGGAAGTCGTCATTGCGCTAATCACAGGCAGTGAGACATTGTCCCGATGCGCGGCTGCAGAGATCGGGAAATATCTCACTGCCTGTGATTAGCGCAGCGCAGTGCCAACTTCCTGGCAAGCTCTGCACGTGGGCTGCGCGAACACGCCGGAGCTCATCCTTAGTAAGGATGTGGAACTCTCTTTAAGAAGTGGTATCAGCAAGGAGTGTCGATAGTTTAACCACTTCAGCTCCGGAAGATCTTACCCCCTTAATACAGCATTTTTTTGCGATTCAGCACTGCGTCGCTTTAACTGACAATTGCACGGTCGTGCGACGTTATACCCAAACAAAATTGACGTCCTTTTTTCCCACAAATAGAACTTTTGGTGGTATTTGAACACGTCTGTGATTTTTATTTTTGCGCTATAAACAAAAAAAAGACTGACAATTTTGAAAAAACAGCAATATCTTTTACTTTTTGCTATAATAAAATATCCCCAAAAAATATATAAAAAAACAAAAATTCTTTCTCAGTTTAGGCAGATATGTATCCTTCTACATATTTTTGGTAAAAAAAAAAAAAAAAGCAATAAGTGTATATTGATTGGTTTGCGCAAAAGTTATAGCGTCTTCAAAATAGGAGATAGATTTATAGCATTTTTATTATTCTTATTTTTTTTTTATTAGTATTGGCGGTGATCTGTTATTTTGATTGGGAATGTGACATTGTGGCGGACAGATCGGACACTTCTGACACTATTTTGGGACCATTGACATTTATACAGCGATCAGAGCTAAAAATAGCCGCTGATTACTGTGTAAATGTCACTGACAGGGAAGGGGTTAAACACTAAGGGGCAATCAGGGGGTTAAATGTGTTCCCTCAGTGTGTTCTAACTGTAGGGGGGATGGGCTACCTAGGACATGCCAGTGATCACTTCTCCCGATGACAGGGAGCAGTAGATCTGTCATGTCACTAGGCAGAACAGGGAAATGCCTTGTTTACATAGGCATTTCCCCATTCTGCCTCTCCTCTTCGCGATCGCAGGCATTAAGTCCACGGGGCATTCTCCCGTGGCGGGTACGCGCGCTCGATAGCCCGGGACTACGAAGGGACGTTCGGGTACGCCCTTTTGCGCACATGTGCCATTCTGCCGACGTACATCAGTGCGCGGTATTTGGGAAGCGGTTAAAAAAAAAACCTATTAGATGGGCACCTTAATGACCACAACATACAGGGGTATAAAATACACACACACTAGGTTAAACTGGATGGACTGGTGTCTTTTTTCAACCTCACCAACTATAACTATGCAACAAACCGGCCATGTAAAAGGGGCCTTAAAAGGTGTTAATTAGTGAGCACAACACTGCTTTTATCCAGCATTGTAAAAAAAAAAAAAAAAAAAAATCTATACTATTCCAGTGCACAGTATTTCTGCTTTTATTATTCTGTCTGTGTTGCTGCTGGAGAATTCCCCTCACTTCCTATCTTATAAAATATTGTGAGCAAGACAGAAAATTAGATAAAATCTGACGAATCCTTAGCGGTAAAAACCTGACTGGGGTTCTAATCCTTTCCCATGCTATCCATTGCTGAGGGAAAAAAATCTGCTAGGATATACACAATTCTTATTGGGTTATTTTGTTCTGAAATGACCAGCAAATATTTCTATAGAAATATTTTCTATAGAAAACCCATAGAAATGCATTACAAAAAGGGAAAAAATAAAGTGCATTTAATTACAAGGAAAAATGGCGACACTTAAAAAGCCATTCTAAACAAGTGATCCCTTGTCATGTCATGATTAAATCTGACACATCATACATTTATTTGGGGGCATGACTATTTGAAACTCTAAGGCAGGGATATGCAATTAGCGGACCTCCAGCTGTTGCGGAACTACAAGCCCCATAAGGCATAGCAAGACTGACAGCCAAAAGCATGACACCCAGAGGCAGAGGCATGATGGGACTTGTAGTTTTGCAACAGCTGGAAGTCTGCTAATTGCATATCTCTGCTCTAAGATATACCAGCTAGGAAGGAAAATTCGGCAGTATTGGTGCAACACTCAGGAGGTGTATTCACAATCAATGCAAGGTTGTTTTCCTGTCGGGACCAATTGTTTATAATGTACTCTGTAGGGTTATATCCCCATTTAAAAAATGTTGTATATTTGTTCACAGTGTTCATTATCTGACACGCTGTGGAGGGGCACTAACCACATAAAAAGGGACGAATATTCAAATTTCTTCAAATCCTGAGAAAATGTATGATGATACAATCAACATTTCTCAAAGATTTCTTGTTTTTCTAAAATGCTAAGAGTTTATATTATCCGGACATATCACTTTTTTTTAGCAGAGTTCTTCTCGAAAGTTTTGCATCCGTGTCTAGAAGACATGAAATCTCTCATCTCTGCCAGCCACACAGCAGTTGCTAACAATAATTCACAAAACTTTTTAGACGAAGCATACATTTTCATTAGAAAAATAAAAATGTGAAATGAGTACTGCACGTATTCTTGACTTTCACATTTCTTGGAAACACTTGAGTTTATATCTTGATGGATAACACACTATCACGATGGTAGACAGATGTCCCCTAGAAGGAGTGCTGTGAGTCAGCTACCCTTAAGGCTCCTGCTGTGCACACATTGTCTGGCCATCTGTTTGGACAGATTCATCAGCTCACCATTACCTTGGTCCCGCTGTATATTATGAGTTGTCCCAGTTCCGAAGCTTTAGAAGAGACCTCTTTCATTAATCATTTGCCCTAAAAAGCTATGCAGGACATCCAACTGAGACATACACCTGACTGAAATGTTGTGCATGAAAAGACACAGTGAGGCAGGACATACAGAGATGTAGGCAAAGCCTGTTCCCACCAGCAGTCTATCATTTGATATTTTTTTGTATTCTCTAGCACACCAGCAGAAAGCAAGTTAGAGTGCCTGGTGTAACTTTAGGGAAACGAGTAGAGAAAAAAAAAAAAAAAAAAAAATACTGTAGGATGCCTAAATAGATCGGACACTTTTGACACTATTTTGGGACCATTGACATTTATACAGCGATCAGAGCTAAAAATAGCTGCCGATTAATGTGTAAATGTCACTGGCAGGGAAGGGGTTAAACACTAGGGGGCAATCAGGGGGTTAAATGTGTTTCCTCGGTGTGTTCTAGCTGTAGGGGGGGTGGGCTACCTAGGACATGACAGAGATCACTGCTCCTGATGACAGGGAGCAGTAGATCTCTGTCATGTCACTAGGCAGAACAGGGAAATGCCTTGTTTACACAGGCATTTCCCCTTCTGCCTCTCCTTGCTGCAAACGCAGGCCACCGGCCTGGTGTAGCTTTAGGGAAACCAGTAGAAAAAAAAACACTGTAGGACGCCTAAAATAGGAGTTTACATGTATTATTTTATATTCATACAGCTCACACATTTTGGGGCCATTTACATTTGTGTGGTGCGTTAATGAAACCTAACATAAATGCCTTAAGGCAGCCCACTGAATGTATTAGGTTGCCAATGTACCAAAAATCAGACCTTACACAAATTTGTGGGTTGCTTTAGCACGTTGGGATGCCATTCACCGCAACACAAGCAATGCGTACATGTGTAAATAAGCCCTTAAAAGTGAAATTAAAAAATATAAATAAATAAAAATCTTATGTATATTACAAAGCCTGTATTCCCACAACTGATATCTCAATTTTGTATGATAAGCTGGTTGATTATTTACAGTATATCTCTGAAAGTATCTAAAGCCAAAAAAATGCAGCTTACCGACTCTTAGATGTGGTGGCTACATTTTTTTTATTCATGCCATCTTTGCGTTATCTGTTGATGCTGCCAGTGACAAATTTCCTACCCAAGGGTGGTGATCACACACTGTATATCTATGGAGGCACAGCATTGTCGTCCTTGGACTGCAAGATCCGTCTATGTCTATAGCAGAAGTGCCCAACCAGTGGCCCAAGGGCCACATGTGACCCGCGGCCTCCTGCTCTGGGATGGTGAGTTGGCAAGCCCAGATCGTAGTAAAAAGAAAACAAAAAAAAAAAAAAATCGCAATAAGTGTATATTGATTGGTTTGCACAGAAGTCATAGCGTCTACAAAATAGGGGATAGATTTAGGGCATCTTTATTATTATTATTATTTTTTTTTTTTTTTTTTATTAGTAATGGCGGCGATCTGCGATTTTTAGCAGGACTGACATTGTGACAGACAGATCGGATACTTTTGACACCATTGACATTTATACAGCGATCAGAGCTAAAAATAGCCACTGATTATTGTATAAATGTCACTGGCAGAGAAGGGTTTAAACACCAAGGGGTGATCAAGGGGTTAAATGTGTTCCCTCAGCGTGTTCTAAATGTAGGGGGGGAGATGGGCTATCACTGACATGACAGATCACTGTTCCCGATGACAGGGGACAGTAGATCCCTGTCATGTTATTGGGCAGAACAGGGAAATGCCTTGTTTACATAGGCATTTCCCCGTTCGATCTCGCTACGATCACGGGCCACCGCTATCCTGCCTTTGTGGACTGACGTACAGGTATGTCAGTTTGCACAGGAGTGCCATTCTGCCGACGTATATCGGCGTGAGCCGGTCGGCAAGTGGTTAAAGTTTATGGGACCATTGCCAGCCATACAAAAAGGTTTTAAAAAACGGCGTGGGGGTCCCTTTGTGATGACACCGAACGGTGCATGCTGGGTCGGTGATGTAACCTGATTCAACAATAGAGAGAATATTATATATATAGATCACACACACTCTCTTCTGTCTGTTATTCTGAGAGTGGATTAGATTAGATATTTTGTTCCCTAACCATATAACTGGTTATTTATATTTACCACTGCATATAGATATTCAGGAATACTTTTTTTATATAAACTTTACATATTAACTAAACTATACAGCACTTTTTTTTTAGTTTTTTATCCGAGTAATCGCTTAATCGAAACAATAAATTGACCAACTAAATCAATTATGAAAATAATCATTAGTTGCAGCCCTTAGAGCCGGTTCACACGGGGGCGACTTGTCAGGCGACCTAGCCGCCTGACAAGTCGCCTCCCGTTCTGTACAATGGAACCGTTCTAATCGGAGCGACGCAAGTCGCACCGACTTAGAAGAAAGGTTCCTGTACTACTTTGGGGGCGACTTGCATAGACTTCTATACAGAAGTCGTCTTGCAAGTCGCCGCGGCAGTCGTGTGCAGGTCGCCTCGGTGAGGCGACCTGCAAGTCGTGCCGCTTCTAGTGTGAACCGGCGCTAAAGATAATTGCAGAGTCACCCTGCCCCAGTGACGTTCACTCTCAGTCTGCTGGTGCTTAGATTGTTGTCCCATAAGCTGGAAAATTTGTGAGATTGAGTGCAATAATGCCACAGTTTTGGGTGCAGATGAAGAATTTTCCATGGAATGAGTTATTCCTGAAGAAATGGTCATCTCAGCACAAGGCATGACTATAAAGTGTGCTCTCTAAACAATCAGTAATACAGAAGCTCTGTCAGGATTGCACTGCAGGGTATTTTCAATGTTCTTCAGCACATTGCTCAGTTCAACAAACAAGTACATGCATTCTTACTAATCTAGACAAGTTACAGTCACGATATTGTGGCTTCACACAACTAGCACAATGTACTAGAATTAGGAGCGGATTATTATTGTATTTTTTATTACACATTTACTACTTTCTTGATAGACTAGCTAATCAACTTAGAATATTTTACAGTACTTTAACAAAACGTACAGTACATTGAGTTATCTAGTATCTTGTCAGAAATAAATGGCTACCCACACATTTGCAAATAATCTGCAGATCTTCTTTCTCCACCTGTAAGACTAAGTCATATCTGGGCAGATGTGTAGTAGTAGGGGGCGCTATAAAGCTAGTAAAAAGCTAGCTACAACAATATATTAAAGTGCATAGTGCGAATCAATTCATATATTCATAACATATGTGCTTAGAAAAATTAACAGTAAAGTGAATATTTCATCAAAACAAAAGTCCATATATTTGTTGTGATACAACTTCAATCTTTACAACGTCACCAATGGCAAAAACTTCATATAAAATCACCCGGTGAATGTGAGTGAAAGGCCTACTCACCAGACCACCGTGACCTCTTTAACTAAAAAGAAGGTCGGTTTAGGCTGTGTTTTTATGGGTAAGGAATCTTGCTAATGTACCGGTATGGATATAGCTGGGAACCTTGTCTCCACCGCAGTTACCCATTAAAAAACAGATAAACACAGGATCATAGTGTAAAACCGTTTAATAAAAAAAACGATTAAAAAACTGAAGCCAAATGGCCGCTTACATGAGTTGGTGCCTTAGCCTGGCCCTGAGGATTATAGTGCACGTCACCAGGCAATTGGATGATGCAGTCATTCAGATTCCCCTTGTGGGACCGGCGTGCGTCCCACCGCCGTAGTGTTGTAAAACCGGAAGTGGCCGGAAATCATGTGACCGGGATGCGCCTCAACGTACGTTTCATTTTAAAACGTCATCAGGAAGCGTCCCGGTCACTAGGTAGAATATGTTTTATACCCCCAAGTCTAAACATGATTGGTGGAGCTAGTTCTTTCCCACCCACCCAGTTATCTAATGGGAAAGCTGTCATTAGCCCATGGAGATAATACTACTAACATAGATATAGATATAGCGGGAACAGAACAGCCACAATCCATCAGATGGTTTTTAATATAACTTTTTCAAATTATTACGTGCAACAATATTAGTAAATAGTATATATATGGTTCTCATTCATTTAACATAATATTATTACAGATATGTTTAAAAATGACAATTTAAACTATGGTGAATCTGGCAATATAATATATGTTTAAAAGACACCCATGTTTAATTCATAAAGTCTTCTAATTAGTCATTGTTAGAAAGCAATTTAGATCTACTTCTTTAATACATACCAGCGGGCTGTAAAGTGTCCAATTTATATAGCCATTTCGTTTCATTTTGGGAGACTGCTCATTTAAGATTAGTCCCTCTCCAATGTTTTTTTTAACTATCTATTGCATAAAAGGTAAGCAGTGTTGGGTCCCTATTGTGAAATTACCTAAAGTGGATTGACACACTGTTTGGGGAACCCATTTTTAATGTTGGCTATATGTTCGTTTTTCCTAGTATGTCATTTACGTGTGGTTCTACCCACATATTGTTAAGGACACGGACATTCTAGCACATATGTGACATTCAGAGTCACAAGAAATTAGTGATTTTATTTTAAAGGTATGGTTTGTAACTACCAACTGGACACTATAAATTCTTCTTTTTGTTCTTTTAGAGGTTTTACATGCCTTGCACCTAATGCAATAATGAAAAACTTCCCTGTCTAAGAAAGAGGAGACTGTTTTGGGGGGGATCCGGAATATTGGGGGCAAATTTCTTAATCCGGAAGCCCTCTTACATATAAAATGTGGTTTAGTAGGTAGAATTTTCTTTAAATCTTCGTCTTTCATGAGGATAGGCCAGTGCTTTTTAAATATTGTTTCAACCTCTTTATATTGATAAGTAAAGCCCGTAATGAAGGCTAAATCTGCTTTAAAGGCCACTTTTTTGTTTTTTTACAAAAGAGTTTCTCTATGCATGGAGAGGACATTTTTCTGCCATTTATTCAATGCCCTAGGAGAATAGCCCTTTTCTAAAAATCTTTTGGCAAAGATGGCTGATTGGATGTTAAAATCCTCTATGCTATCACAGTTCCTACTGATCTTCATTGTATTGCCCTTTTGGGATTGCTGTGAGCCAGGAATCTTGCTGATGTACCGGTATGGATATAGCTGGGAACCTTGTTTGTCTACCACAGTTACCCATAAAAAAAAAAAAAAAAAGGGGGGGGGGGCAGTTTACTGTCCTTCAGACTTTATGGGGGCGGGACTGTGCCCAGTGGGAGTAAACAATGCCCGATCTTTGGCATTTTAGGGGAGAAATAGTTATGTTGTCAGTGGCAGCAATTATGCCCCATCGGTGTCAGTGGCAGGAATTATGCCCCATTGTTGGTGTCAGTGGCAAAAATTATGCCCCACTGTTGGTGTCAGTGGCAGGAATTATGCCTCAAGGGCCAGATAAAGGCAAGCAAAGGGCCGTATCCAGCCCCAGTTTGGAGACCACTGCTCTATAAAGGTGCTGTGTTTGTGCTAGATAAATGACTCACATACACAAAATGTACTTGTGCTGAGAATAACTACAGTATGTTGACCTTTTCATTTTTAAATCCACGTTACCTTGTTATCATGTCAATCCTGCAATTAGTCACTGAAATGGGTCAAGTATGCAAGAATTCACAATTGTGTTTCTGCCTACCCATTCTGGGTCAGTAAATTGGAAACTAAATAGAAGCCTTGGCAACTAGCATTTTCATAAGCATTGGAAACCTAATTGTTTCTCTGAGTACAAGTATTCTTTATCCATTGTGCAGTATTATGCTTCACCCAGACTTGTTAATTCAACAGAAGAGCTGTACATAATGAAAATGTAATTACCTATATGCATTCTTGGAGACGGGGCGTGGATCAAATTTGAAGAAGATGATGCACATGAGGTCGCAAAAAAGTGTCAATACATGGACAATGTGTTATTTCATGGATGATTCTTTAGTTGCCTGTGGACAAAAAGTGAATAATAAGTACATATAAATAATCAAAAGAAATGTTTTTACACTTTGTGTTCCAGCAAACATTGCCTTTATTAAAAAGTTTTATCTTTCAATTGTTCCCATTGGCAACACTCAATGTTAAAAGCAAAAATGACACCAAAGGCATATTTGTATAAATAAGCAGCATTCAGCTAGATCACACAAAAACATTCTTGCAGCTTAAAGTGTCACTTAAATGGAAATTTAATATGTGGCTTTTCTAAGAGAAAAACTGGAAGGTAAATAATAAGAAATCCTCCCAGAAACAGAAGTTTTGATATTCTGCCATCATAGTGAAAACTAGTGCTTTAACGTCTGTATGATTAATCTAGAACTTGTTTTGCAGCAGCAGTAAAGACTTTGCAGTTTACTGGAAATCTGTAGCATCTCCAAGCCTTTAATATCAGCTAAGAAAAACAGGCACCACAAGCTGCCATCATGAAAAATAATGTATTCTGAAACTACATGCAGCTAGCACATGTAATAACATTCAGTATAGGAATTACTTTTTTGTTTCACATGCCTTTATTTACATTTTCCTCCATATTAACATGTTAACCAAGCTATCCAGCACAACAGCCCATGGTCTGAACAACCTGAAACATTGCCAAGGGCATTTATGCAGTTGCAAAAACAGAGGAAGATTTAAAAAGGAACACTACAGCAAAATATAATGTATTCTAATAACCAAATGAGGTTAATACCTGTAATGATTATATTCTGGATACCAATCTTTTTTTTCATTTCAGATACCTTTATTTTTTTATATTTATATGCAAGCCAAGCTGTCCAGCAAAAGCGACAGTTACATGGTTGAAAGAAATCATGTAACACTAATGGGGTTAGAAGAAATGGCCGCACACCACTGTAGATCAAAATCCCATTTGGACATCCCAAAACTACAAGACCCAGAATGCTGGGTAGACGCGTTTCACACACTTCATGTGTGCTTAGTCAACACTAATGGGGTGCTTGAATCGGTCACCTTTTGTTCACATGGTTTTAAACTCCTTAAAAAAACAAAAAAAAAAAAAAACAAACATAACAATTCATGCACAGTGTAGTGTACATTTTCAGCCTCAGCACACCTTGGTGACAGCACAAATGAACTACCATGCCACAGGCATTATCATTCCAGCCATGCCAATCCCGATGGCTAAAAATGTGAAACCCGGAAGAAGACAGGGTAAAGATGCAGAGGAAAGAGTAGAGGGAGTCAAGTTTTGTTCCTCTTTAAGGACTTATGTTCACAAATGGAACGCTGGCTGTTGCATACGATTACAATCCTCAAACACAAAAGTTGTGTCTGATCTGCTTAGCCTGCTATGCAAATGCATCTCAAACAGAACATGCTGCCTTCACTCAAGGCTAAGCAAGTCAAACACAGCCACAGAACTGTCATCCACTGTTAAGGTACACAAATAAACTGATCTGCCATTAAGGTGTTTAACCGCTTCAGCCCCGGAAGATTTTACCCCCTTCCTGGCTAAAGCGCTTTTTGTGATTCGGCACTGCGTCGCTTTAACTGACAATTGCACGGTCGTGCGACGTTGCACCCAAACAAAATGAACGTCCTTTTTTTCCCCACAAATGGAGCTTTTTGGTGGTATTTGATCACCTCTGTGGTTTTTATTTTTTGCGCTATAAACAAAAAAAGAGCGACAATTTAAAAAACCGCATTAGCTTTTTGCTATAATAAATATCCCCCAAAAATTATATTTAAAAAAGTGTATATTAATTGGTTTGCGCAAAAGTTATAACATCTACAAAACAAGGGATAGTTTTATGACATTTTTATTATTGTTTTTTTTTTACTAGTAATGGCAGCGATCTGCGATTTTTATCGGGACTGCAACATTATGGCGGACACATCGGACAATTTTGACACATTTTTGGGACCATTGGTATTAATACAGCGATCAGTGCTATAAAAATGCATTGATTACTGTAAAAATGTCACTGGCAGGGAAGGGGTTAAACACTAGGGGGCGATCAAGGGGTTAATGTGTTCCCTAGTGTGTGTTCTACTGAAGGGAGGAGCGGACGGTGCAGGGGCGATGACAGATCGCTGTTCATACTCTGTATGAACAGACGATCTCTCTATTCTCCCCTCAGAGAACCGGAAATTGTGTGTTTACACACACAGACCCCGGTTCTCCGTGTGTCAGTGCAGTGGCGGGAGCCCGGCGGTGATCGTGACCGCGGGGCACTCGCATCGGCTCGGGGGGGGGGGGGGGGGAGAACGCGTTTTTGCTTCCAGAAGGCCTGGTTCACACTAGTGCAATGTGTTTTTGAGGCGATTTGAGGTTGATTATGTAGTTCCACTTTTGAGTGATTTTGACGCAATTTTACTCCCGTGCAATATTGATGCAATTTTTCATCCCTAGTAGTCAAAGTGCTGCTGCTGTGGCTGCTTTGCCTGGAAGAAGAGTTGAGGGACAAAAAAAAAAAAAAAAAAAAAAAAACACAAAACTGCTTTCCAAATCACATAAATCGCATACACAAGTGATTTTGTGGGGTAAAAATCAGGCTAGAGTCACACTAAAGTAGCACAGGAACCTTTTCCAAAGTCACTCTGTGCTGGGTCACATTGATATGAATGCACACCATTAAAAATGATGTTATTCCCATGGTCATGCAAGGTGTATTTTAAATGATAGAGACAGAATATCAACCATCCAGAAAAACATAACACAAACAAATGCTATAAATTAAAGTGATTGTAAATCTTTTTTTGTTTTTTTAAATAACATGTCATACTAAGGCCTCATATACACTGCTGCTGGTAAACGAACGTTTAGGAGCACGTTGGGCATTTTTTTCAACTGCTCCTGAACTCTCCTCTATGTTATCTTATCAGTACATGTACACAGGGTCATTTATAGTTGTTTCTAGGCAGTTGAGTTGAGGCTTTTTTTGGAACCTAAAAAAAGCGTTCAGAAGCTGTGTTTAGAGGCATTTCAAACGCCAAACGTTTAGCCGCATTTCGTTTACAGGCGTTTTTCATTTTTGGCTATTCTAAAAAATTCTTCAAACGCTTCTAAACACAAAACGCAGCTAAAAGCGGCAAAACGGAAGTTTTAAACATGGGTTACTATCTGTCAAGTGAAATCGTTCAGGAGAGGTTGTAAAAACATCCCGTGTACACAAAGCCTTACCTCCACTGTGCAGCTCGCTTTGCACAGAGTGACCCCGATCCTTGATTTCTGGGGTCCCCCAGTGGCTCTTACGGCTCCTCCCTGCATCGTATAACCCCCTAGGAGAAGCGCTCTCCCGGGGGGGGGTTACTTTGCGGGCGCACTCCCCAGTCCAGCATTTGCATCCATAGACACGAATGCCAGACTCGGCACTGCCCCCCGGCGCCCGCGTCATTGGATTTGATTGACAGCAGCAGGAGCCAATGGCTGCTATCGATCTATCCAATCAAGAGCTGGGACTCTGTCGAGAGAGGGACAGCGTGTTACCGCTGAGAGAATTCCAGGGCTCAGGTAAGTAAAACGGGGGGCTTGAGGGCAGGTGTCTGCCAGAAGTTTTTTCATCTTAATGCATAGGATGCATTAAGGTGAAAAAACACAAGGGTTTACAACCCTTTTAACCTCCCCGGCGGTATGATCATTTCAGATATTTGATGTTGAAAGCGGTACAATTATTTTGATCAGAAATTTGGCGTTTTATATTATAGGCTGTAATTCTTAGGAATAATTCACTTAAATCTGTCAAAACAAGAGTCTAGTAGACATCCCGGGTATGAAAGTTTGAAAAACGAAATCATAAAATTATAATAATTAAAACAACTAATACAATATTTAAAAATTATTCAATAATGTAATCAAATCAAAAACACTGAAATTTGTTCAGTTGCAGAATTGTCGCTTTCGTTACTTTTAGTGTTTGATGACGGATTTCCCCACAAATCACTATTACACAATTCTGCAAGGGATTCTAATTTATTATCTATTATTTATTATAATTTATTGTTTTCTAGCTAGTCTGAAACCACTTTTGATGTAAAAGGACAGTTTTGGTTGCTATGGACAATCTCCAGTTTCCAGGCAGAAAGAACAGTTCTTATAATATAAAACTGCATGCAGGACACTGGACAAACCACTAGGGACAAAGGGGATGTGTAATTATTAGATACAGTATACTGTAATCTTACAGATTAAAGTACTGTATCTATACAGTGTGTTTTACTTTTTGAATTTGGCGCCGAACTCCGTCCCCGTGTGTCGCAACGCTCACAGGTAACGGAGCTCGGCACTGTGAATCGAGCGAGACACGGCGGCTCGCAGATCACAGCGGGGAGTAGGGGTGCTAACATAATTGTTGCATCGCGATTCAGGTGTCCCCGATGTGGCATCGATGCCTAAGGACTGGAAAATCGATTGCGGGTGAGGTCATGACGACTAGCCCCGCCCCTCCCGGGAAATCGCTCGGAGCGTTTTTTCAAAATTACTTTATTTTAATAAATGCTGTATTACAATGGATGATGTGCCCCGCTGTATGTGCTTTTTAAAAAACTATGTCACTTCATACCGAATTTCACAGTGGTACGATACATGTGACTCCCGGCCCGTCCCGCCCCTCTCCGCTCTCCTCTTACGTCTCCCCTGAGTGCTGACGTCAGCTGGGAATTCATACAGCGGGGCTCATCATCCATTGTAATACAGCATTTATTAAAAGGAAGTAATTTTAACAACAGTAAGTAGAGTACAAATGTGTTTGTACTCTACTTACACCTCTCGCTCCGTGCTGACAGGTCCCTGGCTATCCTGTGCACATTCCACTGTTAACTCCTAGTGTGCTGGAAGGTGCAAACAGGAATGCCAAGGAACTGTCAGCACCAATGGCTGCATTTGATGGGGGAGGTTCAGTATTTTTCAGTTCGCGCCCCCCCCCCCCCCCAAAAAAATTTTGAGCACCAGCTGCCACTGGTCAGTACAAAGACAGTACAGGGAACTTCACAGGGCTGTTTGTCATCTGTGGATTGTATTCCCTGACCTCCCAGCAGCAGTGTGTGTGTGAATGCCTGTACCCTGCAGTGCACCGGATTACTGCACTTTAAGGGAGTAAGGTTATTTTTAATTCAAAGCAGAGTTCCAGTCAATTCTTTGTTTATTAAAAGTCAGCAGCTACAAAAAAAGTGTATCTTCTGACTTTTAATAAAAAGACACTCACCTGTCCCACAATCCAGCAACGTGGCCACCCAAACCCTCCCTTCTATCCCCTGCCTGTCCACAGCGCTGGCAATACTACTGTGGGCATCCGGCTGTGACAGCTTGCAGCTTCACAGCTGGGTGCACATGTCTCACTGTGCTGTCCTGCATAGCCAGGCAATCTTTTGGGAACTGTGATGTGTCCCAGAAGATTGCAGGGTGGAAGGGCCGCCTAGGCGGCCCAAGCGGAAGTGGGAGCTCGTCAGTAATCGTGATGCATCGCGGAATCGAATCGAAACGTTGACCAGATAATTGTAATCGAATCGTGAGACCAGTGAAGATGCGCACCCCTAGTGGAGAGACATCTCAGGATCCAGGGGACAAGGTAAGTAAACTCTACAAGGATCCTGCGATGCAATCCCGAGTCTGGCTCCGGGATACCGCTTTTGGTATTGAAAATCCACCCCGAGCCAGACTCGGGAATACTGCTAGGGGGGTTAAGTTTCAGTTCAGTGAGTAAAATAAGTATGTGATCCCAAGTAAAACATGACTTAGTACTTGGTGGAGAAACCGTTGTTGGCAAGCAGAGGGTAAGACGTTTCTTGTAGTTGGTTACCAGGTTTGCACACATCTCAGGAGGGTTTTTGGTCCACTTTTTACGATCTCCTATAAATCCTTAAGGTTTCTTGGATGTCTCTTGGCAACTCGAAGTTTCAGCTCCCTGCATACATTTTCTATAGGATTAATGTCTGGAGACTGGTTAGGCCACTCCATGACCTTAATGTGCTTCCTCTTGAGCCATCTCTTTTGTTGCCTTGGCGGTATGTTTTGGGTCATTGTCATGCTGGAAGACCCACCCATGACCCATCTTCAGTGTTCTGGCTGAGAAAGGAAGGTTCTCATCTAAGATTTTACAACATATGACCCCGTAGATCGGCCATGCAGCAATGTTTATAAGGAAAAGGCTTTTGCACAGCCATCATGAATGAACGAACGTTTTTAGGCATGTTTCAGGCACTCCCATTTAAGAAGTCTATTATTTGGGGGGGGGGGGGGGGGTGAGTATGATCACGGTTCTATACTATTTTGAGCGCTGAGCACCACCACTTTGCTCACAAGTGAACAGGCACAAAAAAGAACATGGAAATCTAAGTGCTGAGTATTGAGATACTTCAGGAAACTCGCTCAGATGAGAATGGGGGCTACTTTACTGCCAGCCCTCTAATGTAAGCAAACACCGGATGTTTCCAAGCCGTTAAGCGGACCATACACAAGTAGAATTTCATTAGAATTTTTTTCTTTCAAAATATTCATTTATTTTTTTAATAGTGGGGTAAAATCTGTGTTTCTTTTCAACTGTATTGATAAAAAAAATTTGAATTTTTCTTGAATTACCGTACTTTATTTATAACAGTATATGTAGTTTTCATTCACGTTTCCTTTATGTGCATGCATGCACCGCAAAAAACATGCATACAGCACTAGAAAATTTGTCATATGTATTTTTTTTTTCATGGGCTCATTTATGCCACTGTTGTAGTGGTGTTGTACCAAGCAAGATGCAATATGTTGCGGTACCACTAATTATAAATGGTACCCTAAGGCCTCACACACTGGGCATTTAGCCCATGTGCATCAGATGCCAGCGTTTTCAGGGTGCCAGAGAGGCACAGGTGCAGCATCCGGCACCTATGCCAGCATCCTGTCAAAATCTATAATTTATAAAAGAAAAAGAAAAGAAAAATCTATGACAGGCTAAAATATGCAGCATCTGGATGCTGTACTGAGAGCTACTTGTGCATAGGGCCATATACTTTTAGAGATATATGCCCGGAATGCAGAATGCAGGGCTAGGCATTGCACCTGTGCCTCCTGGCTGTCCAAAAAACAGGATTTGGCACACAGGGGCTAAAAGCCCTGTGTGCATGTAGCCCTATGCATCTACAGAACACAACTAATGCCGCGAACACACGGCCAGACTTGCCAACGGGCTAAACTAAACAGCATTTCCAATGGAAAGATTTAGAACATGTTCTATATCTGAGTCCGTCGGAAATGCTGACAGAAAAAGTCAGATGGGGCATACACACGGTCAGAATGTCCGACCGAAAGTTCCCATCGGGCTTTTTCTGTCGGGAAGTCCGGCCATGTGTATGCAGCATAAGATACCATGTATCGAAAAGTATGTTGCATTGCGGTTTAAAATATGTAGATTTTTTTTCTATGTTGGGGACTATTTAAAGTGGTACTAAAGGCAAATGTATTACTTTAATGTATTCTCTGCAGTAAGGTAAAAAATAAAAAAATTAAAAAAAAAAAAACGTTTTACTCCCCTCTGTCAATAAACAATTACCTGGCTCCATGGGAGAGATTCAATGCAGTCTCTGGCTCCAGCACGGCTCCCCTCACTTCCTGCTCTCACAGGAGAAACTGAGGGCAGATGAGCCTTAGGCTACTCCTGTCATTAGACAAACTTCTGTAATGTGGGAGTGGGGGCGTGGCTTACCAGTGATGTCTGTGTCTATGGACACACACAGCCCGGCTCAGGACCCAACAGCAGCATGCATGGGTGCCTTCTGAGCACCCGACTTGCTACAGGTGGCAATTGGTCACCTGAATAGGTGTTCTTGTTGAAAGATTTACCCTCACCTCCCCTTAACTTTCTGTTTTGGTGACAAAGTTCAGAACTGATACGGGGTGAACCTCCTGAGTGGCGATACAGAGCTATACAAATTTTACAGAGTGTCTAACCTTCCTGCTCTATTCACAACAACTTTTGCCTTAAAGGGGTTGTAAACCCTTGAGATTTTTCACCTTAATGCATTAAGGTGAAAACGGTTCTGTAGTGCAGCAGCCTCCCAGAGCCCCCCCTTTTTCTTACCTGAACCCGATCGTTCCATCAGCAGCTCCAGCCGTGTCTCGGGTCCTCATTGGATAGACTGATAGCAGCCATTGGCTCCCGCTGCTGTCAATCAAATCCAGAGACACAGGAGCCGGGGGCCGGGGCCAAGTTCTGCTGTCTGTGTCAATGGACCTCGCACGGGTGCCCCCATGGAATGCGGGTGGCTGACGGGGCACTCGATGCAGGGAGGAGCCAGGAGCACTGCGGGGGGACCCCAGAAGAGGAGGATTGAGGCCACTCTGTGCAAAACACTTGCACAGAAGGAAGTATGACATGTTTGTTTTTTTTTAAACAAACCTTTACAAACCCTTTAAAATAACCTATGACCTATGCCGTGTGAAATATGTAGTCAGGAATTCTGATCCATATATTTATTCCAGCTCAGTGACTCAATATGTATTGAACCGAGAGGACCATCATGACAGACAATCAGCATTTCTAGAAACAGAGGTCAGAGATGAATGAGAAGTCAACAATAAAAGGATAAAATTTACACAATAAAGAATTTTCCTATGAAGCAGGAAAAAAAAAAAAAATGTAATTCTGTAAAAAAAAAAATGTAATTCTGTAAATTAAACCAAGCAAGCAGTAAAAAAAAAAAAAAAATTGACAAAGTTTGTATAGTGTAGTGGAATTATACAACCTAGTGGGGAAAAAGGTGAAAAGAAAAATTAAATAGAATACCAATATTTAAACCACGGGAACTCATTAAAATCGAATAATAGGGCACTTAGTATAGAGGAGAGCGATATTCAAATTATACACACCGAAAGACATTCAATTTCCAGCCACAATACGCTTCATTGTAATCAGGAATTGATTAAATAACAACCTTGGCTAAGTAATTATGATCCCACATGGAAAGATTCTCTTGTTATTTCTGAGGTCTTTTCACTCCAGGTAATGTGGAAACACCGTACAGGAGGAAACAGGGCAAGGACAAGGCTCCTATAGCAGTCCATAACGTATTGCCACCAGTACAAGTTGGAGTGCAATAAAGGCTACTTTCACACTGGTTCGCATCAAAACTGCCTGTAAAACGCCTATGTATTTAAGGAGAGGTGCGTTTTTTAAAGGACGTGACACAAACGCTTAGCGAGTGCGTTTTTGAGGCGGTTCCTATTCATTTCAATGGGGAGGAGTGTTTTTTTGGTGCAGATTCTTTAATTCACCAAACATGCTCCAAAAATGCGGCAAGCAGGATTTTTTTATGCTGCAACAGAAACGCAATGCCCCAGTGTGTAAACATGCTTTGAATTTAAAGGGAAGCATTTTTCTTGAGCTTTTCGGGCGCTTTAATAACACAAAAGCACTTCAAAAACTCCTCAGTATGTTTATTTTTATTGTCTTATTTAATGTTATTTATTTTCATTCAATTATTGCTTTTGAGCAGAAAAACCATCAAAAACATGTGACAAAAACACTAAAACACTCAAATCAAGCTTTTCCATGCATTTCTATGGAACAATTTTTTTTTTTTTTTTTTATACGCACCAATCTGCTCAATTTGAACTTCATAGAGAATTTAATTTCTCTCCTCCAGCATTTTGGAGCTTCAAGCTACAAAGTGCTGAGGTGTGAATGTGGTCTAAGAGATTGAAGATCCATCTGTGTTTGCTAGATATACACAATGTTGGGACATCTGGCTATACACGCACATAAACTTTAATGTTTTAGTCCGTAGGGTTCAATATTGAGTTGGCCCACCCTTTGCAACTAGAACAGCTTCAACTCTTCTGGGAAGGCTGTCCACAAGGTTTAGGAGTGTGTCTATGGGAATGTTTGACCATTTTTCCAGAAGCACATTTGTGAGGTCAGGCACTGATGTGGACGAGAAGGCCTGGCTCACAGTCTCTGCTCTAATTAATCCCAAAGGTGTTCTATCGGGTTGAGGTCAGGACTCTGTGCAGGCCAGTCAAGTTCCTCCACCCCAAAATCCATGTCTTTATGAACCTTGCTTTGTGTACTGGTGCGCAGTCATTTTGGAACAGGAAAGGGCCGTCCCCAAACTGTTCCCACAAAGTTGGGAGCATTAAATTGTCCAAAATGTCTTGGTATGCCGACACCTTAAGAGTTCCCTTCACTGGAACTAAGGAGCCAAGCCCAACCCCTGAAAAACAACCCCACACCATAATCCCCCCTCCAGCAAATGTTTTGGACCAGTCCACAAGCAAGGTCCATAAAGACATGGATGAGCGAGTTTGGGGCGAAGGAACTTGACTGGCCTGCACTGACCTCAACCCGATAGAACACCTTTGGAGTGAATTAGAGCAGAGACTGCATGCCAGGCCTTCTTGTCCAACATCAGTGCCTGACCTCACAAATGTGCTTCTGGAAGAATGGTCAAACATTCCCATAGACACACTCCTAAACCTTGTGGACAGCCTTCCCAGAAGATTCAAAGCTGCTATAGCTGCACAGGGTGGGCCAACTCAATATTGAACCCTACAGACTAAAGCCTCGTACACACGATCAGATTTTCGGATGTCCGTTTGTCCGTTTTTTTTTGTTGCATGCTAGTCTCATGTCAAAAATGAAGAGGTTACTCGCCATCCGAAAATTCTCTTACGACAGAATACATCTTCAAAAGGGACGTAATGTGTTGACTAGTTTTGTATGTATTCTTTAGTTTCTGAGCATGCCTAGTCTTGCTCTTACCATTGTTTTCGTACGAAAACTGTACTCGATCAACAAAAAATTTATAGTTTGCATATCCAGCTTTTGTCGGACGAAAAACCAGAATCAGCTGTCGAAACCACCATACTAACGAGCCGAAAATCGTCAGACGAAATTTTACTTTCGATTTTCGTATCGTGTGTATGGGCCTTTATACTGGGATGCTATTAACCACTTGCCGACCGCCGCACGTTCAAACTTTGGCGGCGGATATTGTTATGGCAGCAGCTAGCTTCCATAACCCCAGTATCCCCACTTTCGTGCGGCGGTCAGCTTTAAGATAAAAGTGGTCTCTGCGGCGGATTTGCCGCAAGATCACTTATCGGTGGCGGGAGAGGCCCCTCTCCCGCCGTGATCCAGTACCCCCCGCCGCTTACCGGAGCCGTCGGATGCGGCAGAGGCGATCGCATCTGTCTCCCTTCTGTGCCTGGAAACGAGTGAGGCTAAGATGGCGCCCACTCATCTCCATGATACTGCTGGGCGAAAGCGACGTCAAAATGTCACTTCCGCCCATACGTCTTAAAAAGGCACATTTTTTTCAATGTCATTTTTGTAAATTACTTTTTTTTGTTGCATTTTATTGTAAATATGAGATCTGAGGTCTTTTTGACCCCAGATCTCATATTTAAGAGGTCCCATCATGCTTTTTTCTATTACAAGGGATGTTTACATCCCTTGTAATATGAATAAAAGTGACAATTTTTTTTTTTTAAACTGTGTAAAAATAAATAAAATCATGTAAAATAATTTTTTTTTTTTTTTTTTTTTTAAAACCCCCGTCCCGACGAGCTTGCGCGCAGAAGCAAACGCATGCGTGAGTAGCTCCCGCATATGAAAACGGTGGTCAAACCACACGTGAGGTATCGCCGCGACCGGTAGAGCAAGAGCAATAATTCTAGCCCTAGACCTCCTCTAACGCAAAACATGCAACCTGTAGAATTTTTTTTAAACGTCGCCTATGGAGATTGAGGGTAAAAGTTTGACGCCATTCCACGAGCGGGCGCAATTTTGAAGCGTGACATGTTTGGTATCAATTTACTTGGTGTAACATTATATTTCACAATATAAAAAAAAATTGGGCTAACTTTACTGTTATCTTATTTTTTTATTCAAAAAAGTGATTTTTTTTTCCAAAAAAAGTGCGCTTATAAAGACCGCTGCGCAAATACGGTGCAAAAAAAAGTATTGCATTGACTGCCATTTTATTCTCTAGGGTGTTAGAAAAAAAACAATATATAATGTTTGGGGGTTCTAAGTAATTTTATAGCAAAAAAAAACATGTAAACACCTAAAATCCAAAACGAGGCTGGTCCTTAAGTGGTTAAAGCTCATGTGTGTGTAAAGGTAGGTGTCCCAATACTTTTGACAAGTGTATATTAGGGATCGACCGATTATCGGTGGAGCCGATATTCACTTTTTTGAAGAATCGGTCACAAAACTTAAACAAAAGCAATATATTACCAATATATATTGCGTTTTACCGGGGTGATGCTTGCAGCTGCATGCATCACCCCAGTACCGTTCTTAAGGCTCGGTTCACACTGGGGCGACTTGTCAGGCGACCTAGTCGCCTGACAAGTCGCCTCCCGTTCTGTGCTATGGAACCGTTCTAATTGGAGCGACGCAAGTCGCTCCGACTTAGAAAAAGGTTCCTGTATTACTTTGGGGGCGACTTGGGGCGACTTGCATAGACTTCTATGCAGAAGTCGTCTCGCAAGTCGCCCCGGCAGTCGTTTGCAGGTCGCCTCGCTGAGGCGACCTGCAAGTCGTGCCGCCCATGTGTGAACCGAGCCTTAGAGCGGGCGGTCGGCTTTATTGTAACAACCCCCGATGTAGCTCAGCAGCCCCCCCCCCACCCCCGGCTCTCCCGTCCGAAAGGCCTGAGGCTGGCCGAAGATCCAAACAAAGCCAATGCTTCGTTCAGGTCTCGGTTCTAGTAACCCGGAAGCGATGTCATGACATCACTTCCTGGATTACTGGCATCTTAAAGGCACCAGTTTTAAAAAAATATAAAGTATTCAAAAACGCCTTTCTTGATGTCATAGAATACGTTCAAGTGCAGAGGAGGGGTTTGGGGTCTTATAGACCCTCGATCCCTCCATAAAGAGTACCTGTCACTGCCTATTAACTGTCACAAGGGATGTTTACATTCCGTGTGACAGCAATAACAGTCATAAAAAATAAAATAAAAAAGGTGTAAACATTTTTATTTTTTTTAAATGTACAGAATATCGGCAGACAAAATCGGCTATCAGCCTGAGAGGTGGCCGAAATATCGGTATCTTATCGGCACCGAAAAATAATATCAGTCGATCCCTAGGGTGTATGAAAAAGTATTTCATTATTTCCTATACAGCCAAATCTGAAAGGTTCTCTGTAATGCTGTACTGAATAACCCTGGTATGGTTTAAAGGGTTTTTTTGGTTGCACAGAGAATACAACATTTAATGACTCTTTATGGAATTACTGAAGAGAACAAAAGGGGCTCATTGTTTTATGTGGAGTTTACAACCCTGTATAGTTAAGTTCTGGTACTCTTTCAGCAATGCTGAAAACCACATAACAATGAAGTAGCATACACAAAACCAGCATTAGAAAAACAAAACAGCTGCAATAAAAAAAAAGGACAGTTCTCACGGTGTTTGAGGGCGCCTTCATACTAATGCGATCTGCGGCAGAACCTTTGACATTATTTTTGTTGCTGTTCTAACCTTTGTGTCCCTATGATGCCATGTCTTATATAGGTGTCACAGGGACAAAAAGTAAGGCTGCATTCACATTTGAGCTGAGCTTCTTTGGTCATTTTGCAGGTGTTTTTGAGCAATTTTTTTTTATTAGTCTGAGGCTTGAGTTTTTTTTTACATTATTTTGTACCAAAGGAAGATTACTGGGGCCAAAAACACTTGAAAATTCAAGCGACACTACACTCAGATATGAACACACACAACTGAAAGCCAAGGGATTTTTTGTTGTGGAGTTTTTTGAGCCACAAGCTAAAAAACACAAAAATGTGTCTAAAGCTGGATATTCACTATACAATTTTCTTTAGATTTTTTTTCCTTTAGATTTACCAAAACCATATAATATGAGGCCAAACCTTAACAGTTTAAATGTGTATGCAATCAGGCAGGCCCTTGCACTACATGGTTTTGGTAAATCTAAAGGAAATCAAATAACAAAAGTTGTATAGTGTGTATCCAGCTTAAGAGTAATTTTATCTGTGAAGTTAGACAGAAATTTTAACTCTACACAAAAAAAGCCACAATGACTTTGCGTTTATACCGGTCATATGCTACAACACAAAACAGATAAGAGTTCAAAGCAAATTTAAAGCCAAAAGCAAAAGTATAATATACTGCAGAAAAATACTATACTAGATGTGGTGGCTGCATTCGTTATCTTTTTTAGACTCCCCCCCTCCATTTCACCTGGTGATCCAGCCAGTACGATTGTTGTTTTTCAGCTACCTTTACCAGACTATGCTGTCCAGCAAAAGTGGCATTTATAGGGTTCAGACAAGCCATTTAAAAACTAACAGGGGAGTTTACAATGATCAGATTTTATTTGTTTAGGTAAAACGGTTATCCCTAAAGGAAAAAAGAAACTGTTGCTGTAACTGCGTTAGCTTCAATTTGTTAGTCAGGTTCATATAAATCTGCTAAGGTATCTAACCTTAGGCGTATAGCTTTGCTGTGCACCCCTGGACAAAACAAGTAGTTAACCCGTGCAGTGCAGGCAAAGACCCACTACAAGGGATTTTTTTTTTTCCTGGAGCTCTGCTTTAATCACTTAACGACCAACAACATACCCGTATGTCGCTGGACTTTCAATGGTTATACCGGGATGATGCGTGCAGACACAGGCATCATCCTGGTACTGTTTTTTTAGAGCCAGAGGTCGGCTCTCTTGTAATAGCAATCAGAGCAGCTATCTAGCTGCTCGACTGCTATTACAGCAGCAGGAGAGGATTTCCAACCTCCCCACATCCTGTGGCTTGCTTGGTCCCAACAGGAGACCTGGGCGACCAGTCGGCATGTCCACTGGCCGGCCAGCCAGCCAGACATAGCTGGGATTGGCTTTGATCGGCTGTTTGGTACGGTAAGCTGGAAGCAATGCCATCACTTCCAGTTTATCCAGATATCAACAGCGCCATTTTTTAAAAAAATTAAAGCATTCAAAAAACACAGATCTTGGTGATTTGAATGATTTTAAGGGCAGAGAAAAGGTTTTGGGTCTTATAGACCCCAGATCCCTCCATAAAGAGTACCTGCCACAAAGGATGTTTACATTCCTTGTGACAGCAATAAAAAAAAAAAAAATGTAAAGCTACAGTGTAAAAATAATACAAAAATATATAAAAAATTATTAATTAACAAAAAAACAAAAAAAAATTTAAAGTGCCCCTGTCCCTTCAGGCTAGCACGCAAAGGCAAACCGCTGTGCAAATACCAAGTGGCATAAAAATTTGTAACACCCACCAATTTATTCTCTAGGGCTTCAGCTAATTCAGCCACCATATTTAAGGATTGGCAAGTTGCAGTATAATACATTTTGTTTTTTGGGTTTAGATAGGCTTTAACAATATACATCAGAACTTTGTGCAAAAGTTAAAAATCTAACTGTTAGCAATTATCTACTATAATATTCAAATCCAATTACTATGTAATGCAAAACAAAGAACCTGCTTGTTTGCAATTTTTTGAGCAAGGCCCTGTCCCCAGAGCTTACAGTCTAAGGGTTTTACCATATATGAAGGGCCTGCTGTACCTGCGGGACACAGAAAAAAGGTCCCTGAGCCTTTCTAAAACTGCAGCCTCGGGGAAATGGCTTTTGCACTCTGATTTTCAGCACCTGCAAATGCAATGAGTGTTTAGATGTGTGGGGGTGCCATTAAGAATGAATAGCAGCCCCGCATGTCTGTAAAAGAGCAGTGTGTTGTAGTTGCGGGAAGAGGTACGATTCCCGTACCTGCAACCATCCGCACAAGTGTGAACCAAAGAGTATAATTGGACCCTGTCTCCAGGAGCTTACAGTCTATGGGTATAATGGAACACTGTTCCCAGGGCCTTACCATCCAGAATTACGGGGGGTCCCTGTACCCAGGAGCTTACAATCTAGAGGTAGAATAGGTCTCTATACCAATCACTTTATAATCTAGAGGTGCGTGTCTCTTGCAAACAAACCATGGAGGGTTTCAGCCTAGTAAATGATTTAAAAAGCAACCCTAATTTGGTCTTGTCCCCCAGGCCACGCACATTCAAGGACAACAGAAGCACACTTTTTTGTAGATTATCTGACATAATTCAAGATAACATTAAATCAAAGGGAATCCAATGGGTCACAATCTAGAGGTGTATTAGGTCCCAATACCCATGAGCTTACAATCTAGAGGTGTAATAAGTCCCTATACCTATGAACTTACAATCTTGAGGTGTAATAGGGCCTTATACACATGAGCTTACAATCTAGAGGTGTAATAGATCCCAATGAGCTCACAATCTAGAGGTGTAATAGATCCCAATGAGCTTACAATCTAGAGGTGTAATAGATCCCAATGAGCTCACAATCTAGAGGTGTAATATATCCCAATGTGCTTACAATCTAGGAGGTGTAATAGGTCCCTGTTCACATGAGCTTACAATCTAGGAAGTGTAATAGGTCCCTGTACACATGAGCTTACAATCTAGGAGGTGTAATAGGTCCCTGTACACATGAGCTTACAATCTAGGAGGTGTAATAGGTCCCCGTTCACATGAGCTTACAATCTAGGAAGTGTAATAGGTCCCTGTACACATGAGCTTACAATCTAGGAGGTGTAATAGGTCCCTGTACACATGAGCTTACAATCTAGGAGGTGTAATAGGTCCCCGTTCACATGAGCTTACAATCTAGGAGGTGTAATAGGTCCCTAGACCCAAGTATGTTAAAGCTAGCAGTAGTTAAATAAGAATATTTTGCAAACTATTTTTTCCCATTTGCCCTTTTAAAATACAAACACACAATCTCTGTTTCATCACAATTCATTTTTAAAGTCTTCCTCCTCCACAATACAGGTATAATGTCCCCTGACTTGTAGCAGCCCCATCCTCTCTGCTCCTCATCATCTGGAGACAGTACTACATGCAGGGTGCTTACCTCCTTCTCAGATGTCAGTCCTCAGGGTGTCCACACTCTATTATTTCTGTCTGACCTTCCACAACATAGAGATCCTATTCTTGAGAAGCATAACAATCCTTACCATCTGTACTCCACACTGCTTCCGGGTCTCCGGTCACATGACCAGTGACGTACAGGTCGTCTAATTCTGGTTCAGATGATCGTCGGCAAGGTACTGATCGGTATATATTAGAATGGGATTGTTGAGAAAAGGGGGAGGAGAGGAGCGACAGACGTCACACGATGGATTACATGGAAGGGTGAAAGGACTCGGCACGGTGTGCTGGATTGTCAGGAGGTTACAGTGCTTTAGGTTTGTTATATCAGTGGAGAAGGCCACAGGAATAGCAGCTGTGTTAGACCCCCATACACACTATTAGATTTTCTGCAGATTTTTGTCTTCAGATTTACCAAAACTATATAAGGGCCTGCTGATTGCATACAAATTGAAACTTTTAAGGTTTGATCTCATAATATATGGTTTTGGTAAATCTGAAGACAAAAATCTGCAGAAAATCTAATAGTGTGTATTGGGCACTGTAGTCACCAGATGGAAGATGGGTGCCCAAGAGAAGATGTGGTGCACTGTGGGGTGCCAAAGAGAAGATGAGATGCACTGGCGGCACCAGAGGGAAGATGGGGTGCACTGTGGGGTGCCAAAGAGAAGAGGAGGTGCACTGTAGGCACTAGAGGGAAGATGGGGTGCCAAAGAGAAGAGGAGGTGCATTGTAGGCACTAGAGGGAAGATGGGATGCACTGTGGGGTGCCAAAGAGAAGAGGAGGTGCACTGTAGGCACTAGAGGGAAGATGGGGTGGCACTGTGGGGTGCCAAAGAGAAGAGGAGGTGCACTGTAGGCACTAGAGGGAAGATGGGGTGCCAAAGAGAAGAGGAGGTGCATTGTAGGCACTAGAGGGAAGATGGGATGCACTGTGGGGTGCCAAAGAGAAGAGGAGGTGTACTGTAGGCACCAGAGGGAAGGTGGGGTGCCAAAGAGAAGATGAGGTGCACTGTAGGCACTAGAGGGAAGATGGGGTGCACTGTGGGGTGCCAAAGAGAAGAGGAGGTGCACTGTAGGCACTAGAGGGAAGATGGGGTGCCAAAGAGAAGAGGAGGTGCACTGTAGGCACTAGAGGGAAGATGGGGTGCCAAAGAGAAGAGGAGGTGTACTGTAGGCACTAGAGGGAAGATGGGGTTTACTGTGGAGTACCAAAGAGAAGATGAGGTGCACTGTAGGCACTAGAGGGAAGATGGGGTGACAAAGAAGATTAGGTGCACTGTAGGCACTAGAGGGAAGATGGGGTGCACTGTGGGGTGCCAAAGAGAAGATGAGGTGTACTGTAGGCACCAGAGGGAAGATGGGGTGCCAAAGAGAAGATGAGGTGTACTGTAGGCACCAGAGGGAAGATGGGGTGCCAAAGAGAAGATGAGGTGTACTGTAGGCACCAGAGGGAAGATGGGGTGCCAAAGAGAAGATGAGGTGTACTGTAGGCACCAGAGGGAAGATGGGGTGCCAAAGAGAAGATGAGGTGTACTGTAGGCACCAGAGGGAAGATGGGGTGCCAAAGAGAAGATGAGGTGTACTGTAGGCACCAGAGGGAAGATGGGCTGCACTGTTGGGTGCCAAAGAGAAGATGAGGTGTACTGTAGGCACCAGAGGGAAGATGGGGTGCACTGTGGGGTGCCAAAGATGATGTGCACTGTGGGCACCAGATGGGTGCCAGAGAGAATGTGGCCTGTACTGTGGGTGCCAGTGGGAAGATGGGGTGCCAAAGAGAATATGATGTGCACTGTGGGGTATACAAGAGTGCATGGGGAGCACTGTAAAATTTTACAGAGCACATGGGGTTCACTGTGGGGTATAGGTATGCAAAAAAGGACATGGGGTGCACTGTGATGTATAGGAAATGTGCATGAGAGGGCTATTGGCTACACCATGGGGTGCAGAGAGACATGGGTTGCACTGTGGGGCATAGGAATGTACATAGAAAGGGCAGAAGGTACATTGATGGGTAAAAAAAGAGGACATGGGGTGCACTGTAGGGGATCAGAAGAGGACATGGTGTATCAAAGTGTACATGGAAGGCATGGGGTATACTTGAGGTGCAGGAGATTTCTAACAATGCCACCCCCACAAAGCTTAGTGGTTCCTCCCCCTGGCTTTTATGTCACTTGAGTGAGCAAAGGGACCAAGGAGGTTGGCTCTCTGAGAAGTTTCAGTTTCCCAGTGGACTTAAAGTGGTTGTAAACCCTCACATATACCCAGTGAAGTGACTGGCCTCGGGTGATACAGAGATGAAACAAATCCTCCTACATAGGTTGTACCTGTTTATCTGCAGTCCTCTATTCTATACATCCAAAGTTCTGCTTTATAAAGCTTGTCTGAGTTCAGAAAAAAGGGGCTGAGACCTAAAGTTACATTCTGCAGAGTTCAGTAAGGTAAACTCTGAGAGCTGATTGGATGGAAGAGACCCCCCCCCCTTTCACACAGGAACAGAGCTGAGGCTGTCAATCAGCTGTAGCTCCCTCCCCTGTCACCATTTCTCTCTTGGTGTCAGGAATACTTGTCAGAAGTGATTCATGCTGATAGTGACACTTAAGGCTCCTACTATCAAAAAATTGTGCAAATGTTTTCGTTCGAGGAACGATCGTACGATTGTCTGATAGTGTGTACACAGCTTTCAACAGCCGATTCTGACTTTCCAAACTAAAATTTCCAAAGGGACAAACTCCAAATTTTTTTTCGTACACAAACCAAACGATTTTTGTTTAAAGCGGGGGTCCACCTATCTATCGTTTTTTTTTTTTTTTTTTTTTTTTTTTTTGAGTTAATTCACAAACTTTTCTTCTCAGCATTACATACTCACATATTGTGTGTAATATGTCCTCCTGTGTCAGATTTCGTCGGAAAGAATAACTTATATTATTCACTGCAGGCGGTTTCCATCTTCATTGTGGGCATTTGAAGCCCACAAGCATTTATTTCCTGGATGTGGTGAATGCTGTGCTCCCAGCATTCACCGCTCGTTCCCGCACATGCTCAGTGGCATCCTGGGAAACCTGAGACTAGCTCCCAGGAGTCTGAGAGAGGCTAGAAACACGCCTACTCCCACGGGAGGAGAACCAGGAAGTGCAAAGAAGAATAGAAAAATAAAAGGTAATTACGGCGATTTAAAATTTTTTAAACGGCATGTCAGCATCTAGGCAAGGAAGAGAATACATACAGATATTGTTCAAAATTTGGGTGGAACCCCGCTTTAATCTGTACCGTTTTCGTACGATTTGAATATGCTTTGTTCATATTTCATGTCTGAGGCTTACAACCACTTTAAGGCCTGTCACACGGGGCGGATCTGTTGGATGAACTCCACTAGCTCAGCGAGGGATCACTCCGTTGATCCCCACTGAGCAGGCAGATGACAGGTCTGCCTCTGCTCACTGTGCAGGGAGGGACCTGTCAGAGCCCCGCTGTCCTCTATGGGGAGATCGGATGAAAACAGACTGTCCGTTTTAATCTGATCCTCTGGACGGATGGCGAACGTATCACCATCGGTCTGTTTTAAGCGGATCTTATCGGATCGGATGGCAGGTGGGTGTCAGCGGACACATCTCCACTGACATCTGCCTGCCCATAGAAGTCAATGGGTGGCCTACTCAGATCCACCTGAAAAACGGAGAGGCGGATCTGAGCGGGCCAATCTTGTGAAATGGGCCTAAAGCAGAACTAGAACATTCAATTTTAACTGTTTCAAAAAAAGAGTTACATTTCTCGTCACGTTTGCTGTCACATTTGTTGTGCTCTCAACCAGACTGTCCCCACACCCTTTTGCTCATCTGTTTTTGATTCTAGAGGCATATCATTTTCAGACAATACTAAGCTAAGCAGGGCAATAATTTCTACGCAGGATGTGGAAACCTTGCAAGAAGATCTGAACAAATTAATGGGGTGGGCAACTACATGGCAAATGAGGTTTAATATAGAAAAATGTAAAATAATGCATTTGGGTGGCAAAAATATGAATGCTATCTATACACTGGGGGGAGAACCTCTGGGGGAATCTAGGATGGAAAAGGACCTGGGGGTCCTAGCAGATGATAGGCTCAGCAATGGCATGCAATGCCAAGCTGCTTCTAACAAAGCAAACAGAATATTGGCATGCATTAAAAAAGGGATTAACTCCAGAGATAAAATGATAATTCTCCCACTCTACAAGACTCTGGTCCGGCCGCACCTAGAGTATGCTGTCCAGTTCTGGGCACCAGTCCTCTGGAAGGATGTACTGGAAATGGAGCGAGTACAAAGAAGGGTAACAAAGCTAATAAAGGGTCTGGAGGATATTAGTTATGAAGAAAGGTTGCGAACGCTGAACTTATTCTCTCTGGAGAAGAGACGCTTGAGAGGGGATGATTTCAATTTACAAATACAATACTGGTGGACCCCATAATAGGATTAAAACTTTTGCGCGGAAGGGAGTTTGAGACGACATGTGGCCACTCATTAAAATGAGAAGAAAAGAGGTTTAACCTTAAATTACGTAGAGGGTTCTTTACTGTAAGAGCGGCAAGGATGTGGAATTCCCTTCCACAGGCAGTGGTCTCAGTGGGGGGCATTGATAGTGTCAAAAAAACTATTAGATAAGCACCCGAATGACCACAACATACAGCGATATACAATGTAATACTGACATATAATCACACATATGGGAGCTGATTTACTAAGAAGGCGGCACTGCACTAGTTCATACATTAATTGGTTCGCCGGAAAAGTCATTAATTGAACATGCGAACCAGCACACATTGAAGCGCAAATAACGATAATAAATACCCGCATAGGTAAACTGCACCTGCTGCTAGGGTGACTGCTGTTTTCTCATTAATAGTGCACGCCCAATACAATTGGTTAATTTCATCTCATTGGAAGTGTCTTGTTAGGCAATTAGTAGGTGTACTCAGTTAATTAACCATTTTGATGCTAATCTCATTCCTATTATATCTAATAGATCTTTGAAATGTGTTTTTTTTTTTTTTTTTTTTTTTTCTTTTTTTTTTTTTTTTTTTCTTTTTTTACCCAAATCTTTCAATACATTACAAAGAACAGCAAAGTGTTTCAAAACCCAATAAATTAATATTTTCAGGTTTTGATCTTTGAAGGTGACCATACCCTGCAATCAGTTAGATCTTAAATAAATTAGATTTAGTACAAGAGCCTGTTTGATTTCCTATAATTTGAATTGTTCAATTGCGTCTTCCTATTGCCTATTTTGCCTAAAGAGCGAGTTGTACAGAGATTGGCCAATCAGATTGCATAGTGCATGACCTGCTTAAGTGCCAAATTTGGAATGTAGATGTGCCATGACCAACTTGTATTTTCCCAACGATATTTCTTGGGCATTTTACAAACCACCTTTTTTCAAGACATGCCAGAGTGATCAGGAATCTTCAAACTACGGCTCTCCAGCTGTTGCGGAACTACACATCCCATGAGGCATTGTAAAACTCTGAAATTCACAGACATGACTAGGCATGATGGGAATTGTAGTTCCTGAACAACTAGAGGGCCGTAGTTTGAAAACCCTGTGCTAGACCATTATTATGCCTCCAGAATTGGGAGTGTGGCATCTACCCAACTTCTCTCTGCTGGTGGACACAAGAACCTACATCTATAGACACACACACAGAAGCAGGAAGCAATATATATTGGCCCGGAAGTGACTCTACACAGGAAGTAGGTGTGTGTTTTGAGGCCAAATCATTTAGACATACACACATGACCCACACAAAAACCACCCCATGTAAAAAATAAATATAAAATTATCTTAATTCGTCAGGCATCCTGCGTGACTCCGAAACATTGCACCTTTCTTGTGTTGTGATCATGCAATAAACCACCCGTTTGGACGCCACTTTGTGCCAATCCTTGGTGTGCTGGCAAATATCTACGTTCTGATAGGGTGAAGACACCTCCCAAATTTTGCCAGTTTCTCCTTCAAATTTATTCACTGCCTGTCACATAGCCAAACAGGAAGTGAGGGTAAAACCCTACCAATGTCTTTCCTTGGGGACACACAGGTCAAGCTAAAAATAGTTTCCCCATTAGGAAATTGCACTCTAGCATTTTGCTCAGTACACCCCAAATTATTATTTTTTTTAACAGAAAAGTTAGTGATGCTGGAAATTGTAAGATCTAGGGTGGGCAACAGAGTGAGGTGTTACCCGATACCAATATAGTTCAGCTTGGGAAGTGTAAGCGGGGGGGGGTCTATGAGGGTCCAGGAGGTGTCGGGATCGCACCTTGCTTAGGCCTTATCAGTAGTCAGTCTTTATTCTTTGGGGTAGGAACAAGTTGAGGGGACGAGGTATCAACCCACAGGGGTAGGGGGGAGGAAGGGGGCCAATAGGGGAAGGTACGCGAGTCTTGATTATGAAGACAAGAGCATATCGGCGGTCCTTAGGGGGTCTAATTTAGCTAAGCGTGGTCGGCCTTTCCTAAATTTGTAGCAAAGGAGCAGAGACTTATCTCATAGTCATGGGAGGTCACTGTCATCCTATCCATCATCACTCACACCACTATACAGTGAGCGACCTAGCAGTTACCCTTGAGTTACAGACTGTCAAATATTCGGGGACATTTGCGGCCCATATACGTTAACTTGTACAGAGTTCACTAGTGTACACTACACCCCAAATTATTAGGTATCTTGGACTTTGGGGTTTATTTACTAAACTTTGCACTACAAGTGCAGTTGCTGGAGGTCCAAGGGGGACATGCAAGATAAAAAAGCATCTTTGCTTCTACTTGATTGGATAATAAAATCACCAGTGCTTCCCCTCAGATTTAGAGTGAGTACACTTATTGCGGAGTGGATTTGCTTTTAATAAACCCCAAAATACCTAATAATTTGGGGTGTACACAAAGTGCTAGAGTGCAATTTGCCTAATGGGGACACTAGTTAGACCTGTGTGTCCAAGGAAAGACATTGGTAGGGTTTTACCCTCACTTCCTGTTTGGCTATGTGACAGGAAGTGAAGCCAGCTTTCAGAAAAGGGACACAAAGCCCAACCTAAAAAAGACAAGTAGGGGTTCTAACACTCACTTGGTTTCCCTCAAATGCCCACAATTAGAATAGGATTGTCTTGAGCTAGATTTGAGCTCAGTGCTCTAAATCGGTGGTTCTCAACCCTGTCCTCAAGTACCCCTAACAGGTCATGTTTGCAGGTTTACCTTCATCTTGCACAGGTGCTTTAAATCAGAGTCAATAGCTTGGTATTTTGGACAGCTATTTAGTGAAGATAAATTCCCAAAACATGTCCTGTTGGGGGTACTTGAGGACTGAGGCTGAGAACCACTGCGCTAAAATGGAAAATTGAGTACTTACCTCTCTGTAATCCATGGCAGCATATGCTACCATGAAGGCACCAGGAAAGTGGCTTTTAGGCCAGGTTCACACTGGTGCGACAAACGCTCTGACATTGGGAGCTCATGTCGCATGATGTGTGAAAATCAATGGTTTCCCTAAGGGAGCCGCCTTAACTGGTCCGGTACATATCAGCCGACTTTGAAAATGCTCCCTGCCTAGTTAAGCTGCAGCTGGGAAATTGCATGAAAATGGTTTACAGGGGTCGGGGGGTGGGGAGAGAGTTAAAAAGGACTGCACCCACAGACAGCCTCTTAAGAATTTAAACATTTAGTAGTCACAAAAGCTTGAGGAAGATTTTGCAAAATAATGCAGCACATTATTATTATGCGCCACTTTACCGTTGTTTTAGCGGCGCTATTTGGCCACTAGCGGAACGGTTTTAACACACCCCACCCCACCTCCCCCGCGCGCTAGCGCCCAAAAAGCAGTTAAATCCACCTGCAAAACGCCGCTGCAGCGGCGCTTTGCCGTCACTGTCCCATTGTTTTCAATGGGCAGGAGCACTAGAATGTGAATGTGTATTCACCGCTGCAAAGAAGCTGCTGGCAGGACTTTTTGTGACACCCTGCCAGCGCAGCACCCCAGTGTGAAAGCACTTTGCTTTCACACTGGGTTTGCAGCTGAGACTTTTTTCAGGCGCTATTTTTAGCACTGTAGCGCCTGAAAAACGCCTCCAGTGCGAAAGGGGGTCTAAAACACATTTGTTTTGCAAAGACATAAAAACCCCATATAAGGGCACCCAGATTTACTCACTTGACTGACAGACAGACCTCTTTTCAGAGCAAGGTAAAGAATGCTATCTGCAACCTTTATATAACGTAGGTTTGTGTGCTATTGAGGCAATTGAAAACACATGCTCAGTCCATGAAACACACAAAATGCAAGTTCACCCAATGTAGAGACAGAACTTAAAAAGTGGGTCACCTATTAAGGATTTCCTTAAATTACTAACCCAAAAAACACACTCTCTGAGCATGCCCAGAAAAATCCAAGTGCTGTTCACACACAAAAAAAAAAAGTCCCTGAGCATGCCCAGAACAACCCAAATGCAGCTAGCACAAAATAAGCCACCTACCCTGTCCAAAAGTAAGCACATTATCCAGCATGCTACAAAATTACAGATGGGACAAACACCTCCCGGTCCAGGGGGGCAAACAAAGAGCCTAACATTGGTAAAAGTTATACAACAAATGCCATTGCAGTCTATGGGAACTGACTTGTTAATTTTGCGAGTCCCCACTTGGGTGGCTTATATTCTAGTTATTGGCCTTGGGTATGGGGGCCCACGTCCTACCCTGAGGGACATATATCAATGTCACCAATTTGTACAACCCCAAAAACGAAACAACGAGACGTGCCTTTAAAAATGCAAAATTGCTTAAAAGCTAGTAACTTGGGGGGGCTTACTCTGCCTGTAAAGTGGTGCATATGTAGCATGTGTCCAAAATGGTGCTTCAAAGATGTACATCTTAAGGGTCCTTTCACACTGGGGCGGTTTGCAGGCGCTATTGCGCTAATAATAGCGCCTGCAAACCGACCCGAAAGTGCCACTGCTTTCATTCCAGTGTGAAAGCCCCGAGGGCTTTCACACTGGAGCGATGCGCTGGCAGGACGGTAAAAAAAGTCCTGCTAGCAGCATCTTCGGAGCGGTGAAGGAGCGGAGTGTATACCGCTCTTTCACCGCCCCTGCCCATTGAAATCAATGGGACGGCGCGGCTTTACCGCCGGCAAAGCGCCTCAGCAGAGGCGCTTTGCGGTGGTTTTTAACCATTTCTCAGCCGCTAGCGGGGGGTAAAACCGCCCCACTAGCGGCCGCATACCGGCGGGAAAAGCGCCGCTTACAATAGCGGCGCTTTACCGCTGACGCCCGCCCCAGTGTGAAAGGGCTCTTAGAAAAAACTTACAAATCTACATTGGGTTAAAATCTTGCAGCTGCAAAAACATAAAATAGTGAAAAATAACACCCCAAACTAGAAAAATATTGTGCCCCTCCCACACACTAGCAAACACCTAGCCAAACACACAGCAAGCCATCCCATGAATTGATGCTTGGGGGCCGGAGGGGTTCGGGCACCCCAAAAGTCAACCACCTTGTTCCCATATTCAGGGGTACAATGCCTCTTCCACACAACCCTAGGCTGGAGTTGTGGGGGGCCGCAGACAGGGGGCTTTACGGAATGTGGAAAACCCCTTTAACCATTAGTCGACCGCTGCACAGATATATGTTGGCAGAATGGCACAGGCTGGTAAATGGGCGTACCTGTACATTCCTTTAAATTTGCCGCCTATCGCGCACGCGCCGCTGGAGCGTGCCCATGGGTCCTGCTAACTGGGTGTTCGCCGGGGGCCTGCGATTGCGGCGAGGAGAGGCAGAATGAGGAGATGCCTATGTAAACAAGGCATTTCCCTGTTCTGCCTAGCAACATGACAGGGATATACTGCTCCCTGTCATCTGGAGCATCTCTGTCATGTTGTAGTGAGTCCATCCCCCCCCAGTTAGAATCACTCCCTGGGACACACTTAACCCCTTGATCGCCCCCTAGTGTTTAACCCCTTTTCTGCCAGTGTCATTTATACAGTAATCAGTGGCTATTTGTAGCACTGATTGCTGTATAAATGACAATGGTCCCAAAATAGAGTCAAAAGTGTACGATGTGTCTGCTATAATGTCGCAGTCCCGAACCAAAAATATCGGCCTAAACTGTGGAAGAAATTTGTTTTTTTTTTATATATTTTTGGGGGATATTTAATATAGCAAAAAGTATGGATGGGTGTTAAAATATTTTTGCATTTTATGGTTCTGTATGCTTCTTCTTTGATGTCATTTTTGTTTTGTTTGTTTCATTTTGTATTAAAGCTTTTTTTAACACAAATATGTTTTTCTTGGCTTTTTTTTTTCACTATAAAAACCCTCAGGGCTAGCTCTTGGGAGTAGGAGGGCAGTGCGTGGAGATAGAAAAGTTCAGACCTCACCTGTTGTTGCCAATGCCTACTTAACCTCCAGTGCTTCTATTTTTCACTTATGTTTGTGCCTGAATATACAGTATTGTAATACTGCTCAGGCTAGGAAGCATTGGCAATTATAACGAGTTCCCATCCAGGGTTGCCACTTGCCATGTTTTGAACAGGACAGTGCAGTTTTAGACTGGGTTTCACACTGGGGCGATGTAAGACATCGCATGTGATTTGCACCGCACTGCTGTGCAAATCACATGCGATGTCTGTGCGTTGCAAATTCAACCATACAGGTTGTATGGCTAAATTTGCATCGCATTCGCACCAAAATGGTGCAGGACCCTTTTTTTGGTCCGCACTGGAATCGGATTGCATGGGTGTTCACACCTATGCGATCAGATTCCTGCACCACTGCACTAAGCGACCCGAGGGTCTGTGGGGTGGCATTAACTTTCTATTGACACCCGCAGCGGTTCGCATAGGGCAGTGTGTACTGTCTGCAAGTCCTATGCGATGCGGGAATCGGCACTGGAATCGTGCTAGTGTGAACCAGCCCTTAGAAACCACTGTCTATATTGTGTTAACAAACCAAACCTGCTTTCAATAACCCTCACCCATTTCATGTCACGCACTTCAACACCCCTGTCCCTCCTGTTCAGTATTTTTTCAGTCCAAGGGTGGCAACCCTATGTTTCCCTGCTCTATTATTGCCTACAATGTATCAGCCCTATCATATTTTCAAGGCTTCAAATTGGGTGTGATGACATCTGCACTGTGTTTAGAACAATGGGACATGTTCAAGACAAGAAACTGGTCACCTAATGCATAGGCAGCCATCTGGGGCAACTGACCCCCATAAAAACAGTGTAAGCAAATCAGAGTTCTAGTTAACAGATGCATACTGACACTGCAAAATTTGGCCTGGGCATATAGTCATCAATGACACCTTGTCACAAAAGGTTAAACTGTGGACCGATATTGTGCACACAATACATTCTAGCTTGGTTGGTGTAGGGTCTGTGAAAAGGTGCTTATTGTTGAAATCCTTTTAGCATGTTCTATGCACAGTGATCTAACAATGGGTAGAAAGAAAGAGAAAACAAAGTGCTGTTTTACTTACCCACTCTCATTGTAGCCTGCTCTGTACAGAACCACCTAGAATGGAGTACGTTAAAGGTTACCAAGTAGTATGCAGTAAGGCAAAGTGCTGTCCTCCTTGCACCCACTCCATTCTTTCAATAATTTTTATTTATTTTTTTGTACAAAAAAGAATAAACGTACCATGAAAAAGCATTTAGTGTGCTCATTAACTACATGGCTGTATAACATGAATCATATACAAGATATTCGAGTAAAACATATAAGTGTGAGGTATGACAGAAAACATTCAATTACTCAAGCGGAGACAAACAAGAGTTCCCTAAAGTAAACGTCTTTAAAGCCGCGTACACACGAGCGGACTTTTCGGCATCAAAGGTCCGACGGTCTTTCCAACTGAGTTACTACGGACTTTCAAATGACCAGACTTGCCCACACAGGAACGGGCTGCCCTTGCGTCATTTTTTGTCCGTCAGACTAGTATACAGACGAACTGATTTTTCGACCGGACTCGAGTCCGTCGGAAAGATTTGAAACATGTTCTAAATCTTAAGTCCGTCTGATTTTTCGACAGCAAAGGTCCAATGAAGCCCACACACGATCGAATTGTGCGGCGGATTTGTTCCATCGGACCTTTGCTGTCGAAAAGTCTGCTCGTGTGTACAAGGCATAAGGCTACTTTCACACTGGGGCGGGTGTCGGCGGTAAAGCGGCGCTATTTTTAGCGGCGCTATTCGGCCACTAGCGGGGCGCTATTAACCCCAGCTAGCGGCCGAAAAAGGGTTCAGAGCGCCGCTGTAGTGGCGCTGCCCCATTGACTTCAATGGGCAGAGGCGCTTTAGGAGTGGTGTATACACCGCTCCTACAGCACTGCAAAGATGTGGCTTGCAGGACTTTTTTTTACCGTCCTGCAAGCGCACCGCTCCAGTGTGGAAGCCCTCGGGCTTTCACACTGGAGAGACAGGCGAGGCTCTTTGCAGGCATTATTTTTATCGCTGTAGTGCCTGTAAAGCAGCTCAGTGTGAAAGCAGTCTTATGCCCCGTACACATGATCGGATTTTCCAACAACAAATGTTGGATGTGAGCTTGTTGGCTGAAAGTCCAACCATGTGTATGCTCCATCGAACATTTGTTGTCGGACAAATGTTGGCTAGCAGGTTCTCAAATTTTCCGCCAACAAAACTTTTTTGTCGGAATTTCAGATCCTGTGTACACAAGTCCATCGCACAAAAGTTCACGCATGCTCAGAATCAAGCAGAAGGAGCCGCACTGGTTACTGAACTTCCTTTTTCTCGGCTCGTCGTACGTCTTGTAGGTCACCACGTTCCCACGTTCGTAATTGTTGGCCAACATGTGTGACCGTATGCAATACAAGTTGGAGCCAACATCCTTCGAACAAAAATCCACTTTTTTTTGTCAGAAAGTCAGATCGTGTGTACAAGGCATAAGTATTACGGCTATCATAGAGCTGATATACGGTGGGTAAAGAAAAGAATCACCTCCCTTTTAAAATAATCACATTTTGAAGACAGACAAAGTTTTTGTTTTATCCAGCTGTATATACTCAGTGCAACTTATAACATCCAAGTGAAAGATATAACACCAACATGTCAGAACAAAATAAAAAACAAAATCGCTGAGTTGGGAAAAGTATCCCCCTCCTAAAAATGACTTTTAAACTCAATCAGGTGTAACTAATCACCTTCTCAATGACACACAAAGCCATCTGACTTTCATCTGTGATCTGCTGTGGTCTTTTTGATTATCTCTGCATGAAAAGAGCTTTCCTGGGGCATTTCAGTCCCTGATAGTGCAAATGAAGCAAACAATCAACCATGGGTGGCAAGGCACTGTCAAAGGATCTCCAGGATATAGTTGTGGACAGGCACAGGTCAGGAGATGGATACAAAAAATACTTTTATCAATGCCTAGAAGCACAGTAAAGGCTATTAATAAAGGGGTTCTAAAGTCAGAAGGTTTTTTATCATTTTATGCACCCCCAACAGGCCATGTTTTGGGAATTTCCAGGTACCCAAATGTCTAAGCCAATCAGGGGAGAGAGGGGTCGGGGCTCCGTGTCTAAATGGCCATGCGGAGCTGTGACTCGGCTCCAGTGCCTCCATAGGAAGCTGCTGACTGGGGGCACTCGATAGGAGGGAGGGTCATGGAGTAGCAAAGTGAGAACTCACAGAAGAGGAGGATCCAGGCTACTCTGTGCAAAACCAACTGCACAGAGGAAGTAAGTATAACATGTTTGTTATTTTAAAAATAACAAAAAAATTTACAATCACTTTAACCGCTTACCAACCAGCCACTGCAGTTGTACTGCGGCAACATGGCTCGGCTGCACGAATCGCCATCATTTTACGTCGGTAACATAGACGGCCATTAGGGGGCGCGTGCGCGCCGGCTGCTCTCCCATGGAGCCGATGCGAGTCCCCGGCGGTCGCAAACACCGCCGGGCTCCCGCGATCGCTTGGGGCACGCGGAGAATCCAGTTATCTGAGGGGAGAACAGACAGATCCTCTGTTCATACAGAGTATGAATAGCAATCTGTCATCTCCCCTGCATAGTGCCATCACCCTGTAGTTAGAACACACACGAGGATACACTTAACCCCTTCACTGCCCCCTAGTGGTTAACCCCTTCACTGCCAGTGACATTTTTACAGTAATCAATGCAATTTTATAGCATTGATGGCTGTAAAAATGCCAATGGTCCCAAAAATGTGTCAAAATTGTCCGACGTGTCCGCCATAATGCCGCAGTCCCTATAAAAATTGCAGATCGCTGCCATTACTAGTAAAAAAAAATAAATAAATAAAAAAGTCATAAAACTATCCCCTATTTTGTAGACAGTATAACTTTTGTGCAAACCAATCAATATACGCTTATTGCGATTTTTTTTTTTACCAAAAATATGTAGAAGAATACATATCGGCCTAAACTGAGGAAAGAATTTTTTTTATATATTTTTGGGGGATATTTATTATAGCAAAAAGTAAAAAATGTTGTGTTTTTTTTTCAAAATTGACGCACATTTTTTGTTTATAGCATAGCGCAAAAAATAAAAACCGCAGAGCCGATCAAATACCACCAAAAGAGAGCTCTATTTGTGGGGAAAAAAAAGACGTCAATTTTGTTTCTTCCGGGGCTGAAGCGGTTAAAGCACCTGTGCAAGATAAAGGTAGACCTGCCAAACATGGCCTGTTGGGGGTATTTGAGGACAGGGTTGAGAACCACTGCCCTAGATCAACTTTACCTATACTTCTCTTTTAAGGTTTTATTCATTCAGGTGTGCGTTCATTTAGGTGCAATAAGTTTAGGCATATCTCCCATAGGACACACCCCCCTGCCACGCCACCCCCTTAAAGAAGCATTGTGCAAAAAAAAAATGATTGGTGAAATCCACAAGTGCTATTCCTCTATATTGGCTTTTGAAATTTACGAATGCAGCAATTTAGAAATTGGTTGAAAGGTTTAGCGCTGGGAAACAATTTTGATAGATAAGTAATGCATTTTAGATACTATAAAACTCAGACCAAAATGAGGAGGAAAAGAGGGACTTTGTTCCGAATGAGGGACAGTCCCTCGAAATCAGGGACAGTTGAGACCAGCTATGGTTTAGGGCACCCCATTCATTTTAATGGGCTTTCTTGTGCTCCACAATCACACAAAAGAAGCGCTTGGACAGTGGCTGGTGCGTTTGGGGTATCGTTAAGAATGAATGGCACCGCGGCGCATCTACTGGAACATGCGTGATCATGTGCTGCAGGAACATGTGCAATATCACATACATTTCAGCGTTGCACCAGTGTAAACAGGGCCTAACTCTATTAACTTGCTACATACTGACAAAAATGTGATATTTTTTATTAGGTTTTACATGATTTGAGAAGCTTCAATTCCCCGGAACACAGGCAAATCAGGTAAAATAAAACTGCAACAAGCAAACCACTTTTTTTTTTACTGTAAACTAAAGACTGCTGTGATTTTCAACAGCTCGTAACAGATAGTGGAACCTATCTTGCGCTGTGACACTCCTATGAGCAGCTAACCATGTAAATGTTATATGCTGCAGGTTTGGAAATCTTTTCAGAAAAACCAAGCTGAGATGGTCAATGGAACAGTGATGGCTGCATGCATAACATTTGCAGATTAAAATTGTTATCCCTCTTTGATTATAATGACTACTTTCGTTCATGGGTCCATTTACACAAATGGGAATAGTAGGGGGTTAAATACTATTGTTAGAACTTGGAGACCCATCCATGACCTGATAACACACAGGTTTATGCTTTGTCTGAACAAACACCATCGCACACAGATGGCTGAATAAAACACAAAGACTAAACTGAACGCGTGCTTTCCAGAAACTAAACAACTCTTTCATTGCTGCACACTGTAGGACACTGATGCACTGTATATATGCACACACACACATAGTCAGGGAAATATACAGTGCCTTGAAAAAGTATTCATACCCCTTGAAATCTTCCACATTTTGTCATGTTACAACCAAAAACGTAAATGTATTTTATTGGGATTGTATGTGATAGACCAACACAAAGTGCCACATAAATTGTGATAAATGGTTTTCAAATATTTTTACAAATTAATATGTGAAAAGTGCGGCGTGCATTTGTATTCCTCCTCCCTGAGTCAATACTACACCTTTCACTGCAATTACAGCTGCAAGTCTTTTTTTTTTATCTCTACCAGCTTTACACATCTAGAGAGTGACATTTTTGCCCATTCTTCTTTGCAAAATAGTTCAAGCTCTGTCAGATTGGATGGAGAGCGCCTGTGAACAGCAATTTTCAAGTCTTGCCACAGATTCTCAACTGGATTTAGGACTGGACTTTGACTGGGCCATTCTAACACATGAATATGCTTTGATCTAAACCCAGGGTCGGCAACCCGTCAATCACGGGTAGGTGACAGGTAGACCGGGAACGCACTTGTGACCCCTGCATTCTGGGCGCAACGCACTCCTGATCCCTGCATTCTGAGCGCAACGCACTCCTGATCCCTGCATTCTGAGCGCAACGCACTCCAGGTCCCTAATCTCTTCATTCTGAGCGCAACACACTCCTGAGCCATGCATTCTGAGCGCAACGCACTCCTGATCCCTGCATTCTGAGCGCAATGCACTCCTGATCCCTGCATTCTGAGTGCAACGCACTCCTGATCCCTGCATTTTGAGCGTAATGCACTCCTGATCCCTGCATTTCTAGTGCAACGCACTCCTGATCCCTGCTTTTTGAGCATAATGCACTCCTGATCCCTGCATTCTTAGTGCAACGCACTCCTGATCCCTGCATTCTGAACGCAACGCACTCCTGATCCCTGCATTCTGAGCGTAATGCATTCCTGATCCCTGCATTCTTAGCGCAACACACTCCTGATGCCTGATCCCTGCATTCTGAGCACGCCACACTCCTAATCCCTGCATTTTGAGCGCAACGCACTCCTGATTCCTGCATTCTGAGCATAACTCACCCCTGATCCCAGCATTCTGAGCGTAATTCACTCCTTAAGCCTCTATTCTGAGTGCATTGCACTCCTGATCCCTGCATTCTGAGCGTAATGCACTCCTGATCCCTGCATTTTAACAATAACGCACTCCTGATCCCTGCATTCTGAGTGTAACGCACTCCTGATCCCTGCATTCTAAGTCTAACACACTCCTAATACCTGCATTCTGATCGTAACGCACACCTGATCTCTGCATTCTGAGTTTAATGCACTCATAAACCCTGCACTCTCTTGTAATACTTTGTGTCCACTGCGTTTGGGAACTATTTTGGGCTTAACAATGTATCATCACCCACAGTAGTTAACAAACATAGTTTTGAACACTATGCAGGAAACACACATGGAACATGCCTTTCTGGCACTGCATTCTGGTGTGAATCAGCCCTAACAGCAGGACACTGTGCCCAGTGATCTTTGACTTCATCAGTGTTGTTCAAGTAGATCTCCATCCCTCTAAGGTTGCCTACACCTGATCTAAACCATTCCATTGTAGCTCTGGCTGTATGTTTAGGGTCATTGTCCTGCTGGAAGGTGGACCTCTGCCCCAGTCTCAAGTCTTTTGCAGACTCTAACAGCTTTCCTGTCCCTACTGAAGAAAAGCATCCCCGCAACATGATGCTGCCACCACCATGTTTCATGATGTGCAGTGTCACATAGCATTTTGCTTTTAGGTCAAAACGTTCAATTTTGGTCTCATCTGACCAGAGCACCTTCTTCCACATGTTTGCTGTGTCCCTCAAATGGCTTCTGTCAAACTTTCTTTCAACAATGGATTTCTTTTTGCCACTCTTCCATAAAAGCCAGATTTGCGGAGTGCACAACTAAGGCTACATGCACACGTTTTAAAAAACGGTCTGTAAAGCTAGTACAGACGCCAGGAAAAATCAGCGTTAAAAACACAATTTTTCCACGTTTTGCATTGAATTGAATGCACGTTAAGCCGCGCTAGCTTTCAGCCACGCTTCTCTGTCTCTATTTAAAAATCAATGGTTCCCTATGGGAGCCCATTGATTTAAATAAAGGTCGCACCAGAAGTCGGATCAAGAGGATTCGACTTGCGGTGAGATTTGTGTGCTGAGAATCTTGAAGGGGGAACCCCACGAAAATTTAAAAAAAAATTTGCGTGAGGTTCCCCCCCAAGATGATACCAGACCCTTCGGTCTGGTATGGATCTTAAGGGGAACCCCCACACCAAAAAAAAAATGGAGTGGGGGTTCCCCCAAGATCCATACCAGATCCTTGTCCGAGCACGCAGCCCGGTAGGTTAGGAAAGGGGGGGCGAGCGCCCCCTCCTGGACCATACCAAGCCACATGGGGGGGTTGGTGCTTTGGGGCAGGGGGGCCCTGCGCCCCCCACCCCAAAGCACCTTGTCCCCATGTTGATGAGGACAAGGGCCTCTTCCTGACAACCCTGGCCGTTGGTTGTTGGGGTCTGCGGGTGGGGGGCTTATCGGAATCTGGGAGCCCTCTTTAATAAGGGGCGTGGTCACCAGGTGATGTCATCCTGTGACTCCACCCCTTATGATTTCACAGTCACATCATGGCCTGGGACTGTGGCGTCATAAGGGGGCGGGGGTCACCGGATGACATCACCCAGTGACCACACCCCATGCCTATATAAGTCGTTGCGCACCGCACACACGGCATTACAGCGGGAGAGCGTCATATCAACATCAGAAGAAGAGAAGAGGGAAGAAGACGATGGAGAAGACCGGGCCACCGCTAACAAAAGAGTAGAAGATAGCGGAGGAGCCCGGCAGAAGACACCGGAGAGCGGGAGAAGAATTGGAGACCGGGAAAAGACAGCGGAAGAAGAGGCCGGAGAGCGTGGAGAAGTCGGAAGAGACCCCCGGAGCTGCCTAATAAATTACTCTAAAAACCTTTGTAGTGTGTTTTTTTTATTGACACTTTTCCCCCAGGTGAATAGGTATGGGTACGATGTACCCCATACTCATTCACATAGGGTGGGGGGCCGAGATCTGGGTGCCTTTATATTAAAGGGGGCTCCCAGATTCCGATAAGCCCCCTGCCCGCAGACCCTGACAACCCTGGCCGTTGGTTGTTATCAACATGGGGACAAGGTGCTTTGGGGTGGGGGGCGCAGGCCCCCCCATGTTGAGGGCATGTGGCTTGGTATGGTCCAGGGGGGCGCTCCCCCCCCCTTTCCTGACCTACCGGGCTGCGTGCTCGCATAAGGGTCTGGTATGGATCTTGGGGGAACCCCCATGCCATGCCATTAAGGTTCCCCTTAAGATCCATACCAGACCGAAGGGTCTGGTATCATCTCGGGGGGGAACCTCACACAAATTTTTTTTTTACATTTTCGCAGGGATCCCCCTTCAAGATTCTCAGCACACAAGTCGCACCGCAAGTCGCATCCTCTTGATCCGACTTCTGGTGTAACCTCTATTCAAATAAATGGGCTCCCATAGGTAACCATTGATTTTGAATAGAGACAGAAACGCCGGACGAGGCTTAACACCTTTTGCCGGCGTCTAATGTTTTTAGCTCTAGCGCTGGAGCCTCAGAACGCACTGGTCCTGGGTTTTTTTCCAGCTTAAAAACAGCTATGCCATTTACAGCTCAAAAACGCCATGGTGGGCATGAGGCCATAGACTAACATGGAGAGGCGTTATTAAGCTGCAAAAAACACTCAAAAAAGCGGCTGTAAAAACGTCCGTGTGCATGAGGCCTAATAGTTGTCCTGTGGACAGATTCTCCCACCTGAGCTGTGGATCTCTGCAACTCCTCCAGAGTTACCATGGGCTACTTGGCTGCTTCTCTGATTAATGCTCTCTTTGCCCGGCCTGTCACTTTAGGTGGATGGCCATGTCTTGGTAGGTTTGCAGTTGTGCTATACAGTACTTTTTCCATGTTCGGGTGATGGATTGAACAGTGTTGCATGAGGTGTTCAAAGCTTAGGATATTTTTTATAACCTAAGCCCGCTTTAAACTTCTCCACAACTTTATCCCTGACCTGTCTGGTGTGTTTCTTGGCCTTCATGATGCTGTTTGTTCACTTAGGTTCTCTAACAAATCTCTGAGGGCTTCACAGAACAGCTTTATTTTTACTGAGGATTAAATTACACACAGGTGGACTCTATTAATTAGGTGACTTCTGAAGGCAATTGTTTCCACTAGATTTTAGTTCACTTCTTAGATATTTATTTGTAAAACATTTTGAAAACCATTTTAATTTTCCTTCCACTTCACAATTCTGTGGCAATTTTTGTTGGTCTATCATATAAAATTCCAATAAAATACATTTACGTTTTTAGTAGAAACATATCAAAATGTGGAAAATTTCAAGGGGTGTGAATACTTTTTCAAGGCACTGTAAAAACCCGAGAACCAAAGTGCAGTAAGGCTCCATTTACATTTGTGTGTTGCTCTAATGTGTGTCTTTTTTTTTTTGCGTGACAGCATAGGGCAGCCCATTCATGCTAAAGAAGCTTCTGCACCTTTATCGGGTGCAGAGATTGGTGCATTTTTTTGCTGTGTGTTTTTCGTAGAGTGCCAAGAATTAATGGCACCGCAAGCACTATGTGCATATTAAAGCGTCTTTTGTGCGTTTTGCGAATGCATGGTGAAACACATGTTACTGTACACGCTCCCAGAACACTCAAGTATGTATGGGGCCTAACTGTTCTGGTTGCTGCAAACTGAAGAGGGTAATGAGTTAAATCTGATTTGGTGCCATAGACTGATTGAAATCAGACCTATTCAGTAAGGATGAGCTCCGGTGTGTTCGCACAGCCCACGTGCACAGCCCGCCAGGAAGTCAGCACTGCGCTAATCACAGGCCAGGGCCGTCTTTAAGGCAGGGCAAAAGGGGCAGCTGCCCTGGGCCCTGTCATTATTGTGGGACCCAAAGCAGCTACCTCATACTTGCCAACTATCCCAGTTTAAATTCCCTTGTCCCTTGAAGTTTTAGTCCCATGCTGTGTCCTGATATCTCTGTGTGAAGTGCGGCTACTAATGCTGCCCAGCTCTGCCCTATTGTTGTGTACAGATGACTCACCTGCAGACCCTGTGTTTACATGTAAATAACCGTCATTCATATGTAAATAGCAGCAGCATTAATATGTAAATAGCTGCATTCGGCGGCATAAATATGTAAATAAAGGCGGCATTCATATTTATATCTCGCCCCCTGCAGTGAGGAGATGATGTGCTGTAACCTCTAGCAACCAATCAGTGAGCAGTATTACTGTACAATAATCTCTAGCAACCAATCAACAAGCAGAAATCATGTGCTGTAACATCTAGCAACTAATCAGTGAATCATAATGTGTGCTGTAACCTCTAGCAATCAGTCAGTAAGCGGTAATGATACACTGTAACCTCTGGCAACCAATCGCTGCCTGATCTGATACAGTAAACTGATTTTAAGTCTAGCTGCTATTTATTGTATGTCTCAGAGCAGGTGGAGAGCAAAATTGTATGGGGGGGGCCAAGAAAACGTTTGCCCAGGGTCCAATCAATATTAAAGATGGCCCAGTCACAGGCAGTGAGACATTTCCCGATCTCTGCAGCCACGCATCGGGAAATGTCTCACTGCCTGTGATTAGCGCAGCACAGTGCCAACTTCCTGGTGCGCTCTGCGCGTGGGATGTACGAACACGCCTGAGCTCATCCTTACTATTCAGCAAGGACCAGCTAAATTTCAATCTGTGTCTGCCCTTCCCTGTTCAACAGAAGCTGATTGTTAGATCAACTTCTGTCAAATAGACAAGTTGGAAAACTTTTGACAATCAGCGGCTGCAGTCGCTGATCAGTGTATTCTGACATCCTGACATCTCATGTGAATGGAAGAATCAGTTTTATTAAAATCAGCCAGTGGACCATCAATGACCAGCTTTAGAGTAATGAGAGGCAGGGGATCTCTCATGGAGAATGACAAAAACCTGACTGTCCTAGCTTGCATTATTTGATCAACAAGATATGTCATATTCCTGATGTGACTGGGCATGGCAGCTGTCATATTGTAGTCCAGGATCACTTCCACCCACTTTTAAAAAGTGACCGTCTTTATTGGGATATGCAAACAGTCCAAAACAGTGGGAAAAACGTGGGTTTTCCATTGGCTTCAGAGATCCCAATGGGGACGTTTTCACAGCTCAGCAATCCTAAGCTCAGGTTATTTGCTCACTCTCTTACAGCCAGGTGCCAACTGTTTCCTCCTCATTTTCTGGGGTCTGAGGCATCTGGGATAACACCTTCAGGACCAAAGTCCCTGTAATCAAGGTTTGGAGGTTTTCTCCTCCCAAAACTAATATGAACCTCCTAAGGTTCTGGACCCTGTTAAGGACTTAGCAATCCAGAGAGCACTGAATGTCAGTCCTCTCCTCTCCAGCTGGACTACTCCATAACCCCTCACCCTGCATGGGACCACAACACAAATAGCTGCCATTCAGCATTCAGGACCCAACCCTGGTGACCTGTACATAACTGCCTTCCCACAACCCATGCCTTGATGCAGAGGTGTCAGAGGCACCATGGGACATCATTCATTGTAGCCTAGAAAGGGCATCCGCATTTTGGTGTTGTTTTCCAGGCCTGTGTTCGACCACAAACTTAAACTCTTGTAGTGCCAGGGACCAGCTGGTTACCTGGGCATTTATGTGTCTCATCCAGGTCATTTGGGCATAGTGGGTCACCAGATGGAACTTCTTACCTTACCAAGAAAATAGTCCAGAGCCCACTTAATGGTGATCCACCCCCGCTCAAGTACAGTGTAATTTCTGTCAGTGGCTGTCATATTTCAAACAAAAAAGACTATAGGGGGTTCCTCTCCATTGACCTCTTGGGGCAGAACAGCTCGTAAGCCCTAACTGAAAGCATCTATTTGGACAACAGAATCTTTTGAAAAGTCCAGAGTAATCAACACTTGATATAGTAAAAGAAGAACCCCTCCGCTTAGATATAAGTTAGTAAGCTGCCAGCACAAAGATCTGTGATACCAAACCCAAAATTAAATTTAACTGAAAAGTGCAGCGCTATATAAAACAATAAATTACTATTTATTTATATATTATATACAAAATATGATTAACATGAATAATCAAACAGTGAAAAAAACTGAAATGAAATAAAAAGTCAATGAACAAACATGTGTCCCTTATAGTGTCCATATATGCAAAAAAGAACATCAGACTTCCACTCCTGGTAAGAATAGTGTCCAAACACAAATAAGTGTAAAAAATTCATATATGAACCACCGCAAGTGAAGGAAGAGCCCATTAAACCACTTCACCTCCATACACATCTTGTGACTATCAAATTATAAAAAGAAATAACTCTACTAAAAAAAAAAAAAAAAGCTACTAAAATACCGTAAGCGCGATTTTATGAAGTCATACATTATGTTAGTAGCGAAAGCCTGTGGTAATTTACCTCTGTTCTTAACAGACACTGTAAATAGCTAGTTGTTAAAGAGCAGGTGTTCACCAGCGTCCTTTACAACCAGTATACAACATGGCTGTTAAGGAGCGGGCGGCCACTGCATCTTTAACAACCGATGAGTCCCCGCTGAATGAAAAAAACAAGAATTGCCGGCAATGAAAAATTAAGACCCTTTGGGTCTGGTATGGATTTTGAGGGGAACCCCCTAACCAAAATATATTAAAAAAATAGCATAGCCCCCCCAAAATCCTTACCAGACCCTTATCCGAGAATGCAGCCCAAGAGGTAAGGAAAGAGGGGGGACAAGCGAGCCCCCCAACCATACCAGGCCACATGCCCTCAACATGGGAGGGTGCTTTGGGGCAAGGGGGCTTTGCCCCCCCCAAAGCACCTTATTCCCGTGTTGATGGGGACAAGTGGTTGTGAAGGTCTGCCGGTGGGGGGCTTATCAGAATCTGGAAGCACCCATTTAACAAAGGTGCCAGCAGATCCCGCCATCCCATGGGAATGAGAATGGGGATGGGACTGACTAGGGGAGAAGACCGATCGGTGTTCCTACTTAGTAGGAGAACACGATCAGTCTCCTCTCCCCTGAGAGTACCGGGATTTGTGTGTTTACACACACAGATCCCAGTTCTCGTTCTGTCACGAACGATCGTGGGTGCCCGGTGGCTATTGTGCCCACCGGGCACGCGCATCGGCTCCAGGGACGGGCGCTCGGGCGCCTGCTAAAGCATCTTAAAGAGCCGATATACAGTTAAGACGGCTCACGCAGGGGAGTTCACCAGCGGTGGCTGGTCGGGAAGGTGTTAATCGCCTCTTTTCAAGCGAGAATACATTCAGTTCTGCTAATCTTTCCTCAGAGCTGAGCTCCTCCATGCCTCTTATCAGTTTTGCTGCCCCACTCTGCAATTTTCTTCAGTTTGCGGATATCCTTTTTGTGAACTGGTGCCCAAAATTTTACGGTTAATATATTTGAAGAATTTTTGGGGGTTTGTCCTACTCGCTTTTGCAACCTGTCACTCATTTTCAAATTTTGCCTTGATTTCCCTTTTCACATATTCTATTATATTCTTTGTAACATTTAAATGATGATAGCGTTACTTTATTTTTATATTTTTGAAATGCTCTTTTCTTATTATTTATAGCTAGTTTAACTTTGGACGTGAGCTACATAGGTTTTATTTTTTGCCTTTTAAAAGTATTGCAGTGTGTTTGCATACAGTCAGTTTGAAGCCTTCTGTTTTGTGTTCTTTAACCACTTAGGGACCGAAAGTATTTGCCCCCTTAATGACCAGGCCATTTTTTGCGATAAGGCACTGCACGCTTTAACTGTCAATTGCGCGGTCATGCAGCGCTGTACCCAAACAAAATTTATGTACTTTTTTCCCCACAAATAGAGCTTTCTTTTGGTGGTATTTGATAACCTCTGCGTTTTTTATTTTTTGCGCTATAAACAAAAAAAAAGCAACAATTTTGAAAAAAAAGCTATTTTTTTTTACTTTTTGCTATAATAAATATCCCCCAAAAAATATTTAAAAAAAACAAATTTCTTCCTCAGTTTAGGCCGATATATATTCTTCTACATATGTTTGGTAAAAAACAAAAATCACAATAAGCGTATATTGATTGGTTTGCGCAAAAGTTATAGCGTCTATAAAATAGGGTATATATTTGTCAGAAAGGTTACCTGGTTGGGCGCCGGGGCGCGTTGGCGCTCGTGTCCCTGTCCGTGCTGGGGCGCGTGTCCCTGGGGGTGCCGGTGTGTCTGGGCCGGCTGGCCGTGGCGTGCGGGGTGGCGTCCGGGCGTTCGTGCGTACGCGCGTTCGCGCTAGCGCGCGTCCGCCTGCGGGCGTTACCTTTGACATGCCCGGTAGTGTGGGCGTGCACGCCGGTGTCGGGGGCGCGCTCGGGCGCGTGCGGGGGCGCGGCGCACCTTGGCGAATCGGCGCGTGCACGAGCGCGGCGTTTTGGCGCCAATCAGTCTATTTGAAGCCTGCCTCTGCACTGACCCGGTGCTGCCTGATCAAACAGCTCTGTACCTTGTCCCGTGATCATCTTGTGTTCCTGTATCCTCGTAGTGTTTTCCCGTTGTGACCCGGCTTGCCTTTGGACCTTCCTTGACTGCTGCCTGAACCCGACCCCGGCTTGTTTGACCTCGTTTCTGCCTTATCCCTTGTACCGTTGCTGCCAGCCCGTTGCCGACCTCTGCCTGTGTGTGACCAGCCTGATTAGCTCCTGCTCAGCATCTGCTCTATCCAGCCTGAAGACCCACCGGTTGCTTGCCAGACCACAGTGCTCCAGGACTCTAACTTCAGGCCCTCATACCACTCCGCATTCGCGGGCCTCCTGTCTACTCTACCAGGGGCCCCGAATCAGATACGTAAGGGAGCCTACCCCCTGCCCAAGCGGACTCACCTGTCTGGTAAGTGTGGGACCTGACAGTATCAGGCAGCCATGACTGAGTCCGGGCAGGGGGCTTCCCCCATGGATGAACTATGCAGGCACCTAGCGGGCCTTACGCAAGCTGTTAAAAGTCTACAGGAAGGCTACACCAGACTGGAAGGACAGGTCCAGGCCCTCTCAGCCTCTCCTCCAGGAGCAATATCCAACCCTGCCTCAGCGCCCTCTGTAGTGATGCTCCCACCAGAACCCAGGGTACCTACACCCGAAAAGTTTTCAGGAGAACGCAGTAAGTTCCGGGCGTTCCGTAACGCATGCGAACTCTACCTTGCCTTACAACCCCGTACGTTCTCCCTGGAGGCTACTAAAGTGGGGTTCGTCATATCCTTGCTGACAGGCGAGCCTCAAACCTGGGCCCACCATCTACTGGAGCAAAAGGCTCAATCTCTTGACTTCTTGAGTGACTTCTTCCTAGCCATGTCTCAGCTATATGAGGACCCTCAGCTAACAGCCACGGCAGAAGCCGCCTTGCACTCCCTTCAACAAGGTCGCAGAGCGGCCGAAGATTACGCCGTGGAGTTTAGGCGTTGGAGCTCGGATACGGAGTGGAGTGATGCAGCCTTGCGTCACCAATATCGGCTGGGGTTGTCGGATCCCCTAAAGGATGAGTTAGCGCGAGTGGGGGTACCCCAGACACTAGAGGAGCTAATTAATCTGTCAATTCAAATTGACCGCCGCCTCAGGGAAAGACGCTCTGAGAGATCTGTGAGTCACCCACGCCTCACCTGGATGTTGCCCAGGGCCCCTAGTGCCCCGAATCAAGCTCCGCTTGTTTCATCTGCCCCAGCCCAGGAGGTTTCGGAACCTATGCAGTTGGGACTGCTCCGTCCCTCTCTGACTCCTGAGGAGAAGACACGAAGACGCACACTCAACCTGTGCTTGTACTGTGGAGAGCCTGGTCACTTTGCAAGAGCATGCCCCAATAAAAGACGTAAGTGTCTGCCGTCTTCCTCATTGTGTGCACCTGTCCTACCTAGTACCGGTAACCATTTAACATTCTCCATTATTTTACAGTTACCTGGAAGGAGCATCCCAGTAACGGTCATCATTGATTCGGGAGCATGCAGTGGATTCATTGACCGGACTTTTGTCGAAACTCACCATATCCCCACTCAAACCAAAGCCCAAGGACTGGCAGTCTTTCTAGCGGACGGTTCCACCCTCCGCTCCGGACCCGTTACCCAAGAAACGGTTCCCTTATTGGCCACCATTGGCCCGGAACATCAGGAACTGTTACGTCTAGATGTCATCTCCTCTCCTCTCTTCCCAATTATCCTAGGAATACCTTGGCTACAGGCTCACAACCCTAGTATCAACTGGTCTACGGGCAAAATCCAGTTTTCTTCTGAATATTGCAGACAAAACTGCTTACGGGGGACCTCCTTAACCCCCTCCCAATGCCTGTGCATGGACTCAGAAACTAAGCTCTACCAAGATCTTCCTGAACCTTACCGGGATTTCCTGGACGTGTTCAGTAAAAAGGGAGCAGAAACCCTTCCAGTACATAGATCCTATGATTGCCCAATAGAACTTTTACCGGGTACCGAAGTTCCTTTTGGGAGGATCTTCCCTCTAACTGAGCAGGAGCTGGGCACCTTGAAAACCTATATAGATGAAAACCTGAAGAAAGGGTTCATTCGTCCTTCCACGTCTCCAGCTGGGGCAGGCATCTTTTTCGTGGAAAAGAAAGATCACTCCTTACGTCCCTGCATTGATTACTGGGAGCTTAATAAAATCACTATAAAGAACAGATACCCGCTACCCTTGGTTCCTGAATTATTTCAGAGATTAGGATCTGCTACCGTTTTCACTAAGCTAGACCTCCGTGGGGCCTATAATTTGATCCGCATAAGAGAAGGAGACAAGTGGAAGACAGCCTTTCGTACTCGATTCGGACATTACGAGTATCTCGTCATGCCTTTTGGTCTGTGCAACGCACCGGCAACTTTTCAGCATTTTGTCATCGATGTCTTTCATGACTTACTGGACTTATATGTCATCGTCTACCTGGATGATATCCTGGTCTTCTCTGCCTCCCTGATGGAGCACCGCAAACACGTACGAAATGTACTCTCCCGGCTGAGACAACATGGCCTTTACGCCAAACTTGAAAAGTGTGAATTCGAGCTCCAATCTATCCAGTTCTTAGGCCTGATCATTTCTCCTGATGGCATTAAAATGGATCCACAGAAAGTATCCGCTATTCTGGATTGGCCTGCACCGACTGACAAAAAAGGAGTACAGCGTTTTATTGGCTTCGCCAATTTCTATAGGAAGTTTATTAAGGGATTTTCTTCAATCATAACTCTTATTACAGAACTTATCAAACAAGGATGCCGGTTCCGCTGGACCCCTAAGGCACAAGAGGCCTTTGAAAGACTCAAGGCGCTGTTCACATCAGCCACTATTCTTAAGCATCCCAACCCTGCCTTGCCTTTCGTCCTGGAAGTGGATGCTTCCGAGGTTGCAGTTGGAGCCGTACTGTCACAGAGACAGGGTGCCAAAGCACTCCTGTACCCCGTAGGATTCTTCTCGCGTAAACTCTCTCCTTCCGAGAAAAATTATGACGTGGGTGATCGGGAACTTCTAGCCATTAAAGCAGCTCTGGAGGAATGGCGTTATCTCCTGGAAGGTGCAGCACACCCCATTTTGATCTACACAGACCATAAGAACTTAGAATACCTAAGAGCAGCCAAGAGATTAAAACCCCGGCAGGCCAGATGGGCACTTTTTTTTTCACGATTTGTTTTCCACATCACTTACAGACCCGGATCCAAGAATGTCAAATCCGACGCCCTTTCCCGAATGTTTCTCGAATCTGAAAGAACCCTGTCCCCAGACACCATTCTCCCCTCTGGAAATTTCCTAATTCTACAGGAGGACTTGATTTCTCAGATCAGACGAGCCTCCATGGGAATGCCTCCACCTGCTGAAGCCTGTACCAAGGATGGGCTGTTTTGGGTCAAGAATAAGATTGTGGTTCCTGAGGAGCTAAAAGTAAGAGTGTTAAGCTTGTGCCATGATCACAAACTTGCGGGTCACTTCGGCACACGGAAAACAGCTGACCTTGTCCAACGCACCTTTTGGTGGCCTCACCTTGCCAAGGATTGCAAAGAATATGTGGAGTCCTGTAACACATGTGCCAGAAACAAGACTAGCCGGACAAGAGCATGGGGCCTGTTGAAACCATTACCAGTCCCAGAGAGACCTTGGGCCATGATTTCAATGGACTTTATCGTTGAGCTCCCACCATCAGAAGGTTTTTCGTCCATTTTTGTCGTAGTAGACAGGCTGTCTAAAATGGCCCATTTTCTCCCCATGAAGGGCACCCCTTCAGCCATGGAGACCGCCTCCATCTTTATTAAAGAAATCGTCAGACTACATGGAGTCCCAACCAATATAGTCTCAGACAGAGGCGTCCAGTTCACCTCCAGATTTTGGAGGGCCCTCTGTGGCGCCCTTGAGATCGAGTTGTCCTTTTCTTCGGCCTACCACCCTCAGTCAAATGGACAAACCGAGAGGACAAACCAAACCTTGGAGCAATACATCCGCTGTTTTTCTGCATTCTCCCAGGATGACTGGGCCTCCTTGCTTCCCATCGCAGAATTTTCATATAATAACTCACTACATTCAGCAACTAATCAGTCTCCATTTTATGCCAATTATGGTTTCCACCCATCCTTCTTGCCTGGAGCACTTCCCGAGTGCCCTGTTCCTGCAGTATCCGAAACCTTGGATTTTTTCTCCAACAACAACAAATTGCTGCAGGAAACCATGACCAAGGCTCAGGAAGACTACAAGAAGATCTTTGACAGAAAGAGACGGGGGGAACTTGTCCTAGAACCTGGCAATTCTGTCTGGCTGTCCACCGCTAATCTCAAGTTAGCATGCCCATCCGGGAAACTGGGTCCCAAATACCTAGGTCCTTTCTTGATCAAAAGGAAGATCAACAATGTGGCATATGAACTGGACCTTCCCAACTACTTGAGGGTACACCCTGTGTTCCACGTGTCCCTCCTGAAGCCGGTCACCCCCAATTTCTTTCCTGGTCGCAGCATTGGCCCACCCAAACCTATTGTGATTGATGGCGAAGAGGAGTTCGAAGTGGAGGCAATTCTAGATTGCAGAAGAAAGCACAATCAAGTGCAATATCTGGTAAAATGGAAGGGCTATGGGCCCGAAGATAATTCGTGGGAGCCGGAAAACAATTTACATGCTAAAGAACTTCTGCAATCCTTTAAAACCTCTCATTCCTCGAAGATGGCCCACCTGGGCATCCGGAGTCTGCCCTTGAGGAGGGGGCACTGTCAGAAAGGTTACCTGGTTGGGCGCCGGGGCGCGCCGGGGCGCGTTGGCGCTCGTGTCCCTGTCCGTGCTGGGGCGCGTGTCCCTGGGGGCGCCGGTGTGTCTGGGCCGGCCGGCCGTGGCGTGCGGGGTGGCGTCCGGGCGTTCGTGCGTACGCGCGTTCGCGCTAGTGCGCGTCCGCGTTAGCGTGCGTCCGCCTGCGGGCGTTACCTTTGACATGCCCGGTAGTGTGGGCGTGCACGCCGGTGTCGGGGGGCGCGCTCGGGCGCGTGCGGGGGCGTGGCGCGCCTTGGCGAATCGGCGCTTGTACGAGCGCGGCATTTTGGCGCCAATCAGTCTATTTGAAGCCTGCCTCTGCACTGACCCGGTGCTGCCTGATCAAACAGCTCTGTACCTTGTCCCGTGATCATCTTGTGTTCCTGTATCCTCGTAGTGTTTTCCCGTTGTGACCCGGCTTGCCTTTGGACCTTCCTTGACTGCTGCCTGAACCCGACCCCGGCTTGTTTGACCTCGTTTCTGCCTTATCCCTTGTACCGTTGCTGCCAGCCCGTTGCCGACCTCTGCCTGTGTGTGACCAGCCTGATTAGCTCCTGCTCAGCATCTGCTCTATCCAGCCTGAAGACCCACCGGTTGCTTGCCAGACCACAGTGCTCCAGGACTCTAACTTCAGGCCCTCATACCACTCCGCATTCGCGGGCCTCCTGTCTACTCTACCAGGGGCCCCGAATCGGATACGTAAGGGAGCCTACCCTCTGCCCAAGCGGACTCACCTGTCTGGTAAGTGTGGGACCTGACAATATTTATGGCATTTCTATTATATTTTTTTTTTATTAGTAATAGCAGCAATCTCCGATTTTTAGCAGGACTGCAACATTGCGGCGGACAGATCGGACACTTTTGACACTTTTTTGGGACCAGAGCTAAAAATAGCCACTGATTGCTGTATAAATGTCACTGGCAGGAAAGGGTCTAACACTAGGGGGCGATCAAGGGGTTAACTGTGTTACCTAGGGAGTGTTTCTAACTGTGGGGGGACTGCCTGGGGGAGGAGACTGATCGCTGTTCCTAAACAGTAGGAACAGGAGATCTGTCTTTCCTCCCCTTTAGATTGACAGATCTCTGTTCTGTCTCTGTCAGGAGCGATCGCGGGTGGCCGGCGGCCTTTGTGCCCACCGGCCACGTGCATCGGCTTCGGCGTCGCGCACACGCCCCTGACATACAGTTACAGCGATTCGCCCAGGGTAGCCAACCTGCCGCAGTATAACTGTGGTGGCTGGTCCTTAAGTGGTTAATGTCAACACCCCCTCCCAGTTTAAATCTTGGAGAGTAGCCCTCAGCCATGGAAAATTTGCTCTCTTAAAGTTAAGTGTTTTTATCTCTTCAGTATGTGTTTGTTGTTTACAGCTTACATGAAATGAAATCATTTTATGGTCAATGCTGTCCAGATGTTTCTTTATATCAACAATATTAATTTCTGCATTGTTTGAGCTTAACAGGTCTAGCAGTAAGCAAGACCCTGTTTAAGAGGTATAGTAATCTTATCTCTGCTCGGCCTACTGCTACGTGGGGAATTTATATTAAAGGGGTTTTCCCCCGATAGGTAGATATTTATGGTCTAGTTACTACTCTTGTATTACATGCCGGATAAGCATTTATACTTTCTGTACCTGCAGTACGCTGTGATTCATTCTGTCTGCTTCTAAGTTGGACGATATAGGGATGTTGTACCAAATTACCTCTTTATACACTCCTAAAGTCAGCCCTGTGTATTGTTCATGGTTTATTATTAAAAAAATCAATAAAATTATTAAATATAAAAAAAGAAAAAAAAATACAAAGAATATAGCACAATATGTCAAAAAGGAAATCAAGGCTGCAAAAATTCTAAATGAACGACAGGTTACAAAAGAGAGTAGGACAAACCTCAAAAAAGTTTTCAAATATATTAACAGTAAAAAGGTCAGGTCTGAGCATGTAGGCCCTTTATAAAATCATTTAGAATCAATAACTTGGAACAAAGAGAAGGCAAATTTTTTAAAGGATAGGTTCACCTTTGGGAGTATGTTATGCATTACACCCATATTTAAGCTGTAACATGCTGCAGCAGTCCCCCACACACCCCCAAACAGGATATTGCACTAAACCTGTGGGTAAATAAGAGAACCAGATCTTTTGCTAAGTGCAAGAGTGGGTAATAAATTGGCAGTGCCTGCATCCAGAACAGGGTCTCTGTGAGCAGAGGGAATTCCCTTCCTGAGAAATTAACCAGTAATATATGTAAGTGGGAGCAGATAAACTACTGGAGCCTGCATATAACATTGACATTATTAAGTACATAGAGGCACACCAGTATGAAAATAATATTAGCTTTATATAATAAAATATTAATAAAAGTATATATATCCAATGTACAAACCACTATCACCAGCAAGGCCCCAATGAGAGCCCTGGTGAAGTTGTGCAGATATAACCAGGTATATATAGTTATTAATAAAGATACCTCCAGAAGAATGTTGCAGCAAAGTTCAGTTGCAGGGGCCCATGAGGATGATCACAATGCAGCATTCATTTTGGTGAATAATTGACAAGATAGACAAGATCTGCCTGGATGGAGAGACCATCCAACTGTTGTCCAACCAGCCTGGAAAGCAGCTTTTCACCAACAGAAACCGTGGTGCAATACTAGAACTCAGAGTCAGCCTATGTAGTCTGCTCTTTAGTCCCCAGTAGCTTCTAATCTGTCATGCACCTGGACTTCTAACTACCAAGTGGCTGTTGAATGCCAAACCTGGCTCAAGCCTATGCTGGTTATTGAGTCCTGAGCTGAAACTAGCTATAGACTCCCAGAGTAGAAGGAAGGGACAGGTCTAACTATATAACAAGAGTTACATATGACTGTATTGCAGTAAACAGGTCCACCTACTAACACACAGCAAGGTGACCACTACACACACATACCATATCACAGACATAGTTTTCTGGTATAGTGCATGTAAGATAACAACAACAAGGGGATATAAATACTTATGTTACCAGTCTTTAGCTGTATACAGTATAAATAAACACCCAGAAGCTATAGGTAACAATAGTCAGCTGTTAAACATAGGAGCACTTGTCTTATCATCACCATGGACAGGACATGTATCTCTGACTTTCTCTCTTCTCGCTTCCTCATTCTGGGGCTTCTACCCCAACAACCAGAGACAGGAAGTGCTTTGTGATATGCAGCACAGCTATTTACAAATACAGACAGTAGAGGGCAGCAGATCCCTGCACACAGTATATTTTTTATACTCTTTCAGCAGCAGATGACACTTGGCATACAGCTCTGAATGGAACTCAGAGTCAGCCTATCTACTTTTCTTTTTAGTCTCTAGTAGCTTCTAATCTGTCATGCACTTGGACATCAAACTACCAAATGTCCGTTGGGTGCCTAACCTGGTAGAAAAATCAAACCCAGCCTGCATTAGAGAAACATAATTTAAGTCTATAAAATACTATTACAATTTCAATCCAAAAATTAGGCCTGTTTTGTTTCAAGTGTGTACCTTATGGATTAGCAACTTCAGAACCCAGATGTTTTCAAAGAATTATGTTTTCACTCATCAGTAACATACCTATAGTGTATAGTGCTATGTGGATGACTGTATGACCCAACTCTCGATCTTCAGGATAGGTACTTTAAATTTGTTCTAAATCAAATTGAATTGCATTACTGATTACTGATTGCAAAATCTTTTCTTAATGCTGCTGTATTCAAACAGTTATTTCTGGGTCACATTATATAGCACAAGAGTGACTATTGCTTGATCTTGAGCATGTGAAAACTGTGATACAAGCACCTGCTCCATTCCACTTTCAGACCTTATGTACTTTCTTAGGTCTTACTTTGCTGTATTCCAAATGTATTCCCAATTATGCCTCAGTTGTGGAGTCATTGAGAGCATTACCAGTGGAAATGCAAGTATGGCCAGGTCAGAGACTGCCTAGCACAGCAACAGTTAAATAACGCATCACGAACAGTCTAGCACTAGCATTATAGTGATTCTTATTTACCTACTATTATTGTCACAAATGCTTCAGGATTATGGCCTCGGTGCAGTCCTTACACAGTGCTATGCATCCAGGACCCTTAGGCCTCATGCATACTGGGCGTTTTTGGCAGCTGCTGTTTTTGGGCATCAGGTGTTTTTTTTCTACAGCTGTTAAGCACCCCAGCATATTGTCCTACATTATGTGTCCATGCACACATAGGCTTTTATCAGCTTTTTTTGGCAGGGGTGTTTTCAGGCTGGAAAAAAAACCCCTGAATTACTGCATTTGAAGAAGAGTTTTTCAGCAGTAAAAATACTGTAATGCTGAAAAACATCGTAAACTGAGGCAAAACATGGCTATCTGGCGTTTATGAGCATTTTTGAGCCTCAGGCTCTTGAGTGAGTATAGTTTTGCTAAAAATGCAAACGAGGCAAAACGCTAATGCTAAAACACAGCAAAACTTAATATGCGGCATTCTAAAGCTAACCCTACTGCTGTTTTTATGATGTCCAGTGTGCATGAGGCCTAACAGAAGCAGATCGAAAGTATTCCATTGTAGAAAAAGAAGCCCTAACATTCTTAAAGCAAATGGCAAATTAATTGATCCCTGTTTTATAGCTTTCTACAGGATTAGACATGAAGGGGATGATTTACTAAAACTGGAGAGTGCAAATCTGGTGCAGCTCTGCATAGAAACCAATCAGCTTCCAGCTTCTATTATCAAAGCTTAATTGAACAAGCTGAAGTTAAAAGCGGATTGGTTACTATGCACAGCTGCACCAGATTCTGAGTGCACCAGTTTTAGTAAATCAACAGTGAAATGTCCTTAGTTAATGCCTATATTGTCCACAGATTTCATCCCTTATTAGTACCAAACACTAGTCAAGGTGGCCAGATAGGGCTACCCGAGTCCTAACTGCCATGCAGTCTTGCAAAACTTGTCAATGTCATGACAAATCTGCTATCACATGTACTCCACCACTTTAGCCAGTGTAATATTTTGATTTTGGTTGTTAGAAGCTTACTATTAATATTATAGTAATATAATTATTTTATATACCGTGTATATATATATATATAATATATATATATATGCAGTATATATATTTTAATATATTGTATTATATTATAATATATTACAGAGGCACTGTAATGGACTGTCAATTTGCTATAACATTAATGGATTATTACAATAAATGGCCAGTATTTGCATTTGTTTTAAATAAAACATCTGCTACTGTAACTACATTTCTCTCCACAGTCTTCACCAGGGAAGGTAACCCTAAGGAAATTGTGTCTGACAATATGAATTCTTCCTGAGAGAGAGAGTTTTTGTGTATAGAAAATCCTCAATCTGTTAGCCCAAGCCAATGGAGAGATCGAGAGGTTCAACAGAAGCATTAATAAAGCGCTTCAGAGTACAAATTTTAGAGGGCAATTTTGTAAAGTTTTTACTAATTACATAGTTTTCGTCAGCTGCATGTATTCAGTGACGAAAACTAAACAAAAGTAGAATTCAGATTCAATCTACTTTTCGACTCCAAAGTTGCGCCGACTTTGTAGTACAACTTTGATTCAAATTTGGATGGGTGCAACTTGGATACGACTTTCGCTGTGACCAATGATAATGGACAACTGTTGCACAACTGTTGCACAACTGTTGCATTGTATAAAATTCAGGTACAACTTTGATGCAACTTTTGAGGGTTAACATTGAAGTCTATAGCCCTCAAGTTGCATGAAAGTCGGACCAAAGTAGTGCATGAACTACTCTGAAGTTGCTGCAACTTTAAGGCTCTATTCACACTTGTGTGACTTGTCATGCAACTTTGGACATCAAAGTTGCATAAGTCGTTCCCCATGTTTTCCAATGATAACAGTTCATATATGTTCAACTTAAAGTTGCAGCAACTTCAAAGTAGTTCATGCACTACTTTGGTCTGACTTTCATGCAACTTGAGGGCCATAGACTTCAATGTCATTTGAAATCAACACTGGTTTATACCTCATACCTCTGGCCTGGAGATGATTTACCTTTGTCACAAGTATACTACTTTCTGTGCTGTACAAGTTAGCCCCAGTTCCTATGCCTGTTATAATAGACTTAAAGTGATTGTAAATGCTCTTTTTTTTTTTAAATAACAAACATGGTATTCTTACCTGCTCTGTGCAATACTTTTGCACAGAGCAGCCCTCATCCTCCTCTTCTCAGCTCCCCCATTGGCGCTCCTGATCCCTCCCTCCCTGTCGATTGCCCCAAACCAAGGAGCTTTCTCTGGGGAAATTTGTGCGTGCTCGCTCCTGTGCCCAGGTCTGTGTGTCTATTGGCATACAGCCTTGCCCCACCCCCACTGGCTGTAATTTTGAACTTGTGAAACTGATTGTAAAAGCTCCTTTTTTTTTTTTAAATAACAAACATGTCATACTTACCTCCACTGTGCAGCTCGTGGCCCCGAACATCCTCTCCTGGGGTCCCCCAGCGGCACTTGCGGCTCCTCTGCGCATCAGATAACCCTCTAGGAGAAGCGCTCCCCCCGAGGCGGTACCTTGCGGGCACGCTCCCGAGTCCAGCATTTGCGACCACAGACATGAATGCCGGACTTGGCCCCGGCGCCCATGTCATTGGATTTGATTGACAGCAGTGGGAGCCAATGGCTGTGCTGCTATCAATCTAGCCAATTATGACACGAGACACCAGCTAGAGCTGGTGTGCTCGTCCCGAGCGCGAGAAAAAGAGGGTTCAGGTAAGTAAAAATGGGGGACTGGAGGGCTGCTGCACCGCAAGAGGTTTTTCACCTAGAATAGAATGCATTGAGGTGAAAAACCACGAAGGTTTACAACCCCTTTAACAAACCACTCTATAACTGCCCTGTCTCTCAGACCACAGGCCACCACACCTTTATCTACCGGTTCTTGGAGGCTAACCTACTTTTGAGCTTTTTTAGGAACTAGGGAGATGAAGCGTTAAGAAGTGACAGATAATTAGTATAATCAGAGAAATCTACAGCAGAACAATGCAAATATTTTGAATAATAGAGCCTGTAAAAAAATTCATATCAGATTTTGAGCTTGCAATATGGAATTTTAAAATGTGTTGCTGTCCCAAATAGCCACTTGCACACAGAATTTTCCACTAATATACAATGTAGGCTGATTTTTTACAAAGTTCACTTTATCAGGTTGTTTATTCTAATGTGGAATTCAAAAACACAGAATATGCCTGCCAGGTAATACATCATTGAAAGCAGGCACTAAGCATGAGCCATTTTTTAATCTTGTAACATTGTGACAAACTTGTATATATGTGTATTCCTGGCACATCATTTACCTTCCAATTTAATTGTTCCAATAATCACATCACTCTGGAAACTGGAAATTGCAAAGCCATCCAATATCAGTCACTGCATGTTTCGCAGCAGTAAGCTTTGAAGTGTCACTGCGGAAAATAGTCAAGGCAAAATATGATTTCCCTACATGTAATCCAATCAGCCTGCGGTAGTCAAGCCTCCAAACATTAGTCCTTGTTGGACAGGGTGCTTTATTGGCTTGTGTACTGAAGACAGAGCATCTAAGGAGAAAATCTGCAATAATTTGTAATGGAATCACTGTTCTTTGCTCTAGTAGCAAACTGTTTAATTCAGGGGCCTGTAAAAATCTAGTAAAATAAATTATACTCAAGTCTGTAATAAACCCATGTTGTTGTCATCAATAGATCGTTTTTTAGTTTTCATCTTCCAGTACAAACATAAGTCAAGAGGTTATGGCTCCATTAAGCTTGACATGTGAGATCATCTCATTTCACACATTGGTGATTTTTTCCAGCAAAAAAATCCATGTTATTTGTGTTATGCTATAGTCACTGTGTTAAAGATTATCAATATCATAATGCAAAAGGCATTTTAACTCCTTCATGTGAAATTTATAGGGATTATGAAAATTACTCTTACTTTACCCTTCGTAAGCATTGGGGCCTACATTAAAATTTACCAGAGCTTCTTTTTCTGTCCCTATGCAAATCCCCTTTATGGCAGCCTTATTGCAAATGTGCATGTCATTTTCTATGAGCTCATACAGACCTCATTGCGTTCCCGCCATCCTCTCTGCACCGGAATAGTTTCTACGATTCTCTGGATGGTACCTAGGCTCCCTGCTGCCTTACCTGCTTTGGTAGTAAAATTCTGACTACCCTTACGTGCTGTCTCTTGCTCTGTTTTACTATGGGGAACCATAAGTGCAAGGTCAGTGGCCCTGGAGGTTTGGCCAGCTTGGGATTCCCTAACACCTGACACCGTTGCATGGATCACTGTCCCCTACCTGAGTTGCAACTCTCCTTGGAGTGTTCTTTAATCCCTTTATCAGTATTATCTAGGGATGAATTCTCAGCTTCTGTGTCTGAGAATATAGGCACATTTGCTCCCACAAATAACTGACTCAGTATGCTCTGTTGTCCAAAGTCAACCTCTGAATCCCCAGAGGAGGAAGCTTAGAGGACTTGGTAAACAAGGAGTTACAGTCCTCAGATACTACTCCAAAACTCAAGGATATTATCTTGGCCCTTAATAATGCAGTCTGCACAGGAGCTGCCTGCATTGGCTACACCTAAAGTGACTAGTGTGGGTACTCTAATGATCCTCCAACTTGTTAAGATTTCCAGTGCATTGTCAGAAACCATGAATCAGACTGAGACAGAAGTACAGTTAAATCACACTTGTTTAATAATAATAAAAAAGGTAAACAGAGTAAACGAAGTCAAAACATAGCCAGAGTTCAGGAAACAGAACAAATAGTCCGAAAAGCCAAAACGCCAGGGAGTCAGAGAACAGCGTAGTAGAACAGCAAGCAGGATCTGGAGCCAGAAGGAGTGTCAGCCAAGTAAGTCTTTAACAGGAACACAGGAGAGCGTCTCGAGATGTGATGTGACCAAGGCAAAGGCAGAGATCATCTAGACTAGACGGCTTAAGTAGGCAGGACCGACGAGCAGGATCATCAACAGGTGATTCACTGTGGAGAGATAGGAGCTGGCAATTAGCCGACAGCTGAGCGGCCAGCTCAGAGAAAGAAGGGCTGGGCCCAGCAGAGACCCAAAAAGTTTTCTAAACCCTTTTCTCCAAGTACAAAAGCTCAGTATGGAATCTGCCCAGTCAATCATTGCTTCCCTCTTTCTGGGAGACCTTCTGGCCTCTGCAGACATCAAGAATGCCTACTTGCATGTCCCCATCTTCCTGCCACATCAACACTACATAATGTTTTGCTGTGGGCACACATTACCAAGTTTTTGGCAAGAGAAAGTACATTCGATCATGTGTGCTCGATCAGCTGAATAAAGAAAAAGTGGGTAATTAGAACTCACATCGAGTTTATGTGGAGGGGTACATTTGTGGCACAAGGACAGTTGAAGTGTTCTTAGATAAGCTGACTCCTCCCTGCTCCTTCTCCAACCAGAAGTGACGTACGCCACTGTCTGTGAGCCCTCCTGAATGTCTTGAAGCACTGGGAACCACCGGCGTCCCTGGACCCATCAGCTGTCTCTTCACCAGTGAGAAGATTGTCTTTCCCACGAGCGGATGAACCACAATATTAATCTCACATGCGCTGACATCTCATACATCTTGTGAGTTACCAATTTTCCTTTATGGAATAAAATGTCTTAATAATGCTGCACTTAGATGGCGCTGCTCTCCTTCTGTCCTTCTGTCTTTACCAAGTTTTGCCCTTTCCTTTTATCTTTCCTTGCTTAACCAAGACCCTAGCCAATGTTTTTGCTCTGCTTCATCTAGAACTATCCCCATAGTAGATACCTGAACAACCTTTTTCTAAAGGAAAAAGTCAATTCTGTCAGCTAATGGACCGTACAGATCCTACAGAGATTCAGTGGAATCCTAAATCTACAGAAATTAACACTGGAACTGTCTCATCACTTGAAGTATCTGGGCTTGATCTTAGAGAAGGCCTGTCCAAGGTTCTGCTTTCTCTGGACAAGCTCCAGTCTCTTCATTACAATGTTAAAACTCTACAATCCAGGAGCCAACCAAACCTCTTGGGTCAGTCTTGGGTCTAATAGTGTACTCTTCAAGGAAGTTCCATATGTCCAATTTCACTCCTGACCATTGCAGTTTAACATTCTGGCAACATGGGACAAGAGGTTGCAGCCTCTGTATCATCCAATACGTCTGACAAACAGGACAAGGCTTGCCCTGGCATGGTGAGTCACAAGTTTGGTGCTATAATTGGCAAAAAAAAACTCCCAATGGTTTGGAAGGTGCTTACAGTGGATGCAGGCCTATCAGTATTCTCTGACCTAGGTCAATTCTGTAATCCCTTCATAACTAAACCTATTATCTGCGAGGTAATCTGATCAGGATTCAGTTGAACAATGCAACAACAGTGGTTTACATCAACCATCAGAAAGGCACTAGAAGTCTTGCAGCTCAATGAGAAATCGATATGATTCTGGCTTTGGCAGAGTTTCAAGTTCTAGCCCTGACTACCATGCACATCTGTTTTACTTCTTTTATATATATTTGTTTCCATGATGTAAAAAGATATCTTTACTGGGTTAAATATGTAAAAAGATGTAGAGAAAGTTAAAAATGTTAAACACAAGGGGGGGGGGCATGGCTACATGTTTCAAAGTGGTAACGCCCCTTTCTCAAACCTCTGCGTGAATCCCCATTAGATACAAAAATCCCTGCCACTCCGCTGTCTGTGTAACAGGAAGAACCCAGCTTCACTAAGGATGGAGTGTCTATAGAGACACCCCAATACCAGTGCGCTTACACATTCTGTGCGAGACACAAATTTTTGTACTTGTTTGCAACAGGTACATTTTTCTGTCGCCTGTATCAACATTTGTCATATGGACACACGTCAGAATATAAAAGTGTGTCAAAGGTACTCTGTAAATTCCCCACATAAAGTCCTCTCAATGTTAGATAGTATAAGTAACATTCTTGTCAATTGAAGGATTACATTACCTTTACTATATTCTAATGCAACTACATTTGCAGAGTGCAACTGCACTTGCAAAGTGCACAGTCCATTTTCCTTTAGTGAATCGAGCCCTATAGGTATTGAAGAAAATCACTCCACAATTTTTGGAATAGCTGGGGGATGTGGTAAACATTTTTGTATATACATTTTTTACACATGCTCACATGCTATAAAAATCACTAAAATAGCCATGGCAAAACAACACCCAAGGGGTGGAAAACTGACAGGCGGATCTCAGTTGTTAACTCTGCATGGAGAATGAGTTCTTCACCTGGAGTTGTTTTAAGACCTTTGTTGCAGTTGGGAGGTGCCAGACATGGACTTCCTGGCTTTCGGGTTTAACAAAAAAACGTAGGTTTTCCTCCAGATCCAGAGATGTCCTAACTCACACTAGATGCACCGATGACTCAAGGGATCAGCTCAACATGATCTACACTTTTCTTCCTCTGAAGTTCCTTCCTTGCCTTTTCACAGGATTGAGATGAGTACATTCTGGTGATTCTTATGACACCAAACTGGCCGAGAATGATGTGGTACTAGGCCCTGCCAGATCATTCAGATCTTCTCTTGCCAAAGGGCTGGTTTGACACTCTGCTTCTCAGGTGATGTTGTTAACAGCTTGGCTGTTGAAACCCAGGCCCCTGTGGTAAATATGGTTGGTTCATCAAAGACCGCCCTACACAGGCCCCTCCCCTCTTATGGGGTCCGCTTTTATTATTGCTTGCCAACAGCTGGGGCATGCTGGGAGTGGGAAGGTTTACACTAGGCTGTCTTTACAGCTTTGTTTTTGCCACTATCCAATCTGCTGAAGGCAACAGCACAACCCAATGCACTGTACTTGAATTACTTCATCCTGTGTCCCATGATGTAATACAAGAAGGGAATTTTACAAAACATTAAAAATCCTATTTTTTTATTCATTGGCTTAAGTACGCACCAAATCATAGACTACTATCTGCAGAAGCCCCTGAAAGCTGCACAGGAAGTGCCAAAAGGGACACGTATTGGGCACCGGGGCTCTACATGCAGGCTAATATGCTTATGTAAAGGGTAAAGAAATTGTCCCACAAAGTCAGAAGTTTATGAGGCCAAACTGCACATGTGCAAATAACAGATCAAATATTGGGAGAGGAATGTAAACAATGCTACAGGCCTAAAATCAGAAATACATGGATCAAAATTCATGCAGTTCAGCAGGGACTGGCAAAATTTCCATTTATGTATGGGCAGGGAGGTTGTACAGAATTTGATCTACCAATCGTCTTCTGTACAAATACCCTGTTGGATTTTCCCAGCTCCATCAGCTCTGAAGGCTATAGCCCCCCCCCCCCCCCCCCCCGATGTCAGAATACAATAGATTGGCTCAATACAATAGAGTATTCTCCTGTTTATGAAATCAAATGTGTGGATGGGGGAATTGAGTCAGTTTTTTTTTGTTCAACTTGCTGGTTAAACAAAAAAAGACTGACTTATCTGTGGGCTGCCTTAGAGTGAGATCTAAGTGGACATATCACTTTTGGGGGTTTCTACATCTGTTTAGAGGGATGGGGCAAACTGGCTGTTTTGGTGCAATTCCCAAACAGGAGACTTCAATTGGAAAGTAATGCAAATTTCAGACAACCCTTCAATTGTTGTGGTGCAGATCCCAGATGAGCCCCCAATTGTTTTGCAAATTCTTGCTGTTTGTCTAGTTCTTTAGTAAAGCCAAGGAAATGACCCAGTAGTATATTAATGTGCCTTTACTAAACAATGATGCTGTGTATACAATTTACAGTTACAGGAATACAATACAAGAAATACAGATGTGAGATACAAAATGCTCCCAGCAGGGATGACCAGATCAGTGGGCTACACTGGAACCAAACCAAATATGATTAAATAACATTTATTATTATAAAAAAAACCCTTCCAACATCAAAAAACCATAAACAATGGAAAAGAGCGAAATAACAGTGACAATGCAGCAAACCCAGAACAACAACCTAACTACAAACCTAATGAACAAATGTTGTGTACAAAAATGGAGGGAATTTGCAGGATCAGGCCTGGGACTGGGATCAAGGGGAGCGGAGCCGGATACAAGATACAGGATACTGGTTGCAGGATGAAGGGTACAGGGTACTGAAAGCATGTCACAGGATCAAGCAGGGGCACAGCTCACAGACAGAACACTGAGGCACAGATATCAATTAAGTGAGGGATTATATGCCTTCCTAGCAGCCAGTATCAGGTGAAGCCTAATTATTAGGACAAGCTGGCAAGTAGACACCCACTGGTAGCCATTAGAACTACAATCTTCAGCTCTAGGAACAACAGTGCCACCAGTAGGTAATCCAAGTCCTGACAACAGAGTGGTATAAATATACATATATACACAGATGCACATGCTACCTATCCATTCCTAGCAAATTAACTAGTCCATGTGCAATGTGGATACACTAAAAATCACTTAGCTTCCATTATAGTTGGTCTTTGATTTTGATTGCCAATAAAACTTTAGGCATTTCAAGCGAATGCAGGAAAATGGGTACTCGGTCTTGGAAGTCTCTGTCTCTCTCTTGTGGTGTGGCTTCTAGTGTTGTCCCTTAGCAGAGTCCTGTGGAGCCCCCAGTTCAGCTTGCGCTGTTGAAATTTTTATCTAGAACGTTTATAGTCTTTCCTACATAGGCGTATCCCCTTTCCACTTTCTGCCTACAACAATTTAGTTGAAGGAAGTGTTTCTGACTATAAATTTTAGATAATAGTGTAGAAACACAGTAGGGTCGGTTCTTTCTACCACTGTAAAAGTGATCAGACTACTGCAGAACTGCCCACATCACCTTGATTGAACACACAATCACCAGCTGGAAAAAAATGTCACCAAAAGCATGGCTGCAGCTACAGCCATGAGCTTGTTTTAACCACTTCAAGTCCAGGAAATTTTAAAACAGCCTAAGGACATGAATTGATTAAGCATACTTGCTAAAAGAAGAAGGAAAATACTTTTCTGGTAGCCTGATTCTTGAAATGCTACCGCTTCCCTACTCCCTAGCAGTGATATTTGAGCCTCATGTTGGGGTTTCTACCACTGGCTCGTATATTACCACAAGATGTAGATGTAGACAAAAGAAACCACTGTGTGTGAGGAAGAAGGTGCATTTGACCCATCCAACTGATTTAATACTTGGAGCAGCCAGGGAGCAGGGAAGCAGTGATGTTTCAAGAGCCAGCCCCAAGACAGATAGGTATATTTCTTTTTCCTTTAGCAGGTGTGCTTTTGATTACAAGTGACCCTGTGCTGACAGGGTCACTTTGAAGTGATTAGGAAAGGGAGAATCAGTAGTTCTAACTCATTTCTTGTCCTAGGATGACAACCCTGCTCCTCCACAGATAGAGTATAGTGAGTTAGTGTTGTAACCCTAATGCCCCGTACACACGGTTGGATTTTCCGATGGAAAATGTGTGATAGGACCTTGTTGTCGGAAATTCCGACCGTGTGTAGGCTCCATCACACATTTTCCATCGGATTTTCCGACACACAAAGTTTGAGAGCAGGCTATAAAATTTTCCGGCAACAAAATCCGTCGGAATTTCCGATCGTGTGTACACAAATCCGACGCACAAAGTGCCACGCATGCTCAGAATAAATAAAGAGATGAAAGCTATTGGCTACTGCCCCGTTTATAGTCCCGACATACGTGTTTTACGTCACCGCGTTCAGAATGATCGGATTTTTCGACAACTTTGTGTGACCGTGTGTATGCAAGACAAGTTTGAGCCAACCTAGGATTTTGTTGTCGGACTGTCCGATCAATGTCTGACCGTGTGTACAGGGCATTAGACATAAATTGTGTTACTGGCAGGATCCCCGTTGTAAAAATAGAAGAGAAAAAAACCTGAAACATAAAAAACAAATGCAGCTACAACATCTAAGGAAGGGTAAGCTGTAATATATAGTATTACGTTTTTGTACTTTATTTTAGATGTTTTAAGTTACTGCTAATAGCAGGTAGTAGCAGGGCCAAAGCATGGTATATATACAAGATCAACCTCTGTACTACCAGACTTTAAACAACTGTGGAACTCATAAAGAATAAAAAGGCTGAAGTATAAGCTTTCAACCCTGGCATCTCAGCAGCAGCTTTCAGCACCAATACCAGCACAGAAACATCCAATACTTTATTTAAAGATAAGATAAAATATAATTAAAATAGCTATAAATAAGAAAAGAGCATTTAAAAAATATAACAATGAAGGAACATCATCATCATTTAAAATGTAAAAAGAATAAAAACAAAATATGTAAAAAGGCAATCAAGGCCCCAAAAATTCAAATGGAAGATAGGTTTCAAAAGAAAATAGGATAAACCCCCCAAAATTCTTCAAATTCAAGTTCACATGTTTCACCTGTTTTTAGGGAGGGAACATGTAACATCATCCCGCTCCTGCAGCTCTCCCACCGATCCCACATCTCCCTGTGACAGTCTCCTGGGATTTTTTCCCCCTACCCGCTGTCACAATTTGAAAAGAGCACACCATGCGGGGCTTTGCCCACATGGCTGCCTCATTCATTCACAGAGTTCTGTGAATGAATAGACTACAAGTACCAACAGCCTTTGCAGCTGACGGCTTGTAGTACTGAATGAACTACGAGGGCACTGGGGAGCATCCTCATAGTTCATTGATTGTTCCTGGACTGAAGTAACTGCCTGTCTGTAACACAGGTACAGGTGGACATCTACACTGACAGTCTGCAGGAGCCTGACATTGCATCCGTGATCTGCTGATAAAGGAAAATGGGGAACCTCAAGTCTGTAATGGGGATGGTAAGCTCCAAATGATCTGCAATGGCTCAAAATTGACATGGTCCAGAAATGTCTAGACAAAATAAAGATGAATAAACCACCTGGACCAGATGGCTTACACCCAATGGTCCTCAAAGAGCTGAGCTCTGTTATAATTTTCTAATTTTTAGAAACCCTTTAATGACTAGCATGGTCCAACTGGATAGGCGTAAGGTCAATGTGGTGCCTATTTTCAAAAAGGGATCAAAGTCCTTACCAAGTAATTACAGACCACTTATCTTAACTTCCTTTGGTCCGAATGATACGTGAGAGTTTAATAAAGACCCATATAGAAGATTCAAGCTGCAATTTCTAAAGGGGAGAGAGAGAGAGAGAATATTTTGCCCTTGTACAAATCGTTAGTAGATCCTCATCCATAATATGCAGCTCAATTTTGGGCACCAGTTCACAAAAAGGATATTGTTGAACTGCAAAAAGTGCGGAAAATGGAAACTAAACTGATAAGAGACATGGAGGAGCTCAGCTATGAGGAAAGATTAGCTGAACTGAATTTATTTTCTCTTGAGAAGAGGAGATTAAGAAGAGATATGATGTATGTATAAATACATAAGTGGTCCATATAGTGAGCTTGGTGTAGAGTTATTCACTTTCAGGTCATTACAGAGGACAAGGGGCACTCTTTTGTCTGGAGGAAAAGAGATTGAGGGCCGGTTCACACCATGCCTGCACATGAACGCGCTGTGCATTCCTGTGCAATTCACCTGTGGTTCTGTGTGGTGCGATTTCAGCCCCTTCATTTTGATAGGGCTAAAATCACACCACACAAAAAGTCATGCATGGACGACTTTTTAAAATGCAGTGCAACTGGATAGCGTAGAACAAAAGTACCATTTGATCCGGTGCGGGCAGGTGCAGTCAAACATACTGCATTTGCGACCTGCATTTGAGGTGTCATTAACATTATATTGACACCCACTGCAGATCACAAATGGAGTGCATTTTGCACAAGAACACACAGCACGTTCCTGTGCAATTTATGTGCGGACATGGTGTAAACAGACCCTTAACTGTCACATACAGAAAGACTTCTTCACAGTAAGAGCTGTGGAAATGTGAAATAGACTCCTTCAAGAACTGGTTCTGGCCAGCTCAGTAGATTGTTTTAAAAAAAGGCCTGGATATATTCCTAAATGCACAAAATATAACTGGATATTAAATGTTTAAAGGTAATAATGACAGGGGTAGTTGATCCAGGGAATATCTGATTGCTTCATGGAGGGGGGAATCAGGAAGGATTTTTCCCCCCATCAGAATAAGCTGGATCACGCTTTATTGGATTTTTTTGCCTTGCTCTTGATCAACTGTTGGTATAGGATAGTATATATGGAAGTTTTCTATTTTGGGTGTGTGTGTTTTATTTTGGTTCAACTAGATGGACTAGCATCTTATTTCAACCTCACTAACTATGCAACTATATATAAGCATGGCTTAGAAGGGGTTAATGTGTGGTAAGGTTAGGGATTAGCAATTAATTTAAGGATTAATGTTAGGTTTAGGAGACTTTTTATTTGAACTACTGAAAAAAAAAAAAGCGTAACCACTGTTATATTGATATATATAACAAAGACTGCTTTGATACATACATCAATATACACACTGGCACCCTGGGGTCTATGTACATGACAAAGTAATTGATATTTTTCAGGACCTGCCAGAAATTGCTTGTATATTTCAAACCATAAACTAGTACTTTTTTGGTACCCTGTGGTTTTAGCATTATTTCACTGAAATGGCTTGACATTTCCAGCCATCACACAGCTTGACATTTAAAAGCTCAGTGTGGTTAAACTGTAAAACATTTGTCCTGAGTATAATTTAGTGACCAAACAAATTGGGATAGATGCACCAGCAACAGATTTTTCCTTATGTCCTGACAACTTCATTTTACAGTGTACCATTTCCCCTCCAGATTTTCTGTTTCATAAAACTGTCCAGAACTTACTTTGTGGCCTAGCTTTCCAGGACACCCATTCGATTGAAATATATTATTCCTGTAAAAATTGCTAGTGAAACACAATTTATGGGGGTGAAAGTAACAACAGATGTTTCATAAGGCCTCTCACCGTTCTTACGTGTCTAGAAAACTAAGTCCTGAACTGAGACTGAAGATATTCCAGCTATCCTCAACATCTTACACACATATATTTTGCAGTATTAACTACAATTTGAAAGAATCTACTGTTAAGCACTTAACAAAATACTTTTCAGTGATGACATCGACAGATTGTATATTACCATTAGAATGTATCTTTAAAAGGTTTGTGGCAAATAGTGTTATATTTATAAATTGTGCATTTGTTTACACATCAATAATAATCTCATGATTTACTCAGCTAACAAGAAATATATTGAAAACATGCTTAAAGTGTTACAAAACCCAGGACCCTGCATTTACTATGTCTGGCCTCCCACAGTACACAGAACATGAAAATGCAATAATTTTGGCAAATAAAAATTGCTAAATACCTTTTTTCATCAGCAGTAAATAGCAGCCTTGTGACTTCTATCAGTGTCCAGCAGAGCACTGGGTAAAGCTTGTAGGAGAAGATTTCATTCTCCCCTGATTGTCCTATGAGACCGCAGGACCCCTGACCCTCTGTCTGGACAGTGCTGATTGGAGAGTACATGCGATCAGCACAGGGCCAAAGAAAAAACCTCTCTAGTAATAAACACCAAACTGAGCATGTGCAGCCTGCCCCCAATGCTCTGTTCTATCAGGAGATGGATTGGGGACTGTGGAGGAAGGGGAGGATCAGAAAGGAAAAGACAGGATCAAACAGCCTTTTTACACAATGCACAGAATTAACCCCTTAGGTTCCGCAGTGAGTATAACAAGCATATATTTACTGCATATATAAACTGATTTTACTGTTGTGGGTCTAATAACACTTTAATGCCTATCCAGGTCATTGCTCTTCTGTTCTTTTGTCATTTTTTTTTTAATATTACGTGTCTACGTTCCCCTTAATTTTCTCAGATTTTCTGTGATAGGGCTGCAGATTTCATTTTATCCATGACAAGGCTACAGTCTCCAAATGAACCATTCCAAATGAACAATGATTATGGGCATGCCCAAAAAATAAAAGTAAGGTTGTAAAATCAGTTCTGCCAATAATTTGTCTTTATTCCTGAGATATGATTGTAATGAATTTTCACAGTTTGGGCTTTTATATTGGAGTATTTTTTTCAAAGAAAAAGTCTCCCTACAGACTTCAAAACAATTTACTATGGTGTGACCAGAATACCCATGTATATATTAGTACATATATACCTTTTTGTAGGCGAAAGCAATGTTTTGCTAAGGACATTGAGGTGAATGCATTTTTGTTAGCTGACAGCATCAGCATTCTCAGCATCCTAAACCAAGGAAGGCGTAAAATGAACAAAAAAAAAAAAAATGAACAAAAAAGAAGAAAGAGAATAACTTTTTTTTTTGGAGTGCAGAATCCTGGGTTTCCAACTGCAGAATATATAACATTAGAGGAATTTGGCTATATTTTTACAAATGTTTAGAAGCACTAAAACACAATAACTGCACTGCCATTAACTGCAGAAATGATCATGTTTAAAATTAGGATGGTACATGTAAAAATTGTTTTTTTCTTTCATATAAATAAACTGTATTTCATCATTGTCTGAAAGAGATAGATAGCCATTGTGGTTGGGGGTTCTTCAGCATGGTACTGGTTATTTAGAAGAGTACAAGGACAACTGTTACTTGAGGTGTGATCTGTACAGTTATAGGTGCACAGCTTCACAATGGTACGACATTGCAGTGCTGCAGTGCAAATGACTGTTCTATGATGTATCAATTTAGTGATAACTTACACCTCCAAAAATCAATTAGACCTTTGAGAACCTGCAAGCCCACTGCTTTTGACTGTCAGCTCATGGAGTCATCATTGAGATACAACCATCATTAATCCAAAAAAACATTTTAAATTAAAGTCTGGATTTCCAGGCAGTCATTAAGACACTATGCAGTTTGGGAATGAGAAAGCAGCTGATGTAATTACAAGGAGGATGAAAATGGCTATACTGCAATAACCCAGATAGCAAGCAATTGAGTTGCAAATTTGAAAATTACTTGTTAAGCTATTGCTAGACTTGCCAGGTTTCACAAAGTTTGTTGCACAATTGCAGCAAGTCCACATTGCAGGACTCAAGATCAGCATTCTTTGCAAACATTCTGAAAGTCTGCTGTAAGTTCTGGTTCAGTTATGTTGTGCAATAGTCCAAAATAGTCCAAATTCTGCCACAGTGACACACGGGGTCACTGTGGCAGAATTTGAAATAGTGTCAACTAGAACTTGTTCTTTAAGTGCTCTGAAAGTGTAAAACTTGCCAGTGAAAATGTGCAGCAAGTTAACAAGACTTACAATTCAACACTGCCACAAATTTGTGGCAAGTTATCCTTGCTATCTGGGAAAATAATGGCATTGCTGTACAGTATGCTGACTCAAGACTATGGGGAAAAGATCTGGATCTCACTTACCTTGCCCCTGACCTAACCACTATCTGAGGAAGCAGTGTTTAGAAAAGATAGAAAACTTGCCCTGATCACTTTTGTTCCCCACTGAAATAAATGGTGCTTGCGGGGTTTCCTCCTCATTTGCTCCTCCTTATCCTGTTCATTAACTTGCCTTCTGATCCTACTTTTTTAGGGTGGTCGGTTCCTGAATGTATGCCTTAAAGGTCTTTGGTTGGCCTTATGCCACGTACACACGAGCGGACTTCTCATCGGACTGAACTCCGAAGGACTTTTTGATGGAGTTCCGAAGGAGTTCCAATGAAACGGACTGGCCTACACATGATCACACCAAAGTCTGATCGTTTCAAACGTGATGATGTACGACTGGACTAAAATAAGGAAGTTCATAGCCAGTAGCCAATAGCTGCCCTTGCGTCGTATTTGGTCCATCGAACTAGCATACAAATGAACGGATTTTTCAATAGGAATCGAGTCTGTCGGAAAGATTTGAAACTTGTTCTATTTCTAAGGTCCGACAGATTTTTAGAAAAGGTCAGATGAAGCCCACAAACACGATCGAATTGTCCGACAGATTCGTTCCGTCGGACCTTTGATGCCGAAAAGTCCGGTCGTGTGTATGCGGAATAAGTCTTTAGCTACAAATTTTGCTTATATATTTTCATTATACTGTCTACAATGCTCCACACAAGGACAACCTAAGAGTAAGAGGCAAGGGCCTGACAATGCTTGTGCAACAGCGCTTTTATTTATGATACACATTATTGTGTGGTTCACCATTAGGTAAGATATATCTAACTTTACCATATTTTTTGCATAAAAACTAATACCAACCAATGATCTGTGAGACATTGATGAACAATCTGACAATCCTCATAAAAGTTGCAGCACTCAGTGGTCCTTTATTTCCAACCTGCACCTTCCCATTCCTGTTACATAAGATGCCAGACTGCCATTACAACAGCAGCTACTAAGGACAACAGATGTTAATACTAGACTTGTGCACAATGGAAAATTTTGTTTAGTTTCGGTTCATTGTCATTCGTAAAATACATAATTTCGTTCTGTTATATTCGTTATGTTACGTTAATACGTTTTCGGATAATTTGTTATTTCTGTAGAGTGTCGATATTCGTTATACTGAATCTCGAATGTCGAATTAATTCGTTATATGCGCTATAATTTCATTCGTATTCATTGAAATTTGATATTTATGTATGTGTGTGTATATATATATATATATATATATATATATATATATATATATATATATATATATATATATATATATATATATATTTGTGATAAATGATTCGAAGTTTGGAAAGTCGTTTGTTTATTGAATCTTTTAACACACACAATGACAATATCTCTTCTCCTCTGCTCAAATGCAATCCAACCTCTAGCACAAAATGAATCAGCTGATTGGACTGTAAGATTTACTTTGAGTTGACCTTTTGTTTCATTAGATCTTTAACGAATTTCCGAGTCTTGTCAAATTCATTCGTATCCACTATAATTTCTTTTGTATTCGTTGAAATTTGATATTTATGTATGTATATTGATTCGTGATAACGATTCGTAGTATGGAAAGTTGTTTGTTTATTGAATCTATTAACACACACAATGACAATATCTCTTCTCCTCTGTTCAAATACAATACAACACCCTTCTCACTCAGTTAACAAATTACCAAATCATGTCGAATTAATTCGTTATATTCGCTATAATTTCTTTTGTATTAGTTGAAATTCATTTTTTTTTTTATATTCGGACATTCGGATGCATCCGATGCAAAATTCAGCCGAATTCGATTTGTTACGAAACGAATTGCACAAGCCTAGTTAATACATTAACATAATGAAAATATGAATATAGGTATATGTAGTGTAATATGTTAACTGTATTTTAGCCTAAAGAATTTCAGCTTTGGGGATGGACTGTAATGTCTGATGGAAAGAAACCCACTGTGCTTGTTATCTTCTGTCACTTTAGCTTAGCTTGTGTCCCCTTTGCTTGAAACTATTGACAGAAAAAAATAATAAAAGAAATATACAGTCTTTTTTAAAACTCCTATGACTCATGGATGACTGTCTAATTCCTTGGAGAAAAGACATTCAAGCATTGCAAAATGTTATTTTTTTGAATTGTTGTTTGAGTGTTACAACTACTGAATGTGTAAGTGGTGAGACCATAAGGAAAAAAAAGATTTTAGAGAGGAAGAGAAGGAGAGTCTTCAATTCTGCACATTTACATTTGATCTTGTATTTGAAGGTTGCAGAGAGGTATTTTTGAATCTATGTTGCAGTGCTTATGCAGTTAAAATTCCAAGGAAAGGGTGTAATCATTTCTATATTTGTTATTATTAGAGATCAGTGTGGGTATGTTGACATCTAAGTAAAGCCCCACATCCCTTCAATACTGGTAGAGACAGAGAAAAAGGGGGTTCTTTGGGACTTTTAAGGTGCAACATAACAACTCTAGAAAATATGTTAAAAATTACAATATTTATTGAAGAATTTTGTTAAACAGTATATCCAAATAAAATTAAGTGCATTCATGACCCATATCCTAAAGTTCTTTGGTCCATAGCAGTGTTACAGTGGTGAATCCCAACATGTTTCACCAGCTGGGCTTCTTTAGGGGATGTACTGTCCACTAAAAGGTCATGGCGCCCAAGGTTACTTCCACATAGAAAAATATCTAATCAAGGTTTTCAGATGGTGTACCCAATGTGTTGCCCATGTGGCTCTGGATAGTTATTATTAGTAATATTATTAAATTTGCTCACTATCCAACTGTCAAAAGATCCTTCCTCTAAAATATATATGAAAATATGAGAAAAGAGGAAATAGCATTAGGGCTTATTTAACAAATAACTGTAACAATAAGCTTAAAAAAAAAGTCCAGGACAACTAACATACTTTGCTGGTTTCCCAAGGAATAAGGCTGATTGCCCATTTACCATACATAGCTTGAAAAACCGAATACATTGTACTTATACTGTTACAATGAGATATTTACCAATGGAACCTACAGCTGCTGTTTGCAGGCTTCATTCATACAGTGACTTTTTGTCATCTTGATATAAAGAGTGGGACCCCTTACTACCTCTATTCTGCAGGATCGGCAGGTCCATGGCCTTGTCTGCCACTCCTTCCCCCCATAACATAGCGCTTCTGTACTGGAGGGTTTTCTATTTAAAGTGTTGGGTATATCTGGTGACCAAAACCTGCATGATTAGCTGCTTGAAAGGTTGAGCAGGCACAGAGTAGGAAATGGAAAGCAGTGTAAAGTAGATGTAGCCATAGTTTATGCATGTGGCTTAATAATACACAAAATGTAAAACTTAAAATAATACGTGCCCTCAGAAATTGGTGGATGTCTGCATTACAATGATGCCATGATTTAAGTCAAACTTCTGGTCACATAAATCACTTTTCTCATCTCTGCCCCCAACTTCCACCACTACCTTTACTGGCACCAGCTTGCTTTCTTAATGCTTAACCTATACATACCACAATGAGGAAGTGACACATCTTGTTATGCCTTTAAACTTTGATCCATTATTAAAATTCTTACAGGATTTGATAAAGCAAAGTAAAAGCAGAGATTTTGTCCATAGGAGCAAAGCCTATTATTATGTGCAACAGCTTCACCTTTACTCTAATTTAGCTCCAGTTTTTAATAAGCAGATGGAAAAAAACACATATTTGGCCCTTTATCCAATGAACTCAGGCACATAAGTGCACAAAAGTTTACAAAAGTCTTTACTGCCCCAGAGATAGTTCTTATTTATGACCTCCCCATAAATAAGACTGGAATAACACGCATGAGCCTCTGTTTTCAAGCAAATTATGCAAATTTGATGTTGAATTTTTGGCATATTTTGCATTACAGTGACAAACAACTATTTAACATAGCATATTCCCTTAATTACCAAATAAAATAGCTAAAAATGTGCAATTACCTTGTATCTGTCTGACTTCTGTATCTTCCACTACTCTTCCTCTCAGTGTCTGATGAGACAACTGTTTGAAAGTTTCACAATGCACCAGCTGGACTGGTGTAGTTGAGCAATGAGTTTGGAGCTAAAGAAATAACTGCAGTTACAACATGTTCTTATCTTTCTAATTAAAATCATCTCAAAGGGCATTTGGAAGGAAATCATGTTGCCTACATAGACAATTTCAATAGGAGTGTGGTTTTAAAACAGTAATACTGCAGAGAATATATTTGAAAGACCGAATGTTCTGTTTGTTACTCTAAATCCTGTTGACCTTTCTCCTAGGGAGGGGAAATCAACATAAACATGAGAGTTCACTGCCTCATTTTTGATTTAGCACAGTTTTTAACGAAAAAGTCTGCCTGAAAATTTGATGTAAAGAGCAAATGATGCACAATCCCAAGTTCCTACAAACAGTTGACTGCATATGGATCCCATGAATAGGCATCCAAATAACTGACTGGAATTCTAACTTTATTACTGACAATCAATTTGTGTGTTTAATTGAGAATGGTGGATGCTACTTGATCTGTGTAAAGTCAAATTATTTTGGATACTCTTCCATGGTGGTTGCTGGTTTCTCTCTTCCTGTCCAACTCATCACTTTTAGGCCTTTTGCACACAGGCACAAGAAATGGAAAATTGTATCAAATACTTACCGTAATTTTCCTTTCCTGACACCTAGACATGGCAGCATACGTATGATATAGCTCCGCCCCTATATCCACCCACAGGACTTGTTTAACTCTATAAAAGTCTGACTGAGAGCTACCTCCCCCATTCTTCGTATAAAGCAAAAAGATCAGAGGGAGGGTTCGTATGCTGCCATGTCTAGGCGTCAGGAAAGGAAAATTACGGTAAGTATTTGATACAATTTTCCATTTTCCTGACGCCAGACATGGCAGCATACATATGATACATAATGAGCTTTTTATAGGGAGGGTTTAATGCTACAAACTTAGTCTTTATATATGACAATAGACATAAACGCTTGGATGGTTTTCCTCCCAAACTCTACTGTAGTAAGAGCTGCTGGATCCACCCTGTAGTGTTTTAAGAACGTATGATGTGATGACCAGCTAGCCTCTTTGCAGACTGTCTGCAGAGACAATCCTGCCCGTACCACCCAAGAAGATGACATCACCCTGGTTGAGTGATGATCTCTAACCATCTCTGGGAGGATCCTTCCCGGTGTCTTGCCGAATAAGTTCCCTCGGCGGATAAGTTCCCCCCCTGTGCTGCGCAGGCGCAGCGCCTGCGCAGTACGAACTACTAACAGCCGCCGGAGATAGCCGAAGCTCAAGATCGACAATCAGCTGTACACGGCGCCTGCGCCCTGGGTCCAGGTTCCTTCCCTACTATCCAAGTGGACCTAGAGGGGGAATCTAAAAGAGCCGAGCGAAGCGAGGCCGTGCTGAAGCGTGGCGAGCGAAGCGAGCCCGCGAGGGGCCCTCTTACAGGCGCTGTGTACAGCTGATTTTCAGCTATTCCGCTTCGGCTATTTCCGCAGGATCCTACTACGCAGGCGCAGCGCCTGCGCAGTAGAGGGGGGAACTTATCAGCCGAGCGGAACTTTCTTGGCAGAACACCAGCTCTATGTGCCTGGTGAATATTTTTTACTATCCAGGCCGAGGTGGTTCTGGCTGAGGCCTCTTTCTCTTTAAATTTTCATGATGAAAAATTCTGTCAGAGCTTCTGAATGTAGAAGTAGCCTGGAGATAGGCTTTGAGGACTTTTGGAATGTTCAACTCGTGCAGATCAGCATCTGATTCCGCTGGGATGGCTGGAAGCACCCATTCACTGGAGAGATGAAATATCGATGTCACTTTTGGGACAAAATGATCCAATGGTCTCAGCACAACCCTATCTGGGAAGAACATGGAATAAGGTTCTGCCGCCCCCAATTCTTGGAGTTCCGACACCTTTCCCCCTGAAGTTAGGGCTAATAGGAAAGCCGTTTTTAAGACAATATCCCATAATGAACAATCTTCTGTCAGAGTACAAGGAGGGTTTGCTAGAAAATTGAGGACTACTGCCAGGTCCCATTGAGGGAACCTATTTCTCTTAGGAGTGCGTAGTCTAAGTACCGCTCTCATGAAGTGCTCCACCAACAGGTTTGCTGCCCATTTCTTTTGGGTAAAAGCCAAGATGGCTAAAATTAGCACCTTAAGTGAACTGAGCCCCAAATCCAATCTGGATTACAGGAACGACAGGATTTGATATACATTTGGGTCACTAGGCTCAAACTGACGTCCACCTGCAAAGCTCCTGAACCTATTCCATATTCTGGAGTAGATGGCATTGGTTGACCCCTTTCTGGAACTCTGTAAAGTTCTAATACCCTCTGGAGAACATCCTAACTCTTGTAACCCCTGTTTTACAATCTCCAGGCCACCAAGGTCAGTCGTGATGGTTGCATATATCTCCTTCAGACAGGAGAGTCATCGAAAGCGTGATTGGTGTGCACACGCTGAGATCCATTGCCAAAGAGACCCATGGTCTGTGAGGCCAGTAAGGAAAAACTGATAACTGTCAAAAATCTCCTCAGGAATTTCAGGATTAAAGAAATTGGAGGGAAGGCATAGGCCAGTTTCCCAACCCAAGGATGGGTAAAGGCATCTGTCCCCTCCGCTAATGGATGAGGGTAGTGTGAGAGGAACCGGCTCACCTTGCAGGTATGACTGAAGGATCGGGACATGCTGATAGGCATATTGCAAGTCCACTGAAATCCTCCAGTCTCCTGGTTGAATGACCTGGATTATGGTATGGAGAGACTCCATCTTGAGTCTTATGCGGATAAATTGATTCAGCCTCATGAGGTAGTTCTGGAGGCTGCCGTTTGAACAGCCAATAATGGCCTTGCGCCGCTGTGGACTGAATCCGCCATTTTTTGGCAGTGGTCTTGCCGGTACTGGGTCACTTTGAGCTCCCTGGCTCCAACTGCCTCCTGGGTGGGCCTGGCATTAAAAGGGCTTCTGGGTAACTTGGGGAGCCACAGGGGTCTTCGCTCTCTGCGATCCTACAAAGGTTGACTGTATACCCCTCCAACACCTTCTGTAGTCCTTGGATGGGTGAAAGCCTCCGAAATCCCAGTACCTGTTTGGCACTCCTCTGGATGGTTGCCCCCTCTGGCGTCTGGACCTTCAATCTTGAGGCAGAAGACCTAATTTCCCTCCTGTAACCCTGGAGATGGTAGTCTCCCATTTTTTTGGCCAAACAGCGCCTTCCCATCAAAAGGCAGTTTACAGCAATTCTGCTTTGAGGATGGGTCAGCCACCCAGGGTTTTAGCCACAGCGCTCTTTTGGCTGTGACTGAGCTGAGCATGGCTCTGGATGACCATCAAATGATGTCTATAGCTGCCTCACCTGTGAAGTCCGCCAAGAGTTTTATCTCATCAAGAGCCTTGATGATTTTTTCTTTTGGCAGCTGGTATTGGATTGCATACTTCAAGTTCTGCGCCCCACTCACATAGCACTTGCTACGGATGTTAAAGCAATGGTGGGTTTACAAGCACCACCTGCCATGAGGTAAAACTTTCCTAAGTCCATGGCAATGCGTCAATCAAGGATATCGTGAAAGGAGGAAGAATCTTCCATCGGAAGTGTCACATTCTTGGCCAGTCTGGTGACTACCGCATCCACCGTTGGTGGGTTAGATAAAGGAGTTGCATCCATTTTCTGTTAGTGGATACAACTTCTGCAACCTATTGGTTGAGGAGGATTTTCTCTCCCCCTTTTCCCATTCCTCCTGAAACAGGCCTCTTATTTCTGTCATAAGAGGAAAGGTAGCTACCTGTTTCTTTAGGTTCCTCCTATGGAACCCAAAGGCTTGTTCACACTTGCAGCAGGATCTGCTATTGCACTGAAAAGCAATCTGTGCTTAGGTCACTTTTCAGAGGCATTTGATATCACGTAGAGGGGACACCTGTTCCTGCTATGCGATTTTTTCAAAGAGCGACTTGTACACAATGTTGCAACTCGCATGGGGGGGGCATTCACTTGGCTGCCCTACGTGTGCAAAAAAGAAGCCCCTGCTCCTATTTAAGGGCAACCAGCTTTGTACAATGTTTTTAAAGACGCATTCTCCCATGCAACTATCACAGCAGAATCGCATGGCATTTGGGGTGCCCTGAAAGGATAGTGGCACCTAATGCATGTTGTGCAGCGATTGTCACACAGTTTAAAAATCAGATGGTATGGTGTGTGATAATAGGTTTTCTCCTTCTTTGGAGGAGGTTCCTGATCCACCCATTCCAGTGCAGTTTTTACTGCCATAATGAATGGTGGTATTAGCGCAAAATCAAAGCCTGAACCTTCAGGATCCTCTGCCGAGGAGGAGGCGATATCTTCTCCCCCTGCCTGAAAGGTTGGCTGTAATACTGGGTCTGGGGAATCAGCCTGCCTAATCTGCTGGGCTGGAGTCACCCCTGAAATGCCTGGTACCCCTCTAGCTAGAGAGGGTTGAATGGCTTGGTTTAGACCTGGTGCAGGGCCCACACTGTTCATCCACTTCTGTCCCTGGTTGCCCGAGATGACCGAAAAATTCTGCCAGGGAGTTGGGGACTAGTTTCTTGAGCAAGGTTGACACCTGCTGCCTCTCATACTCCTGGTCTCTGGCAAGCTGCCTGAAGCAGTTGCAGCAAAGTAGCTTTCCAGGCATAGGGTCATCTCCACATGACCAACATTTACCTTTTTCGGGGGCGCTGAGCCCTCGGAGGAGAAGCTGTGTGTGTTCTCTTAAGCGTACATTTGCGCCCCTTGTACTGGGGTCTGGCAGGACTGGAGGAGTCACTTTCTGCCTTGCAAAAATCCCGACGATCCAGAGGGCCTCTGGACCTCCTAGAGCAGGAGTGTGAGCGGCTGGGACTGCAATAGACAGGAAGACACGCTTGTCAGGGCAGAACACACTCTTTTTCCCGCATCTTCTTACCAAAAGTTGGCCCTTACCTGGTATTGTGGTGGTCTTGGTTATGTGATGTTAGGCTCATGCTGGAAGAAGAACCAAAAGGTGCAAGGGGGACTGCATGGCAACAGAGGGAAATAAGAGAAGCGAGAGAGAGAGAGAAAAATACACATATATACCCCGTTTTTGGGGTTTTTTTTTGGCAAATAGTAACAAATTTAAATTAAAGAAATCTGGGCAACCCCCCCATTATCTAGTAATGCATTGTCCCCCCCCCTTCTATCGCCACTACTAGGATAGCAAGACTTACCTGTCATTGACTGTTCCTCAGAATGAGATGCTGCCTCTCTGAATGCCTGAATAGCAAAGGCATCCATTACCTGGCCATTTGTTCGCTGCAAATAGATCACCTGGGAGAGAGAGAGAGAGAGACTCAGCCCTCTCTCACCTCTGTTCTAATAAAAAAAAAGAACAATGGCACTTGCAGGCATAAGGGCTTACCTGTATCGCTCCCCCCCCCGGTGCCAGAGGCAGTCGGATTACCGTCAGGAGCGATCCAAGGTGAGGGGGAGGTCACTGATTCATGGCCACCCCCTCACGATCGCTCCTGGCGAATGAGAATCTTCCTCTGCTGCTGTAATGTAAACAGCGGCAGAGGAAGTGATGTCATCGCTCCTCGTGAAGCCTTTTCGTTCCGGCTTCCGAGGAGAGAAGACATCAAGTAAGTTTGCACCAACACAACACTTACAGTAGAACACTCTAGGCAAACTTTTCACCCCCGATCACCCTCCTGTACCCCCTGTCACAGTGACACCAATAGCAGTTTTTTTTTTTCTGATTATTGCGTTGGTGTCATTTTGTGACAGTTATAATTGGTAGGGCAGTTAGTGTTAGGCCCCTTTAAGTCTAGGGTACCCCCCTAACCCCCCCAATAAAGTTTTAACCCCTTGATCACCCCCCGTCGCCAGTGTCACTAAGCAATTGTTTATCTGATCGCTGTATTAGGGTCACAGGTGACGCTAGTTAGGCAGGTAGGTATTTAGGTTTGTCATCAGCGTTTTATAGCGTCAGGGACCCCCATATACTACCTAGTAAAGGTTTTAACCCCCTGATTGCCCCCTAGTTAACCCTTTCACCAGTGATCACCGTATAACTGTTACGGGTGACGTTGGTTAGTTAGTTTTTTATGGTGTCAGGGCACCCGCCGTTTATTACCTGTTGCTTTGTTTATGTGCATGCAAATGGACTTCAATCTTTGGCCTGTAGTTGGAGAATTGATGCACTTAGCCAAGGGCTAACACAGTTGCGAATAGTATTATGTGTTCCTGCCCATCAGGTGCAATCACTTTAGACATACATGAAGAGACAGATTGAAAGATACTGGTGGGCGTGTACTTCTATTGGGAGTGTGTCAGTGTGCTAACATTACAACCTATCTTATATAAAGGGCTGCAGTAGGGGGGTTCATGTGACCTGTGCAGAGGCCAGGTTTTTTGCTGTGATTTGTGAGGGAGAAGAAATGATATTGTGCATATTGACAAACGCCCAACTAGGGCTGTTTGTTTGCTGAAATTCTTGTGCATTTTTCCATCAAAAGTGGGTTTATGTGGCCATGCTGTCAATGTTGTGTGTGTAATGTTCCTGTCTGACCAAGCATTCATGGTTTGGGAGCATCTGCTGACCTTCTACCCTTTGATCTCATTGCTTAATCATGTACACAGAAATGCAGCTTCCAGCAGAACATACTCACCAATGTATGTATGTGTGTGGATTGTGGGGTGGTGGTGGGTGTTATATTTTGAATATGTGCCTTTTTAAATATTATGTTGGAATGCTTTGTAAGAATATTGACTGTTAAGTATGTTGCTATAGGCGTGGCTTGGCGCGCAGCGAGGATGGCAGCTTAACTCCAGAGCTCCGCCAGATACTCGGCCCAAGCACGTCTTTTCTGCACTCAGCACAGAGGATGAGCAGACAAAACAAACACCCTCATCACACCCGATCGCGGAGATCCATGGCCTCAAGCGCTGGGAGAGATATCTCTGACATTTTCAGAAACCAGGCCGCGGCTCTGAAAGACATGGAGGGGGGCAAGATGGCGCCGGGACATGCGGACGACGAATTCAGTGAGGACTCACAGTCGGCAACAGAGGAGTACGGTAGGAGAGGCTCACGAGTGGGTCACCCCCTTACATATGAGGACATGTCAGGCTTTGCAGCCGACATTAAGGCCTCATTTTCTGCTGCAATCACAGATCTCAAAACCAGCTTATTAGTATTACAAGAAAAGATGGCCGCTGAAGAAACAGCAGGGAAGCAGAGGGACACCAGAATCCATAGGCTGGATAAAGTTACTTCCTCTCATGCACGCCATTTCATAGAAATGAACAGGCATTTAGAAGATCTCGACAATAGGGGAAGACGCAATAATATAAGAGTCCGCGGCATCCCTGAATCTGTCCTGGCTGATCAAATCCCCTCAGTCTTACAAAGAGTCTTCAACAGCCTTTTAGAAAAGCCAGAAGACACAGAAATTGAGTTTGTTCGGGCGCTAGAGCTCTGAGAGACAGGGGTCCAGACACTTTACCCCCAAGAGACATAATCTGCTGCCTGCAAAATTTTGCACTCAAGGAGGAAATAATGTTTAAAGCTCGCAGAAACGACCAAATCATTTTCAACGGCGAATGCATCAAACTATTTCAAGATTTATCGCAGATCACCTTGAAAAATCGCAGGGCCTTGCGACCTCTACTGGATAAACTAAGGGAGAAAGAGATCAGATATACTTGGTACTTTCCCTTCGCCCTTTTGGTCACTTTTGATGGCAGACAGCACACGCTTCGCACGCCAGAAGATCTCCCGGATTTTTGTGATGCACTCCAACTTGGAGCAATTGAGCTCAAGTACGGAGCCCTCTACGCTCTCCTCTAAACACACCTGAAAAACAACATACAAAGAAACAGAAGTTCTCTCGTCATGAGACACAGGCTAATGGCACACCGCGCAGCCGCCCACATCCTGCTGGAAGCATGATGGAAGATCGGGAATAACAGCCTCAGTTATACTCTCACATAGTTATGACTGTGGAAACCGTGTTTACCAATGTTTTCCCTGGATGGCTTCCATACAAGCGGTTTGGTTCATTTTTGAGAGACACGGCTCTATTTTATGTTTTTTTTTTTCTTTTTTTCTTTTCTTCCTTTGTTTGTTCTTTTTTCGCCTCAAACACTGACGCCACCAGACCCAAATTGAGCTGAGTTGCACTCACATCTCATTGACATGTATGGTTTTTGGTTAAGTAGGATCAATCTCAGCTTGCTTAACATATCTCAGTACACCTATGGGGTCTTTAGGAGTAGATTATCTGCTTATTGCAATATTCCTAACAGATACATCTGAATATGAAGGAAAAGCTGCAGTATGTCTGGAGCGGTCTTTGTTTTTTATTTTTCTTCATGACCATTTTGATTTCACTTCTCGTTTACGAAGTGCTCGGTGGCTGTGTCCTCTTCCTATGGACAGGAGACAGTTGAGGATATGGGACCCGGCTCATATCACGCTTCACATGGGCTTCGTTTCAAACCCAGATCGCACCTGTGAAAAATGGAGGGCTTCATGTTCATCCTACAACTCCCCAAAAGGAACAATGAACTCAGCCACAGTTATAGATAACCATAAGAGTTGCACAAATATTCTTTAAATTGCAGATACTAATTGCTTAACAGGGTAGCAAAAATGAGCCTATAGATGGCTGATTATTATTATTGAGTTCTTTTCTTTTTTCTTTAATTGTTGTTTAGTTAGTTTTATAGTGCAGATCAGACCTTTCAGCACATTAAATGAGAATCTTAGGCCCTAATCTGGCCAGGCTTGGTTCACCCACTGTTGAATAACACCTAATTTCCGTAATTTATACGGACACCCACGTCATGTGTGGATAGGTGTTTACTCTCAGGGGTCCCCCTCGCTGGGTTCCTTCCCCAACCTCACAATAGTGTGGGTGGTGGGCAACGGCTGTGCCTATTGACTCACACTAAACCTGATCTTCCAGGACGCACTATTTCGTCCGAGGAGGAAGTACCTATATCTTCTCCAATCTTACTTCTTTATCCTAACTCCTTACTTCTTTTCCTATCTTTCACTGGGATATCTATCTTACATACATATACCCGTACAGAGTGACAAAATCCTCAGACGGCAGACGTGTGTCTGTTGTCCGCATATCCTTTATTTTATGGTATATAACTTCACATTGTTTATTTTTTATTGTCGTAATTAATTTCAGTTAATTTAACTTTAATTTTATGTAATTTAATTTTAGTTCATTTAATCCTAATCCTTTTTTCTTTGTTTTTCGTTTGTTTGTATTCCCCACTAAGCAGGGTACAAGGGAGTGTTGGAGCATCTCTCTCTGATTGCTTACCATGGCTTACTCAGGCTTAGGACGCAACCCTACAATCATCTCACACAACGTGAGAGGTCTGAACATCCCTGAGAAGAGATCCTCTCTCCTCAGAGAACTGAAGAAAGGTAGGCCCAATTTTGTTTTCCTCCAGGAAACGCACTTCCAAACGAACCATATACCAAGACTAACTGACAGCTACTTCACAGAGGCACACCATGCTACACACAATACTTCTAAATCCAAAGGGGTCTCAATTTTAATCAGTAAAAACGCAAAATTTGACTTAAAAGATAAAATAGTGGATCCAGAAGGAAGATTTATCTTCCTGAGGGGATCATGTCACGGAACTACCATAACTTTGGCCAACGTGTACTTTCCAAATTCAGGGCAAATCACATTTTGTCAGAAAATGATCGCAGCGCTGACAAGTTTCCATGCAGGGCGCGTGATTCTGGGAGGGGACTTTAACGTCCCTCTCAACCCCTCTGAAGAAACTTCCACTGGGAAAACATTTCTCACATTTAAAATTCTCAAAAAAATTAAAAATTTGATACACTCTCTGTCACTGGTAGACACATGGCGATTTTTACACCCAGAGGATCGAGACTACACCTTTTACTCGATACCACATAACCGACACGCGAGAATAGACTTCTTATTCGTCTCACAAAGGGACCTTGACACATTAAGTGCGGCGAACATAGGCATACAGTCCATTTCGGACCATGCCCCAATAGCCATAACATTGAACATATCAGAACCCATTGCGAAATCTAACACATGGAGATTAAATTCATCACTTTTAACGGACCCATCCTTACTACCAAAACTGACGTCATCATTAAGAGAATACTTTACACTTAACGCCACCCCGGCAGCAGACCCCTTAATGGTCTGGCAGGCACACAAATGCTTTATCAGAGGGGAACTGATCCAAATGGGCACACGAAAGAAAAAAGAAACTGAGTTGGAAATAACTAAACTGACTAACAAAATACGTGACTTAGAGACCCAGCATAAGCAATCACTTACTACCCAATCAGCGACATTATTATTGGAAACAAGAAAGTCCCTCAAAGACATTCTGGAAACCAAATCCAAGAGATTTCTTTTCTTCAAAAAAAAGATCTACTATGAACATGGGGACAAAACGGGGAAAATTCTAGCACGAGCACTAAGAGGTCAAATTTCCCAACACTCAATTTTAGGCATTCAAAATAAATCAGGCAAAATAGATAGAGCAACGGATAAAATTGCACAACATTTTCACGAATTCTACACGGCATTATATAACCTCCCACCCCAACACAAACCCAACAACATAATGAGAGATAGGGATATGGCCATAAAAAAATCTAAAAGAATCCAAACTCCCACCTTTAGCTATAGAGGACATTGCACAATTAGAGAAACAAATAGAAACTTCGGAAATTCATAACGCTATTAAAGAGTTGAAAACAGGAAAGAGTCCAGACCCAGATGGCTTTAGCGCCATTTATTACAAAACATTTACAGACATCCTGACCTCCCCTTTAACAAACGCACCGAATTCACTTTCTACTCAGAGAACCGTCCCACACGACTTCCTGGCAGCACACATAACAGTACTACCTAAAGCAGGCAAGGACCCAACACATTGCGCCAGCTATCGCCCGATCTCACTATTGAACCTTGACACCAAGTTACTAGCCAAAATTATCGCTAATAGGATGAAACCCCTACTGCATGATATAATTGGACCAGACCAGGTGGGCTTTGTCCCCAATAGGGAAGCTAAAGACAATGTTACGAAAACATTGGACCTGATTTATGCAGCCCATCAGCGAAAGATCGAGGGCTTTCTCCTGTCCACCGACGCTGAGAAGGCCTTCGATCGAGTAGCTTGGGACTATATGATGAAGACCTGTGAGCACATAGGACTGGGTCCACGCATGTTGACGTGGATCTCGGCTCTGTATCAAAATCCCTCAGCCAAAATTAAAATTAACGGCACATTATCAGAAAGTGTCAGTATAAAAAACGGGACTAGGCAGGGGTGTCCATTGTCTCCGCTGCTCTTCATCATATCATTAGAACCGTTCATTAGACATATCATATTAAATAGCTCCATTAGAGGCTTCAATCTAACTAGCAGAGAATTCAAAGTTGCTGCTTACGCAGATGATCTTTTATTTTTTTTGACAGACCCGCACATTTCCATCCCCTCATTAATGAAAGAGTTCTCCATATACGGTTACATTTCCAACCTCAAAATTAATTTTTCGAAGTCTGAAGCCATGAACATCACGCTGCTGACCGATAAATTGAATAGAGCCCAGAGTAACAGCCCCTTTAAATGGGAGAACACTGCAATAAAATATTTGGGTACCTGGCTGACACCTAAACTCTCCTCAGTATTTGAACGGAATTTTCCACCTATTCTTAAAACTATTGAAAAAGACCTACAAAACTGGCACACCTCATACTTTTCATGGTTCGGCAGGGCAGCCATATGTAAGATGACTGTTCTGCCAAAAATCCTATACTTATTGCGCACTTTACCTATAAAAATTCCCCATAGTTTTTTCAAAAAACTACACGCACTACAAATGAGATTCATCTGGGCTCACAAACCGCCCCGCATTAAAGCCTCACTCCTCACCAGACCCAAAAAACTGGGGGGTCTGGGGATACCTGATTTTAAGAGGTATTACCATGCCTCCCATCTTGCCCGTATCATTGATTGGCATTGCCACTCAAAAAGTAAGGACTGGGTCACCATAGAAAATGACATGTGCTCTATCCCACTTCCCCGCTAAGCCCGCTCACACCGCTAAAAGATAATCCAGACTTTCCACCGGGAATGGGGAATCACTTTCTGACTACAACTGACACCAAAATGCCTATACTGGCAGGGCAATGCTTCACAAACAAGACAATGAAGGATCTCTCCCAATTTAGGAGTGATAACAATACACCTCACATACCCATGTGGACATACTTCCAAGTACGCAGTTTTGTCAATTCCGCTATACACAGGAATAATTTCCTAAGAGATCCCACTGAGTTCGAACAGATATGTGTGAAGGGGGAGATAGTGGAAAAATCTACCTCCCTTTCTTATACTTTACTACAGAATTTGCAGTATGATGACATGGACAGATTCAGAGAGAGATGGTCAAAGGAACTGAATATACAGTTCACTGATAAACAGTGGGAGGCAGCCTGTATACTGTCCCGTAAAGGTTCAATAAGCACACGGATGCAGGAAACGGCTTATAAGATCTTGACTCACTGGTACGCCACCCCTGATAAACTACATAAATGGTTCCCTCAAACTACCGAATTATGTTGGAGATGCAATAAGGCCAGGGGCACGTTGCTACACGTTTGGTGGCAATGTGACCTGATCCAGGTTTTCTGGGATGAGGTGAGGAAAGTTATCCGACAGATCACGGAGACCAAACTAAAATTAGATGCGGCATGTTGTCTGCTCCATATAACAAATTTTTCATTTAAAAAATATAAAACATCTCTTTCTAAGCACTTGATTAATGCAGCCAATTCGCTTATTCCATTGTATTGGAAATCCACTCACACTCCTACACTTAAAGAATGGCTTCTTAAAGTTGCTTATATTTGCGAGATGGAAGATACAGCAGCGCAATCATCTGAAATAATAGAGAACTATCATAAAACCTGGTCTCCGTGGTTTGTTTTCAAGTACTCCCAGGTCTTTGAACAAATAATGAGATAAGTTGAGGGTCTGAACACTTTCCTTCTGATTTGATAATTCACAAACTCGAGGACTTATCCTTAATGATTTAAAACATTATGTTGTTCTGTACATGGCAGAATTGTACTAAATAGTATAGATTGACCTAACAGGTCCTCCCTAACAATTTATCCCAAGGTACCCTACCCCATTAGCTCAATATACCCCTTTTTTTTTTTTATATCTCCTCACATATCCCATCTTTCTCAATTATCTTCTGTACTTTTTCTCTTTTCACTTATCCCATTCCCCCTTATAATAAGAACTAGAGTACATATTGGTAAAAATGGTAGATCATATAGCAAGTCATCAAGCTTTCAACAATGACAGGATTTGTAGGGTGACATTTGGGCCACTTGCATGTCCTGCCATCACCATGTGTCATAACTGATAAATTGGTTTCTTTATATGTTTGCCAACCATTATTAATATCCAAGACAACGTAACTGTACTCAATTGGATTGTTCGCTGTATTGTACTCTATACCGCATTTTCAACTTATTCTATACAGACATGTATGTATACAAGTTTAATGCTTTAATAAACTTTTATGTAAAAAAAAAAAAGTATGTTGCTATAATGCAGATAAAAATGATGTGGGCTGGTGGGTGAATAGTTGTACTATGAAATACTATGTACTATGAAATGTTACCCATTATACACTGAAATTAAAGCTGTGTCCACTCTAAGGTTTAGACAAATTTTAGATGTACGCTCCTATGATCAGGGCCCTTAAGACCCAATTGCTAACTGTTTTGCTAAATGTAGTACCATATATCCTGTAGAATATTTTTTTATGCTAGTAAATTAATGTACATAATTTTGCTTCTGCTGGCAAAATAAAAGTACATTATTGAGCTTGTTTGGTTGTTTTTCTCTTTTCTTTCTTCTTTTTAATTCGTTTTGGGAGTGGTGGTTTTGGGGAAGTGCAATATTTTTCTTTTATATCTTATAACTTCTATAGGTATTTGTGCACCAAAAAAACAAATCTCTTCAGCACACCTGCAAGTAAATGATAAATGTGGAATCTTTATATATAACAGCTGTGGAGAATTGCAGGTAATGAATTCAGCTGGTGGATAGGCAGTGTTGTATGTGTCAGCCCTGGTTCACATACATTGGTGTGATTTGACATGTCAAATCGGCAGCAATTGCACTGTTCTAATCGGTGCGGTGCCGCAATTTCCAACAGTAGATTCTGTAGTAGTATTTGGCGACTGCGGGGTGCGATTTTTATTGACATCAGCGCAGAAACCTGCACAGATGTCTCTGAAATTCCCCCCCGCAGTCGGGACTGATATGCGGGAATGAAATTGTGTGAGTTCAGCTGAACTCGCACAATTACCCCACGCTGTCAGTTTGAACCAGGGCTCAAACTGGGCCTTTGTCTTTGTAATTCACCTGCTATCCCAGGGACACCATTTCATATCAAACTCCCTTAATTTTCCCTTCAAATATTGTTATATGTAGAAATACAGATTCGCATATCTGCAAATAAACGAAAATAAAAAAAAATTTGAATTGTGGTTGCGATCAATTATTAACAGCTGCGATCAAAAGAGTGTGTTTTAACCTTCTGATCTGGAAATAAGTCAATGTAATCACCCGGAAGTTCCTGTGCTGGTCAGGATCTCCATCTAGGTGGACATGGCGAGGTCCCGCCTTAGCAGAGAGGAGGTGTTGCTCATTTGCCTGGCAAGTGTAGGATTTGTACTTGTGCGTGGATGTGGTAGTTATATTTGGTGTGGGTGGGGTTCATTGATTTGTTTGGCATCACCACACACTGGATTCGCAGATCCCGCATCTCTACAGTGTGAACTGGCCCTGACCCTACGTTCACACCTATGCATTTTTTAGTGCGCTTTGCAGTTTTCATAAACACTCTACAGTCCATTTAACATGGTTTCCTATTGTACTAGTTCACACCTATGCATTTTGCGGCCAGTGCATTTTTAGAAATGGTTGGGGACTTTTTTCACATGATTTGTGGGTAATAGATTTCAATGGAACTGCACCAGAAATGCAACTGTTGCGTTTGTGATGCGATTCTTGATGTGTTTTGCGGTTCTTATTTTAATACTGTATATAGTTAGTTGCTAATCGGGGGGCTGGGAAGCCAGCCACCGCATCCTCAGAGTCGTCAGCTGTCAGCGGCTTCCCCACAGAGAGTAAAAAAAAAAAACTGCAAAAAAACTGCATGGGGTTCCCCCTCCCAGGTCTATACCAGACCCTTCGGGTCTAGTATGGATTTGGAGGGGACACCCCCACACCAACATTTTTTAAAAATGGCGTGGGGTTCCACCCAAGTTTATACCAGGCCCTTTAGGTCTATTATGGATTCGGAGGGGACCCCCATGCCAAAATTTTAAAAAAATGGCGTAGGGTTCCCCCAGGTCTATACCAGGCCCACGCCATTTTTTTAACTTTTGGCATGGGGGTCCCCCCCAAAATCCATACCAGAACCTTATCTGAGCACGCAACCTGGCAGGCCGTAGGAAAAGGGGAGGGCTATTTTTTGGAAAAAGGGGGCGGGCTTTCCATGTGACATCAACAGATGGTCACTCCCCATTGGTTGTGTAAGTGACGCCAGACAGCGGGTGACAACACAATGGAGGATGATGGTGGTGAGGAAGAACACAGCAGCAGGAGAAGTAGGCGGTGCCGGGAGACATGGCTCAGGGGAGAAGACCACTCAGAGCTATTTTACAATAAAGGAATTGCAAAAACCGGCTATTGTTTGTCACATTTCACTGCTTTTTTTTGGTGAATGGGTAGGGGTACAATATACCTGATACCCATTCACATGGGGGAGCCGGGATCTGGGGGCCCCCTTGTTAAAGGGGCTTCCAGATTCCGATAAGCCCCCCGCCCGCAAACCCCACAACCACCGGACAAGGGTTGTGGGGATTAGGCCTTTGTCCCCATCAACATGGGGACAAAGTGCTTTGGGGTTTCCCCAAAGCACCCACCCCATATTGAGGGCATGTGGCCTGGTACGGTTCAGCAGGTCAGGAGGGGGGGCGCTCTCTTGCCCCCCTTTTCCTGCGGCCTGCCAGGTTGCGTGCTCGTATAAGGGTCTGGTATGGATTTTGGGGGGACCTCCATGCCTTTTTTTAAATTTTGGTGCGGGGTTCCTCTTAAAATCCACACCAGACCGGAAGGGCCTGGTATGGAGTTTGGGGGGACCCCCACGCCATTTTTTTTCAAATTTGGCGCAGGGTTCCCCTTAATATTCATACCAGACCCAAAGGGCCTGGTAATGGACTAAGGGGGGAACTCACGCCATTTTTTTCAATGATTTTTATCTATATTGCCGGGATCCGACAATACATTACAGCCACGAGCAGTTTTAAAAGACATTTTTTCCTTTAGAAATGTCATTTTGTACTGTTCTAAACATGGGAAAGATGCGCTACTTTACAGGGATACTAAGGACACCCCCCAGGCACGATATTTTAAGGAATATTTCATTTTAATTGCTTCACTTTAAGTATTATTAAAATTACTGCTCCTGAAAAAACGTCCGTTTTTGAAACTTTCTTTTGCATTGATACATGTCCCCTGGGCCAGGACCCAGGTCCCCATACAATTTTTACGGCAATAATTTGCATATAAGCCTTTAAAAAGAGCACTTTTGATTTTTCATGTTCGTGTCCCATATACTTTAACGGTGTTCACACACATTTTTTGCCTGTTCGCAAGTTCTGGTGCGAACCGAACCGGGGTGTTCGGCTCATCCCTACTCAATAGCCAATGGCACATGAGCATGGTTGGTACCATAATATTAATGCCTCAAATGCAAAACATTATGAAAAGAATCAAACGTTAGTAATAGTATTTTCTATGTGTGATTGTGCTCTGCTAAATAGCGTAGTGGTATGCCCTGCTACCTTCAAAGGTTCAAGCCATGGGTTGGAATCCCACCAATGGTATCACCTCCTGAAAACGTACTATGTACTCAGCAGCATAATTAGCAAATACACATCAGTTTGGTTTATTCCATCATTTTAACTCTTCAAAGGCATGCAATGGTATGTAATGATTCAATGATATTATGGTAAGGTATTACAAAAATACAGCTATTCAAAAATCAAGGAAAAAAACTGATTAGGCATTTTTAATAAAGGAATTGTCAAAAACCGGCTACTGTCTTTTGTCACATTTCACTACTTTTTTGGTGAATAGGTAGGGGTACAATGTACCTAAAACACTTTTTTATGGCAAAGAACTTGCATGTTATGCCGCGTACACACGAGCGGACTTTACGGCAGACTTTGCCCGGCGGACGGGATTTCGTCGGACAATTCGATCGTGTGTGGGCTCCAGCGGACTTTGTTTGCGCAAAAGTTGGACGGACTTAGATTTGAAACATGTTTTAAATCTATCCGTCGAACTCGAGTCCGGTCGAAAAGTCTGCTCGTCTGTATGCTAGTTCGACGGACAAAAAGCCACGCTAGGGCAGCTATTGGCTACTGGCTATGAACTTCCTTATTTTAGTCCGGTCGTACGTCATCACGTAGGAATCCGACAGACTTTGGTGGATTGTGTGTAGGCAAGTCCGTTCATTCAGAAAGTCCGTCGTAAAGTACGTCGAAAAGTCCACCGGGCAAAGTCTGCCGTAAAGTCCAACCATGTGTACGCGGCATAAGCCTTCAGTGAGAACTTTGGATTTTGCAGCTTCGAGCCCCATTGACTTCCACTATTTCCGCATATGTGATTTGACAGGCAGGTTCACCGGCAATAGCGCTGGCTGCCATTTGCATTTTGCTCCCAGTTTCTGAGAGTCGAAGTCTTAATTGGCCTTAAATGGGCGCCATTTTCCGGGACTGCAGGATCATTTATTGGCGCTATAGTAAATGACCCCCTAAGTGACACTTTTTGGGGACCAGTGACACTAATACAGTGATCAGTGCTAAAAGTATGCACTGCCACTGTACTAATGACACTGGCAGGGAAGGGTTAACATCAGGGGCAATCAAAGAGTTAAATGGGTGCCTAGGGAGTGCTTACTGTGTGGGGGTGCTTGTACTATGGGAAGGCAGAGATCTGTTTTCCTGCTTTGTTGGAACACAGGATCACAACCTTCCCTTCTCACAGAATGGCAATCTGCCTTGTTTACATAGGCAGAGCGCTGTTCTGCCTGTGTCCCGAACGATCGGCGGGTCCCCGGCAGACATCACGTCTGCCGGACCCACTGATTGGCTCCCGCTGTGTCTAATCACAGTGGGAGCAGGTCGCCAGCAGCACACGTGCGCACCCCAGACACAGTGCAGAATCACGTACAGGTATGTCATCCTGCCTAGGACAGCCACCTTGCCGCCGTATATATAATGTACGGTTGTCAAAAAGTTAATAAAAGACCACATAGAAAGGCAGAAGTTGTCAGACAAATCTGATTTCTTTTTATGAGGTGGTAAGTGAAACCTTAGACCAGTGTTTCTCAACCTTTTTACCATGGAGGAACCCCTGGCAAAGAGTCTGAAATCTCGGGGAACTCCTGAAATAATATTCATTTTCGACAGGTCATGGAACATCGGTGTGATCCGCGAGCTGTAGATATAACAACAATACTTTTAAAAATAGCATTCAATAATAGAATAAATATTAAAACGTACCTATTTAATGTGAAACTTGAACTTGTTTTTTTCTGCACATATGCTCAATTCTGGGTCCAACTTGATAGCAGTGTACAGGGTGGCAGCAGCAGGGCAAGATACAGGGGGCAAGCAGGGCACAGCACACGAGGCAAGAGGGCACAGTACATGCCAGCAGTGCACATATTTACATGGCAGCAGGGTACGTGATTGCATAAGAGCAGAGCACATGATTACATGGGAGCAGGGCACATAGGAGCAGGTCACATGGATACAAGGCACATAGGAGCAGGGCACATGGGAGCAGGGCACAGAATTACATGGGAGCAGGGCACATGGATGTAGGGCACATGGGAGCAGGACAAATATTTACAAGGGTACAAACCACACAATTACATGGGGGCAGGGCACGTGGATGCAGGGCACATGGATGCAGGACACAGGGAAGCAGTGCACATGGATGTAGGGCACATGGATGCAGGACACATGGGAGCAGGACACATTTACAACAGAACAGACCACACAATTACATGGGGGCAGGGCACATGGATGCAGGACACATGGAAGCAGGGCACATGGATGCAGGGTACATGGAAGCAGAGTACATGGGAGCAGGCCCATGGGAGCAGGGCACGTGGGAGCAGGACACATGGATGCCGGACACATGGGAGCAGGGCACATGGATGCAGGACACATATTTACAAGGTAACAGACCACACAATTACATGGGAGCAGAACTGGATGCATGACACATGGGAGCAGGACACAAGAATGCAGGGCACATGGAAGCAGGGCACATGGGAGCAGGACACATATTTACAAGGGAACAGACCACACAATTACATGGGAGCAGGGCAACTGGATGCAGGACACATGGGAGCAGAGCACATATTTACAAGGGAACAGACCACACAATTACATGGGGGCAGGGCACATTCTTAGATTTGAGCAGGGCGGTTTCCTTTTCATGCAGAGGTACACAGGGAAGCGGCTGTGGTAGATGTCCTAATTTTTGCATGCTGTCCCTGGCCAGCCCCTCCTCTCTTGTCTATCCTATCACATACAAGCAACTGGGATGGACAAGGAGGGTGGGGGAGGGGCTGGCCAGGAAGAGCAGAGACACTCTTTGTTTACCGGACCGTTCTGCATGCAGACATGAGTGTAAGGCAACAGTAGGGATGCAATCTATGTCAATGGCTTGCGATTGACAGGTAGATCGCCGCGGAACCCCAGTTGAGAAACACTGCCTTAGACAAAGGAATGGCTGTGGACATAGTATACTTGGATTTTGCAAAAACGTTTGACACAGTTCCCCATACAGGACTAATGTGGAAGGAAAATTCTACAGGTTTGGAAAGATCAGTTTGTAAATGGATAGAAAACTGGCTAAAAGAACATATTCAGAGAGCAGTGGTTAATGATCCATACTCTGAATGGTCTAGGGTTGTTAGTGGTGTACCCCATGGTTCAGTGTTGGGACCCTTACTTTTGAATATATTTATAAATTACGGTCTGGGCAGGGATGGTCCGTCCATTAAAGGTGCACGGGTGTCGCCCCCTCTGTCACGCCACCCCCTATATGACTAATGGATAGATTCATGCATTGCATGAATCTATCCATGGCCGCCGCTGCCACCCCCTATTCATGCATCCTCCCCCTTTTCAGATGCCTGGCACCTGAATTCCAGGGGTGGGGGTGTTTTTTTGAAGCACGTGATTAGAGCCATAGGCTCTAATAGGCTTCAAAAAAAGTGGACTTGGAGCGCAGAGCATTGCGCTTGCAGTCCACCCAGATGTGTTAGAAAAGCAAATTAATATTTGCTTTTCTAACACTGAACCGCCTCTCTGCCAATCAGGAAGCGCAGGTCTAATACCCATCACCTGATTGGCTGAAGGCACAGGCGCCCCTATTGGAAGCCTAGCAGAACGGAAGAACAGAGGAGGGGGAAGCATGGAGGACACAGGAGCCGTCCCACAGCCCACCACCGTCACAAGTGGCGGCATTTGATGGGCACAAGTGGCGGTATATGATGGGCACAGGTGGCTGCATATGATTGGCACAAGTGGCTGCATTTGATGGGCACAAGTGGCGGCATATGGGCACAACTGGCTGCATTTGATGGGCACAAGTGGCTGCATTTGATGGGCACAAGTGGCTGAATTTGATGGGCACAAGTGGCTGCATATGATGGGCACAAGTGGATGCGTATGATGGGCACAAATGGCTGCATTTGATGGGCCACATGTGATTGCATTTGATGGGGCACAAGTGGCTGCATATATGTTTATAAATGGCTGCAAATGATAGGCACAAGTGGCTGCATATGATGGGCACAATGGCTGCATTTGATGGGCACAAGTGGCTGCATTTGATTTTTTTTCCCAGTATTTTTCAGTTTATTTGCACCCCCCAAAAAATGTTGAGCACCAGCCGCCACTGGGTCTGAGATTAAAAATACCATTTCAGTGTTTGCAGATGACACCAAGCTATGCAGTGGAATAACATCCTTACAGGACATCTCCAACTTTCAAGCTGACCTCAATGCACTGTTTAATTGGGTAACTATGTGGCAAACGAGGTTTAATGTTGATCAATGTAAAGCTATGCACTTGGGGGCTAAGAATATGCATGCATAATACATACTAGGGGGAGTACAACTGGGGGAATCAATGGTGAAAAAGGATCTGGGTGTTCTGGTAGATCATAAGCTTAAAAATAATAGCATACAATGTCAAGCTGCGGTTTCCAATGCGAGTAAAATCCTTTCTTGTATTAAGAGAGGGAAAGACTCCAGAGAGAGATATCATTTTACCCCTGTACAAATCATTAGTAAGACCTCATCTGGAATATGCAGTTCAGTTTTGGGCACCAGTTCACAAAAAGGATATCAGGGAACTGAAGAAAGTGCAGAGAAAAACAACCAAATTGATAAGGGGCATGGAAGAGCTCAGCTATGAGGAAAGATTAGAGGAACTGAATTTCTTGAGAAGAGAAGTTTAAGGGGGATATGATCAACATGTATATATACACAAGTGGTCCATATAGTGAGCTTGGTGTTGAGTTATTCACTATAAGGTCAGCACAGAGGGCAAGGGGGCACTCTTTACATTTGGAGGAAAATAGATTTAATCTCCAAATACGGAAAGGTTTCTTCACAGTAATGCCGCGTACACACGATCGGATTTTCCGAAAACAAATGTTCGATGGGAGCTTGTTGTCGGAAATTCAGACCGTGTGTAGGCTCCATCGGACATTTTCCTTCGAAATTTCCGACAAACAAAGTTTGAGTTCTGGATCTCAAATTTTCCAACAACAAAATCCGTTCTCGTAAATTCCGATTGTGTGTACACAATTGCAAAGCACAAAGTTCCACGCATGCTCTGAATCAAGTACGAAACGGAAGCGCTTGTTCTGGTAACACTAGCGTTTGTAATGGAGATAGCACATTCGTCACGCTGCAAAATTTAAAATCTTTTAATGCAGCGCATTCTCTTCTTCTTTATAATGCTAGAATAATGAAGTTGTTTTCCTGCTGATATTCACACAGAGTTCTGACTACCTGATTTCTTTATTATTTCTCGTGATCTCATGAATAATTTTATTTATTTTTTTTCGTCAGATCTCCATAATAATGTTTAGAATTTTTGTTTATAGTTTTTTTTTTATCTCCTATTTTTAATTTTTTTTATAGTGATCTCCATAATTTTTTCTTTCGTTTTGTGTCAAGATACCACAACACCATTATTATCTTGTATTTTTTATATTTTAACCTCAAGGAGGTTGGTGTTGGCGTCCCTTATTAATTTGACATTGGATTTTTGAAATGTATCTGCCTACTCACAAACAAACTGTCCTTTTTGAAGTAAAACACATAGGCAAGTATTTGTGAAAAATAAATAGCCATTTATTATGGGTCATAACAAAATAAAGAAGAAGGCAACGCTGGAGAAACTTGTAAAATTTGCAAAGCCTTTGTACCCCAGGGCAGACATCAATTATTTTACAGTCAAAATTGGTGGCCTGAGGAGTCCTTATAATAGTGAGCACAATCCAGTCCAGGACTACAAGAGATAAGGAACAGCAGCATATCTGTCCCCAGGCTGCGTTCTTACAACAGCCTGCATCTTTTGTCAGACCAGACTGAACCCAGGCCATCACTTTCTTATCTTCCTTCCACGCTTCCTTCCACGCACAAACGTGGCTTTGGCTTGTGAGTTCGCCCCTCAACCCCTCAACCCCTTACTCAACCCCTTAATTGTAAGATAACTTCCTCACATAAGAGGCGTTGGCCCTCCTCCATTTCCTGCATTTTGCAGACTGCCATGTAGGCATAGTTGTCTTGATTATTGGAGGGGGGTTCTGAGGGCCACAGTAGCCTTCCGAAAGTACTGCCTCCTCCAGGGTTACTCCTCTTCCTGGGACTTTTTTGGAAGGTGGAGGGGAGGGACCTGGGATTCTACTGGTTACTGGGCCCACCCACCTCCTGGCTGCCACTTACCCCCGCCACTTCCTGGCTGCCACTTTCCACAGCCTCCTCCTGGCTGAGACTTTCCTGTGTATAAAAAAGGGACATAGTTTTAGTTTTTGGTTCATCAATCACACACAATTTTCAGCTCATGACTATTGCAAATTGAATGTTAATAAAGACTATCATTCTGACCCCAGCATTTTTCAATCTTGTCCCAATCATTTGTGGCCACTACTGTCTATTGATATGTAAAACACTTTGTAAAATCAGAAATTACTGATCAATAATATCTAGTTAACATCATTAGTTATTTGATTAGAAATATGTTGAACAATGCTATAAGTGGCTCAAGCTGGGCTCCTCCACTTCTTCCTGGCTGGAAGGCCCAGGTTGGACATTGGAAGCCTCAGCTGAGGTGGAAGGAAGCCTTGAAGGAAGACTGGAGAGTGCTGGCCTGGGTTCAGTCTGGCCTGCCAGAAAATGCAGTCTGTCATAGTACCACAGCCTGGGTACGTAAATGTCATCTGCTGCAGCTCTTGATGTCTGGGAATCCTGGACCTTCTTCCACTCCCTATTATAAGTGCTCCTCCTGCCACCAATTAGGGCCTTCAAACAGGGGATGTCTGCCGTGGGGATCACCGGCTTCACAAATTCCAGCAATTGATCCAGCACTGCCTTCCTCTTTGTTTTATTGTTATAAAAGGGGTGGTTTACCTGCCACAGACAGGGCAGCTCCCTGTACATATCAATGAATATGGGGATAAAGCCCTCATCATTGATGAGGTCATCATTGAATAGATCCATTTTCTCTGCAAGACACAACACAAGACAAACCCTAATGTCAGGCTAAACTCTCCCAATCTTGTCTCAATATAGGCCTCAATCTATAAGCAGTATAGGCCACTGATGCACCAAGTTAAAATTGTACCTTCTTTCTAAGGATCGGCGATTCTGATACTCCTTCCTCCTCTCACAGATCGTACGTATGACGCACGTGTGTTATGCTTTATATGCACTGCGCATGCATGAAACTCCACCCGCCCCTGACATTCTTTCTAGTCTATTCCCCGCCCCTTGTCTTTCGGCGCAGTGAGAGAGCACATGGCGGAGAAAGAGCAAGTGCATGCAGAGGAGAGCAGCAATGATGTCGTGTGTTCCTATTATTATTATTACTTGCATGCTGCTCCATGTGCTTTTCTTTACTGTTGTATAGTTTAAAATGGCAGCTTTCAGGTTCGTAGTAAACATTGTTCGTTCGTCCACTAATACGATGTTTTTGGCAGATACAGGTTAACTACATTTGTTCAGGCCTATTTGTATTAAAAGAAGTTTATGACATTGTTGTCTAGATGGGTTTGTACTAGAATGAAATGCAAACTTGATTCAGTGTAAGTAGAAGACACTCAGCAGCTGCTTACAAATCTGGACGCAGGAGCACTAGTGTGGGACACCAGAACAAACTTTTTAGGGTGTCCCACACGGGTGCTCCAGCGGATACCAGGGGTGTCTCCATGTGTGAAATTTGTACAAAAAAGGTAAGTATTCCAGCTTTATAAAGGGAAAAAATAATGTCTTCAGCTTGGAACTCTGCCAAAAAAGACAATTGTATGACACATCCAAGCACAGTTTCATATTACTATTACTACTACTCACCTCAAATATCTGTGTGCTAAGTATACCTTTTTTTTATTCACATAGGGGAGAAAAGACTTGGGACATCTGAGGACACCAGGGACCCCCCACCTCCTAAAGAAAAGCAAATCCCCACACCACAACCAGAAAATGTGGAGGAAGGAGAGGTTTATGAAGTGGCCAAAATAGTGACCACAACAGGTGAGTGTCTGAGACAGCTTCAGGTAATAGATGTATGCCTGCATATTTACTGTATAATACATGGTATTTTTTTATATTAGGTGATGTGGATGTTGTGGAAGAAGAATCTCATTCCACAAGTGCAAGTGCACATGTCCTCATCAGGGAGATCATGGTGTGCAATCGTGATTTACAGAAGATCAAGGAAGACATCAATGATGTGGAAAAAAGACTCAAAAATATCATTGATGTTTTAGGTAGAATCTAAAACACCCCAAAAATCTTCTAGTTTGTTCGTATTTTTATTATTTTCACACGTTTTAAATATTTTTTAGAAAGCCAAATTTTGAAGAAGCACACAGTGTGTCAACATGTGCTATCTGCCATCACGGGATATCAAGGTACGCGTTTTGGGGGTGCAACCCCTTCCTCGCAACTAAAGTAGATAAGAGGAAGGGGTTGCACACCCGAAACACGTCCATTGATCCCCCATGATGGGAGCTAGCACATGTTGACATTAGGCATGGGATCAGGAGGGAAATCCCCATTTTGACTCTCAATTTGTGTTCTTCAAAATTTGGCTTTCACAGGGGTGACATCACACTAATGTCTGATATTGCCTTCACTTTGTCAAAGTTGAACTTTGTAAGTTCCTGAGTTGTGTATTGTTTTATGGTTTTAAACATGCCTGTTTTAACACAAAAAAGACTATTTGCACTGTCAAAAACAAAAATGTTGTTACTAAAATATGTTGGTTTGTTCAAAAACCATTTTTTAACGCACAGAGTAAAAAGTTTTCTACTCAACAATGTGTGGCTTCTTCTTTCAATGCTCAATATCATTTTTTGGACTAAGTTTGTGTTTACACTGAGATGGGGGTTATTTACTAAAGGCAAATCCACTTTACACTACAAGTGCACTTTCATTGCAGTTTCAAGTGCAGTTTCAAGTGCACTTTTGCAGTGCACTTGTAGTGCAAAGGTTATTTTCCTTTAGTAAATAACTCCCACAGCGCTTTATAATTTGCCACAATCATGCCATTTTCGTGACTCACCAAAATTTATTCATGGTGCTGAAAATTATGTATATTTTTAACAGTAATGCATTACATACATTAACAACAAAAACAAGGTGTGTGTGTAGCAGACCTACAACATAATAATAGTTTGCTGAAGAAGAGATTGCCACCTCATGTATCAAATAAATTACGTTTGCACTTTTGAAGAAAATGGCCAAAAAAAAAAAAAAAGCCCATTGGAGAACCTAGGAGACAGCTAAAAGAAACACAAGCAGTAAATCAAAGGAAATATTATTTCAGTTTAACTAAAAAAATTATTTTTAAAATGTTTATTAAACATTTTCTGACATATCAATGGCCCCCCTACCCGCAAAGTACTCCATATATTTTATATGGACCTCACGTGCGCTTTGGGGGGGCAAGCACTGAAAACCAGATACAAACCCACAAGCACAAACTGAAGAGCAGTAATAATCGGAAAAGCACAAGGCTGAAAAGCGCGAATCATCTCTCGCCAAACTTCTACTAAAATGAGATTAGCAGAAGGAGCCCAAAGGGTGGCGCACTGGCTATTGAATTTCCCTTTTGTAGTGCCGTCGTATGCGTTGTATGTCACCGCGTTCTTGACGTTCAGAATTTCCGACAAGATTTGTGTGACTGTGTGTATGCAAGACAAGTTTCAGCCAACATCCGTCGGAAAAAAAACATGGATTTTGTTGTCGGAATGTGCGATCGTGTGTACGCGGCATAAGAGCTGTAAAAATGTGGAATAGACTCCCTCAAGAGCTGGTTCTGTCCAGCTCAGTAGATTGCTTTAAAAAAGGCCTGGATTCTTTCCTAAATGTATATAATTTAACTGGATACTAACATTTATAGGTAAAGTTGATCCAGGAATCCAATTGCCAAAAGGATTTTTTTTTCCCCTGCTGGAGCAAATTGGATCATGCTTTGCTGTTTTTTTGCCTTCCTCTGGATCAACTGTGGGTATAGGATTGTGCATATAGAATTGTATATATACAGTATATTTTTTTCCCTTTTATTGGTTGAACTTGATGAACTTGTGTCTTTTTTTCAACCAGACTAACTGTGTAACTATGTAACTGTAGCGCTGGTAGATTTGCAATCTACCGCAGGTTAGGTAAATTTAGTGAATTTTGTGTTAGGAAGGCTAAATGTTCGCCTCTGTTCCAGCTTGGCTGACGTTGTGTGTGCTTCCGTGCTGACCGGTGGGTGTCGCTGTTACCACTGGTCAGTGTTGGAAAGGCAACGTGTTGAACTGTATAGATGCTCCTCTGTCTCGGAGACAAGCTTGGTGAAGGTGGTCCTCCGAGTTGTATTCTGGGAAGAGGGTATTTATGGGACAGACACCATGTTCTAGGTTCGTTTTTACAGCCACCTGCTGGCCCTCCTGGCTGACAGGTATGCGTTAAGGAGCTACCTCGTGGTCCTCCGATCGGGAGGCCCACGATACAGCGGCGCAGGGGTGGGTCCAGAGGCTTGTTTGGGGCCTACCACCGCGGCCGAGGAATGGTCCTGAGCGGTCGGTCCTGTGTGACGAAGCTGGACGACCGAGGAGATCCCAGGGGAGAACCCGTCTTGGAGAGATCACGCGGCGTGCTGGTCTATAGAGAGGCCTGGTGACTCGGTTGGAGGACGTATCCAAAAGAAGTAACCATACAGCATAGTGTTGCAGGTTCGGCTTAAAGGTTCAAGCACTGTGACTGACTTTCACTGCAGAGAAAATCTGATACATCCTGTGGCAGAGGATCGTGCGGATTTACCCCCCAAATTAGTCTGTGGCAGAGACCTTGATTCGTGCTGCGTACTGGCTGCTAGACCAGTGAGAGAGGCCTATCCAGACGAGCAACGAGTGTGTCCCACAAGGGGAGCTCATTCCGCCTAAGTTATCTGAATTCTACCAGAACATTTGTCGCTAAGATTCTATAAGAAGATATTTGAGTTTCTCCTGAAAGTTTCCTTTTCCACCTCTTTCCTGCTACTTCCTAAAGTTTGTTCAATAAAGCATTGAAAACGTACTCCAGTGTTGGTGCGTGTGTCATCTAGCAGTAAACTCAACGGAACCCCTAGACCCGGTGCCGGTGAAACCAAGGGAAGCAAAGTGAAGGTAACAGACCCGCTTAAACCAGCAGCTCCACCGTGAGTTAGTGCTACATAACTATGTAACTATTATAATTTTCCTTTACAAAAAAAATTCAGGTAAAAGCATACAAATACTGTAAGTAAGTGTGTATGAGCACTAAGAGTTTTCGTTGCATGTATACTTAAGAAAGACATGGCTTGGCATAGTCTGCTTTCAGAGTGTAGCTGATTGTCTGGTCTTATTTAGCACTAGACTTCAATATCATGGTGCTTTGGTTAAGAGGTAAACCATGTCTGGCAGAGCTTTGAAAAGATGCATAAGAGGATAGAGAAAAGTAGCAAGCAGGGATTAACTTGCAGATGCTTGCTTTATTAATCCCATGTTTTGCAATCTCTTGAGCAAACACCTTCGACAACTAGAAGGAAGATATGAGGATTTATGTAAACCTACCAGTTACAGTCATTTAATGGCAGATATTTTTCTTATTTCAGTTTATCATACAATAGACAGCACACATAAATATCTTTCAATAATTCTCTTATTTGATACCACCAAATAAACAACAGACCCGTAAAATGTTATATAGAAAAAGAAAATGAAATCCATTAGTACTTTTCCAAATGATGTATGTCAATTAACATTGGGTAGTATTTTAGAACATGCAAGGACTCTTATTTAAAAATGTCTCTTTTTTGCACTGTTCTTCTGAGCACAATGCATACAAACACATACAATAACATATAATAAATTAATGGGAGATCCAACAAATAGACTAAAATAAAAAATTGGAGGTATGGATTAAAAAGGTACAAAGGCTGAAATTCTAGACAAAAAAAAAGGCAAAATATCTAAATTTAAAAGCTCAGAGAATTCCTGTTATTTACTGAGTCCTGAAACTGCATAAAAATAGAGACCAATCACCGGTAAGACCCATTATCAGTGGGATTAATTCCTTGCATGCTCATTTAGGGGAGTATTTAAATACATTCCTCCAGCCCTTAGCAAGGGAATAGTAGGGCCTTCTTGAAGGATTGTAAGGATGTTATAGCTTCACTGCAAAAGGTGGATGTTAGTGACTCCACGATACTGGCAACATTGGACATAGAGTAGCTATAATACCAATATTAAACAAAAACAGTCACAAATATAATTCCTCCTAGAGGGATTGAACATGGCTATGTCAAATAATTATTTTTGGTACCAGGGTGAGTTTTTTAACCAAATAAAGGTGTGGCTATGGGGGCTAAGTATGCCCCAGTATAGCCAACCTTTTCCCTAATAAGTGGGATGAGAAAGAGGTCTTTTCAAAAAATTATTTGAGAGGGAGAACTCGCATTTTTCCTTCATCAATTAAATAACAAATCATATGAGATAAAGCTCATTGGTAACTGGAGTCGAGACAATATACAATTCTTAGATTTAGAAATCTTTAAAGCCTAACTCCACTTTTGTTGAGAAACAAACATTCCCCTCTGGGTGATTTATGTACATTGCAAGGATTATAACAGCCTTTGTTGCAGATTCCTACCTTTTGTTATTCTGTTGCCCTGTGGGAAAATTAATCTAATAGGAGTGGTTTCATAATTATCAATCAGCTGTGCACCTGCTGGGCACTAAGGAGGAAATCTGCCCTTTAGCCGTGTTACTATTGGTAGTATCTCACCAAAAATGACTTTTTTGTTCCAGAGGATGCCTGAAATGGGACTTGTATCTTAGTGCAGACTTCTGGGAAAATCAGTGAGCCAATCACACAAGCAGGAAATTATGTTTGGGATGTGTTCAGTACACATTCTGTGTACAGAACAACTCCAAGTAGCCATATTGAATTGCATTTTCAGGAGATTACTGCGGCTGCTGATTGAAAAGGAAACTAATTTTTAATAACATTCAATTACAATATGACTTGTGTCCCAATTGTATACACCATATATATTTTTTTATTTATTTGTATTTTTTCCCCATGAAAGTGGAGTTACCCTTTAAAGATAACAGCAGATGGGTACACGAACGCACTTCAAAAATGTACATAAGAATGGATATATATGGGGCGTGTCCAAGATGGAGACCGGAGCAGACGTGCAGTGAGAGAGCTCCGCTCAGTCTCCGGCCTAAACTCCTGCTTCCCTGCAGATCAGCAACTCTACACAGCCCTGAAAGGCTGCATCACCAGCGGAGGACGGTATGACCAAGGCGAAGGGGTCTCTCTCCACCCATAAGTCCCACAAAGCTGCCCCGAGTACCGCTGCACGGAACCCTCGCCCCGCCACTGGATCCAATATGGCGTCTCAGACCGAGGATACTGAGACGGATCCTGCAGAAAGGGAGCAATCCAACTTCGAGGCCCCCATGCAGGCAATCACTAATTGCCAATCCACCCTCATGGGCAAAATCGAGCAGATGCAGCTCGATATCAGTCTAATAAGGAGAGACATGGATACCTTCAGATCCCGCCTCACTGAGGCTGAGCGCCGCATGAGAGACACGGAGGACGCACTGAGAGACCATACAGTCTCACTCCGCACGCTGCAAACGACAATAAAAACTCTAGAGACTCACGCAGAAGATGCGGAAAATAGAAATAGGAGGAATAACCTCCGCGTGGTGGGCCTCCCTGAGGGGGCTGAAGGAGCTGACCCCACAACCTTCACCGAACATCTCCTACGTGACCTTCTACCTCAGGCGCCATTCTCTAACTTCTTTGTGGTGGAGAGGGCACATAGAATGCCTGCTGCCCGGGGGCCCCCGGAAGCTCCTCCACGCACATTTATCCTGAAATTATTGAACTTTAGGGATCGAGACTTAGTCCTCCGTGAGTCAAGGAAGATCGATCAACTGCGGTACGAAGGAGCTGAACTAATGATATTACCGGACTTTTCGATGGATACCCAAAAACAACGCCTCTCCTTTGACCAGGTGAAACTTAATCTACGCAATAAGAAGATAAAATATAGCATGTTGTTCCCGGCTAGGCTGCGAGTTCAGGATGGTGAGACGGTGCGTTTTTTTACATCCCCTGAAGATGCATCGCACTGGCTGGAGACCATACCCAGAAATTGATGTCTCCCTGGAGTCGCATGGTATGCTTGAAATATCCTGTCCTTATTTTCTCACTCGTTTCTAGGGAATTCCTGGTCACTGATACTAACATTGCTTAAGCTGTTGTCCTTTCTCCCCCCATGGGACGGGGGTGGGGGAGGGAGGGTTATGGCCTCACGGCCCTCATGACCCCCCGGTGTCAAGACTCCATGTTTTGTGTGCATACTGATGTGTACTTTATATATGGTCTCACATATAACTGATGTGCACTCAGAGGAGGTGGGGGGTGAGATGCCTCTGAAATTTTTTTGAATTTTTTCATTTCATTTTTTACCCAAGGATTGTACCGGTTCAAGTTTTGTACCCCCGGAGGGATATGTTTGTTTCTCCGGGTGATTTGTGTTCTATACTCTGCAGGGAACGTTGATCCTTAAAAACTAGCTGGAAGACATACTGCATGTACTGTGACACTCGGGTGTCCTTTTGTTCATCTCCCCAATTGGCAGTTGCCATGGCAGTTCTTGGGATAGAAGCACGCCGAAGTTTGGGGGGTGGTGCGGGGTGGGGGGGGATGGGGTTGGAGCATACGTTTTTGCTCGTTGTTGGAACTTTTTTTTTTTTTCTTGTTTTGTTGCTGCATATCAAATTTCAAATTTTGTACCTATGTCTACTGCATTGGGGCTCAGGGGTGTCCTGATCTCTCTCCACTAGGTGGCGAGAGCGGTTTATCTGCTGATACTCTAAAATTGATGCATATGATTTTTCTATTTCTCTGTCTGCTCACACCCAGTCTGATTCTGATAATGGTTGTTTGCTGCCCTCATTTAATTCTTACAAAATTTCAATGTCCCCCCTGACCATTTTATCGTGGAATGTCAGGGGGTTGAATTCCAAAATTAAGAGGTCTTTGGTTTTTAATTTTCTGAAACAATATAACCCGCATATATGTGTGTTCCAGGAGACTCATTTGGTTGGGAGCAGGACACTGGCACTTCAGAAACCATGGGTTGGTGCATATTACCATTCCACTTATTCTTCTTACTCGAGGGGTGTCAGTGTCCTGGTCCATAAGTCACTTGGGTTTACTTTATAGGATCTTCATTTGGATCCAGACGGGAGATTCGTGGCCCTTCATACAATGTGTGATAGACTAGAATTGCTGATTGTTGGTATATATATTCCTCCTCCAGCTATGATAGAGGTCCTTAAAAAGCTCACTCCAATCATAGCTCAGTACCCTTCGGCCAGAGTTATCCTAACTGGGGATTTTAACATGACCCCAAATTCGGCTTTAGACAGGCTCAGTGTAGGTCCCCCTAGTGTATCCCACCTATCACAGTGGGCAGACAACTATGGGTTTACTGATGTATGGAGACTGAGGCACCCGGATGGGAGGCAGTACACCTGTCACTCAGCTACATACACGTCTTTCTCTAGGATTGACCTGATATATACGTCTGACTCCCTGCTCGCCCGGATACAGGAGGTGGAGATCCTACCGCGAGGCATTTCGGATCAAGCACCCCTCCTACTTAAACTGCAAACAGACTCACCCATGGGCACTGCTCTTTGGCGGCTCTCGGGGTATTGGATTGCAGACGAGAGGGTGACCCCCCTGGTGGAGGGTGAGCTGGGAGTCTATTGGACGCTCAATGAAGGTATGGTTCCCCCACCTACACTCTGGGATGCCTTTAAGGCATATACCAGAGGGCAATATAAAACGCCAATTGGGAGGGTCAGAAAGGACACACAGCTGGCATTAGAGGAAGCAGAAAGGAAGGTTCTCCTTTTGGAAAATAGCTATGTGCACACTAGAGATGTCCTAACATATGATGCTATGCAATCTCTCCATAGAGAGATTTCTCTGCTGCGGATTGAGACCACTAAGAAACAATTGCTTGCTCAATCGCAAAGAATTTTCGAACAGGGGGAAAAGATGGGTAGAATGTTAGCCTGGCTGGCTAGGGAACGTCCCTCCTCACTACATATTGCTCACATAAGAGATGACGCGGGGGTACTTCATTCCGACCCCACTGGTATAAATGGTCAATTTGCGCGGTACTATGGACATCTGTATACCTCTAAGGCCACATTTACCAAAGAGACTCTGCACACCTTTCTAAATCACATAGACTTCCCACAACTATCTGCTGAGGCCATAAATACACTAGACGCCCCAATTACTCTCAAGGAGGTTCAAACAGCAGTAGCATCACTCCAATCAGCGAAAACTCCGGGCCCTGATGGCCTACCGGCAGAATTTTCTAAGCCAAATAGTGAACTTCTCATCCCTAAATTCCACAGTCTGCTCCTCACAATGTTAAAAGAGGGCTGCCTCCCTCCTTCTATGTCGGAGGCGGTGATTGTGGTTATAGCTGAACCCAATAAAGACCTCACATCATGTGGCTCATACCATCCCATATCACTTTTAAATGTAGATGCTAAAATAACTACTAAAATACTCGCAAACAGACTCAACTCGGTTATTCTTTCTATAATTCATGGTGATCAGACGGGCTTCATGCCGGGCAAAGGTACCAATATTAATCTACGTCGGCTTTACACTAACATCTTTCATGCAGGGAAACTGGAATCCCCGGGTGTGGTGGCCTCCCTTGACGCCGAGAAGGCCTTCGACTCGATGGAGTGGGAGTTCTTGTGGCAGGTGCTTGAACGTTTTAATTTCGGTCCCAAGTTTATCTCCTGGATAAAACTCCTATATAGTAATCCCACAGCAAGAGTCTGAACGAATGGAGTGCTCTCTCCCCCCTTCTTGCTGGGTAGGGGAACCAGACAGGGGTGCCCATTGTCCCCAGGGTTATTCGCCCTAGCCATTGAGCCTCTGGCTATCCTGCTTGGAGCATCCCCGAGGGTTGGGGGAATAGAGGTTGGTCCATTGACTGAGAGGCTTTCACTATATGCTGATGATGCACTGTTGTACCTTCCAGATGCGTCTGCCTCATTGTCGGCAGCCCTGGAAATTATTAATCACTATGGATCCTTCTCAGGCATTCGGATCAACTGGACTAAATCCATTATTTTTTCCTTATCCCCAACCTCACCTATTATAGATCCCTCGATCCCACTGGTCTTGGTTTCTAAGTTTAAGTACTTGGGGATTGAAATCCAGAGGGCGCCATCTATGTATCTGGTAGATAATGTCTATCTGGTCTTGCACCAACTTACTGCCCGATGTCAAGCTTGGAAATCTCTTCCGCTCTCACCTGTAGGTAGGATTAATCTTATAAAGATGACGTTCCTTCCCAAGTTCCTTTATGTCTTTCGTAACACTCCTGTCCCCATCCCCAAGCCCTTCTTTGACAAGCTAGACCAAGAGGTTAACACGTTTGTATAGGGGGGATTAGCTCCTAGAGTCGCCCGGACCACCCTGCAGCTCCCCTTGGCACTGGGAGGTTTGGCCCTCCCCTGTTTTAAAAAATATTATTGGGCAGCAGTTGTCACTGTCCGCTGGTGGTTTTCCCAACCAAAGTCTAACCCCTCAGTTAATCTTGAAGCTGCTATCCTGGGATCTTACTTGGCTCTGAGTAACTTGGTCTTTAGGGGGTCTAGGGCACATCCGGACATGACCATTTAGATGCGAACGATGGTAGGGGTCTGGGACCAGATGTCGAAGAAACTTACTCGACCGAATACTGTTTCCCCTTACACACCATTATGGGGCAATCCCAAATTAAAACATCTTCAAACAGTCCCGGATCCGGCCCTGTGGGCGGGACACGGAATTAAGATACTACAACACATATGGTCCGGAGGCAGGATCATCCCTTATGACACTTTAGGAAATTATTTTCAACTGCCCTCTATAATGTTCTTTCGTTATCTGCAACTGCGACACGCAGTACAGGCCCAATACCCAATGGGTGTCATTTTGCAGTCACACGGGGTGGAGACGTTTCTAATTTCTAAAACTATAGATCACATTTTATCCTCCCTATATATTCGGATACTGAGTGAGGAGCAGACTGGGGGGGACCGGACTCTACGACAAGTAGTGGAAGACGGATTTGTCCACCCTTGCTCCCGATTACTGGGAAGAGGGTATACAACAGTACATCCCCCTTATGGTATCAGCAAGGGATAGATATATTCAGCTCAAATTCCTTCATAGAGCATACTGTACGCCGCAGAGACTGTCTAGAATATATCCCACACAAACAGACAGATGCCCGAAATGCACTGGGGAACTAGGTACCTTCATTCACGTTGTCTGGTCGTGCCCGGTTATACAACAGTTTTGGTCAGATGTGGTAGATGTTATTAATTCAGTGGGCAATCTGCATGTACAAATGAAGCCGATTGTTTTACTTCTTGGAGTATGTGACAACCTTATACCTAGTGTGCACAAAAGATTGTTTGTCTTCTACACCTCATTCTATGCCAGGAAAACTATTCTGCTTAAATGGAAGCAACCTGATCCTCCGACGGTCTCCCAATGGAAGGCTTTGATAAACTCCATATTGCCACTTTATAAACTTACTTATATTAACTGCAAATGCCCTAAGAAATTTTCCAAGATTTGGGGAGCATGGTCCAAACAATAGAATTGACATTGCGCGGCCTGCAGGACGCGTGCTGTGCCTATGTTTGGAGTGCCCTCTCCCTCACCTGTCTCCCCTTCCTTGTCCTCTTTCCCTCTCCCTCCCCCCCCCCTCCTGGCTCCCCCCCCCCAATTCTTTGATCCTTCAAAATCCAATACTTGGATACCCTGACAAATAGATATTCCTAAAACCTGATTAAGTGACTGACGATATCGCTGGTTAGAGGTTAGTACTGAAAACTCTGTATAAAAAAACGTGGTCTTGCTCTCCCTGATGCAACTATCTAGAGACGCACCATAACCTGAACACATGTTATATAGTGATGTCTGTAATTTTATGATTTGACATTATACGTATTGAATATGTATATATCTGATATGTAGCAGAATTTTGTTATATGTACATATGTTTTGTATGTTTAAACTCTCTCCTTCAGGAGACAAATAAAAACTTTTCTGTTAAAAAAAAAAAAAAAAGAATGTATATATATTCACCCTCAGTTGTCATCGTCCAGGATGGATTAGGGCCATACCGAAAGGCCAATTTGTCTGAATGAAATAAAACTGCAACGATAACAAGGATTTCATCTCTTAAACAGATACGTTGATACAAAGATTTTTGGAAAAAGGGTATAAGAAAAACAGTCAGAAAAATCAGGGAAAATGTTGATAAAATGAATAGAGAACTATTGCAGCAGAAATATAAAAACACTTAGTATAGGGACTTTGTTACAGGATACAACTTACAATATAGAAGTGTGGAAAAAAGCATTAGGAAATATCGGCCTATCCTGTTGAAAGACAGCACCCTTAAAGCCATACTCCCCAAGAAACCTAGCTTTATTTATAAGCGAATCCCGGCGCTTGGAAATATGGTAGCAAAATATATTTTGGGGCGTAATTTTTGCTATGTACATGCTATGTGTTAGAAATATATTATAAATGGACAACTTTGTGTAAGAAAAATGTGTTTTCATTTTCTTTACACATTTTCCAAAAATTTGTGGAAAAAATGACATGTTCAAAAGACTCATTATTATCAGGTGTAATCAATTTTCAATGATTGGCACCATAGCTTGTAGACTCTATAACCTTTGCAAAGACCAAATAATATACACTTATTTTGGTTATTTTTACCAAAGATGTGTAGCAGTATACATTTTAGCCAAAATTTATGAAGAAAAATTACTAATTTGCAACATTTTATAAAAGAAACAAAGAAAAATGCATTTTTTAACAACATTTTTTCATTTATAGCGCAAAAAATAAAAAAAACAGCGGTGATTAAATACCATAAAAAGAACTCTATTTGTCTGAAAAAAAAGGACAGCAGTTTCAGATGGGTACAGCTTTCCATGACTGAGTAATTGTCATTCAAAATGTGAGAGCAGTGAAAGCTGAAAATTGGTCTGGTTAGGAAGGGGGTTTAAGTGCCCAGTGGGTAAGTGGTTAAGAATTAATGTGAGAGTTCTTCCTTAAGAATAATCACTGAGATCACTAAATGACTGATACTGAAATGATAGAACTTTTTTCAATATGGAGATATCCAGTATCTTCAGCTAACCTGGCCTTGGTGCACTTGATGTCCTGTTGAGCAGGATAAACAAAGTTTACGAAGAAGTAGGACAGACAAAGTGTACTTGAAAGTATCCTGGCAAAGGAAAGTGAAATGTAGGATGCTAATAGTATCCAGGTCAGCAAGATGGATCTAGTGACGGTTCAGCAGGGTGTAACTGTTCCTACAAATGTGGGCACTGGTAAGGCAATTTTGTTAGCATACAGTGTCTTTAAAATGGGCAATTGCCCGCTCACCAATCCTGCGACCCAGGGATCATGCAAGATGTCCTGGCAGACAGATTCTCGGATAGGCCCAAATGGCCACTTAATAACCAGAACAGCTTACACCCTCAGGAATGCTTGGAGATGCATCGGGGTCCCTCTCGAATGGGATGTCTGTCACTGTCTGACTCCTGGAGCTGTGACAGGATCACCACACAAGATGACTACAGCAGCCCCTCTTGTCCCATCCGTCTACCTCTGCCTCGTGGTGAAACTCAACTTTCTCCCAGGCAGCCTCTGCTGTGTGAATCCCTTCTCACCAGAGAGCATGCTGGGCTCTGTAGTTCCCTGCCCCATAAGAGTCTGTGTGACTGCTTTAGTTGGGGACTACATGTCCCAGAATCCTGTGCTGCTGGTGGAGTCCTTCCTGCAAGTCGCTCTCCTCCCTGCCAATGATGATGCAAGGGGAGGGAGAAGATCGGGTCGCCGTGGCTGTGCGAGTGTCGTTTGCGTTATGCAGAGTGTCAGCGAGGAGAGGGAGGGGGGAGAAATCCCCCGCAGGAGCTGACAGGGACGCTCTCCCTCTCAGGAGAGCCTGTGTTATTCTGGCGGTGGCCTGAGCAAGATGGGGGGCCACGGGGCACCCTCTACAAATGCAAAAAAAAGGTGTTTTATTTGGGGTGGCACATGGGGGGGCATAGTATAATGTTACATAGTTACATAGTTACATAGTAGGTGAGGTTGAAAAAAGACAAGTCCATCAAGTCCAACCTATGTGTGTGTAATCATATGTCAGTATTACATTGTGTATCCCTGTATGTTGTGGTCGTTCAGGTGCTTATCTAATCGTTTTTTTAAACTATCGATGCCCCCCAATGAGACCACCACCTGTGGAAGGGAATTCCACATCCTTGCCGCTCTTACAGTAAAGAACCCTCTACGTAGTTTAGGGTTAAACCTTTTTTCTTCTAATTTTAATGAGTGGCCAAGTGTCTTGTTAAACTCCCTTCCGCAAAAAAGTTTTATCCCTATTGTGGGGTCACCAGTACGGTATTTGTAAATTGAAATCATATCCCCTCTTAAGCGTCTCTTCTACAGGGAGAATAAGTTCAGTGCTTGCATCCTTTCCTCATAACTAATATCCTCCAAACCCTTTATTAGCTTTGTTGTCCTTCTTTGTACTCGCTCCATTTCCAGTACATGAACTGGACAGCATACTCTAGGTTTTTAATGCATGCCAATATTCTGTTTGCTTTGTTAGCAGCAGCTGGGCATTGTATGCCATTCCTAATCCTATCATCTACTAGGACCCCCAGGTCCTTTTTCCATCCTAGATTCCCCCAGAGGTTCTCCCTCCAGTGTATAGATTGCATTCATAATTCATATTTTTGCCACCCAAATGCATTATTTTACATTTTTTTTACATTAAACCTCATTTGCCATGTAATTGCCCACCCCATTAATTTGTTCAGATCTTTTTGCAAGGTTTCCACATCCTGCGGAGAAGTTATTGCCCTGCTCAGCTTAGTATCACCCGCAAACACAGAGATTGAACTGTTTACCCCATCCTCCAGGTCTTTTATAAACAAATTAAATAGGCTTGGTCCCAGCACAGAACCCTGGAGGACCCCTCTACCCACCCCTGACCATTCCGAGTACTCCCCATATATCACCACCCTCTGAACTCGTCCTTGTAGCCAGTTTTCAATTCAAGTACTCACCCTATGGTCCATGCCAATGGACCTTTTTGTGTACAGTAAATATTTATGGGGAACTGTGTCAAATGCTTTTGCAAAATCCAGATACACCACGTCTACGGACCTTCCTTCATCTAGATGGCAACTCACCTCTTCATAGAGGGTTAATAGATTGGTTTGGCAAGAACGATTCTTCATGAATCCATGCTGATTACTGCTAATGATACCATTCTCATTACTAAAATCTTGTATGTAGTCCCTTATCACCCCCTCCAAGCTCTTGCATACTATTGATGTTAGGCTAACTGGTCTGTAATTCCCAGGGATGTATTTTGGGCCCTTTTTAAATATTGGTGCTACATTGGCTTTTCTCCAACCAGCTGGTACCATTCCAGTCAGTGGACTGTCAGCAAAAATTAGGAACAATGGTCTGGCAGTTACATGACTGAGTTCCCTGAGTACCCTCGGGTGCAAGCCATCCGGTCCCGGTGATTTATTAACCACTTGGCAACCGCCGCACGCCAATTTACATTGGCAGAATGGCACGGGCAGGCAAAAAAGGCGTACCCGTACGTCCCTTGGAATTTGCCGCCTAGCGGGCGCGTGCACTGCAGGAGTGTGCCTGCAGGTCCCGCGAACTGAATGTTTGCCAGAAGCCCGCGATTGCGGCGAGGAGAGGCAGAACGGGGAGATGCCTATGTAAAAAGGGCATTTGCCTGTTCTGCCTAGCAACATGACATGGATCTACTGCTCCCTGTCATGGGGAGCAGTGATCTCTGTCACGTTGTAGTGAGCCCATCCCCCCTACAGTTAGAATGCATCCAGGGAACACACTTAACCCCTTGATCGCCCTCTAGTGTTTAACCCCTTCCCTGCCAGTGTCATTTATACAGTAATCAGTGGCTATTTGTAGCTCTGATCGCTGTATAAATGTCAATGGTCCCAAAATAGTGTCAAAAGTGTCCGATCTGTCTGCCATAATGTCGCAGTCCCGATAAAAATCGCAGCTCGCTGCCATTACTAGTAAAAAAAATAAAAAATAAATACAAATGCCATAAATCTATCCCCTATTTTGTAGATGCTATAACTTTTGCACAAACCAATAAATATACACTTATTGCAATTTTTTTGACCAAAAATATGTAGAAGAATACATATCACCCTAAACTGTGGAAGAAATTATTTTTTTATCGATTTTTTTGGTATATTTATTATAGCAAAAAAGTAAAAAATATTGTTTTTTTTTTTCAAAATGGTCGGTCTTTTTTTGTTTATAGTGCAAAAAATAAAATCGTAGAGGTGATCAAATACCACCAAAAGAAACCTCTGTTTGTGGGGAAAAAAAAGGGCATCAATTTTGTTTGGGTACAACGTCGCACGACTGTGCAATTGTCAGCTAAAGCGATGCAGTGCCGAATCGCAAAAAATGCTCTGGTCAGGAAGGTGGTAAATCCTTCTGAAAGTAAATCCTGCTGAAGTGGTTAATGTTAAGTTTCCCAAGTCTAATTTGAATTCTGTCCTCTGTTAACCATGGAGGTGCTTCCTGTGATGTGTCATGAGGATAAACACTGCAGTTTTGGTTACTGAATTCCCCCGATTCCCTTGTGAAGACCGAGGCGAAGAATAAATTCAATACCTTCGCCATCTCACCATCCTTTGTAACCAGATGTCCTTCCTCATTCTTTATTGGGCCAATATGGTCTATCCTCCCTTTTTTACTGCTTACATATTAAAAGAATGTCTTGGGATTTTTTTTGCTTTCCTCTGCTATGTGTCTTTTGTGTTCAATCTTAACCGCCCTAATTGCACCCTTACATTTCTTGTTGCATTCTTTATAAAATCTGAATACTGATGATGATCCTTCAACCTTATATTTTTTTAAGGCCTTCTCCTTTGCTTTTATATGCATTTTTACATTGGAGTTAAGCCATCCAGGACTTTTGTTCACTCTGTTAAATTTATTACCCAATGGGATGCATTGGCTAATGCCCTTATTTAATGTTCTCTTAAAGCAAACCCATCTCTCCTCCGTGTTCTTTGTTCTTAAGATTTTATCCCAATTTATGCCTTCTAGCAAGGTTTAGGGAAGTTGGCTCTTTTAAAATTTTAGAGTCTTTGTATTCCCTTATGTTTCCTATTTGTGTGATTTATACTGAAGCCAATTGACCTGTGATCCCTGTTTCCTAAATTGCCCAGTATTTCCACATCTGTGATCAGGTCTGTATTGTTGGTAATCAGTAGATCCAGCAACGCTTTATTTCTAGTTGGTGTGTCTACCATCTGAACCATGACATTGTCCTGCAAGACATTTAGGAACTGGTGAGCCTTAGACAAATGCGTGGTTCCCTCCGCCCAGTCTATGTCTGGATAATTAAAATCCCCCATTATGATAACACTTCCCATCCTTGCTGCAAATCCAAATTGTGATAGGAGATCTGTCTCCCCCTCCTCACTCAGGTTAGGGGGCCTATAGCATACTCCCAGTATTATTTTCCTCTTAGCTTCATCCCTTTGGAGCTCTACCCATAAGGATTCCACCTCCTCCCTAGCTCCGTTAGTGATATCATCTCTCACATTCACTTGTACATTATTCTTGATATATAGGCATACCCCTCCCCATTTTTTACCCTTACAATCATGAGAGCTGTTGAATCAGGTCTCTGAAATTCCCACAAAATCCAAATCCTCCTCGTACAACAGTACAACAGTATCTCTAGTGTCAAGGCTGGGCTCAGCCCTTCCTTCTCTGAGCTGGCTGCTCAGCTGTCGGCTAATTGCCAGCTCCTATCTCTCCACAGTTACTCAGCTGTTGATAATATCCTGCTCATCAGTCCTGCCTACTTAAGCCGTCCAGTCCAGTGGAGCTCTGCCTTCACCTTGGTCAATATCACAGAAACTATTCTCCTGCGATCCTGTTCAAGACTTGCTTTGCTGACATCCCTTCTGGCTCCAGATCCTGCTTGCTGTTTCACTACATTGATCCCTGACTTCTGGCTTGGCTGACTATCCATTCCGGTTACTGAACTTTGGCTATGTTTTGTTCTTTTTACTTTTATTATTAAACAAGAGTGATTTAACTGTACTTTTGTCTCGGCCTAATTTCATGGTTTCTGACACTCTAGTTCACCCATCTTGTTTGCCAGGCTCCTGGCATTGGTGAACATGCCACATAGCTTAGACCGGTCGCATACTATCCTCTTATTGGCTGTTCCGAGATTGTAACTAGGACTTGTTACTATACTTACCTTGGATTTATGTGCTTTAGTCAACCTATTGCTAATCCCACCAATACTACCCTATGGAATATGTTCCACGCTGACTATCTATACCTCTAGGCCCCCCCCCCCCCCCTCGCCTAGTTTAAAAACCCCTCTAACTTTTTGGCCATCTTTACTTCCAGCTGATCTGCACCTTCCTCATTTAGGTGCAGTCTGTCCCTTCTATAGTACTGGTGACCGACTGAGAAGTCAGAGCGTGTGACCCAGTCCTCCAGGAACCCAAACCCCTCCTTACTACGCCAGTTCCTCAGCCACTTGTTTACTTGCCTAATCTCTCTCTACCTTTCTGGTATGGCTCAAAGTACCGGTAGTATTCCTGAGAATATTACCTTGGAGGTGCTTTTCCTCAATGTAGGCGATGAAGACACATGATTCCTGTGTCAAACACGGGTAGGGGAGGGGCCAGGACCGAGTGAGCAGCACGGATTCTGATCGTTAGAGACGCATACCATACCACACGCTATACCTGCAGTTTTAATACTTCGGAGGCTTGATATAGAGTGGTGCACTCACGCACTGATGCAATGTGAGTACCCCACTGTGGGGAGTGTGTTTTATTCAATAAATATACCTTACGTTATTACACTATTGAGTTTTCTCTTGTTTATGATATCGAGCTGCATTGAACCAGGCTGGAGATCGGCACCTGAAAATCAGTATAGAGCTCCAAAGCGTGTTTTGACACAGTTAGCTACTGGGTCACACGCTCTGATGTGAGCGCAACAACCTGGGGGGGTCACCGAAGTGCACCGTAGCATGGTTTGCAGCACCTCTAATCTGATGAGCATGCTGGATGACACCATACATGGACACTGCTTTATACACTTGTTTTGGCATTGATTTTTGGGACTTTTTTCTCTTACCACATAGGATTGATTAACAGGACTATTAGACATCAATGTGGAGCACTGAGCACTTTTTTTATCTATGTATGCACTTTAGATTTGTTGCTATTCTATATGCACATTGCACTTTAATGTTGTTTGTATAAAAAATATTTACATGTGTTTTTTGTTTATTTTTGATTGACACAGAATTTGCTTATAATTTACACTTAGGAGTTTATATATCGATTTGGTTCACTCTAGCGCAACGCATATTATCTCTCCAGGAAGGGTATGTTGTTGTCCTTGGACCTTTGTAAGGCTTTTGACTCCTTATCATGGGACTATCTGTTTTATGTACTTAAGGTTTACGGATTTGGCCCAAAGTTTTTGGCGGTTTTGCGGAACCTTTATAGCGTGCCCACTGCTAGGATACTGGTGAAGGGATATAGCTCACATCAAATAGATATTCATAGGTGAACCCAACAAGGGTGCCCTCTATCTCCCATCTTATTTATACTGGCCCTGGGACCTGTCAGACTTTTACTTACCAGACTGATGAGTCCGCTTGGGCAGAGGGTAGACTCCCTTACTTATCCGACTCACGGCCCCTGGTAGAGCAGACAGGAGGCACGAGAGTGCGGAATGGTATGAGAGCCTGCTGAAGAGATCCAGGTACAGGATGAGAGATGATCTTCAGACAACAGGTCAGTAGTCCGTAACACTGGTAACAGGTGCTGAGCAGGAGCAAGACAGGCAGATCGGGACACAAGCAGGGTTCGGCAACAGACTGGCAGCAAGGTACAATAGGAGCAGGCAGAAGCGGAGTCAAACAGGCCAAGGTCAGGTACAGGCAGCAAACAGGAGAATCGCAATCCGGGTCGTCAGGAGATCAGGTAAACAGGAAGACAAGACAGGAAACAGGAACTATGGCACAGGAAGCTGATGATCAGGCAGCACTGAACAGAGTGCCTGACAAACTTAAATAGGCCGGCTTGCTCACAGGCACGCCCTCTGGTGGCCAATCCCATGACCAGCAAGGTGAGCTCTCTGACAGTGCCCCCTCCCTAAGGGCAGCCTCCGGATGCCCAGCCGGGCCAACTTGGAGGCATGAACATTTCTGAAAGTCTGTAAAAGTTCCGGGGCATGTAAATTGTTTTCTGGTTCCTAGGAATTGTCCTCCGGACCTTACCCCTTCCATTTAATAAGATACTGAATTCCATTCCTCCTTTTCCTACAGTCAAGGATTGCCTCTACCTCGAATTCCTCTTCGTTGTCAATTATGACAGGTTTGGGTGGGCCGACAGTGCAACCAGCAAAAGGATTAGAGGTAGCAGGTTTCAGCAGCGTCACATGGAAGACCGGGTGTACTTTTAGAGAGTCTGGCAAATCAAGTTCATAGGTCACATCATTTATTTTCCTCTTCACTGGGAACGGACCCATAAACTTAGGGCCTAATTTCCTAGAGGGACAAGACATTTTCAGGTTAGTTGTGGACAACCACACTTGGTTGCCGGGCTCCAAGATCAATTCTCCACGCCTCTTCTTATCAAACATTTTTTTATTGTAATCCTGGGATTTGGCCATAGTCTCTTGTAGGATCTTATTGTTGGTGGAAAAGAAATTCATAGTCTCTGAGACGGCCGGAATGGAGCATTCAGGTACTGAGATTGGTAGAAAAGATGGATGGAACCCGTAATTAGCGTAAAATAGTGTTTGATTGATGGCAGAGTGCAAGGAGTTGTTATAGGAGAATTCTGCAACGGGTAAAAAGGAAACCCAGTCATCCTGAGAGAAGGCAGAGAAGCACCTGAGGTATTGCTCCAAGGTCTGGTTGGTTCTCTCAGTTTGCCCGTTCATCTGGGGATGATAGGCGGATGAAAAGGCCAATTCAATTTCAAGGGAACCACAGAGGGCCTTCCAGAACCTTGAAGTGAATTGAACACCCCGATCGGACACAATGCTTGTTGGGACTCCATGTAACCTAACCACTTCTTTGACAAAAATCTTTGCCGTATCCATAGCCGAAGGTGTACCCTTCATGGGGAGAAAATGTGCCATCTTCGACAGCCTGTCTACCACAACAAAAATAGTAGAGAAACCCTCGGAGGGGGGCAATTCCACAATGAAGTCTATTGATATCATCTTCCATGGCCTCTCTGGAACAGGTAAGGGTTTTAATAATCCCCAGGCCTTTGTCCTGGTGTTCTTACTCCGAACACAAGTGTTCCATGAATCCACAAATTTTTTACAGTCACAGGCTAAGTGAGGCCACCAGAAGGTGCGCTGTACCAGCTCAGTGGTTTTCAAGACACCGAAATGTCCGGCCAACTTATGATCATGACATAGTTCCATCACAGTCACCCTTAGCTTCTCGGGAACCACGATCTTGTCTCTTCGCCAAAACAGGCCCTCTCTCCAATCTGTTTCGGGGTACGGAAGCATTCCCACCGAGGCCTGTCTTATCCGTGAAACAAGGTCCCCTTGGAGGAGCAGGAAGTTCCCCGAAGGAAGAATCGTATCGGGAGATACGGTCCTCTCTGAATCGTAAAACATGCGGGAAAGAGCATCTGACTTTATATTCTTGGAACCGGGCCTGTAAGTTATGTGAAACTGGAATCGTGAGAAAAAAAGTGCCCATCTGGCCTGACGAGGTCTTAATCTTTTGGCTGTTCTCAGGTATTCCAGATTCTTGTGGTCGGTGTAGACCAGAATAGGATGTGCAGCACCCTCCAATAGGTAACGCCATTCCTCCAGAGCCGCCTTGATGGCCAGAAGTTCTCGATCCCCCACATCATAATTTCTTTCCGAAATTGAAAGTTTGCGTGAAAAGAATGCTACTGGATAGAGGAGGGCCTTGGCGCCCTGTTGTTGAGAGAGCACCGCTCCCACTGCGATCTACGAAGCGTCGACCTCCAAGACAAATGGTAGGACAGGGTAAGGGTGTTTCAAAATGGTGGCTGAAGTAAATAGCTTTTTGAGTCTTTCGAAAGCCAGCTGGGCTTTGTCAGTCCAAGAGAATCGGGTTCCCTGTTTGGTCAATTCGGTGATTGGAGCGATGATTGCAGAAAAACCTTTAATAAACATCCGGTAGAAATTGGCAAAGCCAATAAAGCCTTGTACCTCTTTTTTGTCTATCGGAGCGGGCCAATCCAGAATAGCAGACACCTTTTGGGGGTCCATCCTGATACCCTCCACTGAGATGACTAGGCCCAAGAACTGAATACATTGACGTTCAAACTCGCATTTCTTGAGTTTTGCATAGAGGCCGTGTTGCCTAAGCCGGGTTAGGACATTGCAGACATGTCTACGGTGATCGGTTAGTGAAGAGGAGAAGATCAAGATGTCGTCAAGGTATACTATTACATACAGATCCAGGTAATCACGGAAAATATCGTTGACAAAATGTTGGAAGGTTGCGGGAGCGTTGCATAATCCAAATGGCATGACAAGGTACTCGAAGTGCCCGAATCGAGTACGGAAGGCCGTCTTCCATTCGTCCCCTTTTCTGATACGGATCAAGTTATAAGCTCCGCGGAGATCTAGTTTCATGAATATGACTGCGGTTCCTAATCTTTGAAAAAGTTCAGGTACTAAAGGCAAGGGATAACGATTCTTAATGGTGATCTTATTCAACTCCCGGTAATCGATGCAGGGACGTAACGAGTGGTCCTTCTTCTCGACAAAGAAGATGCCGGTACCGGCTGGGGAGGTGGAAGGACGAATGAACCCTTTTGCCAAGTTTTCATCTATGTAAGTCTTTAATGTGTCTAACTCCTGCTCAGTTAACGGGAAGATTCTCCCAAATGGAACTTCAGTACCAGGTAACAGTTCTATAGGACAGTCATACGGCCTATGAGGGGGCAAGGTTTCTGCTCCTTTTTTACTAAATACATCCAGGAAGTCCAGATTAGCTTCAGGGACGGACTGACGTAGTTCAGCATCTGAGTCCAAGCACAGGAGTTGGGAGGTCATGTCAGAAGATTGCTGTAAACAATGCTGTTGGCAATACTCAGAGAGAAATTTGACTTCTCCTGTGGCCCAGTTGATACTGGGATTGTGGGCCTGCAGCCAGGGCATCCCTAGGATAATAGGGAAGAGAGGAGAAGAGATGGCATCCAGACGCAGAAGCTCCTGATGGTGGGTACCCATGGTGGCCAGCAAGGGGACGGTCTCTTGAGTGACCGGGCCTGAACTAAGGATGGATCCATCCGCTAGATGGACAGCAAGCCCCTGAGCCTTAGGTTGAAGTGGAATACGATGGTTGGCAGCAAAGGTCAAATCGATAAAACAGCTGCATGCGCCGGAATCAATAATTACTGACACTGGAATACTCCCTCCTGGAAGCTGCAGAGTGAAGGAAAGAGCGAGATGAGAACCAAGTTTAGGTAACACAGATGCACACATTGAAGAGGCAGAACGACACTTACGCATCTTGTTGGGGCAGGCTCTCACGTAGTGCCCGGATTCACCGCAGTATAGGCACAGGTTGTGGGTTCGTCTGCGCATCTTTTCCTCTGGAGTAAGCGTAGGCTGGAGCAGACCGAGTTGCATGGGTTCAGGGGGTTCTGGAGTCGAGACAGATGAAGCCGGAGGAAACTGACTGACCGGACTGGGAACCTTGGGTAACATCCAGGTGGGACGAAGGTGGCTGGTAGACCTTTCTGACCGACGCTCTCTTAGGCGACGGTCAATCTGGATAGAGAGATCGATGAGGTCTTTCAGAGACTGAGGTACCCCCACTCGAGCCAACTCGTCCTTGAGTGGGTCAGATAGCCCCATTCTGAACTGATGACGCAGGGCAGCGTCGTTCCAGTCCGTATCGGCGCTCCAACGTCTGAAGTCGACTGCATAATCTTCGGCCGCTCTGCGACCCTGTTGCAGAGAGTGCAGTGCAGCTTCAGCAGTCGCTGTCAGTTGGGGATCTTCATATAATTGGGACATGGCCCTGAAGAAATCGTCTAGGCTATCTAGGGCGATAGATTTTTGCTCCAGAAGGCGGTGAGCCCAGGTTTGTGGCTCACCTGTCAGCAGGGAAATAACAAAGCCTACTTTGGTCGCTTCCAGTGAAAACGTGCGGGGTTGCAAAGCAAAGTAGAGTTCGCAGGAATTGCGGAAGGCACGATACTTGCTGCGTTCACCGGCAAATTTCTTGGGAGTGGGTACTCTGGGCTCTGGAGGAAGCATTACTACGGAGGGTGCAGATAGGAATCCAGCAGAAGATGCCCCCTGGGGGTTGGAAGAGGAAGATAAGGCCTGGACTTGTTCCTCCAATCTTGAGTAACCTTCCTGAAGGCTTTTCACGGCCTGGGTAAGTCCTGCCAGGTGTCTACATAGTTCATCCATGGGGGAGGCCCCCTGCCCAGACTCAGTCATGGCTGCCTGATACTGTCAGACTTTTACTTACCAGACTGATGAGTCCGCTTGGGCAGAGGGTAGACTCCCTTACTTATCCGACTCACGGCCCCTGGTAGAGCAGACAGGAGGCACGAGAGTGCGGAATGGTATGAGAGCCTGCTGAAGAGATCCAGGTACAGGATGAGAGATGATCTTCAGACAACAGGTCAGTAGTCCGTAACACTGGTAACAGGTGCTGAGCAGGAGCAACACAGGCAGATCGGGACACAAGCAGGGTTCGGCAACAGACTGGTAGCAAGGTACAATAGGAGCAGGCAGAAGAGGAGTCAAACAGGCCAAGGTCAGGTACAGGCAGCAAACAGGAGAATCCAAGGGCAATCCGGGTCGTCAGGAGATCAGGTAAACAGGAAGACAAGACAGGAAACAGGAACTATGGCACAGGAAGCTGATGATCAGGCAGCACTGAACAGAGTGCCTGACAAACTTAAATAGGCCGGCTTGCTCACAGGCATGCCCTCTGGTGGCCAATCCCATGACCAGCAAGGTGAGCTCTCTGACAGGACCCCTGGCTATCAAACTTAGGTGCCATCCCAACATAAAAAAGATACATTGTGGAGTTTCTTAGCACAAATGTGCTCTTTTTGCTGATGATATCCTCTTGCTTCTTTCCTCCCCGGTCACATCACTCCCAAATCTATAACAATTAATGTGTAATTTTTCCACTATTTCAGGTCTCTCTATCAATCATACGAAATCGGTTGCCTTTAATCTCTCCTTGGATGCGGACACGGTTATACACTTACAAAACTCATTTCCTTTTAAATGGCAGACGAAGGCCCTACCATATTTAGGAATTTTTCTGACTCCTACTATAGATATGCTGTATCAGGCAAACTATCCCCCATTATATAGAAGGATGATAGCAGATCTTCAACGATGGGAAAACAACCCCTCGTCACGGTTCGGTAGACTGTACACGATTAAGATGAATCTTTTGCCAAGGTTGTTATGCCTTTCTCGATATGCATGCCAGATTTACACAAGTTCCAAAATAAGGTTTTGAAATTTATATGGGGGAATAAGAGACCTCGAGTGAACAGACACACCTTATATACGCCCAAGCTAAGAGGTGGCCTGGGAGTCCCGTATTTAGCTAAATACTTCCATGCAGCACAACTAGCACAACTAATCCATTTCCATTCTTTAGCACTTCAACCTACTTGGATGAAATTGGACTCCTCCTTACATCCCACAAAACCAATTAGCCATTTAATGTGGCTGAAATCAAAAGACAGGCCGGTTATGATGTGTCCCACATGATCATTTTAATTACATTTGTGGGATAGATTAACGAAGCCTCACAGTTTTAGGTCCCCACATACTCCCATGGCTCCCTTGGTCTGCAAACCTGACTGCACTCCAGGTCTCAATCCCCACACCTTTGCCTGGTGGACCAACAAGGGTTTGATGTGCACCTTTGCGATCACAGAGGGATCTTATCTAAAGAAACTCTACGAGACAAATATCAACTCCCAAATTCAGATTTTTTTCATTATGTTCAAATTGTGCATTTCTTGAAATCCCTACAGCGTTATCTGATATTACCACATCTACCTCGATGGAGTATTTGTGTAGGTCCTTTGATAAGCACACTTGGGATGTTCTCAATGCACATAGGGGACAGGGATAGGCAGAGTTTGGAATAAGTATAGGAGTTTAGGGAGAATGGTCATATTGACCGAAGCCACACCCCCCAAGAGGGATATGTGTTGGGACTTCCATTTTTGTAATAGTTCCCGTATAGAGTGAAAAAGGGGGGGAGTTTGCTTGGTATAGGGTGGCGAACGTCGGTGCAAGGTGAACCCCTAGGTATTTAATGGCCGAGGTCTTCCAGGTGGACTTCTCCAGCGGGGATATTGCTTGGGAGGACCTCCGATTTGGACGCATTCATTTTATAACCCGAGAGGGAACTATAGGTATCCAGCTTAGCGTGCAGATTAGGCAAGGAAATCCTGGGCTGAGTCATGGTAAGTATGATGTCATCCGCAAACAGTGACAGCTTAAACTCCTTTCCCCTGACCGGTATGCCCCGAATGTCTGGGTTTCCACGGATAGATGCTGCCAAGAGTTCAACACATAGCGCAAACAGTAGGGGTGAGAGCGGAGACCCTGACGGGTGCCATTAGTGACTGGGAAGGAGGAGGATAGAGCAAAGGGGGTCTTCACTTAGGATGTAGGGTTAGTATAAAGGTGTTAGATGGCTTGTAGGAATGGTCCCCAAAATCCCATATAGCGCAATGTGGCAAACAGGAAGGGCCAACCAATCCGGTCAAAAGCCTTTTTCGCGTCCAAGCTTAGTATTAAGGACCCTAGACCATCCCTGTTTGCCACGTCAATTAAGTCTATGACCCTCCATGTGTTGTCACCCACCTGAGGGAGAGGGACAAAGCCCACCTGATCCTTGTGAATTAAGGAGGGGAGGACCGCATTTAAGCAAATTGAGAGCAGATTGGTAAAGATTTTCAGATCGGAGTTCAGGAGCGCTATGGGCCTGTAGCTAGCACAGAGAGAGGGGTCCATATCTGGCTAAAGTGAGGAAGGATCTCTGCATATCTGAGGGTATGGGGGTCTGCTGAAGGAAAGCGTTAAAAAGCTTACACATATGTGGTAACAAGAGGGGGAGAAAGGATTTGTAGTATTCGTAAGGGAGGCCGTCTGGGCCAGGGGATTTGCGTGTGGGTAGATTTTTAATGGTCGACTCAAGTTCCTCCTCGGTGATAGGTGCATTGAGGGGAAGAAGGTTCGAAGGTTGCAGTTGGGGGATTCCACTCTGCTGCAGGTTTTGATCTATGCAATCAGCATAAGTAGAAATCCTCAAAGGAATGGGCAATGTCTTGGGGGTGGGATAGTATACAGCCGATCTATTTTTAATTTGGTGTGGGGTAGTCGTGTGACTGCGGTCAGATAGTTTTCTAGCTAATAGGGAGTGGGCTTTATTACCCTTGTCGCAGTATAATTGTTTCAGCCTAGTCAGGGCTTTTTTCACTTGTCCTAGGGCCAGGTCTTTGAGTGTCATTCGGAGATGGGTGATTTTTTTAAGTAAGGGTAGGGATGGAGATACCTGTAGCCGAGTTTCGAGGGCCCTAAGTTTCCTTTCAGTTTGTAACTTGGTAGCCCTAGTGTCTTTTTTCATGGCGAGGGTGAGTGCGATGCGGCGGCCCCGGAGGACTGCCTTATGGGCTTCCCAGAGAGAGATACCTCAGGGGTGTTGTTTTCAAGAAAATACAGTTTTAGTGTGGACTCCAGTTCTATTTTGGATGGGAAGTGCTGCAACAGGAAGTTATTCAGCTGCCAATGGCAAGGCTTGCGATTCAGGGCTCCTAAGTCCAGTGTAAGTAAGATGGGGGCATGGTTGGACCAGGTGATTGGGAGTATCTGCGTGGACTTGGTGATGCGTAGTGTGGTATTATTAACAAAGAGGTAGTCAATACACGTGTGCATGCCACAAGGGGCGGAATAAAACATATACTGCCGGTCGCCAAGGAGAAGAACCCGCCAGGAGTAAAAAAGAGTATATCGTCTGGTAAATTGACGAAAGGGTTTCGGATCCCTAGAGGCTCGGGCAGGCAAATCCAGTGGGTTCACCATGTGGCGATCCAGGACCACAGAGTGAGATAGATTGAAATCTCCACCTACAATTAGGAATTTGTTTGGTGTGCGAAAAAGATGCGCAAATACCTTAGTTAAAAAGCGGATCTGGTAGGCATTTGGGGGGGGGGATAAATGACACAAAGGGTGACTGCCTTCTCCTGCCAGTGGCCACGCAGAATGATAAAATCTCCCCACAGGTCATTGTACGACTCAGAGCATGTGAACGATGCCCCCGGTTTAAATAGTATAGCTACACTGGCACGCTTGCTGGGGTTAAATGCCTGGTAGGCCCGAGGATAGTATCTGGATGCGAATTGGAAGGAGTCTCCCCTGTTAAAATGGGTTTCCTGAATCAGGATAATATCTGTCCCCGACTGCCTGAGCTCTCTAAGCGCCAGGTATCTCTTTCTGTTAGAGTTTAGCTCATGAACATTCAGTGACATTATGTTAGCCATGGTACTGGATAAAAGCAAACATAAAAGCACTTATCTGAGCCATCTGGGGAATAAATGTGATACCAGAGTTGGAAGAGCGCCATCTCCAGGAGGAAGACCAGGTGTTTGTAGGGGACCATAAGGTGAGCCGGTGGACGGAAGAAGAAAGAAGATAAGAAAAAAAAGAACAATTAGATCAATAATTAATATATTAAGTGCAGTATACATTGTTAACAGATTCTATGAGACCTGTGAGGCACAGGTCTAACTAAGTACCTATATGTCCTCCTGACCAAAAGTAATAAAAAACAGGCCGGGGGGCGGGGAGGACACAGAGAACCACAATAACAGATTCAAAAATAAACAGTGAGATGTTTAAAGGAACTCTAGGGGTTGGATCGGGGGGTTTAGTGAACAAAAGTGTGACTACTCTCATATCTCGTTCGAGATACGCCCAAAATTCTTAACTAAGGGAAGGCAAGGGCCTAAGGGGGTCAGTAGCAAGTCAGTAAGGTGAGCCATGTGTGTCATCCAATTGGAGACCCGGTCTACGGGTAAAAGTGACCGAGGGAAAAGTCCCGTAGTAGTCAGGCTTTTTTTGGTTTGGAAGCTTTGCAGGGGATATCTGATACCTGGGAGCGTTTGGAAGAGGGGACTTTCTGACAGACTGCAGGTGGTGGCGGTGGGGTGGCAACTAAGTCCCAGTCCTGAAGCTGGGTGGCAGGAATCTCCAGAGTGTCTCAAAAGGCATCCAGATCTTGTGGGTAGCGCAGCACTGCAAATTCTCCCTGATGCCTTGCTGTAAGACTGAAAGGAAATCCCCAACGGTAGATGATGTCCATATCCTGAAGCACGTGGAGAAGGGGTTGGAGGAGCCTGCATTTTGGTAGAGTGATCCAGGAGAGGTCCAAGTATTGTTGTACAGGCGTATTATCAAAGGCGACTTTGCGGATGGAGAGAGCTTTGCACATGATGTCTTCCTTCAAGGGGTAGGAGTTAACAAATGACATTGCGTGGTTTGGAAGCAGGCCCTTTGGGGCGTAGAGCTCAATGAGCCCTATCTATCTCAATATGTTTGGTAGGGGGCTCACCCAGAAGGTTATTGAATAGGGCCTGCAGGGTGGTTTGCAAATCTTCAGAGCCCTCTGACTCTGGGAGGCCCCTGACACGAATGTTGTTCCTGCGCCCCCGGTTGTCCAAGTCTTCAGCGTGGTGCTGCATATCTGTCAGGCAAAAAAACAAAAGCAATCCTGTCAGCATCGCCGTTTCCCTGCGCGCATGCGCGGCGGAACGGCTCTTCGGCGCACGCGCGTTCGTGGTCCAGCTGAATGGCACGCACGCATAACGTGAATCCTCTGCCTGCCTATAAAAGCTGACTTGCTGTTTAGCAAATTGCTGGTTTGTCTCTCAGCTTCCCTGTGATTTTGTTCCTGTTTCCTGCTTATCAATTACCTGTTGTGACTCGGATTGCCTTGACCTACTCTGACTCTCTCCTAGATTTGACCCCCTCTCTTGTTTAACGGACTTGTTTACCTCTGGTGTTTGACCCTCAGCCTGTACCCGGATTTGCCTTTTCTTGCCTTGACCCTCAGCCTGTGACCCGGATTTGTCTTCAGTCTCCAGTACCTTGAACCTCTGCCTGTTTTGGAACTTTGCTGTTGTCTCCTGTGTTTGACCCTCAGCCTGCTCTTGGATTTTCTCTCAGCCTTGTACCCCGGCTCCCAGCCTGTCCAGTGGATTTTTCACTTTGTGACTGCTTACAGTGCGATTATTTCTTTCTACCTTTGTGAGTGGTTTTTAATCTTGTTTTTAAATAAATCGTTTTCCTAAGAATTATGCACTAGGCCGGTGCGCTGTCTTTTTCTTTCTTATCATTTACTACTAGGATAATCCCATCCTGGAGAGCAGCAAGGCTGAAATTTACTGTCCTTTTTGAAACCTTGAGATCGTCTAGCCTATACACCTGTGCGCAAGAGTATTTGCTTCTGTAGTACTGTCCTGGACTTGGTTCTTCTGTTGACCTGCTGGGTCCATCACCTGCCAGCACCTGCACAACTATCCAGCTCTTCGCTGACCTTCACGCAAGATCTGCCCATCCTGCTGGTAGCTTGTGCCTCTTCGTGCAATTCACCCTCTGTACCATCTCCAGGGGGTGGAATGCGCTTAGTCGCAAGAGTGAACCTCTCTCTGCATCTTGGTCTCAGTGAGTACCTTAATCTGACAGTACAAACCAGCCATGTCAGAGGCCAACAGAGCGTGTTCTCCTCTTGAAGTGCTTTACCAGCAGGTCACAGCGCTCACAGAAGCAGTCCAGAAATTACAAGAGGGTTACGTCCAGATCAACGGTCGCCTTCAGCAACTTGCCGGAACACCTGCAGCCGCATCAGCAGCTCCAGCACCCCCCAGTGGGGCCTCCTCTTCTCAGGTCCAGTCTAGCCCTGCTGTAATGATGGCTGTTCCCGAACCTAGAATCCCCACACCGGATCGCTTCATGGGTGACTGAAAGAAATTCAGAGCGTTCAAGAACGCATGTTCCTTGTACCTAGCCCTTCAACCCAGGACTTTCTCCTCTGAAATTGTAAAGGTTGGTTTCATCATCCCCCTACTATCTGAGGAGCCACAGGCCTGGGCTCACAGCCTCATGGAACAGAGAAGTGCTCTACTAAATTCTATGGATACCTTTTTTGAGGCTATGGGTCAACTATATGATGATCCTCAGCGTATCGCCACAGCCGAAGCCACTTTACATACTTTGTTTCAAGGAAGGAGACCAGTTGAAGACTATACTGTTGAATTCCGTAAATGGTCAGCTGACACCGGGTGGAACGCCCTCAGATACCAATACCGCAAAGGACTCTCGGAAGGCCTTAAAGACGAGCTGGCTCGGGTTGAGATCCCTGCTTCTCTGGAGGGCTTAATTCAATTAGCTACTAAGCTAGACAGGCGCATGCGGGAGCGGCGCTCCGGGCATTTCCAGGCTCCCCGACCCAGCTGGATGCTCCCTAAAGCTTCTTCTGCTTATCCACCACTCCCGGTTCCTTCAGCCACCTCATGCAACTAGGACTGGTCCGATCTCCTCTCACCCCTGATAAAAGGCAACGGAGACGCCAAGCCGACCCTGCGGAGGGTCCGGACATTACCTACGCAACTGCCCTGTGAGACCTAGTAAGCTGTTTCCACGGTCTATTATGAATTACCAGGCCACAGGTTTTGCTCAGTCTTACGTCACTCTTTCTGTCTCCTTACAGTTGCCAGAAGAGGAGATTCAGTTACCGGCCATCATTTACTCAGGGGCATGCAGTTGCTTTCTGGACATTTCTTTAGCCCAAAAATTGCACGTTCCGTTCCAGAATAAAAAACAAAACCTTCTGGTCCATCTGGCTGATGGATCCCTTCCTTGTTCCGGACCAGTCTCACAAGAAACTCAACCCATCCTTACCACCACAGACTCTGGTCGAGAGTACTTACGCTTTGACCTCATCAGTTCTCCTGTTTCCTGTTATATTGGCTACAAGATCGTGACCTCCAAATTAACTCACTGCTCCCAGCATTGTCTTATTCCAGCTCCAGCTTCCTGCTTGACAGTGGTTCCGGTATCTGACAATCTCCAGCACATTCCTCCAGTATACCTCGAATGCAAAGACGTCTTTGATAAGAAAAAAGCTGACTGTCTACCACCTCACCGATCCTACAATTGCCCCATTGAACTGTTACCTGGTTCTGAGATTCCTTTCGGATGCATATTCCCCCTGTCTGAAGCAGAATTGTGAGGTTCTTAAAATCCATATTGATGAGAACCTGGAAAAAGCTTCATTCGCCCTTCCTCTTCTCCGGCTGGAGCCGGTATTTTCATCATTGGAAAAAAAGATGGCTCTCTGAGACCTTGCATCGACTACAGGGAACTCAACAAAATAACTATTAAGAACCGATACCCACTTCCACTCATCCCAGAGTTATTCCAGCGTTTCCGGACTGCCCGAATATTCTCCAAGTTAGACTTACGGGGTGCATATAACCTTATCAGAATCCGTGCTGGTGATGAATGGAAAACCGCCTTCAGGTCCCGATTTGGACATTACGAATACTTAGTGACGCCTTTTGGGCTGTGCAATGCCCCGGCCACTTTCCAACATCTGGTAAACGATATTTTTCGTGATCTTGACAACTTTGTAGTCATTTACTTGGATGACATCCTCATTTTTTCTGCCACCATTGAGTTACACCAAACCCATGTGAAAAAAGTTCTCACCATCCTCAGGAGACATAGACTGTACCTCAAGGCTGAAAAATATGAGTTTGAGAAAACTATTGTCCAATTTCTAGGGTTTGTCATCTCTACCGAAGGGGTCGCTATGGACCCACAAAAAGTCAAGGCGATCCAGGAATGGCCTGCTCCGGTAGACAAGAAGGGAGTTCAACGGTTTATCGGTTTCGCTAACTTCTATCGAAGATTTATTGTAGGTTTTTCTTCCATTGTCTCACCCATCACTCAGCTGACTCGTCAACACAGTCGTTTTCAGTGGTCCCAAGAGGTTCAGGAAGCCTTTGTCAAATTAAAGACTTTGTTCCTCTCTGCACCAATTCTGCAGCATCTAGACCCAGTTCTGCCATTTGTGTTGGAGGTTGATGCCTATGAAAACACCACTGGAGCCATTCTTTCTCAAAGACGGGGTCCTAAGGCACTCCTACATCCTGTAGCCTTTGCATCCCGGAAACTAAGTCCCCCAGAGAGAAATTATGATGTTGGTGACCGGGAATTGTTAGCCATCAAGTTTGCTCTGGAGGAATGGAGATATCTGCTGGAGGGTTTGTCCCATCCTATCACAATTTTTACTGATCACTAGAACCTGGTGTACCTTAGGACAGCCAAATGCTTAAGACCCCGACAGGCACGATGAGCACTCTTTTTCTCCAGGTTCAAGTTCCATATTTCATATAGACCTGCTTCCAAGAATGGGAAAGCGACGCACTCTCCCGGATGTTTCCAGAACCTCTCCAGTTAACAGAGCCCAGTACCATTTTGTCAAGACAAAATTTTTGTCTTCTTACTCAGTCTGATCTGACAGCCGCCATCAAGACAGCATCCAGTCACTGTACTGATCCAGAGGTACCCTCCTTGGAGAGACACGACAACTTGCTTTGGGCCCAGAATAAGATTTTTGTTCCTCTGGAAGTAAGACCTTTAATTTTAAGAACCTTTCATGATCATAAACTGGCCGGTCATTTTGGAACGCAGAAAACCTCAGAATTAATTTCCCATTCCTTTTGGTGGCCTGGCTGGAGGCGGGACTGTAAAGAATATGTCTCCTCATGCATTTCTTGCCAGCGCAGTAAGGGGTCTAAGGCCAAGTCTTGGGGCTGCTGAGGCCCTTACCTATTCCAGAACGGCCATGGGCAGAAGTTTCTATGGACTTTATTGTCGATTTGCCACCCTCAGAAGGATTTACCACCATTCTGGTCGTTGTTGACCTTCTCTCAAAGATGGCACACTTTTTACCCATGATAGGCACTCCTTCTGCTCTGGACATAACCAACATCTTTATTAAAGATATAGTAAGGCTGCATGGGGTACCTGTTAGTATCGTCTCGGACAGAGGCGTCCAATTTACCTCCAAGTTTTGGAAGGAGCTCTGCAAGTCACTGGAAATTAAGGTTTGTCTCTCGTCCGCATGCCACCCCCAGAGCAATGGACAGACTGAGAGAACAAACCAAACCTTAGAACAGTATCTCCGTTGTTTTTGTTCCAGCTCCCAGGATGATTGGTTTTCTCTTCTGCCCTACGCAGAATTTGCTTACAATAATTCCATACATGCAGCTACTAACCAAACACCTTTTTGGTCAAATTTCGGTTTTCACCCCTCTTTTCCCCCGTTCCTGAAACCTCAGTTCCTGCCGTCCAAGATCAAATAACCTCTATTCAATCAAATTTTCAAAGGATCCAGGAGACCATGCAAAAGGCTCAAGACAGTTACAGGAAGTATTACGACAAAGGAAGAAGAAACCCAGACTTCAAATTAGGTGAGAAAGTTTTGCTATATGCCACCAATCTTAGGTTACCTTACCCTTCACGAAAATTGGGCCCCAGATTCATAGGGCCATTTAAGATTAAAAGAATAGTGAATCCTGTAGACTTCGAGCTAGCATTACCTAGCTCCTATAGGATACACCCAGTATTTCATGTATCCCTCCTAAAACCAGTGGTCCCCAGTCCATTTCCTGGAAGATAGGAACCTCCTCCTCCTCCAGTTGAGGTTGACGGAGAGAATGAATTTGAAATAGAAGCCATACTAAACTGCAGAAAGACGGGTAGACAACTTTAATATTTGATTAAATGGAAGGGGTATCCCCCCGAAGATAACTCTTGGGAACCCTCCGGGAACCTACATGCTCCACGGTTGATCAAAGCCTTCCACCAGGAACATCCAGAGTTAATGGCAAGTTTGGGCGTCCAGAGGCCGCCCCTTGGGGGGGGCACTGTCAGGGAAAAAAACAAAAGCAATCCTGTCAGCATCGCCGTTTTCCTGCACGCATGCACATTCGTGGTCCAGCTGAATGGCGCGCGCGCATGTGCACAAGCGCACGCATAACGTGAATCCTCTGCCTGCCTATAAAAGATACCTTGCTGTTTAGCAAATTGCTGGTTTGTCTCTCAGCTTCCCTGTGATTTTGTTCCTGTTTTCTGCTTATCGATTACCTGTTGTGACCCGGATTGCCTTGACCTACTCGGACTCTCTCCTGGATTTGACACCCTGGCTTGTTTAAGCCAGGGGGCTTGGTGGCTTAGTGAGCCTGTATGTTAGGGCCCATTTGAGTTTCCCATGGTTCACACCACACCAGGGCTGGGAAGGCAAAAAGGCATGCGCTGCTGGGGCCCCTGTGTGAGATGGAACTGGGGAGCTGACAGCCTGGGCGTAGGTGGGAGTGGGAACTGCGGTTCTCCCAGAGGAGCTGGGACTGCCTCTGGAGCGGGACTGCCTCTGAACTTTAGGGGAGGCAGGGGCTGAGGAGCAGGCCGGATGCGGCGCGAGGTCCATCTGAGGCCCGGTGTGTGATGCCGCAGAACCCTGGGCTTGTGCGGGGCCCGACAGGGGTGGAAAGTCCTCCGAGTCTACACAGAGAGAGGGAGAGCTGGCTCCTCCAGCCTGGAGACTGGGGTCTGATGGCGTGCGTAGCAGCTGTGGGAAGGCATCTGTGCACTGAGTGTATGAGGCAGGGAGCTGGCCTAGTGCAGCTGGCAGGGTTCTGTGTGATGCTGCCGCCATGTAGGCAGGATGATGGGGAAGACTCACTGCGTCCATCGGTGCTGGATGGTTGCCTGATGTTGTCCATGGGTGTTCAGGTGTGCTCTGGTGCAGAGCTGGAGCATGCCACATCAGCTGCTGAGGGGTCCGCATACATGTGGTGGAGGCGGCTGGCCCCATCTTTTCCGTCCCACCGGGCGGCATGTGAGGCAATGTAAAATAGCCACAGAAGGTTGTAGAAGACCCGGGAGGAGGTTGGGAGGATCCCTGTGCTTTAGAGGATTGGGTCCTCATAGATCCACCCATGTGAGGGTGTAAAAAGTCCCCTGGAAAGGCCTTGTAGCTGTGGGCTGTGAGAGCTAGGAGATCAAGCGTCCATGAAGGTCGACTTCCGGTCACGCCCCCCCACATATGTATTTTTATAGTAAAAGTTTGATGTATTTGATGCATTGTATAGAAATGTATGAAGGGCTCTAACACACGCAGCACTTACATTACATCAATTACCTATTGAAATTATTATTCCGGAGTACAGTGGAACCTCGGATTACGAGCATACTCCAGGAGTATGCTTGTAATCCAAAGTACTCACATATCAAAGCGAGTTTTCCCAATGAAGTCAATGGAAACGAAAATAATTTGTTCCGCATTGACTTCAATGGGATGCAATACCGCATGCGGCCAGAGGCGGGGGGGGGCGCCGGAGAGCCTCAGAAATGGCCGAAAAGGCCCGAGGACACTTCGGCTGACCTTGGCAAACCTCGGAAATACTTCCTACCCGAGATTTGCCAAGGTCAGCCATGCTTTACTCGGGCCTTTCCGTGCATTTCCGAACGTGACGTTCGGCTCGTCGAGACAACACTCGCAAACCGAGTTACGATTTTTAAAAATACAGTGCTCCTATTGCGAAACGCTCATTAATCGTGTTACTCGCAATCCGAGGTTCCACTGTAAATCAGCTCCGGCAACTAGGAATTGTCCAATCAGATCCCAGCATAGGGTACATTTGGCTTCGGTAAAATGGCGGACTACCTGATGATGCCTACTGGTGAAATGCATTTAGGTCAGGTCGCTTCTGTTACTCCTGGGTTGTCGGTGATGTACCGTCCGTAATACGTGGAAAGTACGCCGGATCCCTTTGGAGAACGGTGGGGCAGAACGCTGATGAGCTGGTTGGCTTTGTTTTAATTTGGTGAACTTTAATAAACATGCTGCACTATCGAGGACATGTACAGGAGGGCATAAAAATGCTGAACCTATTTCACCTTCCCTGTTGATATTACTTATAGGCTGAGGATGTTTTTATGGCCATTGGAGTCTGGCCTATGGTTCCTTTTACCACATGTGGTGGAGCACTTTATTTTGGAGTGAAGAAGCAGTTACTGATATTTAAAGACACAGTGTATGGGACTATTCCACATACAGTATCTCACAAAAGTGAGAACACCCCTCACATTTTTGTAAATATTTTATATCTTTTCATGTGACAACACTGAAGAAATTACAGTTTGCTACAATGTAAAGTAGTGAGTGTACAGCTTGTATAACATTGTAAATTTGCTGTCCCCTCAAAATAACTCAACACACAGACAATAATATCTAAACCACTAGCAACAAAAGTGAGTACACCCCTAAGTGAAAATGTCCAAATTGGGCCCAAAGTGTCAATATTTTGTGTGGCCTCCATTATTTTCCAGCAGTCCTCTTCCACTCCTCCATGATGACATCACAGAGCTGGCGGATGTTAGAGACCTTGCGCTCCCCCACCTTCCGTTTGAGGATGCCCCACAAATGCTCAATTGGGTTTAGGTCTGGAGACATGCTTGGCCAGTCCATCACCTTTACGCCCAGCTTCTTTAGCAAGGCAGTGGTCGTCTTGGAGGTGTGTTTTTGGGTCATTATCATGTTTGAATACTGCCCTGTGGCCCAGTCTCTGAAGGGAGGGGATCATGCTTTGCTTCAGTATGTCCCAGTACATGTTGGCATACATGGTTCCCTCAATGAACTGTAGCTCCCCAGTGCCGGCAGCACTCATGCAGCCCCAGACCATGACACTCCCACCACCATGCTTGACTGTAGGCAAGAAACACTTGTTTTTGTACTCCTCACCTGGTTGCCGCCACACATGCTTGACACCATCTGAACCAAATAAGTTTATCTTGGTCTCATTAGACCACAGGGCATGGTTCCAGTAATCCATGTCCTTAGTCTGCTTATCTTCAGCAAACTGTTTGTGGGCTTTCTTGTGCATCATCTTTAGAAGAGGCTTCCTTCTGGGATGACAGCCATGCAGACCAATTTGATGCAGTGTGTGGTGTACGGTCTGAGCACTGACAGGCTGACCCCCCACCCCTTCAACCTCTGCAGCAGTGCTGATAGCACTCATACATCTATTTCCCAAAGACAACCTCTGAATATGACGCTGAGCATGTGCACTCAACTTCTTTGGTCGACCATGGCGAGGCCTGTTCTGAGTGGAACCTGTCCTGTTAAACCGCTGTATGGTCTTGGCCACCGTGCTGCAGCTCAGTTTCAGGGTCTTGGCAATCTTCTTATAGCCTAAGCCATCTTTATGTAGAGCAAATTAGTTTTTTCAGATCTTCAGAGAGTTCTTTGCCATGAGGTGCCATGTTGAACTTCCAGTGACCAGTATGAGAGAGTGAGAGCGATAACACCAAATTGAACACACCTGCTCCCCATTGACACCTGAGACCTTGTAACACTAATGAGTCACATGACATCGGGAGGAAAAATGGCTAATTGGGCCCAATTTGGACATTTTCACTTAGGGGTGTACTCACTTTTGTTGCCAGTGGTTTAGACATTAATGGATGTGTGTTGAGTTATTTTGACAGCAAATTTACACTGTTATACAAGCTGTACACTCACTACTTTACATTGTAGCAAAGTGTCATTTCTTCAGTGTTGTCACATGAAAAGATATAATAAAATATTTACAAAAATGTGAGGGGTGTACTCACTTTTGTGAGATAATGTATATATGAACAGTGATTGAACTGCACAATAGTTAGTTGTTGCAATAGTGGAAATTATTTATGAACACTGATATAAGGATGTTCAGTTGAAAAAAATAGTTTGGAGTACTTTGGTATATTGTTTGCTATACATCTTTGTCAGAGAACGGTTCGTAGAAGGACTGGCACACCTGCTAATGCCCAGTGGAACTGAAGATTGGTACGTAGAAATTTGATAATGCTAATGCACATGCGCGTATGGGCACAAGCGACCGCAAGGATACATGTGCCAGTGGCTTTTTCAAACCCAGCAGAATGAGTCATTAGTTTTCTGGAGAATCTTCAGCTCCCCCGTGTGTTCCTGTGTTCCTGTTCTCGGTATTATTGGATTTCCTGTTACTGACCCAGCTTGCCTCTGACCTGCCTTGTCTCCATTCCTGGCTTTGACCCTCGGCTTCCTCCATTGACCCCACTTCTGCCTGCTGATCCCTGTATGACCTTTGGCTTGCTCTTGGACTTCGCTGCTGCCCGATTACCACTGTGTGACCTTGGCTTACTCCTGACTCTACTTTCAGCCTTACTCCTGGCTGACATTCCATGTATGACAACTGGCCTGGCTCTTGGCCCTGCTTCTGGCTCTCCCTTCTGCCAGGTCTCATCTGGTACATCTGAGGGACTGCTGCCCAGCACTGCATCCCACTTGTCCAGCCGCCATCCAGTAGACATCCCTGCATCACTCAGCTTGCCGCAGCTGGCAACCCCTGCTTCTTTGAGAATAGCACTACCTGTAACCACGTCCAGGGGGGCCTTGCACTAAGCCTCCAGGCAAGCCCTCTCAGCACTTTGGCCTCTGCCCAGGTATGTGACAATCTTGTATCTTTTATAGTATCACAAAAAGTTTGTGATACTATAAAAGCCCAGAAAGTGAAAATCCAGCCGATTACACACAGCCAGCAAGTCACAGGCTAAGCCTTTCTCAATCAGGATGCATGATGAACTCAGATGTCACCCCAGGATGCTGTGGCACAACAGTTGAGAATAGCTAGGTCACAAGATCAAGAAAAACTTTCAGTGGTTCCTGATCATTAGTAGAAACCAAAGTTGCCAGTGATAACTGGTTTTGATAGCTACTAGCTGTCAAAATGTGTACACAGAGTAAAACTGGCCATACACTATTAGGTTTTTTTTTCTCATTTAGCCTGCTGGCTGAACAAAAACAAAAAACAGATCCCTACTGAACAGGCCAAATATCCATCAGTGTATGGCCCGCTTAAGTTACCCTTAGCACAGGGCATTGTGCAGGGGAGTGTCAATCTATAAATTGTAAACAGGAAGGGGATAAAGTGGAAGTAAACCCCCCTTTTTTTTATTTAGCCTATAATAAGGATTACCTGTAGGTACAGTGAATATCTCATAAACTTGCACTGTTTAGGAGATATTTACACTGCATGCAGCCGGTAATGTCACCATCGCATGCACTCTGAAGGGATGGCATACCTGTGCCGTCCCTTCAGAGCTCTTTGCCGCAGTTCATGACTCCCACACGCACGTGCGGGAGTGACGTCACCGCGGTGTGGCCAATCAGATGGAGGAAGCGAACCCAGAAGGACGACGGGGGAAGATGGAAGTGATGGCACACCGCTGGAGGGTTTCGTTCTAAGGTAAGTGTTTCATAGTGTGCTAGTATGCGATGTATACTAGCACATTATGCCATTGTCTTGACAAAAAAGTGTGGTTTATTAGCGCTTTAAAACACCCTTCAGTTCTATTTTTATATATTTTACATATCTTAGTGGAAATGACTATCACTTTAAACAAGCTTAAAGCGAAGCTTCACCTAAAAGCGGAAGCTCCTCTTGTTTGCACCCTCATCCCCTCCACTGCCACATTTGGCACTTTTTGGCGGGCAGTGGGGAGCGAGTACCTAGTCTTGCCTAGTTGCCACAGCGATCTGAGCTGGGAGTTTGACCCCCATCATTCCCCCGCAGCCTTCTGGAACACATCAAAGGTCCCAGAAGACTGCAGCACCATTCACAAGCTTCAGGGTGGCTTGCACATGCATAGCTTCCTGTTTCCCTTACTAGAGATTCCGGCATCTGCACCTGAAGCCGATTGAAGAATTGGCTCGGGTGACGACATCGCTGGATCCCTGGACAGGTAAGTGTCATATTAAAACTCAGCAGCTACAGTATTTGTACTGTAGCTGCTGACTTTTTTGGGGGGAGCCAGGAGCTCCTCTTTAAAATTAGGTTAACAGGCTTTACACAAGATTAAGCTCTAACTGAAAGTTGTGGAAGCTTGCTACTAGCTGGTATATAGTGACACCCAAGACAGACTGGCTAAAAGTTTACCCTCCTGGATTTTGTTTTCTCCAGATAATTGTGCTAGTTTATTAAATATATTAAAGAATTAAAGACTTAAATTTATTAAAGACTGTTGAATATTCATTCAAATATCAGTGCTATTACTGCCTTTCAGTGTCTAGCTCTCAGTTTGCTTTAGTGTTCACAATGTAACTTCAACATTTGTTTGTTTTAATTGTGGGTACAGATCACATGGCTTTAAGATTTATATGCATTTTCTATCTTTAATAATCTTTACATAGTGACTCTTTTTGCAGTTGTGAGCATTGGACATTCTGATATCAGTTTTGTCATGTGTGATCTTCCACATATTTTTTTTTTTTGTTTACAAACTATTTTGATTGGGTACAAAGAAATGGTACAAAAAGCTTTTGTCATATGCCATAAAAAAGTAAAATAAAGGCAATTTACACATAAAGATTAACAAAATATACAGTATTGTGTGATTATTGATAGAAATATATTTTAATACATATACATATATATATATACATATATTATATTGTTCTTCGATCAACACTACTTGGTAAAGTTAATTAGGGTTGAAAAAGAGATTGGCATGGTTAAGCCACGGGTCACATTTTTAATGTACAAATGGTTAGTATTCTGTAGTGCGTTGAATATTTTTTCCATAAGATTAATATTGTTGATTCTGGTTTTCAAATGTGTTAGAGGGACTGAAGAGGATTTCCAGTGGTATGCTATCAGCCAGTGTATTGCAGCACATATTGTGTGTCTCAGTTTCATATTATGGATGGAAAGTCCAATGATAGGGGAAAATAGGAGACACTTATGGAGAGTGAGGTTTATTCTACTATCTGAAATTTTGGAAGCAAATTTTTCTAAATGTTTTTGCTTCCATATCTGAATAACCTTTTCACAATTCCAAAAAATGTGTGAGAAAGAACCCGTGGAATTGCAACCTCTAAAGCATGTCTGAGGAGTATCTGGGAAAATGGCATGAATTTTAACCAAAGTATAATACCATCTTGTAAATATTTTAATTGCAGTCTCTTTAAATGTGATTGATCTTGTGCATTTGTGTAAATTGTTGAGGCAATTTTCCCATTCAGTTACAATATGTCTTGTGTCGCAATTATATACGCTATATTATTTTTCTTGCTATTTTTTTTCCCACGAAAGTGGATTTACCAGAAGAGTGGAAATACAGAACAATGTAGATGATAGACCCAACCTCCAGCAAAAACCTTGCTACCATTGTGGGATGTACTTGACAGAACATGACCCACATTCACAGGCTATTTATTTAGCTGAGGGTAGTTAAACCTGAGTTACGTGGCCCACTACATAAGTAGGACTAATTAATGGAGGTAGATAAGGGCGGGTGGCATGGGTGATGCACAGGTATCTTGCAGATTAAGGCCCCTTTCACACTGGGGCGGTGGGGGCGTCGGCGGTACAACAGCGCTATTTTTAGCGCTGCTGTACCGTCGTTCTTGCAGCTGTATTCGGCCGCTAGCGGTGCGGTTTTACCCCCTGCTGGCGGCCGAAAAAGGGTTAAAATCACTCGTACAGCGCGGCTATAGCCGCGGTATTGCCGCGGTATAGCCGCGCTGTCCCATTGATTTCAATGGGCAGGAGCGGTTTAGGAGCGGTGAATACACCGCTCCTTCACCGCTCCAAAGAAGCGGTTTGCAGGACTTTTTTCACCGTCCTGCCAGCGCACCGCTTCAGTGTGAAAGCCCTCGGGCTTTCACACTGAACAAACAGCGGAGGCTGTTTAGGGGCGGTTTGCAGGCGGTATTTTTAGCGCAATACCGCCTGCAAACCGCCCCAGAGTGAAAGGGGTCTAAGGCATATAGGGGGTTGACTTGAAAAGTCACTCAGCCAGTACAGAAGGCAAATCGATAAGATGAAAGTATTGAGAAGAAAGACAAGAGAGGGGTCTAGGTGAGGAAACGTAGATGGGGTAAATGGGCGTGGTTCCAGGTTTCTCATTGCCCTGATGGTTTGGCATACAAAAGGACTAGAAAGGTCAAAAATACAACTATGAGCTGTCAAAATTGTTAGGTAGGTATTGTCCAAATCTGTTCAAATGTTTGCACTGAATCATTAAGGATTGTGGCCCTTTTTCATTCAGTAGAATCCAAGATATCTTTTGTTTCACCTGCACAACCTTGGAGTTGGAGGACCATCACACCTTGGCAATAACATTATTTTTTTACTTTTTTACTTTTATTTTCACATTTCCATCCCTATGAAAGGTGTTTCCTTAGCTTGCTTCACGATGGTTGGTTGTGTAACCCGTAAGCTTCATTTTCTTTTGAGGCAGTGGGCTTAACTTATATTTACGTTTCTTGTCCTGCAAAGATCTCCAGCTTCAGGCACCATGGAATGTTCTAATGTAATGTTTTTGTGTTTGAGATCTGCAAACAGGTCATGCTCCTGCAGAATTTATATATTCACTGTCTAACAGATAGTTAAAGCAAAAATGTTATAAGTCACTCCCATCCTCTGAAGATCCCTACCCCTATCTCTCGGGCTCTCTTGTACTGCTTTAGGCAGTCTCTGAAAACTCATTTCTTCAGTGAAGTCTATACCACCTCTTCCTAAAAACTGAACTTTTACCTTCTCCATCAACTTATCCCCACACAGTTATTACCTTTTTTATCACTTGCCTTTTAGATTGTAAGTTCTTTACAAGAAGGACCCTCCTAATTCTTTTGTCTTAAATTGTATTGTAACTGTTTTGTCTCCCTTTATTTTGTACAGTGCTGTGCAAACTGTTGACACTATTTAAATCCTGTATTAAGCCTGATTCACATAAGGGTGATTCCAGATGTGACTTGAGTCACACAGAATCGCATGACAAGAGAAATCACATTGTTTTCAATGGTGCTCGTTCACATAAATGCAACTCAGCACAAATCGATTTTGGAAAAGGGTTCTGTACTACTTAGAATACATATACCTACATAGAATATACAAACCTTATCAAAGCTGCATCCAAGTAGCACTACAAAATTGCACCAAAAGATCAAAATCGTATGGCAGCAGTGTGAACCTAGCCTTATAATAATAATAATAATAACACGGCAATACACTGTACATATATAGAGGAGCCCATCCATATGGGTGAAAAAAGTGCTGCTCACCCCAAATTATGTAACAAAACCAAAAACAGAGACAAAAAACTCCCAGGGACTTTTAGGCAGCAAAAAATACAAAATAAGTCAATTGGATATATAAAAATATATATTTTATTGATACAAAATTACATACAGTTTCAAAAAGTGCAATTATAAAAACAGCTCTGGTATATGTACCCCTTAATACTACACAGGATGTACTAATGGCATAGATAAACAACATTATATACATGAAAATGTATCAACTTGATATACTGCTCAAGAAACCCCGTGTTTCAATTTATGCTAGTTCAAATATTCCTCAGGGGGGATAAGGACATCTTTAATGGAGAGGTTACAGGTGACCAGCGCATACTAAAAAACACCCAAGCAGGTTGTTTCAGAACGGTTACCCAACAAGGAGACACACCAGGGCCAAAATTGAGCCTACGAGAGATCATATTTGCTGAGTGGGAGGAAAGTGAGACAGGGCCCACAAATGCACCTTAACCACTTAAGGACCGGAAGAGTTTCCCCCTTAATGACCAGGCCATTTTTTGCGATACGGCACTGCGTCTCTTTAACTGACAACTGCACGGTCGTGCAACGCTGTATCCAAACAAAACTTAAGTCCTTTTTTTTCCCCACAAATAGAGCTTTCTTTTGGTGTATTTGATCACCTCTTCAGTTTTTATTTTTTGCCCTATAAACAAAAAAAGAGCGACAATTTTGAAAAAAATATACCGTATATTTTTTACTTTTTGCTATAATAAATATCCAAAAAAACAAATAAAAAAAAACTAATTTCTTTATTGGTTTAAGCCAATATGTATTCTTCTACATATTTTTGGTAAAAAAAACAAAAAACGCAATAAGCGTATATTGATTGGTTTGTGCAAAAGTTATAGCGTCTACAAAATGTTGTATTTTTTGCTGCCTATACACTGAACATATTGACTCGTAACAGTGCCACCCAGTGTTGATCACATTATGTTAAAATTTATACTAGTGACAAAACTCTGAAGCAGTATGGATGCAAAGAAAAATTAAAGGGGCAATGGAATTACTATTTCATAGCCATCCCAGAGTTGCTCAGCTGTAGCTCGATTTACCTTGACAATAGTGTTTTGTGCTGGCTAGACATTTACCATCTTCTCTAGCTATTCATACCAGTGTAGATTCTGTAGATCATGCCACACCAAAGATTTGTAGCTGCATAGACACGTATTATAGCCAGCTACAAATCACTATAGAAAGTGAGATAGATTTATAGCTGCTAGAAGTCTCAGCTAAAAAAATGTTTGTGTAACATAACTCAAATTCTGAAAATGGTTGTAGTGGCTACAGCAGGGGACTGGCTGAAATTCCAGATGACATCCCTCAGCATTAAACAAGATTCTGGATACCACATACCACCTAATTAATGCAGCAGAAAGCTTAATGTAATGTGCAAAGTGCAGTGACTATAGCAACCAATCATCCAATCATATTTCGTTTTACTTGTCAGTTTAGCAGATGATGCCTGATTGGGATTGTAGTATTTTGTGCATTATTAATTCTATATGAGCCCTGATTCTTGAAGCCACAATAGCATTTATGGCACCTTAAAGAGACCCAGATCATTCATTTCAACAATAATATCCTCATAAGATTATATGTGCTTATGACATATTTAATGCATGTTATTTACCTGTTGCCTCCCTTGTGTAGACAACCAAATAGACTAAGGCTGGCCATACATTATTCAATTTCCTTTAGGTTGACCTTTAATTAAGTAGTGCAAGGGCCTGGAGAATTGTATACAAATTGAAAGTGTTTAGGTTTGACCTCATATTCTCATATTATATGGTTTTGATAAATCTAAAGGGAAATTGTACAAGTAAATTGTATAATGTATGGCCAGCCTTAGTTGTGATGTGATGCGATGTCAGCAGCTCCAGCAAATTCATAACGGTCACTCAAGTGACACTTTAAAATATTCCCTTCGCTCCTTCCCTGGCAGCTATTAAAAGGAACATACAGTGAGGTCAGCAGTCAAAATTTGCTAGCCAGTTCAAAGACACACTGCAAGAGAGTAAACAATGAAGAAAAAAGTTTTGGCTTTAGATAAACTTTAAAGAGGGAACTTAAAAGAGGGGCAAAAATAAAACTTCGAACCGGCAGGCAAACATACTTTGTCTGTTACCTGCCTGCTTGCAGACTTGTCTAGAATGTACACTAAGCAGTGCATGGGCAGATTAGTGTATGCTCTTGGCTTGCCTCAGTGCCAAGAGAAATTAACTCCTGTGGGCACATGCAAGAGTCATGTCACCCCCAGTTGGCACTCCAAGGACAAGGATGATGTACTACGCATAGTGAACAGTTGGTGTGGCCTCACTGTGTTGACAGTTATAGTGGCATACTTAAAGTGTATCTAAACCTAAAAACAAAAATGTAATTTATTTTAGCTTAACAATCTTTGGACGTATCATTGGATTTATCATTCAATCATTAGCTGTATCATTGTACTGTATTCATTTTCTTTTTTTTTCAGCTTTTATTAGTTTATTTTCATCAGGTGATCAGGCTGTCATCTTTCTCAAACCAATAAAGCCAAATCAAACACATTTGTCCTGGTCCTGGTCCTGCAGAACAAGGTGTTACCAAAGTCCCTATTCTGTCTTAAATAGAGCACTACTTCCTCTATGTTTATTGGTTTGAGAAAGGAGCCAATAGTAGCTCTGAAATGTGTTACCGTCACAACACGGCCAGCTGGGTGGTGTCACATCTGGCTCCTGTGCTCCAGGGTGGTTCTTCCTATTTCCAGAATCAGCTGAACCTGCTTCCCTGTTGACCGACATGCTGACAGCTGCTACATTCAGGCAGACCAGCCACATTACAACCATATAGTGGTTGTAGATAAGCTCTCTCTGTTTCTATCCTTGGGAGTTTGCATTTGGCCGTTCATTTTATTCAATGATATACCCACTAATTTTGCACTTAGTTGACACCTCCTTGTGTTTCTTCTTTTGACAATGGGATAGGCACTTTTTAGCTGGGTAAAATGGCAGTTTATTAAAGCAAGACATAAAGCATTGTGATGCACAAAAGTACTTGCTATTGCTGTAGTGTCTTCCCAGTTAGACTGTTAGATAAATGTAGTTATTGGCTCTAGTATAGTGAGTGGAGTGCTTGCTTTCAGTTAGGTTGTTAGGTAAATTTAGTTTGGCTCTACTGTAATGTGTGGAGTGAATGTTAATTATTTTTGTCAGCTCATGGTTAATGAGCTGATAGTTTGCTTGCTTCCCCCTTTCTCTGGAAGACGCTTCCAGAGTATAGGGAGGGAGGTATAAATGATCACCTGAATATTTATCATACCCTGGCCAATCCTGGAAGGGGCATCCAGAAGGTCTCTGGGGTGTGATAAATAGGCAGGGGGCCTGAACAGATTGTTCTTTCCTCATCAGGGGAGTATCAGTACTCCTGGGGATTCTTCCTCTTGTAGAAGAATCAATGAGGCAACAGTATGGGCCCTAGCCAAATTGCTGAGGAGGCATATCTGCTGAAGGACAGTGCTTCAGAGTCCTATTCTGGAGAAGGAGTTTGTTATCTTCCTCACGAGAGATGGAGGCTACCTGTGGAGGCTGGGTGGCAGACAGCTCCTAGGACACTGTGAGTAAGGATCTTGCTGGGAACTATTAGTTGTGCAAGTGCCAGAAGGGATCAGTGGCCAGAGATTGCCCTGTGGTCTGCAGCTGTGAAGCCTTAGACATTTCTACCATGGCCTGCTACCTCCAAAAAGCTGATATTGAGAGACTAGAGGGAAGTTTGTCCTCCTGTGCTGTTTCCAAACATTTTGGAGTATCCCATGACCCCAAACCCCTTCCTTCTGTTAAAGTTCTGCACTGCTGAATCCTAAAAATACATCCCCTAGACTGAGATTTAATTTTTAGCGTGCTGGTGTGATTGGTGGCCTCTGTACTACTTAGGGAGAACCTGTTTCCAGCAGCCCCTTCGGTGCTGAGCGCTACATTTGTAATTCAAATAAATTGCTAAAGTAAAGCAGAAGTGAAGTACAAAATTCACTGGCAAAGCCTAGTCTGGAAAGAATCTGTGGTTTGGGCAGGCCACAGACCAATAAATTGTAAAACTCAGGATAATAAAACAGTCAAAACCTTTGTACAACGTGAAAATAGAACCGCAATGTGTCAAAATTATAACAGAAAAACAAAAACAAAAAATCATGCTGTTAACTACTTATGTGGTAGCTCAAGATTATTACTAGCTAACTCTGCAACCAGTTTTTAATTATCTTGGTCACTGTCTACCTGCAGCAATCTACCTGATCCTTAAGGCTACGTCTGAGTTTCCTACCCCCAGGCCAGCTGTCCTGTGTCAACCCCTAATTCCCCAGTTGACAGTATCACACTAGAAAAATCAGATGTCACAGCCATTCAAGGTAGGATGCGGCTGTGAAGAGAGGGAGACTGAGAGGCAATTTGCCCATCCTGTATCAGTATACCTAGAATTGACAACTAGGAAAGGAAGAGAAACCAACATCCTGCTTTCATAGCACTATATAGACATATGGTTTGGGAATTTCTCATTCTACTGCTGATGCTACAAACAGTTTATACAGTGCTCATAGCGGGCATGTGTGTTAGTAAAGCAAATATGGAGTTAGGCTTTAATACCTTAGTGCAATATCTGGCCTCGGCAACCAATAGGAAGGTACCAGTACAGCAGGATGCAAGCATGTTCTTGACTAGGATGATGTAGATAATAATTGCCTCACAAAACACTGATGTTTTTGGGAGCCTGTGAGCCCAGAAGATAAAGTGAATTAGCATCAAGAGATACCTAATTTATAGGGCTGGAGTTATCTTACAAATTGCATCAAGGAACTAAGAAACCTCTTTTTAAATAGAAATGGTTTTGTAATTTATTTTTTTCTTCTGAATTTGCATAAAAAGATGTTACAAAATAGAGCCTTTTGGGGCATACTTCAGACTTGTCAAGACACATTAAAATCACACCAAACAAAAGGTGGATAAACAGTTATGCCGCGTACACACAAGCGGACTTTTCGGCGGACTAGGTCCGACAGTCTTTCCAACAGACTTTGCAGCGTACGTCCGCCAGACTTTCAAACGAACGGACTTGGACACACACGATCACACCAAAGTCTGACGGATTCGTACGTGATGATGTACGACCGGACTAAAATAAGGAAGTTGATAGCCAGTACCCAATAGCTGCCCTAGCGTCGGTTTTAGTCCGTCGGACTAGCATGCAGACGAGCGGATTTTTCTTTTCAATCATAGTTTATTTCAAAATAAAGGTATGACAAAGAGATAACGTTCTTTACAGTATAATATCACATACATTATACATAGAATATTGAGATGAACCTTTACCATACATATACAGGAGTAATCATTTTGACATGAAGCCTTTGGTGGAATGCTGGAATATCACATTGTATATAACAGCCTTTGGTGTGAGAGAAGAATAACAAGCGTTAGGGAACTAATATATAGTAATCCTTATGGTTTCGCGTGTTAGTGTTATCTGAGGGCTCCTCCTACTCAGATTGGGACACTGTAGGGATCATTAATTCACCTATTATAGATATTCAAGTCATTGAACTATTCTGGGTATATGATTTTTATTTATATGCTTGAGTGATTGGTTCAATACCTAGTGAAAGGAAAGCAGAGAGAAAGATGAGAATGATAGCGTGTGGAGAAATAAGGGATGGTAACTGAGGTGATAAGCACCCCAGCATGGCTAATCGGTGGATAAGGATGGGGCATCTCTGACCCATAAAAAGAATTAATCGGAGTAACGAAACATTGACCACGAGGTCCAGGTGGTGGAAAACTGTTCCTCCTTCCCCGCTTCCTGATCTGGAGCGCCAATAGGCGCTCCAGATCTCTTATCTGATGCACTTCGACAGCCCAATCTCCCAAGGAAGGCACATCTGCTATTTTCCAATGTTGGGGGATCACTGTCCTAACTGCAGCCAGGAAGTGGCACGGTATATCTTTTTTAATCGACTTGAGGGGACACGGGAGCATAGATAGTAGGGCTATCTCTGGTGTGGGCTTAATTGAGGTCACCATCAGCCTGCTGTAGAGATCAAAGACCTTTTGCCAGAGTTTCCGAATTGGAGGGCAAGCCCACCAGATGTGAAGCCCTCTAGAGGACAAGCATCTCCAACAAGTATCGGGCAAAGAAGGGTTAAACCGTTGGATAGTCACTGGGCATCTGTACCACCTCGTTAATAACTTAAACCCTTTTTCTTGGGTCTTAGTTGCCAAAGAAATCCTATGTGTTAGGATGAAGCTTTTTTGCCAATCAGTAGGGGAGATGGAGTGTTGCAGATCTGTTTCCCATTTCTGTGTATATGTTGGGAGGTCAAGGGTAGATACATTCAGTAGTAGGGAATATAACAGTGATACTACATGTGTTGGCGGGTCTGGTTGTATGAGCAGCTCGTCAAAGTCTGATGGGTCATCTAGGATCTCTGAGATGGAAGAGAAAGTACCTATGTATGACATTATTTGACCCCTTTGTAACTACATCGTTGAGGGCCTCAGGTCCATCTGAGAGGGTATGTCTGTTCTCAGAGATGGGTCAGCGCGTAAAACCTGTGCTAAACGTCTATGACTATCCCTATTGCAGGGTCCAAATCTCCACTTACTTGCAGCTGGGGGGAAGGCCGGAGTCCCAAAGAGAGGGGTCATTGGGCCCTGGGGTTTAGATAATTTACTCGTTGAGTTCAGGCGGTCCCATATCTGGAGAGTTTGACGAGTAAGAGCAGTAGAAAGTGTACTATCCCTACGCCCGGCCGTAGGGGTCCACGGCAGGGCGCAAAGATCAACCTCATTGAGATATTTCTCCAATTGAACCCAGAGTTTGGAAGAAGAGTGGTGAAACCAATCCACTATACGCATGAGTACTGCTGCCTTGTGGTATGTAGAGGCATCTGGGACTCCAGCTCCCCCCGAACCTGCGGGAGAATCATTGTGTCGTATTTTATCCTGGGGCGATTTCCCTGCCATATGAATTTAGAGAAGATCTGACGAAGCCTTTTGAAAAACGAGGTGGGGATATGGATAGGAATGGTCTGAAAAAGGTATAGGAATCGAGGGAGAACATCCATCTTCAAAACATTCACCCTACCCAACCAGGAAAGATGTTTAGATGTGTATGTGGCCAGATCCGCTTGCGTTCTAAGAAGTAGAGGGGTAAAGTTGCTGGAGAATAGTTGAGATGCGTCTGTTGGGATATGGATTCCTAGGTAACGAATAGATGTAGAGCTTGTCTTAAAAGGAAAGGACGACGCGAGCTGTTGGAGAGCCGCTTCCAGGAGTGAGATGTTGAGGATTTCTGACTTACTATGGTTAACTTTAAAGTTACTAACATCTCCATATCTCTGAAACTCCTGTATAATGGAGGGTAGGGAAACTTGCGGTTGAGTTACAAATATGAGTAAGTCATCTGCAAATAAGGCAATTTTAGTATGTATAGGGCCTATACTAATAACATGAATAGCCGGATTGTTTCTAAGGGCGATGGCCAGGTGTTCCATAACAAGCACATAGAGAATGGGGGACAAGGGGCACCCCTGCCGCGTTCCATTGTGAATAATACATTTTGGAGATAGGGAACCTTTTAGTCTAATCCTAGCGGAGGGAGATGTGTAGAGTGACATTATTCTGGAAATCGTGTTTTGGCCTAGACCTAGTTGTTGCAATGATAGGCGAAGAAATTGCCAGTCGATGCGGTCGAAGGCCTTCTCCGCGTCGACTGTGAGAAGGCACAGTGGGATATTGTGGGCCCGAGCATAATCCGCAATGAGAAGTGTTTTCAGGGTGTTATCTCGCGCCTCTCTTCCACTACGAGCGGATTTTTCGACCAGACTCGAGTCCGTCGGAAAGATTTGAAACATGTTTTATTTCTAGGTCCGTCGGACTTTTGGGAAAAAAAAGTCCGCTGGAGCCCACACACGATCGAATTGTCCGACGGAATCCGGTCCGCCGGACCAAGTCTGCCGGAAAGTTTGCTTGTGTGTACGTGGCATTACTCATAACCATTCATTCACAAGCTTTTGTAGTAGAAAAGTATGAGACCCAATGACAATGATACAGCATTAGAGCTACCTCACTATTGTTGTGTATATTCATATTGCTGTCCATTAAATCAGTATGGTAAAACACAAATCATGACTAATATCAGTCCACTCCTTTAAATAAAGCAGGAATGGATTTAGGAGAGAACAATCAATTAACTGTATACTACAGGGCCTTCCCATGAGACCTATCAAACCTGCTTGAGGTCAGGCCAAATTTATCTGGGGCAGCATCAATATATAGTATTATATGTAAGAGTCAATGGTTGAAATGTGGATGAAAAAAGGAGACACAGTATCAATGCAATGTAGGTGTTTTGGGAAGTAAGCCAGGAATCCCACACCCTGTAAAATTTACAGAGCATAAGCACTATTTAGATTCATAGATCTCCTTATAGAGTGGCAGAGTTGTGTTGCTTAGGGTTTTCCAAAAATAAAGCATTGGTGGGTGTGCTGTGAAGAGCTAAGGAACAGACCACCTCTAGAATTTCAAAAAATAGTATTTAAATTTCAGGACATCTCTAAAATATAAGTATAAAAGCCGCTGGTTCCTAGAGGCATCACCAACGTTAAGAGTATGAGGAAAGATACTATTTCACCACCCTGGCTAGGATTAGGAATATTTGACACAGTATTTTAAATGATAGAGTGTGTCTATAGAACGGGATACATAAGAAGTTTTTCTACAAAGATGAAATCTGAAGGTCTGATAATAATTGATGTGCGGTCCATGATGTGAGAGCAATAATAAATAAAATTTAAATATAACAGACCCATCACATCAAGTCTACACACCTTGTTAGGATAGAGGCCACCTACAGCCAATTGTATAGTTTTTGATCTGGCAGAGAGCTTTCTGTTCTGTCATATACAGATTGTTGGTCCTTTTGTTTTTATTTATTTTTATTTTTGAAATCCAAAGCAGAATGTGTGGATTGTGAAATGATGTGCCCCTTTTCCTTGTAAGTGCAGTGGTAAAAGCAGAAGAATATTTTGGATTTTTGGACATCTCTGCATGACTGCAGGGTAGTGTTATGATTTATTATGTTATGACATCAGGAAAATAATGTGAGATGGAAACTAAGGACTTGTGTTTTCTAGCTAAAATTAACAACAGAGCAAGCAATGAGAAATTATAATATTGCCAGGAAAAAGTTGTCTTTTTGAAACATGAAACTGGAGTTCTATCAGGAACCATGAATCAGACCGAGACAGAAGTAAATTAAAATCACACTAATAATAATAATAATAATAATAAAAAAAAAAATAATAATAATAATAAAAGGTAAACAGAGTAAACGTAGTCAAAACAAGCCAGATATCAGTAACTGGATCGGGTAGTCAGCCAAGCAAATGTCAGAGAGCCAGAGATAAATGTAGTAGTACAGCAAGCAGGATCAGGAGCCAGAAGGAATGTCAGCCAAGCAAGTCTTCAACAGGAACGCAGGAGAAAATCTCTGTGGTGTTGACAAAGGCGAAGGCAGAGATCAAGTGAGCTGGACGACTTTAAGTAGGCAGGAGTGATGAGCAGAATCAACAGCTGGGTAACTGTGGAGAGAGATGGGAGCTGGCAATTAGCCAACAGCTGAGCGGCCAGCTCAGAGAAGGAAGGGCTGAACCCAGCCCTGATAGTACCCCCTCCTCAACGACCTCTCCCCCTTGGAGGACCACCGGGCTTGAGGGGAAAACATCTATGGAAATTACGGAGGAGGACAGGGGCATATACGTCCGAGGATGACACCCAAGAGCGTTCCTCCGGACCGTACCCCTTCGAATGCACCAGGTACTGTATGCACACACGGAACCTATGGGAGTCAACAATGGATTGTACATCATACTCCTCATGGTTCTCATCCTGTATAGGGTGAGGAAGTTGCACCGAGGTGGTAATGCGATTGCAGACCAAAGGTTTCAATAAGGAGACATGAAGCACATTTGACATGCGCATACTAGGAGGAAGGTCCAAGGCGTAAGCCACTGGGTTATGGAAAGGCCCAATAAAACGAGGTGCGAACTTCAAAGAAGGAACTCGGAGGTTGCAAGACGACAGCCAGACTCTGTCCCCAACCTGGTAGGAAGGTGCCAGCAGGCGTGTCTGTACCTATCGTTAGTATGTTGCAAAGCCTCCTGAACTTGTGCCCAAGTGGAAGAAGACCACGGAGATGCTCCTCTAACGCAAGAATACTCTGCGGAACAAATGAGTCAGACAACGTGGAAGGTTGGAAGCCATAATTCGCCATAAACAGGGACAATCTGAAAGCAGAATTCAAGGCACTGTTGTGAGCAAACTCTGCCCACGGTAATAGGTCTGACCAGTTGTTATGATGGTCAGAAATATAGCAATGTAAGAATTGCTCCAAGGACTGATTGGCTCGTTAGACTGCGGGTGATACACAGAGAAGAAAGCAAGCTGAATTTCCATCTGTGCACAAAAGGCTCGCCAGAACCAGGAGACAACCTGACTACCCCTGTCCGAGACAATCACCTTGGGTAGTCCATGTAAGCAAAAGATCTCCCGAGCAAAAATGGAAGCCAGTTCCTTAAAAGTGGGCAGCTTCTTAAGTGGAATACAATGACACAACTTTGAGAACCGGTCAACCACCATAAGGATAACAGTGTTGCCTTGGGAGTTGGGTAACTCCACAATGAAATCCATAGACAGGTGGGTCCAGGGCCTCTCTCCATTGGGTATGGGTTGTAGGAGGCCCCCTGGAAGGTGTCGTGGAGTCCTACTCTGAGCACACACGGAACAGGCAGCTATGAAGGCAGTTACATCAGCCCGTAGACTAGGCCACCAGAATTGTTGGGAAATGGCCCAAACAAGTTGATTCTTCCCAGGGTGGCCAGCTGCCTTGGGAGAATGGTAAGTCTGGAGCACGGCAGTACGGAGACTCTCTGGGACAAAGCAGCGGTCACAAGGTTTCTCAGGAGGAGCATGGACCTGAGCAGCAAGAATTTTGTCACCCAAAGGAGAAGTAAGACTGGTGCAAACTGTAGCCAGGATACGATCAGGAGGAATCACAGGAACCGGAACCAACTCCAACTTGGAAGTGGAGGAAAATTGTCGTGACAAGGCGTCAGCTCTTACATTCTTAGTACCGGGTAAGAATGAGGCAATGTAATTAAAACTTGACAAGAAAAGAGCCCATTGCGCCCTTCTGGGAGAGAGGTGCTTAGCTTCAGACAAGAATGTGAGATTCTTATGGTCAGTAAGAATGAGAACCGGCACAGTGGTACCTTCAAGGAGATGTCTCCATTCTTTCAGGGCTAAAATGATCGCCAACAGCTCTCTGTCACCAATCTCGTAATTGCACTCTGCAGGTGACAATTTCTTGGAAAAGTAGCCACACGGATGCATAGCTCTCTCAGAGTTAGGACGTTGAGACAGAAGGGCGCCAACTCCAGTCTCAGAAGCATCAACTTCTAGGATAAAAGGCTCCTCTAACGCAAGAATACTCTGCGGAACAAACGAGTCAGGCAACATGGAAGGTTGGAAGCCATAATTCGCCATAAACAGGTACAATCTGAAAGCAGAATTCAAGGAACTGTTGTGAGCAAACTCTGCCCACGGTAATAGGTCTGACCAGTTGTTATGATGGTCAGAAATATAGCAATGTAAGAATTGCTCCAAGGACTGATTGGCTCGTTAGACTGCGGGTGATACACAGAGAAGAAAGCAAGCTGAATTTCCATCTGTGCACAAAAGGCTCGCCAGAACCAGGAGACAAACTGACTACCCCTGTCCGAAGCAATCACCTTGGGTAGTCCATGTAAGCAAAAGATCTCCCGAGCAAAAATGGAAGCCAGTTCCTTAAAAGTGGGCAGCTTCTTAAGTGGAATACAATGATACATCTTTGAGAACCGGTCAACCACCATAAGGATAACAGTGTTTTCAGGTTTATTCAATTACGGCATGCCTATCACTCCCAATTCCCCTCTGCAATCACAATAGAGATGTCACCGGTAGAAAGTATGCTTAGATCCCCCGACCAGACCAAAACGATGTCTACCTTATACAACATGTTTGTTACATTGGATACCTCTGTGATCTCCCGGCTGTTTGCCCTCTGGCAGAGGGATATCCCGGAGCTGACAGACGATGATTGGGAGGAGGGTGTCCAACAATATCTGCCTCTTGTAATATCGGCCAGAGACAGATTCATTCAGTTGAAGTTCCTTCACCGAGCCTACTATTCTCCGGTCCGCCTGGCTAGAATTTACACTGACCGTACAGCTGCATGCCCTAGGTGTAACTCTCAAGAAGCTGACTTTTTCCATATAACCTGGGCTTGCCCTGCAGTGTCAGAATTCTGGAAAGAAGTACTAGCTGAAATCAATAACATTGGGAAACTGTCAATTCCATATAGTCCGATTCCTCTTCTTCTGGGCATAAGTGACTTTTTAGATTTGACATGGGGTAGAAAGTTGTTCCTCTTTTACACCATGTTTTATGCTAGGAAAGCAATCTTACTGCAGTGGAACCAGACCTTACCACCTACTAAACAGTTATGGCAATCACTGATAAACACAGCTCTCCCGCTCTACAAACTGACGTACATGGGAAGAAACTGTCCCAAAAAGTTTGGGAAAATATGGAATGAATGGGTAAAGGCAAAACACTTAACGATTGCATAGATGGGACCTAAATGTCACTTAGAAGTGGGTTTACTCCGTTTCTTCTCCTCTCCCCCCCCCCTCCAGGGGAATCCTGACTACTTCTTTTGTATAACAGGGTAGGAGAGATAAGATATTAGTCTGACAACCACATATGATTGTAAATCTTGTTTTTTTTTTTGTGATTGTGCGGATATGTAGAACAAATCTCGATGTATGATTGTTAGTTGGTATAACCTGGCAATGTAAAGTTTTGATTTATTTTATTTTGTTTAAAAATCTTTAATAAACTTCATGTTAAAAAAAAAAAAAAAAAAAGGATAACAGTGTTGCCTTGGGAGTTGGGTAACTCCACAATGAAATCCATAGACAGGTGGGTCCAGGGCCTCTCTCCATTGGGTATGGGTTGTAGGAGGCCCCCTGGAAGGTGTCATGGAGTCCTACTCTGAGCACACACGGAACAGGCAGCTATGAAGGCAGTTACATCAGCCCATAGACTAGGCCACCAGAATTGTTGGGAAATGGCCCAAACAAGTTGATTCTTCCCAGGGTGGCCAGCTGCCTTGGGAGAATGGTAAGTATGGAGCACGGCAGTACGGAGACTCTCTGGGACAAAGCAGTGGTCACAAGGTTTCTCAGGAGGAGCATGGACCTGAGCAGCAAGAATTTTGTTACCCAAAGGAGAAGTAAGACTGGTGCAAACCGTAGCCAGGATACGATCAGGAGGAATCACAGGAACCGGAACCGACTCCAACTTGGAAGTGGAGGAAAATTGTCGTGACAAGGTGTCAGCCCTTACATTCTTAGTACCGGGTAAGAATAAGACAATGTAATTAAAACTTGACAAGAAAAGAGCCCATTCCGCCCTTCTGGGAGAGAGGTGCTTAGCTTCAGACAAGAATGTGAGATTCTTATGGTCAGTAAGAATGAGAACCGGCACAGTGGTACCTTCAAGGAGATGTCTCCATTCTTTCAGGGCTAAAATGATCGCCAACAGCTCTCTGTCACCAATCTCGTAATTGCACTCTGCAGGTGATAATTTCTTGGAAAAGTAGCAACATGGATGCATAGCTCTCTCAGAGTTAGGACGTTGAGACAGAAGGGCGCCAACTCCAGTCTCAGAAGCATCAACTTCTAGGATAAAAGGCAACGTAGGATCAGGATGTGACAACACAGGAGCAGAAACAAAGGCAGCCTTGAGACTCTCAAAGGCCTTAATGGACTCCGGAGACCAACTCTGTGGGTTACCATCCTTTCCGGTCATATCAGTCAGGGGCTTGACCAGAGACGAAAAGTTACGAATAAACTTCCGATAATAGTTGGCAAAGCCCAGGAAACGCTGCAGAGGATGCAAACCCACAGGTCGGGGCCACTGTAGGACTGCCGAAAGTTTCTCTGGGTTCATCAAAAAACCAGCAGTGAAAATAACATAGCCCAGGAATTTAACCAGTTCACGATGAAACTCGCATTTCTCCAGTTTACAATAGAGATAGTTTTTTTTAGTTTCTGAAGCACACGACAGACATCTGTGTGGTGGCTCTCCAGGGACCTGGAAAATATGAGGATATAATTGAGATAAACCACCACACATAACTGCAACAAATCTCGGAGGACATCATTAATAAATTCCTGGAAAACCGCCGGGGCGTTACAAAGGCCAAAAGGCATTACGAGGTACTCATAATGGCTTGTTCTGGTATTAAACGAAGTTTTCCACTCGTCGATCTCCTTAATCCGCACGAGATTGTATGCCCCTCTCAAATCAAGCTTTGTGAAAAACGTTGCTCCCTTGAGGTGGTCAAATAACTCTGTAATCAACGGAATCGGGTAGGCATTCTTAATCGTGAAATAATTGAGCCCCGTATAATCAATACAAGGTCTCAATTCACTCAGCTCACTTCACAAAGAAGAAACCAGCATCAGCAGGAGACAAGGATTTGCGGATGAAACCTTGAGAAAGTGTGTCTGCAACATACTACTCCATGGCCTTATCCTCCAAGACCGACAAAGGGTAAACTCGGCCACGAGGGGGTATGACACCAGGTTGAAGGTCAATTGCACAACCATAAGGCCGTTGTGGAGGCAAACTACCGGCTTGACCTTTGTCAAAGACATCGCTAAAACCGCAGTACTCCTCCGGCAGGGAGGAGAGTGAAGAGGTGCACAGGACCTTGGCTACCTTCTGGAAGCATGTCTCACTGCATTGTGGTGACCAGGAGAGAACCTCAGCACGGAGCCAATCAAAAGAGAGGTTGTGCTTCTGTAACCAGGGATAACCAATAACCAGCAGAAACCTAGGTGAGGAAATAACTTGGAACTGGATTATCTCATGGTGAAGAGCCCCTATGGCCATGGACAACGGAACCGTCTCATGAGTCACATGGGCAGGCTGTAGAGGTCTCTCATCAAGAGCCTCAATGGCAAGTGGAGTGTCACGCAGCTGCAGCAGAATTGAGTGCTGCGATATAAAGGCAGCATCAATGAATAGGCCTGCAGCCCTAGAGTCAATTAGAGCTTCTATTTTGATGGACAAATCAGCCCAAGAAAGGGTGACTGAAACCAGGGGCTTATCCTTCTGGATAACTGGGGATGAAACAACGCCACCTAAGGTCTGTCCATGACAAGACTTCAAGGTTCGAGCGTTCCCTGAACGGGTAGGACAAGACTTCAAAAAGTGACCTGCCTGGCCACAATAAAGACACAATCTCTCCCTCCTCCTAAATGCTCTCTCATCTGCAGAGAGACGCATGAAGCCCAAGTGCATGGGTTCATCTTCACCGACCGACTCGGTACCAGGAGGCATGGGAGGTGAGGGAGGCACGGGTGGGCCTGTAAAGCTCGGAGGCAAACGTACAGGAGGCTTCTGCAAGCGCTCCTTAAAAGAGAGTCTTTCTCTGAGTCTGGAGTCAATGAGGATGGCAAACGTAATCAACCTCTCCAGCTCAGTGGGTATATCTCGGGCTGCTATCTTATCCTTGATGGAATGCGAGAGACCATGAGAAAAAGCAGCCACGAGGGCCTCATTGTTCCAAGCAACCTCTGCTGCCAGAGTACGGAATTCAATGGCGTAGTCGGCAACAGTTCTCATACTCTGTTTGATGGACATGAGGCACTTGGCAGCAGAAGCGGAGGCCACAAAGTCAGGGTAACTCAAGACAACAGGTTATTGCACCTCCCATAGAGGGTTTGCCCAGGCCAAGGCTCTCTCAGAAAGCAAAGATATCACGAACCCTACTTTGCTTCTGTCCGTGGGAAATTCCTGGGGCAGCATCTCAAAGTAAATCTCAACCTGGTTGAGAAACCCTCTGCATTGAACTGGATCGCCCCCAAATCGCTGGAGAAGTGGAGCTGAACCAGACATGCCTCTTATAGAGATAATACTCGAGGCAGGTGCCTGCACAGAGACTGGCACAGCAGCAGGGATGGCCTGAAACTCAGGTTGTAACGGAGCAGCCACAGTGGGAGTTTCCAGGTGAGCCGTGCAACTCAGGAGCGTTTGTAACGCTATGGCAAACTGATCTTGCTCATCCAATCTGGAAAAAATATTACCAACAAGTGGATCTTCTGAATTCATGGCCTTCGCCTACTATCAGGAACCATGAATCAGACCCAGACAGAAGTAAAGTTAAATCACACTTGTTTAATAATAATAATAATAATAATAATAAGGTAAACAGAATAAGCGTAGTAAAAAAAAAGCCACAGTTCAGAAACTGGATCGGGTAGTCAGCCAAGCAAATGTCAGAGAACCAGAGATAAACGTAGTAGTACAGAAAGCAGGATCAGAAGCCAGAAGGAACGTCAGCTGAGCAAGTCTTCAACAGGAACGCAGGAGAAAGTCTCTGTGATGTTGACAAAGGCGAAGGCAGAGATCAAATGAGCTGGACGACTTTAAGTAGGCAGGACTGACGAGCAAAATTAACAATAGCTGGGTAACTGTGGAGAGAGATGGGAACTGGCAATTAGCCAACAGTTGAGCGGCCAGCTCAGAGAAGGAAGGGCTGAACCCAGCCCTGACAAGGTCTTACACAAACAGCATGATAGGAAACAAGCCATTGTAATATATTTATGCAAGCTGGACCCAGTAATGAACGGTTCACCCCGATATATCAGAGCTGTAGCTTTATGCAAAGGTGCTATTAGACAAAGTTACAGACATTATTTTGGTCAAATATTTAATCTTTAATGGTCCCACATTCTGCGTAGCAAATATACAGCTAACTAAATGTTAATCCTATGAAAGGTTCAACATATGAATTTGTTTTGTTTGTTGTATGTACAATGAAAAATGCGTACATTTGAATAAAGCCACCTTATTGCCTCTATTGGAGGAGGCTGGAGACTAACCCACGAAGGAGCTGCTGGTATTTTGATTGGGCCTGTACTCTGCTTTATCACCCCCAATGACTTGACTCAATCCCCTTGACACAGCTGTGGTGCAATGTTAGTGTGAAGCTAATAGTAAAAGATAACCCCACAATGTACAATATAACAATAGTATACCTTTGTTATTACCTGTGTATCCAATGTTCCACCTGCTGTAAAAGGAACAACATTCCACACAAACTGTACTCAACCAGGAACGTAATTTTACTGAAAGTGGTATAAAAGTAGTATTACAACATTTGATCTGTCACACAAACATAGTGTAACAGCCCTGTAAGTACACCCAATAATTGGTACACATAAAGTTATATTAAATGGTCTCTGGAAGTGCGTCTCCAAGTGGGACTAATGCCAGAATGAGAAATACCTTAATTCTGGGAAACTTCCCACTTCCAGTGCGCCCTCGTAACCACAAGAAGACAACGTTATTAAATAAAGCACAAATGCAATTCCTAGGGAGCTCCCCCTGCTTTAGAGTGTAAACTCTCTATTAACCAGAAATAGGATGCAAGGCCTTGCAATGAAAGAGGCAGTCTTTTCTTTGTCTTCTGTCTTCTGCTAGCTATTTATGAATTATAAATTGTAATCCAAACGGTTAAATAAACCAGGGTTAGATAAAGTAGATGTTGGAAATTATCCTTGTGGTGTAGTAACCTGCAACTGTCTCCGATGCAATTAAATTCATATAACACAGTGCTAGAAGTATAGGAAAGGGTAGGCTTGAGGACTGTTTGAACTCAGTCTTTAGTTCCTTAAGATCCCTTGTGTGGAACTACAGGTCCAAGCACACTGTGTTACAGATTCAGATGTGTAAAAGTGCGTTAGGAAACTTTGGGCAACAGTCCTCTCACCCAACCAGGTCTGTGTAGTAGGACAGCTCCGCTCGGGTGCACTTTGTCTTGCTTCCCGCTGGCCGGCCCCGTTACACCGCTCCGCTCCGTTCCGCAAGATGGACCGGAACCCTCTGATGGCTCCGACAGTCTTCTCTGGATCGTTCTCAGTTCTGTCCCAGCATCTCTACAGCTCACTGGTGCACAGCAGGGTCGCTGATTGTGCCGCTCCGCAGTAGGTGTAGGCCGCGCTCTCTGTAACACCTCCACACAGGTCCTCACAGGCAGGCCACGTGTCCAGAAGAGTCCTAAGATGGCCGCGCAGGGCTTTTTATAGTCTACCCAGCATCTATACCCACCCTGGGTATAGTCTACCCAGTGAAAGCCCGAGGTGCGCTGGCAGAAGGGCCGGACTTTCCATAGGGCTTGACTTGGCTCAAGCCCATGGGCCCCGCCCAATAGGGGGCCCCACCTGTTTCCATTTGAAATACGTGTCCCAGTGTCCGAACCTTCTTTACACTGGGCGTCCGCGCTATAGCCGAAAGACGGCTACAGCGTGGACTCCAATTGCCGGGAGGGCGTCCCTGGACATCCTCCTGTTTACTTCCCCAATGCGCGCCGCCGTGGGCGCGCATCGGGGAAGTTCTGTGTTGGCCGTGTCCCTTGGATCATGCTAAATGGCCAATCACAGCGGCCATTTAGCACTCGATCTGAGTGTCCAGTGAGAGATGATCTCATATGAGATCATCTCTCATCGCCGGCTCTCCCACCTCACACAGAGACAGCGTGTGAGGAGGGAGAGCAAACGGCTGCAGCTTGTGAGTAAAAAAAAAAAAAAGGGGGGAAATAAAGCGCTCATAGTGTCATCTGTCCCCAGTGCCATCTGTCCCCAGTGCCACCTGTCCCCAGTGCCATCTGTCCCCAGTGCCATCTGTCAGTGCCATCTGTCCCCAGTGCCACCTGTCAGTGCCACCTGTCCTCAGTGCCACCTGTCCCCAGTGCCACCTGTCAGTGCCACCTGTCCCCAGTGCCACCTGTTCCCAGTGCCATCTGTCCCCAGTGACATCTGTCCCTAGTGCCACCTGTCAGTGCCATCTGTCCCCAGTGCCACCTGTCAGTGCCATCTGTCCCCAGTGCCACGTATAAGTGCCATCTGTTATCAGTGCCACTGCCACGTATAAGTGCTATCTTTCCTCAGTGTCACGTGTCATCAGTGCCACCTATTAGTGTCATCTGTCAGTGCCACGTATTAGTGCCATCTGTCATCAGTGTCACATCAGTGTCACGTGTCATCAGTGCCACCTATTAGTGCCATCTGTCATCAGTGTCACATGCCATCAGTGCCACGTATCATTGCCATCTGTCATCAGTGCAACGTATTTGTGCCAACTGTCATCAGTGCCACGTATTAGTGTCATCTGTCATCAGTGCCCCGTATTAGTGTCATCTGTCATTAGTGCTACGTATTAGTGCCACGTGTCATCAGTGCCACGTGTCAGTGCCACATATTAGTGCCATCTGTCACCAGTGTCACGTGTCATCAGTGCCATGTATTAGTGCCATCTGTCATCAGTGTCATGTGTCATCAGTGCCACGTATCATTGCCACCTGTCAGTTACATAAATTATGTAATTTTGTTTAGTTGTTTGTTCAGAATTGTGATCTCTATTTTTATTCTCAGTTTATCCTGAATTGTGTAGCTCCAATACATAGCTTGTGTATGTATCATTTTGTTCTATTTAAAGTAATGTATAAAAGGTAGGGCCCGAAAGTGACTCAAGCCCAGGGGCCCCCACCACCCTAAGTCCTGCCCTGGCTGGCAGGACGTCAGGAAAAGTCCTGCCAGCAGCTTCTTTGGAGCGGTGAAGGAGCGGTGTGCTTACCGCTCCTCCACCGCTGCTCCCCATTGAAATCAATGTGGCAGCACTGGGATACCGCCCGCAAAACACCACTATTGCGGTGCATTGCGGGTGGTTTTAACCCTTTCTCGGCTGCTAGCGGGGTAAAAGCGCCCCGTTAGCTGCCGAAATGCACCGCTGTTCCGATGGTAAAACGCCGCTAAAAATTGTGGCGTTTTACTGCCGATGCTATGGGCGGCTTAGTGTGAAAGGGGTCTAAAACTCACACAGGGAAGCAGACCTGGTGACTAAGGATGCTGCAATACAACACCCCGGACACTTGCTGGGTCTGTGCAACTCACAGATTCCACCCTAGTTCTGGCCCAGTATAGCTGGGATTAATAATTCAACAAGCACCCCAGAACAAGAAGAACAAGTGGTCCACAGGGGGCAATTTCTTATGAAACAGGACTTTGGGAAAATGTGATCTTTTATGTCTGCCAGTCACTCTGTTAGGGAAATAATTTCACCATCTCAGACCGTCCTCGGGCATCAAGGTAATATTTATTGCATATGCAAGAGAAATGAATTACACGTTCATGCAGCCTTCATCATTTCTGAAGAGAATACTATGGTACATGTTTTTTATAAGCCCTGGACACCCCCCTTTCCTGTCTTAAAATGCCCAGTCTCATGTATTTTCAACTTTATTCTGGACACAACAGGAAAGGTGGAAGTGTCTGTTACAGACTGTTATCTGCATATAACAATGCTTACAGGATACTGACTTGAAAACTCCCCAAGTCAACACAAAAATTCAAAACTGCACATCTAAGCATATTATATTGCTGAGTATATATATATATATTGCTGACTCCATATTATCACTATAACTTATTTCTAGGCCATGATAATCAAAATGGCGTCTTTCATAACTGACATTTAAAGTATAATTTCTCTAACATCTCCCCCCTTTTATACTAATAATGTCAATAATTCAAATTTCCAGGTTTTTCATTTTACCAGGTATTATCATTTAGACAGATAAGTCCTTAGCGAGAGTTGTAAATTCATCATCAAGTTCCGAGTATAGTTCCGTGTCGCTCTGGAGGAGCATAGTTTTTGTTAAAGATGTGTCAATCAGTCTTTGAAGAATTTCCCTAATACAGGGAATGCAGCAACATCCACACAATGTAAGAACTGCGGCTGCCATGACAATAGAGATAAGCAAACTTTTTGCAAGATCACCCCATTTACCAAACCATTTTCCGAAAAGTCCTGTCAGGGGGTTCTCTACACCAGAGTTCTCAGCTAATTCTTCGGATAGCATTTGTAGGCCTTGTAAGGCTTTGGTGATACTTCCATCAGGTGCCGTATTGTTTGGAATAAAAGTGCAGCAGAAGGTGCCGAACATTTTGCATACCCCGCCCCTTTCTGCCAGCAACATATCCAACGCTATACGGTTCTGCCACGCTGTCAAAGAGGTGGCGTCCAATTGTGCTGCTATACCTTTGATAGCATCTCTGGTGTAATTCACAAACCTCTGCTGGTTGTAGTAGATGTAGTTTATCCAGTCGACGTTCTTGTTGGACTGGACCCATATGAAGAGTGAGGTGAGTCCAGCTGTTATTTGATTCTGCGCTTTAATTTCATCTGGAACTCCTCGTGGAACACCTATATACACTCGATTGTCAAATGATCCTTGTGGTGTTTCTCGCTTAATACGTTTTTAAAAAAAAAAGTATTTACCTGGTAGTTTCATTGATTCATCACTCATAGGAACTATATAAAAGGGAAGCAGCAATCGGGTAAGGGCACAACTACCCTCCCATCTAGGTGGCAGTCTGGGCCTTAGTCTCTTATCTCCACACAAACACCAAACATCAGCCAATTGCTGTTTCTGTTCCTGAAACCATTTTAGTTCATACTTAATGTCTGTAGTAAGGGTTGTAATTGCACAGTATTCAGGGGACAGGGTGCCAACATTTGTACCATTACTGTCATTTTTAGAAAAACAAGTAAAATTTCCTGGTAATGCTTGTACTGATGGGGGTATACTTTGCATCATAGTCTTAGGATAGCTCTTTTCTCATCTACACATTCTGACCCAGTTATATTTTATGAAAACATTCTTATTATACAAGTCAAGTCTATTTCCTCTTCAGGGAGACGAACGGTGGCTAGTTATTGAATATAATAAGGTTTACCATACAACATTTCATACGGTGTTAGTCCTTTAGCAGTAGGGGTAATTCTTATACTCAACAATGCCATTGGCAAACACTAAACCCATTTATTTTTCCGTTTCCTTCAACAATTTTCTTAGTTTACTCTTTAAGGTACCATTGTGTCTCTCCACTGTGCCCACAGATTGTGGGTGGTAGACACAGTGGTTTTTTTAGGTCAATATTGTACCATTTACCAATTTGTTGTATTGTTCGGTTTACAAAATGGGAGCCATTGTCACTGTAAATCACAGAGGGAATCCCATGAAGTGGAATCACCTCTTTAATAAGTACTTTGGCTACTGACTGCCCATTTGGGTGTGCCATAGGAAAAGCTTCCGCCCACTTTATAAACAACAATAATCATAAAATCCATGCATATCGTGTGAAAGGGATAAGAGGGTTGTGGGAAATGACCTCTTAAGGGTCTTAGGGCACCTTGAGCATGGTATCTGTTACAAAGCGGACATGTGAGGCATAAATCTCTAGAGTCATTCGTAAACCCATATGTTGTGAACACCTTATTGATCACCTGCACCATCCCTCCTTTTGAGATATGGGCTTGCCCATGGCTCAATAACGCAGCATATCTAAATAGTGATGTAGGTAAGATGGGTTTACCTTCTGTACTTGTGTATATACCATTGACCAGCGTTGCCCCTTTAGATAACCACTTTTGTTTTTCACCTGCCGGTGATGTTTTCTGCATTTCTGATAACCATGTTTTATCAATAGCTTTCCGTACCTCACCATTCTCTTGGGGACCTGTATAGTATATGTGTGTTTTTTGCGGTCCTGTAGTAGCTTCCCTTGCGGTCTTGTCTGTTAGTGCATTCCCTAGAGCAATTGGATCTGTTCCCTTTCTGTGTGCTGTACATTTACAAATAGCCACTTATGTTGGTTTCTGTACATTTTCTAGAAGGGCCAGAATAAGATCTCTATGTGAGATTAGTTTACCTGTGGACGTAATCATACCCCTATTTTTCCATTGCTGGGCAAATATGTGTATAGTAGAAAAAGCGTATTGGCTGTCTGCATAAATATTTATTTTCTTCCCTTCCCCTAGACTACAGGCCCTAGATAGGGCAATAATTTCAGCTTGTTGTGTAGAGTAGGAACTGGGAAGGGGTCTGGCTTCAATGACCTGGTCATGTATTACTATAGCGTATGCCGTTTGATGTACCCCTTTATCGTCCTTTTTACAAGACCCATCAACACAAAAGGAAATGTCAGCATCTAGAAAGGGAACATCCATGAGATCCTTCCTTACAATCTACAGTTTGATAAAAGGTTTTACTTTAATTAGGAAGGCTAAGCATAACCCACAATGAGGTGCTTTACCTTCGTAAATGCATCCTCTGCTTGCACATTCCACTGAATGGAATCTTTTGCAGCCATTAGTGAACCATAGATGAGATCAGAAAGAGGCTCCACCTCCATAGCATAATTTGCTATCCATGCTCTACAGACATTTGCCATGCCAAGAAATGACATCATTTATTTTTTTGGTATGTGATTTGGGGACTTGAAGGATGGCCTCTTTTCGGATCTCATGCAAAAGTCTACCTTCTTGAGATAAAATGTAACCCAGGCATTTCACCTTTTCTTTCCACAGTTGTAATTAGTCTTTGCTGACCTTTTAACCTTGGTCTGCGAGGAAATGCATCAGAACCATGGTAATTTTACATACATTACTACCAGAATGTCATCCACATACAAGAGAATTTAACTCACACTGGGAGGTACAAACCGAGACAAATTATTGGACATTCTTTGTGAGAATATAGTTGGACTTTCACAATATCCCTGGGATAACCTAGTGTATGTGTACCTCTTTTTTTTTTTTTTTCGTGTACATAAATGCAACCCAGAACTGACTGTCTTTGTGTAAGGGAATGGAAAAGAAGGATTACTGTTATCAATAACAGAAAATACCTCGTTCTCTGGGTAGAGCTCGTTCAGGAGGACATGCATGTCTGGGACCACCGGGGCCCTCGGTAATACGGCCCCATTGACTGCCTGTAAATCCTGCACGAGTCTCCACCCATCTTTCTCTCCCTTATGCCTCCTATACCTCTGAATCCCTCTGGATTTTAGTTTCTCATCTGCCAGTTGGACCCAGTTCGTGATAAATTCTCCTAGCTCATGCCATGATACCTTGGGGTTCTGGGTAACCGAAACATGAGGTACAGTATCCTGCCTGTATATTTGCAGAATATGCTATGGTAGAAGACAAGTAGCCACGCTATTTCCTTCCTTATCACAGTACAGACATTTTAATAGAACTTCAGTGTTAGTGAGACTCATTAACTGTTTCTCATAGGACTTATCAGGCCCAGAAGTCTTTCTGTAGTACATGGTGCAATAGAGGTTTGTCTGGACCTTATACCTTTTCCTCACAGACTCTTTGTCAATTATTTCTGCCAGGGTTTTGGGTATATTTAATCCCTCAGTTTGCAAATTCCAGACTATACCAGTATCAGGGCTCATTATCCACGGCTGTGATTTGTTTTTCACACAGCCGATGGGCTCTGAGACCTCCCTCCACTGGTATGACAGAAATATCAAGAGCGTGCAACATGTCTCTACACAACAAATTAACAGGACATTTAGTCATAATGACAATTTTACACTGAGCCTATTTACCCGTCTGTGGATCTTCCACAGTAAGGCCTTCAGACATGACCTCCTGGTGCATCAACCCATTTTGCAGATTTTACATATACTACACCTTTTTCTTTTCATATCCAGCGGGTGTATTAGGGTCCTACAAGCCCCAGTATCACAGAGAAATGTTAGCCATCTACCCTTCACAACCAAGATTATTTCTGACTTGACTTTAGCATGCAAACAAGTTTCAACAGTGCACACATCCAAAATTTCAGATTCTTTCTCATCATTTTCTTCTGTATATCTCTTTCTGCAGACATACCAACATCTTCATGCATCTTCCTCTCTGCTTGACCTACATTCTTTTGCCAAGTGACCTCTTTTACCTCACAGGAAACACTCCCCTCTCTCTCTTTTTTTTTTTCATAGTCCTAAATGCGGGGCCTTGTTCAGGTGTTTCCTATCCTTCTGTTCTCCTTCTCAATGACATACACATCATTACCTTCATCTTCATAAACACTTTCCCTTTCTTTACTCTCTTTTTTGATTGGAAGTGCCGCTTAGCATGCCTTGCATACTCTATCAGCCCCTGTAGTCTGCAGATCCTATGGTTGATCATGTGTTTGATAACAAACTTGATATAGGGGCAAACAGCCCCTTCAAGATTGCATCCTTTAGCTGTTGCTCATATGGGCTATCGTTTACTTGATTTACTGGGACTTCTATTCCTGAGTGATTATTGAAAATCTCCCTCATCCTAACAATGAAATTGTCCACTGTTTCCTCTTCTCCCTGCACACACTGATTTATAATGGACCAGTCGGCTCGATGTATCCATCTATTCTCTATCCTTGCTACAAGAGCATTCCTCCTGTTTTCTAGTGCTGCATCATCATGAGGCAACACAACTCCCTGATTGTTTAATCCACTCCAATCTCCCACTACATGATGCCAGTCGGGACCCAGGATCTGTCTGGTGACCTGCTCTATTTCCCTCCCAATAAGATGATAGTTAGCAATCATTCCCATGATACCATCCCTGATTTAAGCTATGTTAACCTTGGGATGTGGTACCCCTTCAGTAGTTTTTTTAACATCCTCAGGGGTCCAGGGGCGATAGACCATCATAGTGTTGGGGACTACTATACCTCCTACATTTTGTCCTGCCCTAGGTTTGGGAACTTCAATTAGTGGAAATTTTTCCTCTCCACATTCTGTTTGTTCCCCAGCTGAGGGGGATATCAATTGGTTCACCAGGTCCCCGAAAAATTTTGTAACAGTTGCTGTAAAGGGGGTCCCTTGTGGACTCCTCTGGACAGCAAGAGTCATTTTGAGAGGGGTTTTAGCTGCAGCCATAGGAGAATCGGTTGCATCTGCGGGTGACCCAGGTGACCACGGGGGAACAACAAACAGTGGAGAGTCAGGTTGCATTTGGTTTGTTACGTTTTGTTCAGTCAATACTTGCTGAACTAAACTTCAGAGGACGGTCATATTATTGTCCTCCTCTTTGTTCAAGAACATAGTCTTTTTATGGTTTTCTGAATTTAACCTATGGTTAGCCTCCTCAAGCCATTTCTTTGCCTGGGGAAGGCCTAATTTCTTCTGTTTTCTTATTTTCATGCCGGCATCATTTTTAAGCTTTCTACACAGTATTACACAATAATCCTTATTTAAAAACGCATCAAAATCATACTTTGTTTTCCACATTTAAAGAAATGTCACATTCTCTTTGTCTAGACTACACATATACTTAACATCTTCATTCACACCAACAGATTTTCCATGGATCATACCTACTTTGTTTATCGTGCACACGGAGCTCTTTTTTTGTTAATGTCTTCTCACAATGACACAACACACGCACACAGTATCTTATCACTTGCAATCACTCACAGACTTTCTAGTCATGATATATCACTTCTAGATTACTGATCTTGTGTATTGCTAAAACACTGGTGTCTTAAAGAATTACAGAATTACGGGGAGACTGTATTCTCCCGACTGTTCTTTTATCATTACTTGATACTTCACTAACTTGTAGAGAGCATTTACAGAATTACGAGGAAACTGAATTCTCCCGACTGTTCTTTCATCCTATCAAAACATTTAATATTTCAGTCATTGATCCAAGGGTATTTATGTGCCTGCTCAGGATTAATACAACATATGAGGCTGGCATGAACACTGCGGTTCGCCAAATGTCCTCTGTTACCTGAAAATCTATCAGGCCACACCCTTGTATCAACGGAGGGGGGGGTTCTTTATCTGGAAGTATTTTTGATCCAAGGGTATTTATATGCCTAGAAATCTATCAGGCCACACCCTTGTATCAACAGGGGGTTCTTTAGGTTTTGATCTAGGAGTATTTATGTGTCCCCAAGGGATTTTCTGCAGTTTACAAGGCTGTCTGGATCTAAGATCCAATCGACAAATTTCCTTTATCTGCACCCGGATATTAGTATGGGACCATACCCCTATATCAAATGACAATTAACCAGAAGAATCAAACAAGAACACACAAGAGAGAACACCCGCAATGCTCGACTGCCGCCAGGTCGCCCTGAGCGCGTCTTCCCAAAACGCGGGCTAGTCACTAGGTCTGCCCATCCAAGATGGCCACAGACGGATCTATACGGGGAATACGTGACCACTTATTTCCCCTCAACAAGAGTAAGCAGATAGGAGGACAGAAACAGATAAACCTTCGATCAAAACACACAAGAGAGAACACCCGCAATGCTCGACTGCCGCCAGGTCGCCCTGAGCGCGTCTTCCCAAACCGCGGGCTAGTCACTAGGTCTGCCCATCCAGGATGGCCACAGACGGATCTATACGGGGAATACGTGACCACTTATTTCCCCTCAACAAGAGTAAAGCAGATAGGACAGAAACAGATAAACATTCAATCAATCTCTATATTGTATGTATATATATTCAAATCCCTTATTCATCAAATTCCTAATCAAGTCTAACACAAAAGGTTGATAATAAAATAAAAATAAAAATCTTACCTTGTCCCGAGAGCGGTCTCTTGTGCTGATCCGGTAAGTCGCTGCCCGGGAGGCACTAGTTCAGCAGACCGGCCTCTTTTTAACATCTAATTTGAGATGGAGGACTTACAGTTTTGCCGTACGGTCATCGGTCACTGTTGGCCAGTGCGTCTCGGGGAATTGGACTCCCGGCTCGAAAGACCAAATTGTTAGGGAAATAATTTCACCATCTCAGACCGTCCTCGGGCATCAAGGTAATATTTATTGCATATGCAAGAGAAATGAATTACACGTTCATGCAGCCTTCATCATTTCTGAAGAGAATACTATGGTACATGTTTTTTATAAGCCCTGGACACCCCCCTTTCCTGTCTTAAAATGCCCAGTCTCATGTATTTTCAACTTTATTCTGGACACAACAGGAAAGGTGGAAGTGTCTGTTACAGACTGTTATCTGCATATAACAATGCTTACAGGATACTGACTTGAAAACTCCCCAAGTCAACACAAAAATTCAAAACTGCACATCTAAGCATATTATATTGCTGAGTATATATATATATATTGCTGACTCCATATTATCACTATAACTTATTTCTAGGCCATTATAATCAAAATGGCGTCTTTCATAACTGACATTTAAAGTATAATTTCTCTAACACACTCTTTTCCCTCCAGCTTGACAGATGGACCGTGTCATCAGTTACAAGCAGTTGTGGCTGCCTTAGTAAATGAGCATGGGATAGAGCCAGGGTTCTCCACAGTTGTTTTTTTATAACGTTTCCGAGGAATGTGACCAATGCCTGTTGAAGGAGTCCTTCAAGGCTTCGAATCGTTGCTCTTGCTGTAACAACGTAATCGTTAAATAAAACTTTGGACCCACAAACAGAAAGTTAGGAGCAGACCTGATTTCTAGAAAATCAACAGGTATTTTTCTGTACTTGCAGCCCCAGGGGTTGCTGTTAAATGTCGTCCCTATATCTGCACAGCCAGGCACTTTACATTCTTTCACTTGCATCCAGACACAAGAAGTCAGTCTCTGGGCTTGTTTTTTTTATTAGGGATAATAATTTGGATGGGGTAGAGGGATTATGGGATGCCCAACTTGACGAAAAAATTAATGGGGACAACTTCCTTCCTCTGCAAAAAATCAAGGATCCTGGACTGTTCTCCTTCCTAGACGACCTCGGTCCTTAAGAATCAGCATCAAAAGTCCCCTGAGGACTAGGAGCTCTTAGTTCCCTTTAGAAGAAATATGTTGTAAACTGCATGTAGGAGTATCTCCTTTCCTTTGTGAACTGCTGCCAGCTCCACTGCATGCAGGAACTACCAATCCTACTGGCTGCTTGTCTACCAGCCCACCTGGCTGCTCCAAAGATCTCCCAGGGCAAGGGATAGAAAGGGTTAGGCACAGGGCTGTCCTCCTAAAAGCTTGCTACATGTGGCAGTCTCTCCCCTTGTGAATCCCTGGGTATACTGATGTACTCACTCTGTCCTCTTTGTTCCCTGCTGGTGTTTAGGCAGGATTCCTTCTCAAATCTTAATGCTGATTGGATCTTCCCAAGCCAGCCCAAGTCCAACCTGGAGGCAGAGCCCCCTCATTCCTCGGAAACGTTGCTCTTGCTGTAACAATGTGATTGCTAAATATAACTTTGGACACACATTGGAGATCTACGGTGTGCTGGTGACATTCTTCTGCTTTGACTATCCTCTGTTCCAGCCGATGGTTGCTACAGCACCTGCTTACATACACAGCCATTTCTACTAGGAACGTGTGCGTTAGGATTGTGCATTGTAACTTTCTGTTTGGGCTGACAACACTCAGTGGAACTTACTAAAACTGGAGCAGACAGAATCTGAAGCAGCACAGTACCCAATCAGCTTCTAGCCTCAACTAAATTAAAACAAAAAGCTGACTGGCTGGCATTTACAACTGCTTCAGATTTTATCTTTTCCCCTCAATGTGTCCTTTATTGCACTGAAATCCCAAGCAGCTTTGTTAGCCCATCCTGCTTAACTACAGATCTCCTCCTATCTCTCACTCTCTTTGTCCTTATCTACTGTATGTTCCTACATTGAATTCTTCCCTAGCAAAACAATGTTGCCTTGACTCCCAAAACCAGTCCACACACTGTGTATAGACAAAAAACTCTTGGTAGGTTTACTTCTAAGGGCATGTTTACGATAATGTGAACTGCCTCCCAGCAGCTGCACCTTCAACAATTTTTCAAGACTGGAGTTAAAGGGTGAATTTGTGTAATACCTGGATCGTAACAGCCATCTTCTCAGGGACACGCATATCACCTGCACAGATTCTGCAATGCCATATTAGCTTCTGAAGGTCTCAGGCTCATTTATGTGGCCACTTAAAGCGCAATTGCAGGCAAATAGTGAAAGTAATCAGTGAGCTACTAATGTTGTGCCGTAAACACGGCAGCTATGCTAAGGTCAGCACATTAAAGGTTTTGTAAACCCTCGTTTTTTGTTTTTTTAAAATAACAAACATGTCATACTTACCTCCACAGTGCAGTTAGTTTTGTACAGAGTGGCCCCGATCATCGTATTCTGGGGTTCCCCGGCAGCTCTCGCGGCTCCTCTTCGCATCGGTAAACCCCCTGGCAGAAGCGCTCTCCCGGGGGGTTACCTTGCGGGCGCGGTCCCAAGTCCAGCATTTGCGTCTATAGACACAGAATGCTGGACTGGGCCCCGTCCCCGGTGCCCATGTCATTGAATTTGATTGACAGCAGCGGGAGCCAATGGCTGCGCTGCTATCAATCTATCCAATCAAGAGCCAAGAACCACGGACAGAGAGGTACAGCGTGTCTCCGCTGAGGGAACAAAGGGCTCAGGTGAGTAAAACGGAGGGGCTGGGGGGCCGGTCAGTGTCAGAAGTTTTTTCACCTTAATGCATAGGATGCACTAAGGTGAAAAAACACGAATCTTTACAACCCCTTTAACTCAGTTTACCTTAATCTGTGATCTCTTGCAGAATGAATACACGGTCCTCTATACTGATTCAGGAGTACTTCTGTTTACCATTGCATTTTAAGGATCTCTGGGCAGAACAGCAATCTTTAGATGAAAAACTGAAATACTCAATCATACTATGCTATACTCCCCTGTAAACATCTTAAGGTTTCATTGTCATTTCTGATTGTGCAGTACCTTTACCGATTATGGGTTAGAATGGAGGCCCCTGTTCTGTGCATATGCTGTCCTTGCAGTACATTACTAGCTGACACAAAGTTCGCAGCTCATCAGAATTAATGGATCCTCAGATAACCTTCCCCTGCTGGTCATATAACTTTGTGTATGTAGCAATTATGTTACTTTGAGGAAGTCAGGCCTGCTTACAGCAGTCTTAGCTGACAGTGTAACAGAGAATGGGTATTATGTAACATATGGTGACACAGGATGCACATTTATCAACTAATGGATTGATCCGGATTTCATACATTTTGAATATCTTTTGAGACCCTTTGTGTACTATTATTAACTGATTAACTTTGTCATTAATTTATTATAGCAGTTATTTTTTATTGTTTTGAATACTGTATATTACAAGTAACTTGATTTTTGTGTGGTATATGAATTTATCAGTTCAAATTGTTCCATTATTTGAATGTTTTCAGTAAATTGTGAAATGTGAATTATTAAATACAGAATATGTCACAGTTTGTGTTTTTTTATGGAATGAGGTTTTCTTTTTTTCTTTTTTTCCTTACTGGCGGGACAAGTGCTTTATCAGTGGCTGCCAACATATTATAAATAGAGATGAGCTTCTAGTTCGAGTCGAACCCATGTTCGACTCGAACATCGTACGTTCGACCGTTCGTCGAATTTCTAACGTTATGGGCTGTTCGTGCCAAATTCGAGTGGAGCGTCATGGCCCATAATTCACTGCGGCATTGCAGTGCATTGCTGGCTGATGATTGGCCAAGCATGCACTATGACCCGCATGCTTGGCCGATCAGAGCACCGTCTGTACTTTGGCCAGTTATGGCTGAGGGGGTTTAATACACGCCCCACACTATAAAAGGCCGCCTGCGTGGCGCCCTTGTGTAGTGTGTTGTGGCGGAGAGATAGACAGAGAGACAGTGTCATTTGATTTAAGTTAGATAGAGTAGGCAGGCGACTCAGTTAGCTGCACTTACAGTGTATTGTGTATATATATATGCATCCTAGGTGTTGTGTATATATATATATATATATATATACATATATTACACTGTATTCAGTTTAGCTAGATCCGTTCCTGTTATTCTCTTCCTGCTGACAGGCAGGCAGGTATTTTTACAGTATTTACAGCTACCTGAAGAAAATTGCTGGTGTTCTTCTGATCCTATTAGTCCTATTAGCTACAGTATTTACAGTTAGTGTAGTGCGTCCTCTGCACAGTGTGCACCTAAAGCTACCTGAAGAAAATTGGTGGTGTTTTTCTGATCCTATTAGTACCGCAGGCAGCTGCAGTAATTACAGTTAGTGTAGTGCGTCCTCTACACAGTGTGCACCTAAAGCTACCTGAAGAAAATTGGTAGTGTTCTACTGATCCTGTTAGTACCGCAGGCAGCTGCAGTATTTACAGTTAGTGAAGTGCGTCCTCTGCACAGTATGCACCTAAACCTACCTGAAGAAAATTGGTGGTGTTCTTCTGATCCTATTAGTACCGCAGGCAGCTGCAGTATTTACAGTTAGTGAAGTGCGTCCTCTGCACAGTATGCACCTAAAGCTACCTGAAGAAAATTGGTGGTGTTCTTCTGATCCTATTAGTACCGCAGGCAGCTGCAGTATTTACAGTTAGTGTAGTGCGTCCTATGCACGGTGTGCACCTAAAGCTACCTGAAAAAATTGGTGGTGTTCTTCTGATCCTATTAGTACCACAGGCAGGCAGCTGCAGTATTTACAATTAGTGTAGTGCGTCCTCTGCACAGTGTGCACCTAAAGCTACCTGAAGACAATTGCTGTTGTTCTGATCCTATTAATACCACAGGCAGGCAGCTGCAGTATTTACAGATAGTGTACTGTGTCCTCTGCACAGTGTGCACCTAAAGCTACCTGAAGAAAATTGGTGGTGTTCTTCTGATCCTATTAGTACCACAGGAAGGCAGCTGCGGTATTTACAGTTAGTGTACTGCGTCCTCTGCACAGTGTGCACCTAAAGCTACCTGAAGACAATTGATGTTGTTCTGATCCTATTTATACCACAGACAGGCAGCTGCAGTATTTACAGTTAGTGTACTGTGTCCTCTGCACAGTGTGCACCTAAAGCTACCTCAAGAAAATTGATGGTGTTTTTCTGATCCTATTAGTACCACAGGCAGGCAGCTGCAGTATTTACAGTTAGTGTACTGTGTCCTCTGCACAGTGTGCACCTAAAGCTACCTGAAGACAGTTGCTGGTGTTCTCATACTAATAATACTACAGGCAGGCAGTTGATTCTACTAGCTGCAGTATCAGTATATATATACATTCCAGCTTTGTGCAGCTACATCTCATTGCAGGCCATTAGTATGTCTGGAAGGCCAACAAGGAGAGGCAGACAGTCACAAGCCAATAAAAGAGGGCAAGCAGGCTCTGTGTCTAGAGGCAACAGTGCTGGTCGTGGAGACGGTGCATCCTCATCAGCACGTGGCCGTGGGACACGCTTGTCCTTTTTTTTGGCAGCTGGCCGTGTTGAGCCGCAACATGCGGAAGACTTGGTAGACTTGGTAGAGTACGTTGTCTGGCAAAGCAGCTGCCAACACGGCCTCTTCCCTTGGCTAAATGGCATCAGTCACTTCTTCCCTAGCCCCACCATGTCCTCCTGAGGAGTCCCCCGAACTGTTTGACCACAGTGTTGGGTACATGCTCCAGGAGGATGTCCAGCGTTTTGAAGGCTCCGATGATGGTACCCAGCTAGAGGAAGGCAGTAACGTGAGCCCAGAGATAGGGGGTGCCCAAGAAGGACAGCAATCTCGCAGTCATGTTCCCCCAGCTGCAGCATACTGCCAGCTTTGCTCCAGTGATGAGGAGGGAGGAGATGATGAGGTCACTGACTCCACGTGGGTGCCTGATAGGAGAGAGGAGGAGGAAGGAGGCACATCTCCAACGAGGCAGGATGCCCTCCAGGGGCCAGCTTAAGGGCAGCACACCGACTGCATCACACCGCAGAGCTCCACATGTGCAGGGCGCTGCTGTCTCTGTGCGTTATTCCAAAAGTTCTTTGGTATGGGCCTTTTTTGAGACGAGTGCATCAGATCCCACCACTGCTATTTGCAACATATGTCTCAAGCGTATCTCGCGTGGCCAAAACATCACCTGCTTGGGCACCACATACTTGACCAGACATATGTCAACCTGCTATGCAGTTCGTTGGCAAGCGTACCTAAAAGACCCACACCAAAGAACAAAGCGGACCTCTCCTTGGTCCTCATCAGCTGGGATCTCCAACCCCACTATACCTTAAGTCCTCTCTGAAACCTGCACTGAAAGGAATGAAGGTGTAGAATTAAGTGTGTCACAGCCAAGTACTTGCGGGCAATCTGCTCTCGGTACACCGACTACAAGGGATGTTCGTAATTTCAAGCATTACTTGTATTATTGATTATTTCTAATACTGTTTCCCAGAAAATAAGACCTACCCTGAAAAAGACCTACTGCTATTTTCCAGGAGGGCTGCGATATAAGCCCTACCCCAAAAATAAGCCCTAGTTTAAAATGCTTGAAAAATCCTATAATCCACTCTATTACTGTAGTATATAATGTACAATGTGTGTTTCTGTAACAAATACCTTCGGTACAGCACCGCTCAGTGCTCAGCTGATCTCCCACTGCTCTCCTCCTCTTCTCTAAGCTGTCAGCGGGGGATCTTGGCTCCTCCCTCTGCAGTGCTCGGAGTGGGGAAGAGAGCTCCGACGGATCATGGAAGCTCAGAGCGGTGCTATAACGAAGGTATTTGGCACAATTATGTTATAGAAACCCACACATTGTACATTATATACTACTGTAATAGAGAGGATTCTAGAATTTTACAAGCACATTACTTGGTAAGACCTAACTGGAAAATAAGCTCTACTGTTTCTTTTGTTGCCAAAATTAATATAAGACCTGGGCTTATTTTCGGGGAAACAGTTTTTAGTTTAGAAAAGTAGTTTCTAAAGGATTTGAATATGAAGGATTGCTGTTAGCTCATGCAGGTAGGACAATCTTCTTGCCTGTCATTGTCAAAAAGATATGTGGCTGTCTATAGCCAGACTAATATTTTATTGGGCTTGACTTATGAATGTATAGTTTTTGAAATCTTTTATTGCCTCTTCTTTTTCATTGTTTGAGATTTTAGTTCAGTGCATAGGTTACAAGGACAATGGAATTCTGGCAGAATCAAAAGGTTTTTTTCTGTATTGGCAGAAAAATTTCTCAGCCTGAAAAAAAAACAAAAAACAATGCAGCCCCGAGTACTGGTGAGTTGAAATATATTACATTTTTGTTCTTAGGGTTATGTATACTTTAACCTCTGTCACAGAATTCATGGCACCAAGGGATTGTTTTGTATAATAAGAACAAGGTTTCTCTGCACGCTTTCAAAAATTTCTTTAAAACTGATACCGTAAAACAGAGTAAAAATATTGCTTTCTAAGATAACCTGCAACAACAAAAGAAACTCATGTTTTAGCTCTTATACTTTTAAATAAAGGTAGGCCCCTGCTAGCAGGGGGCTTGCCCCTTTTGCTCCTAAATTCAGCAATTTCAGCCTTGACACATTCCATGGTGAAAAGATTCATGTGTATGTAGCGGCTGCTCTGCATCAGCACTACATTCTCAAGCTGGCCGGGACTCACATTGAACAGAGACACAGCTTGTCAGTTCAGCAGGAGTGATTTCTACCCTCCATTTTTCTCTTCTCACAGACATGTTCACAGGCAAGACAGCCCACTCTGCCCTTTCCCTTAATTCTTCATTGGCATAGTGAAGTCAGCCAATTAAGGGAGGACTGAAGGTGTGGCAAGGAACTCTGGGAAATGGAGTTCCTAGCTCAGGCTGTTTTACTGAAATCAACACACAGAAAACTATATATCCCAAGAAGCACTGTTGCACAAGGAGAGATCTAACCAAAGAGGCAGAGAAGAGTCTGGATGTGGGCACAGAGTGCTGCGGCCTTAGATCTGGGGGATCAAGCCTGCTACAGCCAGGAAGTCGGAGGCGGGCATCCAGAGCTAAAGGAGGACCCTGAGGGCATCCCCAGGCATCCTGATTAGCGTGCAATGTTCCGGTGAGGAGGTGTCAGTCGGGCACATGTAAGGACCGATACTACAGCATCGTCCCCTGTGATCTTTGGACACAGAAGTTGGTGAGAGGGCCCAATACTCCCTAAGCCAGAACTCAGTATTATCTTTGTTGCACTCTGCCTGGCAGTGAAGATCCTTATCTACTAACCTATAGGATTACAATACTGGTTGCACGCCAAGCCTTTTGGATGTACTGTGTTCACCTCATTACAGGAGATCAACAAGTGCACCACCCTAAAGTCACGCAAAATCTTAAGGGCCCCATCTGTGTTTAGGACACTAGTCACTCACAAGTGGATCCACACTGGGGGTTGATTCAGTGCACTGGGTCAGGTATGGTAGTTAAGCAGGCCTGCTGGGACTGTGGGGCTGGAGTGAAGAAGGGAGAGGACTGACAGACAAAAATAAGGTAGTTCCTCTACTCACCTCCTGCCTGGACTCATTTCACCCAATTTAATTGAGGTTGTCAGATGCTCTCTTAAATTTAACGTTACATTTTCTTGACTTGTTTATTCTCATGTGTTTACCTCTGCTCTTGGGGCCATTTCACTTAAAGGAGTCCCCTGAAAGCAGACAGATCTGTTTTTGTTGACTTTTCCTGTGACTTTTTGTCCTTTAATATATTTCACCATGCTTGTTCACTGTCTTATATTACTATGGCTGTTTGTCCTATTCTCTTTTAAGCAATCTCACAGTAAAAGTTGCTTTCTGAGTTCACCATTACCTTTGTTTTTCGCTGTGGTATTTACACTACACTACTGCTGGGTGTGCCAGTGGGGATGAGTCTGTCCTTGGGGTTGAAAAAGCAGAGTAGGGAACCAACAATATTCAAGCTGCTCCTGTAGCGGTAGCCCTACATGTGGGGGCTGGTCCAGGATCCTTCTACTCTGCCATCAACCTCCCAAGGCAGCAACCCAACAAGCATCAGCATGGACCCCATAGTTGTGGCCCAGTGACGTGGCAAAGAAAATGGGCAGAAAGAGCTGAGCATAGTGATCAATGTCCCTGGCAGTGACTGAACCGAAGACCGGGCCCATCAAGCATTGGTTGCCTCAGGCCTGGGTCAGAGAATATATATATGTAGCGGTATGTTCACCACTTGGTTACTAGCAATCCACCAATCACCCTAGACCCCCATCTATCAGTTAAGACAATGAACAGTCATTTGCACAGTTTTGTTATTTCAGGATACAACTTGGCTGGGAGAAAGGACGATATGAGATGCCCATAGTATTTAGCACATTATCAGAGGTTATCAGTGGCCTTGGCCTTGCAAACTTGGACGCACACCTTGCACCCCCAGTCTCCTTCCTTTGAATAACTTCTCTGCAGACTGTTGCTCCTTCTTTTCTTGTACAAATCCTTCACTGCAAAACTACTGACATACTGTTTCTTCACTTCCATTGGAACAAGAAAGAATCACTCTGAATAATTCCTACTTGCAGACCATAATGGTATTGCCTATGCAAATCAAAGAACCAAAAGCCTACACAGCCTCTCCCCGATGGCCCAGAGAATCAGACAGCCACACAGTCTTTTGGAAGGCATTACCATTATGCTTAACCAGACCAGAGATACATGGTACCTCTCTACGATGGACTGACACATGGCAATGGGCGGACTACTGCTCTCAGCCAGTCCATAACAATCAATGCTGCCTTCCCCAGTCACAGCATTCTGCACTGTTCTTGAATAGCTTCTCCTTGCACTGACCTTTCTTTAAAAGGATAGTTCTGTGTCCCCGGTCACAGAACGCTGCTCTACTCTCCTCCACTTTACTGTTACTTCTTCCCTTCTGATCTTCTCCAGCATGCAAGTCCTGTGTTCCCTGGTCACAGCAGCTTGATACTTCTTAGAGATGAAGATCTTTATCTAGGACTCCTTCCTAGCAGTTCCTCCATCCCTCCTCCGCGCACGGCGCATCCCCACGTGGGGATGCCTGGAACAGCAACTCAATACTCCATTCTGTCTGTTCCTGCTTTCCAGAACTCCTCCCTGGCAGCATGTGACCTCAGCTTATATGGGAGGCCTGCCCCCTGCCAATACCAAAGGGTAATTGGTCAGAGCTCCTCACATGAGCTGCCTGCCACTCAAACCTCAGCTCCAACCCCTCTTCCAGAACAATCCTGAAAGCAGGGGAGGCACCTCTGAGCACAGGTGGCCACACCTCCCACTACACCAAACACTCCCAGTCCCAAATCAAAACAACCAGGCCCAGCCTAAAGCACAGGCCTGGCTAAATTTACCTGTACTTGGACCCTGAGGTATGGAAAAATACTAGTCTAGCACCTACCTTCAGGTAGAGGGTGCTACATATACTAGATGTAAGTGCAGATCTTAACTCAAATTGTACCTATGTCCTGACAGAGTGGAAGAGTTCCTGATGTTTTACAGAAAGACAGCTTCCAGCTAACCACAAAAGTTAACACTCTACTAATCCATCCAGGTGACTCAAGCTTTCAGAGGGCTCAGGATGCAATATGCCCGACCCCAAGGTCACAACTTCAAAACCAGTGGCATCCACTGAAGATTCCTCTTCCCTCCTAGTGGCTGAGTTCGGGAAATTAGTCACGTAGCTCCTTAAGAATCCAGTAGTGTCAACCAATTACGGGTATCGCAAACTACGGTTCTTTTCAGGGAGGGTTCCCACACTCACAGGAGAAGATAACTTTGATACTTGGATTGATCAAGCCATCCAAGTGGTTGAAGAGTGGGAAATAACTGATATGGTAAAGAGACAGAGGGTGGTTGAGATTCTGTTGGCCCCAACTTCGGATGTAATTCGGAATCTGAAACCGGACAAACCCAGCTGTTCTGTGTCTGATTGTTTGGAAGCACTTCGGGAGATTTATGGCAGAATTGAAGACTGCTCTGAATTGCTTTACTTCTTCCATCACACATACCAACTGGAGGATAAGTACTTAACAGCCTATCAGATCCTTCAGCAAGTCATAATGAAAGGTGGGATGAATGCCAAAGCTGCCAGTAAAGCTTTGATGTTGCAGGTGCAGCTTGGATCCTATTGTGTTACAGCTTCGAGATAGGAGTTCAGGGGACCTTCTCACTTACTCGAAACTCATGAAGGCTATTAGAGAAGAGGAGGCTCTCATTGCAGCCAAGACACAGAAGCCAGAGTCTGCCAAAAGTCCTCAAACAGGGTTCCGCGGCCTACATGGTGCAGTCAGGGTCTGAATTAAAGATTATTGCAGATGGAGGGCCCTGCTCCCCTATTGACACTTTGACATGGGCCATAGTCCAGTTGGCACAGGCGCAAACCACCTTACAGCAAACCTTCTGTGAAATCCAGAAGATAGTGGGGCAAGTAATGGAAGCCCATGCTAATATGCAACAATCACACCTAGAAGTGAAACAAAGTGTCCACCCATGCTACCGAAGGGAGGGGCGTTGCCTCTCCTATGACTATGAAGTGCTACCACTGTGGGGTAGTAGGACATTTCATTCCTCAGTGCCCGAATCAAGAGAACCTGACTGACCTCACGGCAGAGGTGGCGAAAGCATTGAAGAAACTGTCCCTCGCAAGGCCGGCGGTAAACTTCAGAGGGCCCCGGTGAAGGAGCCAAACGGTTGCCCATCTACAGTAGCTAGCTCCAAAGACAACGGGGAAGTCCAAACCTTTGCAGAGGGCTTCTGTTGTTGCCTCAGAGCAACCCAGTGCTTCACTCCCTTTGACCCGGCATCGGAGGATCAATGCACACCAAACTCTTAGAAATCAGCAGAGACCCCAGGCGGGGCAGAATTCATGGAGTTCAGTTACAAGCCATGGAACAAGCAAAAGTCACCAGTTCTTATGAGTTCCCTGCTAAGCTCCTGGGACCTTCTCCTGTGGTTTCCATTCAGGTAGAGGGAATCTACACTAAAGCCCTGCTAGATACTGCAGCTCAAGTAACCCTTCTCTACAGAGACTTCTACGATAGGCATCTTAAGCACCTACCCTTGCAGAAAGTTAGAGATATGGGGCATTGGAACTCCCTTATGATGGCTATCTACCAGTCAAGCTGACCTTTTGACCTTTCTGTAGCAGGAAAGACAGACATTTGACACACTGGCAGTAGTCTGTCCTCGCCCACCAGGGGCTGGCAAGAATTCCATGATCATAGGAACCAACACTGATCTTGTTTGAAGACTGTTGACACCTCTTGTGCTGGAGCCTAATACTTCAACCACTAAAGTACACCCTATGTTGAGACAAGCCTACCGGCGCCTAGTGCAAGAGCAGAAGGCACCAGCTGAAGGGGTGGGGAAGATATGGTGCCTGGACCAGCAAGAGAAGGTACTACAGCCTGGTGAAGTAGTTTGCCTACAAGCAACTATCAAGCTTAGCTGGAAACAACCAGGCCCTTTCATCGTCCTTGAAGTGGATGGCCAGGGGGCAGATACAGGAGTGGTTTCAACCAAGGAGTTACAAAGAAGCCATAGGAGGTTTTGACCAGTGTCTGCAACATAATGGCCCCCACAGTGAAGATGACAGCTCAAATGTTGCTGGGACAGGTGAGTCCAGCCACCCCAGTCTCACCGTCTGATCTGGTGGGGGGGAGCGAAGGATGGAATCTCTGTCGAAGAGTTTTATCCAAAGAATACTCCCCTTTCTCCTTAGTGGAAAGAAAGAGTCAAGACCCAGCTGCTTAGATGGCAGGCTGCATTCAAGAGTGAGTTCAATGTAGGGTGTGCAAAAAGTGCCAAACATCGGATTAGTCTCCAAGAAGATAAGCAGTTTAGAGAAAGGGAAAGGGTCAGACTTATTCCTCTAGGGGACTTGGAAGACCTGCGTGAGTAATTGGCAAAATTAAAGAGAACATGTATCATCCGAGAGTCCGAAGTTCATACGCTTCTCCGGAAGGCGCAGGCAGGCGTCTGCGGTCAGCATGGAGTTGGACTCCTGGACTTGTGCCCAAGTGGAACGAAGGCCACGGAGATGCTCCTCTAACGCAGGAATTCTCTGCGGAACAAACGAGGCAGGCAACGTGGAAGGTTGGAAACCATAGTTCATCATAAATGGGGACAAATGGGAAGTTGAATTCGAGGCACTATAGTGAGCAAACTCCACCCATGGTAAGAAGTCTGACCAATTGTTATGATGGTCAGAAATATAGCAATGTAGGAATTGCTCCAAGGACTGATTGGCTCGTTCTGCGGCCCCATTAGACTGCGGGTGATACGCAGAGGAGAAAGCAAGCTGAATACACAACTGTGCACAAAAGGCTCGCCAGAACCGGGACACAAACTGACTACCCCTGTCTGAGACAATCAGACAATCACCTTGGGTAGCCCATGTAAGCGGAAGATCTCCCAAGCAAAAATAGAAGTCAGTTCCTTAGAAGTAGGCAACTTCTTTAGTGGAATACAATGCAAAATTTTCGAGAACCGTTCAACCACCATAAGGATAACGGTGTTGCCCTGGGAGTTGGGTAACTCCACAATGAAATCCATAGACAGGTGGGTCCAGGGCCTCTCTCCATTGGGTATGGGTTGTAGGAGGCCCACTGGAAGGTGTTGTGGAGTCTTACTCTGAGCACACACGGAACAGGCAGCTATGAAGTTGATTACATCAGCACGTAGACTAGGCCACCAGAATTGTTGGGAAATGGTTGATACTTCCCAGGGTGGCCAGCAGCTTTGGGAGAATGGTAAGTCTGAAGCAAAGCAGTAGAGACTCTCGGGAACAAAGCAGCGATCACAAGGTTTCTCAGGAGGATAAACAATAAAGAAGGGGAAAGGGGAAGGGGAATAAGCCCAATAGAGGCAGGCTTATAAAAGGGGTTACTACTAGCAACAGAGTGATCTTAGGCTATTGGCAAAATAAAAGCAACTTTATTCATATAATAATTTAACAATAAAATTCGCAATTTGAGATAAATAGTGCAGTAATTGATTGCAGCTAAAAATAGGTCAAAATACCGCGGACAAAACTAACATACAGGACAAACATGTAACAAAAAGGTGCAACTGGCCAAGTCCGGGCGTATTACCTTAGTCCTCAGTGACCCTAAGTCAAATAATTTGTCAGATAATAACTGACAGGTCAAGGATATGCCTTGAGTATTGAATTTAAAGGAAGGTCAGCTGTGGGCTAAAGCTGTGGAGGAGTGGGGAGAAGGAAGAGAAGGTGTGCATGTGCTGGTCAAGCAAAAAGATATCTGGAGGAAATTAGGCAATAAAAATCCTAATACTTTGAAAACTAGTGACTAGCATTGAGAAGTACATTGTAAAAGTACTGTTGTGAAGTAAGTTGGCAGTCAGATGAGCCACTCTATTTAGATGGTGAAAGAATTCCCTCCAGGGAATTAATGACTATAGATGGCTACAATCTTGTTGAGGTATTCATCAACAAAGTCAAGTCAAAGTCAATCCTCTACTGTGTAGGCAAAGGTAGAAATTAAGTGTCACTATTCCTTTATAGCCATTAAAGTTCCATTGGAATATTCAGCACTAGCATACAGTGAAAAGGTGATGGCGAGCTTAAAATGTGTTAAGCTGGTGTATTAGCCTGTGTATCAGTACATTACTGCACCATTCGGGAGCTGCACCGTATGTGGCATTCCAGATCCCTTGCCGCTCCTGTAGTATGCGGCAGCATATGAGGGGAAAAAATGAATCATATATATGACCTCTTCCTGCAGCAGCTAATGTATGTTTGGGTCCAGTTGATCTATCGTTGTGGATATGCCATATCGTTCATATCGATCAAGGGCTCCCCGTGCTTGCTTCGCACATTACACACTCCTCTGTGCCTGTGACGTCCGTGGACTGGACAGCGTTGTGACGTCAATGCGTTTCGCTGTGGCTAATGGCGTAGCTTCATCTCGGACGTTCATTGGATGGGCTTCCACACTCCCTTCTTATCATAAGCTTGCCAGTGGTAGCCGCCAATGAGATTTTAACAATTGAAAGGGACAGAGTCCTGTTGATAAATGCTAGTTGTCCGCTTGGCTAATCAGCAAATATAGTTCATTTCGACTGTAGTAATTTGTTTCGCAATCAGAAGTATAAGTGAGTTAGCATCTCAAAGACTTGTAGAGTGGGCTTTTATATGGTATAAACAATTGCATAGGGGCAATCTGAGGTGAAAGAGGTGAAAAGAGGAAGAAAGAAAAGAGCTTCACAAAAAGAGAGAGTAATAAATACGGGACAGTAAGTATGCAATAGCATGTGGGTATCAACAACACACAAATGGACCCAATTAACATCAGAGCATTTGCCCATAAGTAATGCAAGGTATTTTTGGAACAATAATATTGTTATTTTCAATAGGCATCCATCTGATGTACCGTATTTATCGGCGTATAACACGCACCGGCGTATAACACGCACCCCAATTTAGGAGGGAATTTTAAGGAAAAAAAAACTTTTAGGAGGGAAGTTGAAGGGAAAAAAAACTTACATTTAAACGCCCATCATTGCAGCCTTGTCAGTGCAGCCATGTCAGTGCAGCCTTGTCAGTGCAGCCTTCCCCAGTGCAGCCTTCCCCCGTGCAGCCTTCCCCCGTGCAGCCTTGTCAGTGCAGACTTGTCAGTGCAGCCATGTCAGTGCAGCCTTCCCCAGTGCAGCCTTCCCCAGTGCAGCCTTGTCAGTGCAGACTTCCCCAGTGCAGCCTTCCCCAGTGCAGCCTTGTCAGTGCAGACTTCCCCAGTGCAGCCTTGTCAGTGCAGACTTCCCCAGTGCAGACTTCCCCAGTGCAGCCTTGTCAGTGCAGACTTCCCCAGTGCAGACTTCCCCAGTGCAGCTTTCCCCAGTGCAGCTTTCCCCAGTGCAGCCTTCCCCAGTGCAGCCTTCCCCAGTGCAGCCTTCCCCAGTGATCCCAGCCATTCTGGGCTTCAAAATCGCCGATCGCGATTTGAAAATGGCGCCGCCGGCGCCGAAATACACAGAGCCGGTCCTCGGCTCTTTCCGGCGGCTGTCGTTCATTTTCGGCTCCACTCGTAGTCCCGAGCGGAGCTATCCGAACCTAGCCGAGTAGGTTCGGATAGCTCTGCTCGGGACTACGAGTGGAGCCGAAAATGAACGACAGCCGCCGGAAAGAGCCGAGGACCGGCTCTGTGTATTTCGGCGCCGGCGGCGCCATTTTCAAATCGCGATCGGCGATTTTGAACACAAATGGACCCAATTAACATCAGAGCATTTGCCCATAAGTAATGCAAGGTATTTTTGGAACAATAATATTGTTATTTTCAATAGGCATCCATCTGATGTACCGTATTTATCGGCGTATAACACGCACCGGCGTATAACACGCACCCCAATTTAGGAGGGAATTTTAAGGAAAAAAAAACTTTTAGGAGGGAAGTTGAAGGGAAAAAAAACTTACATTTAAACGCCCATCATTGCAGCCTTCTCAGTGCAGCCATGTCAGTGCAGCCTTGTCAGTGCAGCCTTCCCCAGTGCAGCCTTCCCCCGTGCAGCCTTCCCCAGTGCAGCCTTGTCAGTGCAGACTTGTCAGTGCAGCCATGTCAGTGCAGCCTTCCCCAGTGCAGCCTTCCCCAGTGCAGCCTTGTCAGTGCAGACTTCCCCAGTGCAGCCTTCCCCAGTGCAGCCTTGTCAGTGCAGACTTCCCCAGTGCAGCCTTGTCAGTGCAGACTTCCCCAGTGCAGACTTCCCCAGTGCAGCCTTGTCAGTGCAGACTTCCCCAGTGCAGACTTCCCCAGTGCAGCTTTCCCCAGTGCAGCTTTCCCCAGTGCAGCCTTCCCCAGTGCAGCCTTCCCCAGTGCAGCCTTCCCCAGTGATCCCAGCCATTCTGGGCTTCAAAATCGCCGATCGCGATTTGAAAATGGCGCCGCCGGCGCCGAAATACACAGAGCCGGTCCTCGGCTCTTTCCGGCGGCTGTCGTTCATTTTCGGCTCCACTCGTAGTCCCGAGCGGAGCTATCCGAACCTAGCCGAGTAGGTTCGGATAGCTCTGCTCGGGACTACGAGTGGAGCCGAAAATGAACGACAGCCGCCGTAAAGAGCCGAGGACCGGCTCTGTGTATTTCGGTGCCGGCGGCGCCATTTTCAAATCGCGGTCGGCGATTTTGAAAATGTGACAGGTCGGGATCGCAGGGGATCGGCGTATAACACGCACCTGCGATTTTCCCCTGGTTTTAAGGGGAAAAAAGTGCGTGTTATACGCCGATAAATACGGTATATACATATATGCTGTTAGCAATTTGTATTTGGTGCCTATATAGGCCATTTGCACGTATCTCCATTGGGTATGGGTTGTAGGAGGCCCACTGGAAGGTGTTGTGGAGTCTTACTCTGAGCACACACGGAACAGACAGCTACAAAGGCAGTTACATCAGCCACCAGAATTGTTGGGAAATGGCCCAAACGAGTTGATTATTCCCAGGGTGGCCAGCTGCCTTGGGAGAATGGTAAGTCTGGAGCACGGCAGTACGGAGACTCTCTGGGACAAAGCAGCGGTCACAAGGTTTCTCAGGAGGAGCATCGACCTGAGCAACAAGAATTTTGTCACCCAAAGGAGAAGTAAGACTGGTGCGAATCATAGCCAGAATACGATCTGGAGGAATCACAGGAACTGGAACCATTTCCATCTTACATTCTTAGTACGGGTAAGAATGAGACAATGTAATTAAAACTCGACAAGAAAAGAGCCCATCGTGCCCTTCTGGGAGAGAGGCGCTTAGCCTCAGACAAGAATGTGAGATTCTTATGGTCAGTAAGAATGAGAACCGGCACAGTGGTACCTTCAAGGAGATGTCTCCATTCTTTCAGGGCTAAAATGATCACCAACAGCTCTCTGTCACTAATCTCATAATTGCACTCGGCAGGTGACAATTTCTTGGAAAAGTAGCCACATGGATGCATAGTGCACTCAGAGTTAGGACGTTGAGACAGAAGGGAACCAACTCCAGTCTCAGAAGCATCAACTTCTAGGATAAAAGCTAACGTAGGATCAGGGTGTGCTAATACAGGAAAAGAAACATAGGCAGCCTTGAGACTCTCAAAGGCCTTAATGGACTCTGGGGCCCATTTGTGGGTTGCTGTCTTTCCTGGTCATATCAGTCAGGGGATTGACCAGAGATGAGACGTTACGATAATAGTTGGCAAAGCCAAGAAAACGCTGCAGAGGACGTAAACCCACGGGTCGAGGCCACTGTAGGACCGCTGAAAGTTTCTCTGGGTCCATCGAATAACCAGCAGTGGTATTTAACCTGTTCACAATGGAATTCGCACTTTTCCAATTTACAATAGAGATTGTTCTCTCTTAGTCTCTGAAGCACACGACAAACTTTTGTGTGGTGGCTCTCCAGGGACTTGGAAAATATGAGGATATCGTCGAGATAAACCACCACACATAACTGCAACAAATCTCAGAGGACATCGCTAATGAACTCCTGGAAAACTGCCAGAGCGTTACAAAGGCCAAAAGGCATTACGAGATACTCATAATTACCTGATCTGGTATTAAACTCAGTTTTCCACTCATCGCCCTACTTAATCCTGTCGACATTGTATGCCCCTCTCAAATCAAGCTTCATGAAAACCGTTGCTCCCTTGAGACGGTCAAATAACTCCGTAATCAATGGAATGGGACAGGCATTCTTAATCATGAAACGATTGAGACTCCTATAATCGATACAAGGTCTCAGTTCACCACTCTTCTTTTTCACAAAAAAGAAACCAGCACCAGCAGGAGACCAGGATTTGCGGATGAAACCTCGAGAAATTGTAAATCTGCAACATACTCCTCCATGGCCTTATCCTCCAAGACCGACAAAGGGTAAACCCGGACATGAAGGGGTATGGCACCAGGTTGAAGGTCAATTGTGCAATCATACGACCGGTGTGCAGGCAAAGTACCGGCTTGACAACATAACCAATAACCAGCAGAAACTTAGGTGAGGAAATAATTTTGAATTGGATTATCTCATGGTGAAGGGCCCCTACGGCCATGGACAACGGAACAGTCTCATGAGTCACATGGGCAGGCTGTAGAGGTCTCCCGTCAAGAGCCTCAATGGCAAGTGGAGTGTCACGCAGCTGCAGTGGAATCGAGTGCTTTGATACAAAGGCAGCATTAATGAACAGGCCTGCAGCCCCAGAGTCGTTTAGAGCCTGTATCTTGACGGATGACTCAGCCCAAGACAGGGTAACCAAAACCAGGGGCTTATCTTTCTGGGAAACTGGAGACGAAACAACGCCACCTAAGGTCTGTCCGTGACAGGACCTCAAGGTTCGGGCAATCCCTGGACGGGTAGGACAAGACTTCAAAAAGTGACCAGCCTGGCCACAATAAAGGCACAATCTCTCCCTCCTCCTAAGGGCTCTCTCATCCACAGAGAGATGTGTGAAGCCCGAGTGCATGGGTTCATCTTCACAGATCGACTCGGTACCAGGAGGCATGGGACGTGAGGGAGGCAAGGATGGGACTGCAAAGCTCAGAGACAAATGCACAGGCGGCTTTCGCTTGCACTCCTTAAAAGAGAATCTTTCTCTGAGTCCGGAGTCAATGAGGATGGCAAATGTGATCAACCTCTCCAGCTCAGTGGGTAAATCTCGGGCTGCTATCTCATCCTTGATATTATCCGAGAGACCATGAGAGAAGGCAGCCACGAGGGCCTCATTGTTCCAAGCAACCTCTGCTGTCAGAGTACAGAATTCAATGGCATAATCGGCAACAGTTCTCATACTCTGTTTGATGGACATGAGGCTCTTGGCAGCAGAAACGGAGCATGCGGGAACATCAAATACCCTTTTGAAGGAAGCCACAAATTCTGGGTAACTCAGGTTTTTGCTTCTCCCATTAAGGGTTTGCCCAGGCCAAGGCTCTCTCAGAAAGCAAAGATATCACGAAACCTACTTTGTTTCTGTCCGTGGGAAACGCCTGGGGCAGCATTTCAAAGTATATCTCAACCTGGTTGAGAAACCCTCTGCATTGAACTGGATCACCCCCAAATCGCTAGGGAAGCGGAGCGGGACCAGACATGCCTCTTATAGAGGTAATACTCGAGGCGGGTGCCTGATCAGAGACTGGAGCAGCAGCAGGGGCGGCCTGAAACACAGGTTGTACTGGAGCAGCCATAGTGGAAGATTCCAGGTGAGCTGTGCGAGCATTTGTAATGCCAAGGCAAACTGATCCATGCGGTGATCCTGGTCATCCAATCTGAAAAAAATATTACCAACAAGTGGACTGACTGCATCTTCTGAATTCATGGCCTTTACCTACTGTCAGAAACCATGAATCAGACCGAGACAGAAGTACAGTTAATCACACTTGTTTAATAATAATAAAAAGGTAAACAGAGTAAGCGCAGTCAATACATAGCCAGAGTTCAGTAACCAGATTGGGTAGTCAGCCAATGCCAATGTCAGAGAGCCAGAGATCAACGTAGTAGTACAGCAAGCAGGATCAGGAGCCAGAAGGGACGTCAGCCGAGCAAGTCTTCAACAGGAACGCAGGAGAAAGTCTCTGTGATGTGACCAAAAGCGAAGGCAGAGATGAAGTGAGCTGGATGGCTTTAAGTAGCCAGGACTGATGAGCAGATCTTCAACAGCTGAGTCACTGTGGAGAGAAAGGAGCTGGCAATTAGCTGACAGCTGAGCGGCCAGCTCAGAGAAGGAAGGGCTGAGCCCAGCCCTGACACCAATGTGACCAAGCTTAGGTCATTTCTAGGGTTCTGATCTTACTACAGAAGATTTGTTGAGGGATTTGCTAAGGTAGCTCGCCCTCTCAATGAGCTGCTGAAAAATGAAGAGGAAGCTGAGCACTCAGACCTAGCCAAGACTGTCAGAAGATCTGGAGAGCCCAGGAAACCTAAAGAGTCCATTCAGAGACAGTGGACTGTGCAGTGTAAGGAAGCGGAAGAAGTTGAAAAAGAGGAGAAAAGGGAAGAGGTTAGTGAAACCACAACCTCTGAGCCTAAAGGACAGAGAGAGAGAAGGTTATTCGCTCACCCAAGAGACTAACTTATGATGTTTTGAGTGAAAGCTCTGAGTAGGTTGTTTTCACTTCAAAAAGGACTCTTGAGGCGCCTGGTCCTTCCACCGCAGATTTGGTGGAGGACAACCCCAACTCACCCCCTGGCACATCTATGCGGGTCACCCCAGTATCGGTGTCTTGTGGGCAGAACAACCTCCCTTCTATTGACAATTGGTGGGAGGTTCCTCTGTCAAGTCTATGTAAAGACATGAGCTGTTTGAGTTTGAGCTCTTCTTATGCAAATGCAAATTGTTTGATTTCTTGTGTGAATTAACCTGTTGTTCCTCCGCATGTAACTCTAAAGCATGTAGCAGGTTCCAAACTTTACTGCCTTTGGAGGACCAAAGGTTCTCTGGTGGGGGAAGTGTGTGGTGGCTGCTCTGCATCAGCACTACATTGTCAAGCTGGTCAGGACTCTCATTGAACAGAGACACAGCTTGTCAGTTCAGCCAGAGTGATTTCTCCCCTCCCTTTTTTCTTTTCACAGACATGTTCACAGGCAAGACAGCCCACTCTGCCCTTTCCCCTAATTCTTCATTGGCAGAGTGAAGTCAGCCAATTAACCAAAGAGGCTTCCTGGGAAAATGGCAGAGCTACCAGGAGGCAGAGAAGAGTCTGGACTTGGGGACAGAGTGCTACAGCCTTAGATCTGGGGGATCACGCCTGCTACAGCCAGGAAGTCGGCGGCAGGCATCCGGAGTTAAAGGAGGACCCCGAGGGCATCCCCTAGGCATCCCGATCAGCGTGCGATGTTCCCGAGAAGAGGTGTCAATCGGCACTTGTAAGGACCGGTATAACAGCATCTTCCCCTGCAGCCTTTGGACACAGGAGTTGGTGAGAGGGCTTTCGCCAAATACTCCCTAAGCCAGAACTCTGTATTATCTTAGTTGCACTCTGCCTGGCAGTGAAGATCCTTATCTACTAACCTATAGGATTACAATACTGGTTGCACGCCAAGCCTTTTGGATGTACTGTGTTCACCTCATTACAGAAGATCAACAAGTGCACCACCCTAAAGACAGTCAAGTTTTAAGGGCCCCATCTATATTCAGGACACTAGTCACTTACAAGTGGATCCACACTGGGGGTTGATTCAGTGCCCCAGGACAGATATTTTAGTTAAGCAGGCCTGCTGGGACTGTGGTGCTGAGGTGAAGAAGAGAGAGGACTGACAGACAAACGTAAGGTCATTCCTCTACCCTCCTCCTGCCTGGACTCATATAGCCCAATTTAATTGAGGTTGTCAGATGTTCTCTTAAAGTTAACGTTGCACTTTCTTGACTTGTTTATTTTAATGTGTTTACCTCTGCTCTTGGGGCCATTTCACTTAAAGGAGTCCCCTGAAAGCAGACAGATCTGATCTTGTTGACTTTTCCTGTGATTTTTGTCCTTTAACCCCTTGCAGACCAGCCGCCACAGTTGTACTGCGAAAAGTTGGCTCCCCTGGGCGAAACAACATTACTTTACGTCGGTTCACCGGAGGCGCATGCTCACGGCGCAACGCTGGGTCCGATGTGTGTGCGCCGGGCAGCCGTGATCACTCCACACAGAAACAGAACGGAGATCTGTCCATGTAAACAGACAGAACTATCAGGGGTGAGGAGAGCGATCTGTTGTTCATTAAGTAAGTTAAGTATGAACAACGATCCGTCTCACTCAGGCAGTCCCATCCCCACAGTTAGAATCACTCCCTAGGACACACAATTAACCCCTTGATCGCCCCCTACTGTTAACCCCTTCCCTGCCAGTGACATTTACACAGTAATCAGTGCATATTTATAGCACTGATCGCTGTATATATTGCCAATGATCCCAAAAATGTGCCAAAAGTGTCTGATCTGTCCGCCATAATGTCGCAGTCCCGATAAAAATTGGTGATCACTGCCATTACTAGTAAAAAAAAAAAAATAATAATAATAAAAATGCCATAAATCTTTCCCCTATTTTGTAGATGCTATAACTTTTGCACGAACCAATCAATATACGCTTATTGATTTTTATTACCAAAAATATGTAAAAGAATACATATCGGCCTAAACTGAGGAAAAAATTAGCTTTTTTAAAAAAAATTGGGGATATTTATTATAGCAAAAAGTACAAAATATTGTGTTTTTTTTTCAAAATTTTTGCTCTTTTTTCGTTTATAACGCAAACAATAAAAACCGCAGAGATGATAAAATACTACCAAAAGAAAGCTCTATTTGTGGGAAAAAAAGGACGTCAATTTTGTTTGGGTACAACGTCTTACGACTGCGCAATTGTCAGTTAAAGCAACGCAGTGCCGTATAGCAAAAAATGGCCTGGTCATTGAGCAGCCAAATCTTCCGGGGCTGAAGTGGTTAATATATTTCACCATACTTGTTCACTGCCTTATATTACTATGACTGCTTGTCCTATTCTCTTTTAAGCAATCTCACAGTAAAAGTTGTTTTTGAGTTCACCATAACCTGTATCTTTCACTGTGGTATTTACATTACACTACTGCTGGGTGTGCCAGTGGGGTTGAGTCTGTCCTTCAGGTTTAAGAAGCAGAGTAGTGAACCAACAATATTCAAGTGGCTCCTGTGGGGGGTAGCGCTACATGTAAAAGCTCAGTCAGATGGTCACTCAGAGCCATACACCACCCAGATCAGCATATTTGTGTGGTGGGTACGGCCAAAATCATTCCAAGGCATTAGATATACCATGGAACACAGTGAAGACAGTCATCATCAAGTGGAGAAAATATGGCACACCAGTGATATTACCAACTGGACGTCCCTCCAAAATTGATGAAAAGACGAGTAGAAAATTGGTCAAGGAGCCTTCCAAGAGGCCTACAGGAACATTAAAGGAGCTGCAGGAATATCTGGCAAGTACTGGCTGTGTGGTACATGTGACAACAATCTCCCGTATTCTTCATATGTCTGGGCTATGGGATAGAGTGGCAAGACGGAAACCTTTTCTTATGAAGAAAAACATCCAAGTTTGGCTAAATTTTGGAAAAACACATCTGAAGTCTCCCAAAAGCATGTGGGAAAATGTGTTATGGTCTGATGAAACCAAGGTTGAACTTTTTGGCCATGATTCCAAAAGATATGTTTGGCGCAAAAACAACACTGCATATCACCAAAAGAACCCCATACCCACTGTGAAGCATGGTGGTGGCAGCATCATACTTTGGGGCTGATTTTCTTCAGCTGGAACAGGGGCCTTAAAGGGTAACTCCACTTTCGTGGGGAAAAAAATAGCAAATAAAGAAAAAATATTATAGTGCATATGATTGGGACACTAATCATTTTGTAATTGAATGTTATTAAAAATTACCTTTCCTTTTTAATCTGCAGCCAATGTAATTTTCTGAGAATACTTTGCAATATGGCTACCTGGAGTATTCTGTACACAGAGTGTGTACTGACCACTCCCCAGAAACATAATTTCCTGCTTGTGTGATTGGCTCACCAATTTCCCAAGAATTCTGCCTAAGATACAAGTCAGTTTTCAGGCATCCCTTGCTACAAAAATGTCATTTTTTGAAAGATATTTTCAATAGGAACCCGTCTAAAGGGATGCAGGCCCACCAGATTTCTTCATTAGTGCCTGTAACTTCACACCTGACAGTTAATTATGAAACCACTCCCATTAGACCTAACATTACACACATGGGTTTCTTCAGAATAACAAAAGGTAGGAATCTGTACCAAAGTTTGTTATAATCCTTGCAATGTACATACTGTAGATCACCTAGAGGGGAATGTTTTTTTTTCTCAACAAAAGTGGAGTTACGCTTTAATCTTCTTCTGGTGAAGCCATTCCTTTGTTGATTTGGATATATGCTTTGGGTCGTTGTCATGCTGAAGGATGAAGTTCCTCTTTATGTTCAGTTTTCTAGCAGAAGCCTGAAGGTTTTGTGCCAATATTGACTGGTTTTTGGAACTGTTCATAATTTCCTCTACCTTGATTAAACTGTAACTACACTTTTGTTGAGAAAAAAACATTCCCCCTCTGTGTGTTCAATGTACATGGCAAGGATTATAACAAACTTTGTTGCAGATTCCTACCTTTTGTTATTCTGAAGAAATCCATGTGTGTTTCTCTGTGCCTCTGTTCTGAGATGCTTTAGCCTTCTGTGAGGAGACTTTGCCTCCCTTTGTGTTAAAGGGGCCCTCTCCCCACAGTACAATTGGTAAAATCTGATGGCCAAATTTTGTTGACATGGTTCCCCCATTACCACATACATGACTGATTCTGCCCCCTAAGCTTTGCATTATATGCATTAATATTTCTGTGATTCTATTGCCTTTATGTGCTCTACTGATGACAGAATATCAATTTAGGACCTCCTACACAAGAAACAGATGGTTGTATATCTCTTCAAGAGAAAACAAGTCCTTCCTGTGAGATTTGCAGCAAGGGGCACAATATGATATTATACATCCAAGAAGCAAACAAACAAGAATGAGGGACCACAAGACATTATAAGAAGTTGTACTTTGCAGAGGTTGTGTGGAGGCAGAAACCTAAATATGATGACGTGTTCTCTAGTGTACTCTGCATCACCACAAAATATTGGCTTCCTGACATACATAAATAAGGTCAGATATAGTATGAAATAATGTTTGTTTCTCATTTCTCCCAGTGAGTGGCATTTCTGCTTACAGAAGGCTGAGGCTGTGGCTCTTGGATAATGGAAAAGTACTATGCTCTTCATTACCTGGGAAGCAGTGCGGCAGACCTGGGGCACGGTGAGCAGGGACAGTAGCTTATATTTGAGCACACATATTAAAGCAGAACTAAAGTCTGCAATATTTACCTTTGCTTCAACGGTCTGATTCAGATAAGGCCCCTCACCGGCACTGATAGCTTCTACCCAGCTTCTTTCGGATGTTTATCTTTAGTTGTCTTCATTGGCCAGCACGGTATAAAACTTCCATACATGAGCAAGAAATTAGTGATACTGGCACACAGGCACTGTGTCAGGAGCATGCACAGCTCAAGGCTTGTTCACACTTCTGCAGAGATTGGCGGTGATCTGTTGACACTTATGCCGCGTACACACGATCAGACATTCCAACAACAAAATCCTGGGATTTATTTTCGACGGACGTTGGCTCAAACTTGTCTTGCATACACACAGATGCACAAATGTCGGAAATTCCGATCGTCAAGAACGCGCTGGCGTACAACACGCCATCCTTTGGGCTCCTTCTGCTAATCTTGTGTTTATCTCATGTTAGTAGAAGTTTGGTGAGAGAAAATTCGCACTTTTCAGCCTTGTGCTTTTCAGATCGTTACTGCTCTTCAGCTTGTGCTTGTGGGTTCGTATCTGGTTTTCAGTGCATGTAGTCATTTCGTATCTGGTTTTCAGTGCGTATTTTTATATTATGTATTTGATTCTCAGTGCGTTCTTGTCCGCTCGTTTCTGATTTTCAGCTCACTCTTCTCAGGCCTTTCTGATTTTTAGTGCGTTCTGTTAGTTCGTTTTGACCAGCCGATCATTTTGAAGCCATGTTGCGGGTACGTACTGTACAGGACGCCGTGGCTGGGTCCTGGAAGGACGCTATGTTTCCCCTCTGTTTGGACTGTGCTCCCTTTAAGGGAACAAAAAAGGGTTAACTCACCTGTCAGAGGAAGTGGGTTTAAAACAAGACAGGAAGTTAGAGAGGGTGTGGAGGAGTGTAGAGGAGAATGTGGATGGTGGATGGTGTTTTGTTGTGCAGCAACAAAAGTGAATAGCAGTGTCCTGCCTGGAAGTCTCCTGCCAGGGGAAGCTACCTGCAACAGAAACTAAGGACTGTTTAACTGCAATAGCAGTTCTGGACTTTGCAAGTCGGTGAGACTGAAACCTTTTTCTTTTGTTTTTGCTGCTGTAAAGCTATTTAAGTTCAATAAATCTCCTTTTGAGTGAAAAGCCTGTGTCCTGCGATCTAGCTGGTCCCCCAAACATTACAAGTGGTGCTCGAATGCAGGCAGGACAGAGTAACAGGCATTTTTCTTGCTGTTTTTTTTTTTTTTTTTTTGTGTATTGGACTTAAAACTGACATTTAAAGGGACAGTACAGTGGATTTATGTCCTGGGTTAAAGCCGCACAAACCCTGAAAGCTGAAGCAATGGAGGAGCTAATTAAACAGCTGTCCTTGGCTAATATACAAGCGCAGACCCGCCATGAGGAAGCTTATCAGCGCTTAACAACCCAGCTGGAGGTACAGCAAGAAAACACTCGCCTGTTGGTGGCGCAGTTGGCAGCCCAGCAAGCGACCCAGCAAGAGGTTATGCAGGCTCAAGTGACTGCCTTAAAAGAAGTAGTGCAGCAGCTTTCTCAGGGCCGCGAGCAAGCGGCTGTTGCCCCTGGCAACCAGGTGACCGTGAAGGCAAGCCATTTTTTGCAGAAGTTGTCCCTGAGTGATGATGTAGAGGCATTTCTTGCTACATTTGAGAGGACGGCAGAGAGAGAAGGGTGGCCCCAGGACCAGTGGGCCGGCCTAATTGCTCCTTTCCTAACCGGAGATCCTCAAAAAGCCTACTTCGACCTGCCACCTGATCACGCTAAAGACTATCAAAAACTAAAGGCAGAAATACTGGCTCGTTTGGGGGTAACTACAGCTGTTCGGGCCCAACGAGTGCACCAATGGAAGTATCGTCCAGATCGTCCACCACGGTCTCAAATGCATGACCTGGTGCAACTGGTAAAAAAATGGCTGCAGCCCGAAATGTTGTCTGGCCTCCAAATCGCGGAGCGGTCGTGCTGGACCAATACCTAAGGTCACTGCCAGACGACCTTCAACGGTGGGTCAGCCATGGAGACCCCAAAACAGTGAACCTCCTGGTCGAGATGGTGGAACGGTACACAATGGTGGAGGATCTGCTTGGCCCTACCAAGCGCCAAGGACCCAGTCTGCCACGGCATATTAGTTCGACTGCTGCCCTTCGAAAGGACGTTCCCCGGAGCCTTGGAACCAACACCCCGGAAGGTCCTGGACCTGGCCCATGATGATGTTTTAGGGGGACACCTGGGAGTTGAAAAGACGGAGGCACGGATCACCGACCGGTTTTACTGGCCAGGTCTGAAAGCAGAGGTAAGGAGATACTGTACCTCTTGTCCCACCTGTCAGTTGACCGCTCCGGTGACCCACTTCCGGAATCCTTTGGTCCCTCTGCCCATAATTGAGGTCCCATTTAAAAGGATAGCCATGGATATAGTGGGTCCCTTGGTGAAGTCGGCTCGAGGTCACTCCTACATACTGGTGATTCTCGACTATGCCACCCGATATCCTGAGGCGCTACCCCTGCGGAATACCTCCTCTAAGGCTATTGCCCGGGAATTATTCCAGTTGTTTACACGGACTGGTTTTCCCAAGGAAATACTAACGGACCAGGGCACCCCGTTTATGTCGAGGGTTATGGCCGACGTGTACAAGCTCTTCCGGAATAAACAGCTGCGCACATCGGTCTACCATCCCCAAACGGATGGGTTAGTAGAACGCTTTAATAAGACCCTTAAATCTATGCTTAAGAGAGTTGTACAAAGGGATGGGAAAGACTGGGACTGTCTGTTACCAGCTCTCCTGTTTGCTATCCGGGAAGTGCCCCAGGCCTCCACTGGGTTTTCGCCCTTTGAGTTGGTATATGGGCGGAGACCTCGCGGACTACTGGATTTTGTTAAAGAGGAATGGGAAAGTGAACCTAGTCAGCATAAGAGTGTTCTTGAATATGTTTCCCAAATGCAGGAGAGGATCCGAACTGTGTTGCCACTAGTCAAGGAACATTTACAAAAAGCCCAGGAGGCTCAACGACGAGTCTATAATAGGGCTGCTAAAATAAGGAATTTCCAAGTGGGGGATCGAGTAGCGGTGTTGATTCCCACTGTGGAAAGTAAATTCTTAGCCAGGTGGCAAGGCCCCTTTGAAGTTGTAGAAAAAGCGGGAGAGGTGAATTATAAAGTCCACCAACCGGGTAAGAGGAAACCCTATCAAATATATCATGTAAACTTGTTAAAGCCCTGGACAGAGAGGGAACCAGTGACCTCCCTGGCTAGTGGAAGATTGGAGCCTCGGGTTGGGGTGGAGAGTGTCCAAGTAGCAAATACCCTGTCTAAAACCCAAAGACAGCAGGCAAAGGAGTTCTTGCAGAGAAATAAAGAAAAATTTTCAGACTTGCCAGGGCTCACGAGTACCATAGAGCATGATATCATCACGGAACCAGGAGTCAAAGTTTTTGTCCGGCCCTACCGCATCCCAGAGGCCCAAAGGAAGGCTGTTTCAGAGGAAGTGAAGAAGATGTTAGACCTGGAGATTATTGAAGAATCGCAGAGTGAGTGGTCGAGCCCGATTGTGTTGGTACCGAAGCCCAATGGGACTCTGCGGTTCTGCAATGATTTCCGGAAACTTAATGAAGTTTCACGGTTTGATGCCTACCCCATGCCCCGGGTAGATGAGCTTATTGAGAGACTAGGTCCAGCCAGGTTTATCACTACGTTAGACCTTACCAAGGGATATTGGCAAATCCCGTTGACTAAGGCTGCTAGGGAGAAAACTGCTTTTTATACCCCAGAGGGGAGTTTTCAGTACAAAAGGATGCCTTTTTGTGCTCCAGCCACATTCCAGCGAGCAATGGATAGGATTTTACGACCTCACCGGAAGTATGCCTCAGTGTACTTGGACGACATAGTCATTTTTAGCAGAGACTGGGAATCACATTTGCCCAAAGTCCAGGCAGTGCTGGACTCTCTTTGGAAGGAGGGGTTTACAATAAACCCTGAAAAATGTGCTTTGGGAATGGAGGAGGTGAAATACCTGGGCTATATCGTGGGTAGAGGGGTGGTGAAACCTCAGGTCAGCAAGGTAGAGGCTATACAGAGTTGGCCCCGTCCCCTCACAAAAAAGCAGGTACGTGCATTCTTGGGCATGGTGGGATACTACAGGAGGTTTGTACCCAACTTTGCCACGTTGGCGGCTCCATTGACCGATCTGACTAAGGGTCGGAAATCGGTCATGGTGGAGTGGAATGCAGACGCTGAGAAGGCCTTTTTGGAGCTCAAGTCGGCACTGTGCCAACACCCTGTCCTGGTAGCACCCAATTTTTCAAAAGAGTTTGTGGTCCAAACTGATGCTTCTGATGTAGGATTGGGAGCAGTGTTGTCTCAGATTGTTCATGGAGAGGAGCACCCGGTAGTCTTCCTCAGTAGGAAGTTAACACCAGCGGAGAAAAACTACGCTATAATTGAACGAGAGTGTCTGGCCATTAATTGGGCTCTAGAGTCCCTCAGATATTACCTTTTGGGGAGGAAGTTTAGGCTGATTTCTGACCATGCCCCTTTAACATGGTTGAGACAGGGTAAAGGGAATAATGCCAGGGTTACTCGGTGGTTCCTGGTACTCCAGGAATTTAAATTTGTAGTGGAGCATAGGCCCGGGAGACTGCATCAAAATGCAGATGCCCTCTCCCGAGTCCATTGTTTGAGCTCCACTGTTGCCTCCACCTCCATGGCGTTGGGGCACAGGGGGGGGATATGTACAGGACGCCGTGGCTGGGTCCTGGAAGGACGCTATGTTTCCCCTCTGTTTGGACTGTGCTCCCTTTAAGGGAACAAAAAAGGGTTAACTCACCTGTAAGAGGAAGTGGGTTTAAAACAAGACAGGAAGTTAGAGAGGGTGTGGAGGAGTGTAGAGGAGAATGTGGATGGTGGATGGTGTTTTGTTGTGCAGCAACAAAAGTGAATAGCAGTGTCCTGCCTGGAAGTCTCCTGCCAGGGGAAGCTACCTGCAACAGAAACTAAGGACTGTTTAACTGCAATAGCAGTTCTGGACTTTGCAAGTCGGTGAGACTGAAACCTTTTTCTTTTGTTTTTGCTGCTGTAAAGCTATTTAAGTTCAATAAATCTCCTTTTGAGTGAAAAGCCTGTGTCCTGCGATCTAGCTGGTCCCCCAAACATTACAAGTGGTGCTCGAATGCAGGCAGGACAGAGTAACAGGCATTTTTCTTGCTGTTTTTTTTTTTTTTTTTTTGTGTATTGGACTTAAAACTGACATTTAAAGGGACAGTACAGTGGATTTATGTCCTGGGTTAAAGCCGCACAAACCCTGAAAGCTGAAGCAATGGAGGAGCTAATTAAACAGCTGTCCTTGGCTAATATACAAGCGCAGACCCGCCATGAGGAAGCTTATCAGCGCTTAACAACCCAGCTGGCAGAGTTCTGGACTTTGCAAGTCGGTGAGACTGAAACCTTTTTCTTTTGTTTTTGCTGCTGTAAAGCTATTTAAGTTCAATAAATCTCCTTTTGAGTGAAAAGCCTGTGTCCTGCGATCTAGCTGGTCCCCCAAACATTACAGTACTCATTGTAGATTTCGTGCTGTACAGGGGCTTGGTGTTGGGGTTCTTACTTTGACCCAAGCCCAGTCCATGAACAGGGCGGGGAGGAGTTCATGGATGAAGAACTGGTTGCTCCAGCGTGACCAATTCTCTCATATGAAAAAAAAGGAAAGGAGTACCTGGTAGAGATACCGGGTGAAGGGTTACTTCCAGCAACAAAAATAGATCAAACTTAAATTATTAAAAAATTATCAAAAAATGTATGAAACTTATTGTTTACAAATATAATTTGTTGTATCAAAAAATACATTTGGGAAAAAAGTGCAGTATTAAAATGTTATTGTGCTACAATGTGGCAATGGGTACTCACCACAATCATTTAACAAACAGGACAAACATATTACAGGACAACACTAAACACTGTCTGGACGTTTTGGTATAGCTCACGGTCAGTCTATCTTGGAGTGCACCTATACTATATCCAGAGGTGTAGCTTGAAGCTTGTGGGCCAAAACAAGAGTTGACCTGGGCCCCCCCGCTACCATCCACCACTTCCACCACGTGTGCAGATACACCCACCGCACGCCAAGATACTCAAAGCGGCTTAAGAGTTTTGAGTTCCCAGAGTTCCTCCTTACATTAGAGGACAGGGATCACCCCTGGAGAATCAGAAGACAGGGATCACCCCTGGAAAATCATTGGACAGGGATCACCCCTGGAGAATCAGAGGACAGGGATCACCGCTGGAGAATAAGAGGACAGGGATCACCGCTGGAGAATAAGAGGACAGGGATCACCGCTGGAGAATAAGAGGACAGGGATCACCGCTGGAGAATCAGAGGACAGGGATCACCGCTGGAGAATCAGAGGACAGGGATCACCGCTGGAGAATCAGAGGACAGGGATCACCGCTGGAGAATCAGAGGACAGAGATCACCCCTGGAGAATCAGAGGACAGAGATCACCCCTGGAGAATCAGAGGACAGGGATCACCCCTGGAGAATCAGAGGACAGGGATCACCCCTGGAGAATCAGAGGACAGGGATCACCCCTGGAGAATCAGAGGACAGGGATCACCCCTGGAGAATCAGAGGACAGGGATCACCCCTGGAGAATCAGAGGACAGGGATCACCCCTGGAGAATCAGAGGACAGGGATCACCCCTGGAGAATCAGAGGACAGGGATCACCCCTGGAGAATCAGAGGACAGGGATCACCCCTGGAGAATCAGAGGACAGGGATCACCCCTGGAGAATCAGAGGACAGGGATCACCCCTGGAGAATCAGAGGACAGGGATCACCCCTGGAGAATCAGAGGACAGGGATCACCCCTGGAGAATCAGAGGACAGGGATCACCGCTGGAGAATCAGAGGACAGGGATCCTTGGCAGGTCATTTGGCAGAGCTTCTTTCCCATTCCAGCACTGTAAACAGCTCCCAGCCACCCCCCACACTACACAGGGCTGGGATCACATTCCTTTACACACAGTCTATCAGCCTTCACAGGGTGTATCTGGATTTTATGTTGCCGTTCTGACCTGTGAAATCCCCTGGTCGGAACGGCAGTGTAGTTGCAGTATGCAGATACACCCTATGCAGATCATGGCTGACTTGCTATGTTGTAAAGGAATGTGATTTCAGCCCTGCGGAGGAGGAGCAGTATAGAGTGCTGTACTGGGAAAGAAGCTCAGCATCAGGGCATAGCATCCAGGGTGGAGGGGGTGATCAGGGGGCTTTTGGGGGGGGGCACAACTTAGATCTGGGGGGCAAAGCGAAATCTGGAGCCTGCAGCCCCTCAGGGGCCCCTCGGGAGGTGTTAAGGGATATGTTTTAGCAATTTCTGAAGGTTTCCCTGTCAGTGTTGGCAGGTGTTGGGGGAAGGTCACCTCCCGGAGGTACTTGTCTTTTCCCCAGTTGTCAGGAAAGTGGGGTAAGCAGACATCCCTGGGTGGGGGGGTGAAGAGAATCCCAGCTAGTGACTAGAAGAAACTGAGTGGTGTCTTACCTCACCAGTGTGGCTACAGGACGGCATTCTCCTCCTCTTAACTCGCTGAACTTGGTTACCTATTTATGTTGCCAGCACACAGCACAGACACTTCCCCATCCTGGGCTGTTCTCATCCCATGCTCCTCTACATTCAGGAAATGGTTTACAGCTTCTCCCCAGCCAATAAGAACAGAGGGGTGTGGACTGTGGAAGGCAAAGTGGAAGCTCAGTACTGGAGCATGGCTGTGGGGCCCTAGGGCATATCGGAGCTGGACTTTGTGGAGGATATGATAATGTTACAGGGAGGCTGCAGGGGCCTCCTGGAGCTAGGGGCAGGGTTGCGATTGTGACCCCTGCAACCCCTTATGCTACGCCCATGGCTATATCAACTAAAGGGTCCAGTCATAAGATGGTTATTGTAGTGCTGTCATTTCAGTGTTCATTTATTTCCCCCATCATTTGGAACAGAGGTAGATAACTGACATGTCACGATTGTCCATCTACTTTTAGGGCTCAGTTCCCACTGTTGGGGGGACATTTCGGAAGTCAGCTATGATCATAAAGTCTCTCTATCAGTGGCAACTTGGTGACCGGAAAATGAAGGTGGTAGGTAAAGCACTGGGCGGAATTTAGCTAATGAGAGCTGAGTAAAAGTTTCCATATATTACCGCTAGTTACCATATATTATAGGTGGCTTAGTCCGGTAATTCCAATCGTTGGTGTGGCTGCAGATTCAGCTCTCGGAACAATTCCCGTCACTGGAGCATAGGCTAGGGGAAAGTCCTTGCCAGCTGCTTTTCCGTGGCTGAATACTTATAAGTCAGGGCAGCGCCGACTTCCATCCTTCCCCACCTCCTACCTACACTCTCCCTATCATTGGACTAGCCCACTGTCAGTCATCACAATTAAGGCATATTGGGGTATATTGGACCCCCCTTATCAAATTCATTTGTAGTTACTTTATCTGGTGACTGACCATGGTGAGTACTCATTGCCACATTGTAGCACAATAACTTTTTAATACTGCACTTTTTTCCAAATGTATTTTTTGATACAATGAATTATATTTGTAAAAAATCAATTTCATACATTTTTTGATAATTTAAATTTGATCTATTTTTGTTGCTCTTTACCGGGTACTCCTTTCCTTTTTTCTCATATGAGAGAATTGGTCACGCTGGAGCAACCAATTCTTCGTCCATGAACGATGAGTACGTACCCACAACATGGCTTCAAAACGATCGCCTGGTCAGAACGAACTAACAGAACGCACTGAAAATCAGAAAGGCCTGAGAAGAGTGAGCTGAAAATCAGAAACGAGCGGACAAGAACGCACTGAGAATTAAATACGAAATATAAAAATACGCACTGAAAACCAGATATGAACTGACTACACGCACTGAAAACCAGATACGAACCCACAAGCACAAACTGAAGAGCAGTAACGATCTGAAAAGCACGAGGCAAAACTTCTACTAACACGAGATAAATACAAGATTAGCAGAAGGAGCCCAAAGGGTGGCGTTGTACATCAGCACGTTCTTGACGATCGGAATTTCCGACAACATTTGTGCGACTGTGTCTATGCAAGCCAAGTTTGAGCCAACATCCGTCGGAAATAAATCCCAGGATTTCATTGTCAGAATGTCCGATCGTGTGTACTCCTTTCCTTTTTTTCTCTTATGCAATATGGTTCAAGCAACAACACCTTAATTAGTGTATGATCAAACCGGTCATGCCTTGCACTTGACCGTGCATCAGTGGATAGCTTGCATATTCTCCTTCCCCCTCTCCCCTTTACTAACTTGTTATTTATGTGATCTTTCTATGGTCACTTCATGTGAGCCCATAATTTTGATATATTAGTGCAGTATAACATAGGATTCATTGTGTGTATTTTCTTTGGGATGGCATTTATGCTTGGGGATGACATTGATCAAGAAATTAGAACCACTTTCCAGAGCGACACGCCCCAAACATTTAATCAGGATGACGAAATTAGAAATAAATTTAAAGAACACAAAAAACTCCTGATTAGACACCTTAATAGAAAATGGGACGTGTCGTCCTTGGAAACTTACATCTCACATAGAATAGTTCCTAGAGTTTTACGAGATAGGACAATACCAGCTGAACACTTGCATACTGATAGATTATTACCTAAGTGGAAAGAACTCTGTATCAATCATGGATTGGCAGTCATGCGGTTAATAGTTGATGAGGAGAAAATCCAATTGACCACAATACAAGAACAAATAGAGGAAAGTGCTTGCGGATTGGAGACATTAAAAGACAAAGAGGAATTCACTAAACAAAATGACATTTTAAGAAAAGAAATTGAAAAGGTACAACTTAACTTAAAAATTACTAAACAGAGTAAATTCAGACGCGACATAGCTGACTATGAGAAGGATGAGGTCTTTGACTTGACAATTCGACGAGGACGAAGTAAATCACAAGGACGGGCGTCACTCCAACAGTCTAGACAACGTCAAACCAAATCGCATAGTGACTCAGAAGAAGATACAGCTAAAACTGTTGAGTGTGATACTGCGCCACGGAATCTGCAAACCCAGTTGAGTGAAAAAAATAAAATATATCATTTGTAAAAAATAAAATAGAAAATATAAATAAAATGGTAAATGGTGTAGAGGGGCGAGATAAATTCCCTGATGACCCTAAAGAGAGAATTGCTGCCTCTACAAATTACTACCACCTGAGTGGAGCAAGGAAATGGATTGAGATGGTGTAGATGTGGCGCTATTCCTCTTTGAATATAATGCCGATTAAATAATCCAAAATGTATATATGTATATGAAAGTGAGAAGTGATTGGTAGTTGGTGATGATCTACCATTGGAAAATGGAAAAGTAAACCCTTTAAATCAGAAAAGGAGGGTTTGCTGTGTTACACCCTACACCCAGACAGAGGGTCCACCAATGAGCGAACCAATACAAGGAGTCAAAAGAGACATTGATGAAATTAACTTCCACAAATGCCGATTTAAGAACGGGCGATATGAAAATTGTGAACTTGTCTGACCTTGTACTTACTCCTGACCATATTAGCTTACTACAAAAGGGCATGTCATTCTCCCCAGTTGCTGGAATGAATGAATTCCCTGTATACAAGACATAACTTTATTCCTGCGGAAAGTCTTTTTGCGCTCACTGCATGAATAGAAAGATAATCAGACAGCCGCCACGATGATAGTGGATGCTGAAGATCAAAAGGCCTTGGATATATTGAATTCCCTGCTCAAGGAGAATGAGGACCATCAGAAATAATAACATTGATACGAAGACAAGCCAATTTAAGAATTAGGTCCTTAAAAATGTCCCCCCTGTCAAAGAATAAATGGCTGAACTTATTCCTAGACATGGTCCAGACTGACCTTGAAAAAGTCGACTGGACAGAAAAGGCTGTGGACAATCTAACCGCCGGTGAAAGACGAGCTCTTAATGATCTTAGGAAAAAAACGTTATTAAAAATATCGATAAGGGTGGCAACGTGGTCTTGCTAAATCAACAACATTATGAAAAAGAGGCAAAAAGTCTGCTTAATGACAGGACCATGTACAGTAAACAGGACCACAATCCTTTTCCTTAGGTCGTCCAGAGACTAACTCTAAAATTGTTGGAAGCTAAGGATGAGGGACTACTGGCCATTCGTGAATTTCAGTATCTTACAGTTCGTGAGTTCAATGTACCTACCTTTTACATAATTCCTAAAATACACAAAAACCTACAAAATCCACCCGGCAGGCCAATAGTCTCGGCATGCCAGGGTCCCCTTGAGAGGGTCGGTAGGTACTTGGACTCACTCCTGAAAGATATGGTCAGGACATTAAAATCATACATACAGGATATCCGGCATGTCTTGGCAAAAATTTCCACACTTAAAGCATTCGAGCAGCCTGAAGACGTGTGGCTGGTGGGTATCGACGTTGAGTCACTTTATACTTCAATACCCCACCAGTGCGGAATACAGGCCGTTGAATCCTTTTTGAACTCCACGTACTCTGAATTGGGTCCACAAAATTAATTTTTGGTTGACTTGTTGGAGTTTGCACTATTCAACAACTTCTTCCAATTTCTAACTACTTACTACCAGCAGATACGGGGTACTTCGATGGGGGCAACGTGGGCACTGGCCTACGCCTGCCTCCATCTGGGCCTCTGGGAGGTAGAGGAAGTCTACTCTTCATCGATGTACAGCGACCACGTGCACACGTGGTGGCGATACATCGATGATGTACTAATGATCTGGAAGGGTACCCCCGACAAGTTACATGAATTCATTAAAAAACTTAATACAATATACAATATACATTTGACGTATAGTTTCGATCGGGTAAAATTAACCTTTCTGGACCTACAGATAACACTGGACAATGGTCAACATTCCGAAAAGAAACGTTAGCGAACACACTTTTGTGTGCCACTAGCCACCATCCCCACTGGTTAAAAAATCGTATACCAGTGGGGCAATTTTTACGTATCAAGAGGAATTGCACAAGTGCAGATGATTACAGACGTGAGGGTCGTGACCTCTATGCGAGATTCCGCGAGCGCGGCTACTCGCACAGACAAATTAAGAGAGCCAAAAAGAAAGCAGCAATTAGAGGTCGCGACAGCCTCTTAACAATAGAATCATCAAAACAATCAGATGAATCCCCACAGATGACAAATGACCCAATTTGGATCATAACTGCTTTTGGGTCACAGTGGACTACTGTACGATCCATTCTAGAGAAACACTGGGGGATCCTAACTAATTCTCCCGAATTAGAAAGGATTGTCGGCACTTCCCTGAAATTAGTGGCACGCCGAGCCAAAAACTTGGGAGACATGCTGATCCAGTCAGAATTCACTAAAGAACAAGACTCCTGTCAGGAAATGTTCCATCCGCTGGTAATATCTGTTATTCGGCATGCAGTACTGAGGTCCACCGGCAGGTGTCTCCTGGCAGTTTGGAACCGTCAGGAGAGCTTTTCCCTGTTAATGTTATGTCATCTTTGGGCCGCAGTACTGGCGTCCACCAGCGGATGGATCCTGGCAGTATGGAACAGGTATTCCCCTCTGCAGACAGGTGTCACCTGACGTTAATTAGCAGAGCTGCAGTATAAATACCCAGCAATTGCAGACTTATGTTGCCCTGGTATTGTCCTTGAGCCCTGATCTGCATCCTGTTACCCTGATCCTGTAGCCTGATCCTGTAACCTGAACCCAAACCTGAACCCTGATTCCTGGAACCTGTTGATCCTGTTTCCTGTCCGTTACCTGAACCCTGGACTCTGGACTCTGAGCCTTGTACCTGACCCGTCCCTCCTGTATCCATCCATCCTCTCTTGTCCTGTTTATCTCCCTTCCCAGCTACTGATTCCGTGTTTATGACCCTGGCCTGGCTTGACTACGATTCTGGTACTCCCTCTTGCTACATATGCTGGTTGGTTTTATATCACTGATTGTTTGGTTGTTCACTTGTATTTGTGGTGTGCTCACATATGCATTTTCCTTAAATAAACTTACTTTCACCTAATTATGTCTGGTTCACTCTGTTGCAGTCACACAGTTCTGGTCACATCTGGTTTATGACAGAATACCAGGGCCATCCCTGACCAGAAGTGGCTGCACTGGGGAACCATTTTGATTCAGTTGGTTGCAAACATGAATGCCGATGAGGTTATTTATTTTTCTCTGCTGGCATCTGAAAGTAGTGATTATTGCCGCCAGGCTTTGAAAGGATGGTCTAGTGACCAGTTGTTTGCCACTATACGTTTGGCTCACTCACTGGTCGATCAGGGTTATATATTGTTTGGGGAGGTGCAGCCTTTGATCAAGATCTGTACTGAGCTGGCCCTGCCCTGTATTCCAGAGGGCCATGATGATTTCACTCCTCCTTTTGATTTGAATCAGGTTGTATCCCTAGTGTGGCTTTTTGAAGATGATCCAGCCGATTTTTGTGAGCACTATTCAGCCTGTTCCCCACAGGTGATTGCGGAGTGCATTGTGTCTGCTCAGTCTTTTGTTAGACAGGGAGATTTAAAAGCACAGTTTGTACAACCTATACTTTCAGCATGGTCTGACATGATGCAAGCAGCTCCAGCCAAACAAACCACCTCTGCCACCAAACACCAGCCTACCCAAATGTATGTTTCCCCATCACCCGTGTCAACCGCAGTTGCAGCTCAGTATACGCTGCTGCCAACCAAATATTCATATCCAGTCTCTGCTCCCTGTACCTATCCTGCATTCAACCCACCTGCCTCTTCTCAGCTGCCCACAAACCCACAGGAACTTCCTCCAGCTACTGTTACCTCTTCTCTGCCATATCCCAATCCTCCTTTCCAGTCTGCTGCACCCCTCACCTACAGAGCTTCAGTGGCTAAGCCAAAGAAAAAATGAAAGTTTTTTCCAACCAAGACAATCCTGCCAGTAACCCAACCTGCCTCCGCACCAGCTAATCCAACCCAGTCTGACATCCCAGTGTCTGCCTTCCACCCTGACGCCTCGGTGCCTGCCTTCCAGCCTGACGCCTTGGTGCCTGCCTTCCATCCTGACGCCTTGGTGCCTGCCTTCCATCCTGAAACCTTGGTGCCTGCCTTCCAGCCTGACGCCTTGGTGCCTGCCTTCCAGCCTGACGTCTCTGTGCCTGCCTTCCAGCCTGACGTCTCTGTGCCTGCCTTCCAGCCTGATGTATCGGTGCCTGCCTTCCAGCCTGATGTCTCGATGCCTGCCTTCCAGCCTGATGTACCTGCCTTCCAGCCTGACGTGCCTACCTTCCAGTCAGATGTGTCCGCCTTCCAGCCTGATGTATCGGTGCCTGCCTTCCAGCCTGATGTCTCGGCGCCTGCCTTCCAGCCTGACGTCTCGGTGCCTGCCCTCCAGCCTGACGCCTCGGTGCCTGCCCTCCAGCCTGACGCCTCGGTGCCTGCCCTCCAGCCTGACGCCTCGGTGCCTGCCCTCCAGCCTGACGCCTCGGGGCCTGCCCTCCAGCCTGACGCCTCGGGGCCTGCCCTCCAGCCTGACGCCTCGGGGCCTGCCCTCCAGCCTGGCGCCTCGGTGCCTGCCCTCCAGCCTGACGTCTCGGTGCCTGCCTTCCAGCCTGACGTCTCGGTGCCTGCCTTCCAGCCTGACGTCTCGGTGCCTGCCTTCCAGCCTGACGTCTCGGTGCCTGCCTCCCAGCCTGACGTCTCGGTGCCTGCCTCCCAGCCTGACGTCTCGGTGCCTGCCTCCCAGCCTGACGTCTCGGTGCCTGCCTCCCAGCCTGACGTCTCGGTGCCTGCCTCCCAGCCTGACGTCTCGGTGCCTGCCTCCCAGCCTGACGTCTCGGTGCCTGCCTCCCAGCCTGACGTCTCGGTGCCTGCCTCCCAGCCTGACGTCTCGGTGCCTGCCTCCCAGCCTGACGTCTCGGTGCCTGCCTCCCAGCCTGACGTCTCGGTGCCTGCCTCCCAGCCTGACGTCTCGGTGTCCGCCTCCCAGCCTGACGTCTCGGTGCCTGCTCTCCAGCTTGATGAGCCTGCTCTCCAGCCTGATGAGCCCGCTGCCCAGCTTGATGAGCCCGCTGCCCAGCTTGATGAGCCCGCTGCCGAGCTTGAAGTGCCCATGCCTGCTGCCGAGCTTGAAGTGCCCATGCCTGCTGCCGAGCTTGAAGTGCCCATGCCTGCTGCCCAGCCTGTTGTGCCACCATCTGCTGCCCAGCCTGTGGTGCCAGTGTCTGCTACTCAGCCTGTTGTACCAATGCCTGTGCCCGCTGTCCAGATTGAGGGTCCAGTACCTGTTGCCTGGTCTGATGTCTCGGTACCCGCTGTCCAGTCCGATGAGCCTGCTGCCCAGCTCCAGGACCCGGAGCCCGCTGTCTGGCCTGATGTGCCCGCTGTCTGCCCTGAGGTGCCTGATGCCCTGCCTGAAGTGCCTATGGCCCAGCCTGATATACCCCCATCTGTTGTTCTGCTTGATGCCATAGACTGTGGACAATTACAACCAGTTGGAGCGCCCGGAGGCCGCTCCTTTGAGGGGGGGTACTGTCAGGAAATGTTCCATCCGCAGGTAATATCTGTTATTCGGCATGCAGTACTGAGGTCCACCAGCAGGTGTCTCCTGGCAGTTTGGAACTGTCAGGAGAGCTTTTCCCTGTTAATGTTATGTCATCTTTGGGACGCAGTACTGGCGTCCACCAGTGGATGGATCCTGGCAGTATGGAGCAGGTATTCCCCTCTGCAGACAGGTGTCACCTGACGTTAATTAGCAGAACTGCAGTATAAATACCCGGCAATTGCACTTATGTTGCCCTGGCATTGTCCTTGAGCCCTGATCTGCATCCTGTTACCCTGATCCTGTAGCCTGATCCTGTAACCTGAACCCGAACCTGAACCCTGATTCCTGGAACCTGTTGATCCTGTTTCCTGTCCGTTACCTGAACCCTGGACTCTGGACTCTGAGCCTTGTACCTGACCCGTCCCTCCTGTATCCATCCATCCTCTCTTGTACTGTTTATCTCCCTTCCCAGCTACTGATTCCGTGTTTATGACCCCGGCCTGGCTTGACTACGATTCTGGTACTCCCTCTTGCTACATATGCTGGTTGGTTTTATATCACTGATTGTTTGGTTGTTCACTTGTATTTGTGGTGTGCTCACATATGCATTTTCCTTAAATAAACTTACTTTCACCTATTTATGTCTGGTTCACTCTGTTGCAGTCACACAGTTCTGGTCACATCTGTTTTTGACAACTCCACTTGGCTAGCAGACGATCCACGGACGATCGGCATGTTTCCCTGTAATAGATGCCAGATTTGTCCACTGGTACATAGAACCTCTACATTCACCGATGCTCTTGCAAGGAGAAGTACGAGATTCGAGATTTGATTAACTGCTCTACATCGCACGTCATTTATATGATAACTTGCCCCTGTCCCAAAATCTACGTGGGAAAAACAAAAAGACAACTAAGGGTATGAATCGGTGAGCACTTACAGGAAATTAATGAAAAAGGCGAAATCCCAGAAAAACCTTTGACCAAACATTTTGCACTCTGCCATGGGGGGAGCTCCCATGGCATGAGGGTGAAGGGAATTTACGCATTGAAACTACCTACTAGAGGGGGTGACTTCGACCGCATACTCCTGCAAAAAGAAAAATGGTGGGTGTATCGATTGAAGTTCCTCGTACCTGTGGGGTTAAACACTGAATTAAATGTACAGGCTTTTCCTGAGGTTTAGTGGAATTCCTTTACCTTTATCTCTAATCCTCGAGACAATGGACCAGTAATGATACATATGGCAAATTGGATGTCTTCCCACAGTTTTAACCTACTAAAATTGCATGTTACTGCTACTGATATTTCTATGTATGATTGTTTCCACTACTCTACACCCTGTAAATCTATTGCCACTTTACAAGTGTCCTTTTGTCCTTCCCTTTTGTGTCCTCCCTCTTCCCCTCCCATTATCTTTTAAATTTGAAATTCACATGACGATCCCTTTAACATTTAGCCTTGGTTAAAGCCATCTGTGGATATTTACGTAACCACTTCAATACAGTGCACTTACACCCACTTCCTGCCCAGACCAACTTTCAGCTTTCAGCGCTCTCAAACTTTGAATGACAATTACTCAGTCATGCAACACTGTACCCATATGAAATTTGCGTCCTTTTTTTCACATAAATAGAGCTTTCTTTTGGTGGTATTTAATCACTAGTGGGTTTTTTATTTTTTGTGCTATAAATAAAAAAGACCGTAAATTTTGTGAAAAAAATGCCTTTTTCTTTGTTTCTGTCATAAAATTTTGCAAATTAGTAATTTTTCTTCATAAATTTTGGCCAAAATTTATACTGCTACATATCTTTGGTAAAAATAACCCAAATTAGTGTAAATTATTTGGTCTTTGTGAAAGTTATAGAGTCTACAAACTATGGTGCCAATCACTGAAAATTGATCACATCTGATCACACCTGATGTACTGACGGTCTATCTCATTTCTTGGGACACTAACAAGTCAGGAATGTACAAATACCCCCTAAATGACCCCTTTTTAGAAAGTAGACATTCCAATGTATTAAGTAAGTAGCATAGTGAATTTTTTTAAGTTGTAATTTTTTTCCCACAATTCTTTGCAAAATGAAGATTTTTTTTTTTACAAAATTGTCATATTAACAGGTTATTTCTCTCTCAGAGCATATGCATACAACAAATTACACCCCAAAATTCATTCTGCTACTCTTCCCGAGTATGGCGATACAACATGTGTGAGACTTTTACACAGCCTGGCCACATACAAAGGCCCAACATTGAAGTAGCATCTTCATGCGTTCTACGAGCATTAATTACACATCTCATTTCTCAACCACCATTTACAATTTTGAAGGCCCTGGAGCACCAGGACAATGGAATTGCCCCCAAAATGGCCCCATTTTGGAAAGCAAACACCCCAACGTATAATCTATGAGGCATAATGAGTCTTTTGAACAGTTCATTTTTTTCCAGAAGTTTTTGGAAAATGTGGAAAAAAATGAAAACGCATTTTTTTTACACAAAGTTGTCCATTTATCAGATATTTCCAACACATAGCATGTACGTAGCAAAGATGACATACCAAAATACATTCTACTACTCCTCCTGAGTATGGCGATACCACACGTGTGAGACTTTTACACAGCCTGGCCACATACAAAGGCCCAACATTGAAGTAGCACCATCAGGCGATCTACGAGCATAAATGACACATCTCATTTCTCAACCACCTATTACACTTTTGAAGGCCCTGGAGCACCGGGACAATGGAATTGCCCCCAAAATTACCCCATTTTGGAAAGCAAACACCCCAACGTATAATATATGAGGCATAATGAGTCTTTTGAACGGTTCATTTTTTCCAGAAGTTTTTGGAAAATGTGGAAAAAAATGAAAACACATTTTTTTTTACACAAAGTTGTCAATTTATCAGATATTTCCAACACATAGCATGTACGTAGCAAAGATGACACCCCAAAATACATTCTGCTACTCCTCTTGAGTATAACAATACCACATGTGTGAGACTTTTACACAGCGTGGCCACATACAAAGGCCCAACATTGAAGTAGCACCATCAGGCGATCTACGAGCATAAATGACACATCTCATTTCTCAACCACCTATTGCATTTTTGAAGGCCCTGGAGCACCAGGACAATGGAATTACCCCCAAAATGACCCCATTTTGGAAAGCAAACACCCCAACGTATAATCTATGAGGCATAATGAGTCTTTTGAACAGTTAATTTTTTTCCAAAAGTTTTTGGAAAATGTGTAAAAAAAATGAAAACGCATTTTTTTTACACAAAGTTGTTCATTTATCAGATATTTCCAACACATAGCATGTACATAGCAAAGATGACACCCCAAAATACATTCTGCTACTCCTCCTGAGTATGGCGATACCACATGTGTGAGACTTTTACACAGCTTGGCCACATACAGAGGCCCAACATCCAAGTAGCACCATCAGGCGTTCTAGGAGCATAAATTACATATATAATTTCCTGGCAATCTATCATTTTTGAAAACCCTTCATATTTCTAACACATAGCATGCACATACCAAGAATTAAAATCCAAAATAAATTCTATTGCGGAAAGGGTAAAAAAAAAACCATTACCTGTGCTTTTAGTAGTATCCACAGAGGAGAGCACTGGTCCAGGCAGCAGGCAGGGATGTGCTTAGCGACAGCAATAGAAATTATCCAGGCAGCAGGCAGGAATATTGTCTATAGTCAGCACAGCACAGTCCATAGAAATTGTCCAGGCAGAGACAGCCAGCACAGCCATAATATTGGTCCTGGTACACTGTTACCTGCAGACACTCATTATTGTACCGCTCTCCAGCCCTTCATAAACATACTGCCTCTTGCTACAGCTAATTATTTGCATAGTCCAGGTAGCGGTGTGGTCCATTCATGCGACAGGCAGAGGCATGGTGGCAGTAAGTCAGCAGCAGGCTGAGAGCCACAATCAGGTAAGACCTGTGCACAGGGGCAGAGGGGTAGAGGCTTTGACCCACCCAAATCTCTATGAAGCCTCCGGACTCCAGACCGTAATCCGGAAATTCCGAAACCCGGAGAAAACAAAAAAAATTGTTTTCTCCATCCGGAAAAACAATTCTGGAGCCCCTCACATATGAGACCCCTGTCTACTACAGTAGCAGGGCAACAGATCAGTCCAAGCGGTAGGCAAAAGCATAGTCCATAAAACAGGCCAGGGTCAGTTCACGTGCAAGCAGTCAAAACGGTAGGCAGTAGCGTAGTTGATAAAACAGGCCAGGGTCAGTTCACGTGGAAGCAGTCCAAACGGTAGGCAGAGGCATAGTCACAAAACAGGCCAGGGTCAGCTCACGTGGAAGCAGTCCAAACGGTAAGCAGAGACATAGTCAAAAAACAGGCCAGGGTCAGTTCACATGGAAGGCAGTGGCATGGTTATTTGGGGAAGAATGGAAAATGGTCAGCACAGATGATGAAAATGGGGAAATGGTTTAAAAAATGGGCTAATATTTTAGGGATGTATGATAAAGTTGGAAGCATTCACCAATGCAAAGGCCAGGTTGGGAGGGACACTGGGGACAATGGTAGCTGGTATCTTTTATAAATCCTTCCGCTCATGAAGTTGGCAAACAGCCTCAGAGTGAAGGTCTTCTGGGGGGGGTCTTTGGTGATAGATGAGGGACGTGACAACTTCTTCTATGGATTTTAAGGAAGGGGGCAGGGCTTTCAATAGATTTGATGTAGACTACGTAGGAATTGTAAATGGCCAAATGGATGAGATAAATTGCTACCTTCTTATACCAGAATCGGGACCTCCTTATTGACAAATAGGGCTAAATCATTTGATCATTAAAATCCACCCCCTATGTAGAGATTATAATCTTGGACACATGTTGGCTTTTCAATGGGACCTCGTCTTCTTTGTACCTCAATTGTAGTGTCGTCATGGATGGTGGACATCATGTGCACGTCCCTCTTATCCTTCCACCTCAAGGCTAGCACTTCATTGCATCTCAATGATGCTCTTTCCCCCCTTCGCAGCTTTTTGTTCGCTAGAGATTGTGGGAAGCCCTTCCTATTTTTTCTGGAGGTTCCACAGGCCAGGGTTTTTGCAATGTATAAGTGTTTGAAAAGGGGCAGGCTCGTGTAAAAGTTGTCAACGTATATGTGATATCCTTTGTTCAGAAGTGGTATGCCAGGTCCCATACAATCTTTCCAGTTGTGTCCATGTAGGCCGGGCATTCAGAGGGCTGGAGCTAGGAATCTCTTCCTTCATATATGCGGAACGCATACAGATATCCCGTGGCTCTCTCTCATAGCTTGTATAACGTTACTCCGTATCTGGCCCTTTTGCTAGGAATATATTGCTTTATTCCTAGCCGGCCTGAAAAGGGTACCAGGGACTCATCGACACATATATTCTGATAGAGGGACATAGAGTTCTACAAATTGTTGGGAAAAGAAATTTATCAGTGGACGAATCTTGTATAACTTGTCGTAATTTGGATGATTGTGGGGAGGGCACTGGGTGTTGTCGCTGAAGTGAAGAAAGGACATTATCATCTTGTATCAGACCTGGACATTACGGCAGAATAAATGGGCATGTTGTGGATAGGGTTGGTGGACCAATAGGCATGTCCTTCATTTTTTTTGTAATCCCCATGTTTAGGGTGAGGCCCATAAACACTTTGAACTCCTCCAAATTCAGATCTCTCTCTGGACGGGCATATGAAGATTTGGGTTGTTGGCAATATATTGCTGGGCATATAAATTTGTCTGGTCCACAATAAATTGCAGCATAGTGTCGGGCAAAAACATATGAAAGAAATCAATCTCTGAGAAATTTTGGGTCTTGGTCTGCACACCTGGCAGTGCTGTGAAAGGGGGAATAATTGGTGATGCCGAGTTGGAAGGCAGCCATGTTGGGTTGGCAAGACCATCTGGCATGTATATAGATGCCCTGGCTCTTGGGGGGTGTGACACTCCAGTAGTTGGATTGGAATTTCCTGTGCTGGTACTCAGGCGTGATGTGGCAGGACTGGTACTGGGTCTGGGCATTTGTTCCTGGGGCCTATCGCCGGCGGCAGCGCTGGTACTGGGCATTTGTTCCCGGGGCCTAACATTGGTGGCAGTGCTGGTACTGGGCCTGGGAATTTGTTCCATGGGGCCTGTTGGTGGTGGCAGCGCTGGTACTGGGCATGGGAATATAATCCTGGTTTCCAGAGTGCCGTGCCCTTTTGGGAGGGACCCATTCTTCCTCCGAATCATTTGCCAATTCACTATTCGGTTCAAATGCCGAACTGGATTCAGAATCAGAATTGGAATCTGATGAGAACTCCCCGTTGCTCTCATCGGTCATGTAGAGGATCTGGAACGCCTCCTCACTGCTGTATACTCTTTTGGACATGACGTGGTGTGACAGGTGGCAGGTGACGGTCACTGATGGGCTGTGCGATGGGTGGCAGCTGACATTCACTGATAGGTGATGACGGTGTGACAGGTGATGGTCACTGATGGGTGACAGGTCACGGACAGTGACGGGTGATGGTTGATGGGTGACGGGTGATGGTTGGCGGTCACTAAAGGGTGACAGGTGATGGGTGATGGCTGACGGTCACTGATGGGTGACAGTTGATGGGTGAGGGGTAATGGCTGGCGGTCACTGATGGGTGACGGGTGATGGCTGGCGGTCACTGATGGGTGACGGGTGATGGCTGGCGGTCACTGATGGGTGACGGGTGATGGCTGGTGGTCACTGATAGGTGATGGATGACGGGTGATGGCTGGCGGTCATTGATGGGTGACGGGTGATGGCTGGCGGTCACTGATGGGTGACGGGTGATGGCTGGTGGTCACTGATGGGTGACGGGTGATGGGTGATGGCTGGCGGTCACTGATGGGTGACGGGTGATGGCTGGCGGTCACTGATGGGTGATGGGTGATGGCTGGCGGTCACTGATGGGTGACGGGTGATGGCTGGTGGTCACTGATGGGTGACGGGTGATGGCTGATGGGTGACGGGTGACGGGTGATGGCTGATGGGTGACGGGTGACAGGTGCACCGCTGACGATCACTGATTTGTGACGGGTGACAGGTGCACTGCTGACGGTCACTGATGGGTGACAGGTGCACCGCTGACGGTCACTGATGGCAGTCTCTTATGTGACAGTGCACTTTATTGGGTGACTGTGGTGACTGTTGGGTGACAGATGACAATTGGGGGGGGCGATGGGACAGGTGTGGTGTTGGTGCAGACACTACAGAACACAGATCGGTAACTCACTGCTTCTGGCTCTTCTCTCCTCACACTGGAAACGGTGTGTGAGGAGAGAAGAGCTGGTAACAGCTAGTTACATTTTACATTTATGATCGGCTGTGAAAGGATCACAGCCGATCACGTGGGTAAACAGCCGGCCAATGGCTGTTTACCGGCGTCGGTGAAGAGTAGTGTTCCCGGGAACACTCCGCCACCGACGTGCATGCGCAGCGCGCTCGCGATCCCGTGCATGCGCCGTGCACAATGGGGTGGACCTATCTGTGATCGTCCGTGACTTCATCACGGCCGATCACGTGGTAAACAGCCATGTCCAATGGCTGTTCACCCCGCTCGGTGGCGAGCGGTGTCTCCGTGACACGCCGCCACCGAAGGAACAGGGATGCGTGCACACGATCGCGCACATTCCCTGTTTAAATGGGAGGCCGTCATATGACGCCCTCCCGCAACGAGATCCGCGCCGCCTGGCCGTCAATTGACAGCCGGCGGTCGGCAAGCAGTTAAATACCTATTAAAACAATAAATCTACAAAACTGCCAAGAGAAAACTCCCCTCCTTCTTCAAACAAGATACTTCCCCTTTAAATTCAAAATACCGTGGTGGTCATTGCACGTATATACTACACTATAAAAGGGTATGCAGGGTACTCCTTTCCTTTTTTCTCTTATGCAATAGGATTACAGCAACAACACCTTAATTGGTGTATGATCAAACTGGTCATGCCTTACACTTGACTGTGCATCAGTGGATAGCTCACATATTTTTCCTTCCCCCTGCCCCCTTTACTAACCATTCTCTCATATGCCTTTGTTGCAGGAGATCCATGAGAATAATCCTGATGATTTCAGGAATTATCTCTGGATGACGGACCCCGTTTTTCACCGTTTGTTGGCTTTTCTGTCCCCTTATATTATGAAGCAGGACACCTGCATGTGGCAAGCCATCACTCCTGAACAGAGGCTAGTCGACCACGTTGCGGTACTTGGCGACAGGGGGAACACTGCAGGACATCAAGTTCTCGACAGGTATCTCCCCTCAGGCTCCGGGGATCATTATTCCAGAGACCTGTTCTACCATCATTCAGGTCCTGCAGAAGGACTATATTAAGGTAAGATTTCTCCTTTAACATCACATTATATGTATTTAATGTTTGCTAATGTATTGTATTTCTTTCATCATTCCCTAATTACCATGATTGTAATATGTTGTGAATGTCCTCTTTATCCTCATGCATGCTGAAAGTTTTTAAAGTTCCTTTTTTTTCCTTCATGCATATTTGCCTTCACTAACCTCCCCAGCATGCTATCCTGGGCCCATACACACCTAGCCTAGTCACTTAACAATGTATTTTGTCAGCTCCATAGTAGTGCTTTACCCTAAACACCCCCTAAAATGTGTACAAATGTTATTTGTGTGCTTAAATTCAGGCAGAGTGCCAGAGGCTTTTTTTGGGGGGTCCCAAAATCATTTGGAACCCTCCCTCCCCCCAACCGGTAAGTCAACCAATACCAATCCTCTATCTGCTGACTTTTCCACACTATACCTACCTCTTTTGTGGTCATAATTATGGATGAATTCACCAAAGCATGTAGTGAAAGGGCCTGCCTGAATACTTTCAAATGGTACTGTTTAAAGTTTTGTTCTCCTATTATCTTGACAGGTAATTGCAGAATGTAAAAATGTGCTTCAATTTGTACAGTGTGTATTTATATTTTTGTATTATTATTACTTCTTACCTGTCCAGTGTGCAGCCAATAGTGTAAGTAAGAAGGGGCTGGCCAAAGTAACACACATTATTTATGCATTCAGCTCTCAATGAAGTGGAGAGGGTTACCTGTCCAAAACATCTCCCCCCACCTAAAATTTTTACAATGGGCCATCAGAGAGGGTGAGGAATCTTATAAGTGGATCTTCGATTTTTATATTTAAATACTCCTTCAAATAAATGAATGATACTGATGTTGTCCAAGAATGTTTGTGTCTAATCTGCTTGCAATGTTATGTGCAAAAGTACTAATTTTTTTTCCCTTGTTTCACTCCACAGTTTCCTGCGGTGGGACTCTCCCAGTGTTTGGGCTGGGTGATCCCGATGAGGACCCTCACCCTGGACCAGAGGGTTTTAAACTACCGGCTGGCCAGAGCCAGAAGAGTGGTGGAGAATGCTTTCAGATAATGGCCAGCCGGTTCCGCCTATTCCTTACGCCAATCAACATGGTGGAATATAAACTTAACCATATAATCCTTTCATGCTGCATTCTCCATAACATTTTAAGGAGAAATTCTATGAACTATGTGGCCTCAGTTGGGCCTGAGGCCGGATTTCAAGACCAAATCCTGACAGCACTTGAAGCTGGCCGTCCTGGCTTGCTCCCCCAAAGCGCCCGCAAGCTCCGTCTAAAATATATGGAGTACTTTGCGGGTAAGGGGGGCATTGATATGCCAGCAAATGTTTAAGAAACATTTTTAAAATACATTTTTATTGTAAAATGAAATAGTATTTCCTTTGGTTTACTGTTTGTGTTTCTTTTAACTGTCTCCTAGGTTATCCAATGGGCTTTTCTTTTTTGACATTTTCTTCAATAGTAATTTCTTTGATACATGAGGTGACAATCTCTTCTTCAGCTAACTATTATGTTGTGGGTCTGCTACACACACACACCTTGTTTTTGTTGTTAATGTATGTAATGCATTACTGATAAAAATATTCATCATTTTCAGCTCCATGAATTAATTTTTGGGAGTCACGAAAATGGCCTGATTGTGGCAAATTATAACGCACTGTGAGTGTTATTTACTAAAGTTAAATCCACTTTGCACTACAAGTGCACTGCAAAAGCGCACTTGAAACTGCACTTGTAGTGCAAAGTGGATTTGCCTTTAGTAAATAACCCCCATTCATAGGTGTGCGCAGCCTCTTGCATTAGGGTGTGCACCCCAAAGCTCAAATACATATGCATGTGTATATGTACTGATGGTGTCAGTAGGGCAGTAGACAGTGTCATTAGTTTTATTTTATTTTTAAATAAATTAATGTATTTTGTAACATTTTTTGGGGGGATGAAATATCAGTGGTCTAAACAGGGGGGAATATGCACCACACAAGGCGATTAGGGTGTGCCCAGGCACACCTGGCACACCCTGTGCGCACGCCTATGCCCCCATTGTCACTGTAAACACCAACTTACTGAAAAAACTGCTATTGAGCAAGAAGAAGCCACACATTGTTGAGTAGAAAACATTTTACTCTATGCACATTCACATGTGCGTTAGAAAAGGGTTTTTAAACAAACCAACATATTTTTGGAATGAAATTATTTTTTTGACAGTAGAAATATCCTTTTTGGGGGTAAACAGGCATGTTTAAATCCATAAAACAATACACAACTCAGGAACTTACAAAGTTCAACTTTGATAAATTGAAGGCAATATCAGACATTAGTATGTCCAAACTGTGTTGATATTGCCTTCATCACATGGGGTAATGTCACCCCTGTGAAAGCCAAATTTTGAAGATGCACACAAATTGAGAGTCAAAATGGGGAATTCCCTCCTGATTCCATGCATAATGTCAACATGTGCTAGCTGCCATCATGGGGGATCAATGGACGTGTTTCGGGGTGCAACCCCTTCCTCTCAGCTACTTTAGTTGCGAGGAAGGGGTTGCACCCTAAAAAACGCGTACATTGATATCCTGTGATGGCAGCTAGCACATGTTGACACACTGTGTGCATCTTCAAAATTTGGCTTTCGAGATTTTTTTAAAAAGTTAGAAAAATATAAACAAATAGAAGAATTTTTGGTGTGTTTTAGATTCTGCCTAAAACATCAATGATGTTTTTGAGTCTTTTTTCAACATCATTGATGTCTTCCTTGATCTTCTGTAAATCCCTATTGCACACCATGATCTCCCTGATGACAATGTGTGCACTTGCATTTGTGAAATTAGTTTCTTCTTCCACAACATCCACATCACCTAAAAGAAAAAAAAAACACACCATGAATTATAAATATGCAGGCATACATCTATTACCTGAAGCTGTGGTCTCAGTCACTCACCTGTTGTGGTCACTATTTCACCCAATTCATAAACCTCTCCTTCCTCCACATCCTCAGGTTGTGGTGTGGGGATATCCCCTTCTTTAGGAGGTTGTGGGTCCCTGGTGTCCTCTGATGTCCCAAGTCTTTTCTCCCCTATGTGAATAAAAAAAAAGGTATACTTAGCACACAGATATTTGGGGGCAGAAATAGTAATATGAAACATTGCTTGGAAGTGTTGTACAATTGTCTGTTTTGGCAGAGTTCCAAGCTGAAGACATGATTTTTTCCCTTTCTTAAGGTTGGAATACTTACCTTTTTTGGTAAAGTATCACACATGTAGAGACCCCTAGTATCCACTGGAGCATTGGTGCGGGACACCCTAAAAAGTTTATTCTGGTGTCCCACACTAGTGCTCCTGCATCCAGATGTGTAAATAGCTTCTGCGTGTCCTCTCCTTACACTGAATAAAGTTTGCATTTCATTCTAGTTACAAACCCATCTAGACAACAATGTACTAAACCTCTTTTAATACAAATTGGCATGACCAAATGTAGTTAACCTGCACCTGCCAAACAATTGTATTAGTGGGAGAACAAACAATGTTTACTACGAACGATTACTGTGCCCACGAACTTGAAAGTTGTCATTTTAAACTGTACAACACTAAAGAAAAGCACATGGAGCAGTATGCAAGTAATAATAATAATAGGAACACAAGACAATTACTTACTTTTTTGCAGAACTATCTTGATCCTTCTGTACTGATCATGCTTCCTCAATTTCAGGTCTGACCAGAGTTTCCCCGATTGATCCTTGGATCGTCGTACCCCAAAATTCCTGTGCAGACTTTTCACAACTTTAGTCATGATCTTGGCCTTTCTCACATTTGGGTTGCTATACGGTCCATGCTTCCCATCATAGTCGGCCCTCTTCAAGATGTCCATTATCTCCACCATCTCTACAAAGGACATATTTGAGGCCTTAAATCTCCTCCGGAATCGGGACGTTCGTGGCTCCGGACTTTCGTTGTTGCTGCTGCTGCTGTCTGTATGAACTTGTTCTTTCTCTGCCATGTGCTCTCCCACTGCGCCGAAAGAGAAGGGGTGGGGAAAATACTAAAAAGAAGGTTAGGGGCGGGCGGAGTTTAACGCATGCGCAGTGTATATAAAGCGGAACACGCGTGCGTTGTACGTATGATCTGTGAGCAGAGGAAGGAGTATCGGAAGCGCTGATCGTTGTAACGAAGGTACAATTTTAACTTAGGGCATCAGTGGCCTATACTGCTTAGAGATTGAGGCCTATATTGGGACAATATTATGAGAGTTTAGCCTGACTTTAGGGTTTGTCTTGTGTTGTGTCGTGCAGATAAAATGGATCGATTCAACGATCATGATTTCCTCCCCCCAATTCATTGATTTGTACAGAAAGCTGCCCTGTATGTGGCAGACAAAACACCCCTTTTATACAAATCGACGAAAGAGGAAGGCAGCACTGGATAAATTGCTGGAGTTTGTGAAGCCGCAGATCCCCGAGGCAACCATCCCCTATTTGCAAAATTGGTGGCCTGAGGAGCACTTATAATAGGGAGCGCCAGAAGGTCCAGGATTCCCAGAGATCAGGAGCTGCAGCAGATGACATTTATGTACCCAGGATGTGGTACTATGACAGACTGTGGTTTCTGTCAGACCAGACTGAAATCAGGCCATCACTCTCAACTCTTCCTTCCACTCTTCCTTTCACCCCAGCTGAGGCTTCAGACGTCCAACCTGGGCCTTCGACCCAGGAAGAAGATGTGGAGGAGCCCAGCTTGAGTCAGGTATAGCATTGTTAAACAGATTTCTCAAAATTGTGTGTGATTGATAAACAATAAACTAAAACTATGTCCCATTTTCATACACAGGAAAGTCTCAGCCAGGAGGAGACTGTGGAAAGTGGCAGCCAGGCAGTTGCAGGGGAAAGAGGCAGCCAGGAGGTGGCAGGGGAAAGTGGCAGCCAGGAGGTGGTGGGGGTAAGTGGCAGCCAGGAGGTGGCTGGGCCCAGTAGCCTGACCGAATCCCAGGTCTCTCCCCTCCGCCTTCAACAAAAAAGGCCCAGGAAGGGGAAGAACGTGGAGGAGTCAGCACTTGGGTTAATTCGGCAGGCTTCTGCGGCCCTCAGAACCCCTCCCAGTGTTCTTGAGGCCTATGCCTGCATGACTGCCAATAAAATGCAGGAAATGGAGGTGGGCCAACACCTCATTTGTGAGGAAGTGATATATATGGCCTTAAATAAGGGGTTGAGGGCAAACTCACAAGCAAAACCCACCTGTGTGAGTTGGACCATACTCCTCCTCCTCCACCTCCTGCCACAACTCCAACACCAGAGCCACAGCCTGGAAGCAAGCGTGGAAGCAAGGGTGGAAGGAAGACAAGAGTGATGGCCTGGGTTCAGTCTGATCTGGCAAAAGACGCAGGCTGTTGTAAGCCCACAGCCTAGGGACATATATGTCATCTACTGCTGTTCCTAATCTCTCGGAGTCCTGGACCGGATTGTGCTCCCTATTAAATGGACTCCTCAGGCTACCAATTTTGCATGTCAAATAGTTGACGTGTGCCCTGGGGTACAAAGGCTTTGCTAATTTCACCAGTTTATCCAGCGTTACCTTCCTCTTTATTTTGTTATGACCCCTTAATAAATTTCCTTTTTTTCCCAAATCATTGGGTATGTGTTTGAATTAAAAAAGGACAGTTTGTTTGTGAGTAGGCAGGTACATTTCAAAAATACAATGTCAAATTAACAAGGGACACCAACACCAAACAACCTCCTTGAGGTTAAAAAATACAAGATAATAATAGTGTTGTGCTAACTTGACACACAAAATGACAAAAAAATATTATGGAGATCACTAGGAAAAAAAAAAACAGGAGATCTTGATGAAAAAATAATTAAAATAAAATCGAAACATTGATATGGAGATCTGAGGAAAAAAATAAAAAATATTATTCAGATCATGAGAAATAATAAAGAAATCAGTTTGTCAGAACTCTGTGTGAATATCAGCAGCAAAACAATTTCATTATGCTAGCATTATAAAGAAGAAGAGAATGCGCTGCATTAAAAGATTTAAAAATTTGCAGCTATCTCCATTACGAACGCTAGTTTTACCAGACCGAGCGCTTCCGTCTCGTACTTGATTCAGAGCATGCGTGGGATTTTGTGCGTCGGAATTGTGTACACACGCTCGGAATTTCTGACAATGGATTTTGTTGTCGGAAAAATTTGAGAACCAGCTCTCAAATTTTTGTTGTCGGAAATTCCGACAAAAAATTTCCAGTGGAGCCTACACACGGTCGGAATTTCCGACAACAAGGTCCTATCGAACATTTGTTGTCGGAAATTCCAACCGTGTGTACACGGCATTAAAGTGATTGTAAACAATCACCTTGGAAAACAATGCATTCAGTTTAAAATAGAAATGAAAGACAAAACATTTTTCTATGGATATTAAAAACTATTATAAATACATTTTTCCCCTTTTTTTATAAGTGATCACATTCCCCATGTTCTCAGCTGCTTAAGAGCTGGGGGGGGGGGGGAGCAGTACACTGAGCTTCCCAGTGACTAGCTGTGTAACGGGGGGGTGTCTGGACAAGTCTGATCATTGGAGGATAGTACACTGAATTCCCAGCACAGCTAGAGAACTGACCACATTGTGTTCTCCTGCTTAGTGTGGTCAATTTTTAAAAGAAAAGCAAGGGGACTAGCAGGAACACCAGGGATTTCACATAAAGGAAGCAATACAAAGAGAACAGGATACTTTCTTATACAAGTACATGCTACAGCAGGCACATATCAGAAATATGAAGTGTTGGGGTAACAAACGCTTTAAGGCAGTTCTATGGTCACAGTATCCACTTTAATTTTTAAAACATCAGCAATGTAATAACAATACATACAATTTGACAATCCAAAAAAGCTTAGTTGAAAAATCTCATCATGTTGTGAGCACTGCCTGCCTGGTAAACCTTTCTTTCCACAACTACCTGGATTCCCTGTGTAGCGCTTACCCCCGCAGGAACCGCTGATGATCATTGGTTTACTTTGTTCTCTGCCTGGACTTCTCAGTCCCCAACGACACACTTGGTTATAGGTTAGTAAAGCAAAACTAAACCCATCAACTTAATTGTTTTAAAAAACAGTCCTGCAGGTGGATGTATGCGTTATTGGCAAAGGAGTGCCCCTGGGGGTGTCTAAAGTACCTGGCGCCTAATTGTCAAGGTTAGCCAGCTGTCGTTGGGGCTCTCTGTGTGGGGGCGGTTAAGGATTAAACTCTGTAGCTCCACTCATCAATTCTGGCATGCAACAGGTACAGTCCCATACACTTGTAGGTCAGTCAGCCCAGCAGTCTCAGTCCTCACAATCAGGTCCTCCCTGGTTCTAAGGCACAGCAACTTTTCCTGTGGTTCAGTCACTCACAGGCTCTTTCCTCGAAATAGACAAGCACAGAACAGGTCTGCACACACTGGTTTTCCCACACTGTCTGCCTGGTGTCCTGCACAGACCCCAGCAACAGGTCTGCGCTCATTGGATCCTCATGCTGTTCTGCCCTGATCTCTGCAGATTTGAAAAAGTTTGTGTCTATTTTTCTGTTGTGGGAGGGAATTGTGGGCGCTATAGTTCTGCAGCCATTCTCTTGTATTGTACGACTGCCCTTCCGGACTACATCTCTCATGATCCATTGCAGAAGGTACATCCAGGTGGGAGGGGGAGATGGGTGCTCACACACACACACATAGCCAGGAGTGGGGGGGCAACTGGGGGATCGAACACACACACACAGAAGTGATCAGCTTGCTCCACACAGCAGCACAAAAGTAATAAGCCAGCTGATGGGCACACAGCCTGGCACTTGTCTCAGCAGTAACACAGTGGGGGGGCGGGGGGAGTGAGCAGACAGAGGTTATACCAGAGAGCTGGCTGGCACACGGCTACACCTGCATGCTTTCCAGCTTCTCCTCTGCTGTTCACTTTCAATTTCTAAGGAGCACATATCCCATGGTACATTGCTGCCTGCAAGCAGTGATTCCTGTACTGACTCCACCAACAGAAACTCCTCCTCTCTGCACCTCTGTAGTTCAGAAGGCAGGCTCTGTGAAATGTTTGACACAGCAGTGCCTTCTCATAGGGCATAGTGAATGCATGTCACAGAATTCAAGGAAGTACACGTGTGGGAAGTTTGCAAACATCAAGGGCTCTTTCACACGGACGGGCCGCCTGTCGAAGTCCGATTTGCTCAGCGGGGGATTGATACGCTGATCCTCGCTGAGCAGGCTGATGACAGGTCCGTCTCCACTCACTGTGCAGAGACAGACCTGTCAGAGCCCCGCTCTCCTCTATTGACTGGGGGAAGACAGAGATCTTTGTTCCTGCTTAGCAGAAACACAGAATCTCCATCTTCCCCTCTCACAGAAAGGCGCTCTGCCTTGTTTACAGAGGCAGACTGCCATTCTGCCTCTCTCGGGAACAATTGCTGGGTGCCGGCGAACATTGGGCTCATGCGCACCCCAGAACTGGAAATAAAGATGACGCACAGGTACGTGACTTCGCGCTGAAGGACCACCCTACATGCACGTGGGGCGGTCCGGAAGCAGTTAATGCGGCTTTAAGACCCAAGCTGACCAAATTTAACCATGTCAACCATACTGTTGCAGACAGTGTCTGCAAAGTGGGTGACATTACCCCATGAAGTTCAACTGCGACAAATTTTTGTTGGGTGGGGAAAGCAATCCAGTGGTCTGATAAAGCAGTAGAAAAAGGTGGTAACTGCTGACAGCTGCCTTAAAATGGTTGTAAACCCACTAACCAAAAAAAACAAAAAACCTGCAAAACAAAGGCATAATGAGCTAGTACTATGGGGAGATCGGATGAAAACGTCCATTTTTATCCGATCCGCCAGATGGATGGAAAATAGAGTCTCCATCCATCTGGATTTCATGGACAGGATTGGTTAGCAGCGGGTGTCAGTGGACATGTCACCACTAACATCCGCTGCCCCATAGGAGTAAATGGAGGCTCCGATCAGGTCTGCCTGAAAAACTGACAGGCGGACCTAATCAGAAAGTACATGTGAAAGAGGCCCAAGATTGGCCCAAATTATTAGATGTAGGCTAAAAATAATTAAAATACAATGTAGAAATGAATATATGATTTTAAATTTTGACCACGATAAATGCAGGCTTCTGGTGAGCTGCAGTGTGAAAATCAGCAATGTGTCTACGTTTTTCCGGCTCCATTGCAGCTTTGTTTATACACATCGCAGCTGTGCTGTGGTGCATAGAAATGTTGGGACCACAGAAGGAATAGGGATTCTTGCCCTCATCACCCTGGAATGCTTTCTGTTTTGTTCTTCTCTTTTGGGTACCAAGCTGTTTGGAGTTAGTGAGTGCTGTTGCTGGGCAGATTGTGGGCTATCAACAAGCAGAGTGGATATTCAGCTATCCCGTGGATTGGTGACCCTTACCATTTATATGTCTTGTTCTTAAAGTGGTTGTAAACCCTTTACAACCACTTTTTACTACAGGTAAGCCTATAATAAGGCTCACCTGTAGCTACCCCGGGATTGATGCGTGGGAGTGACGTCATCGTGGCTCCGGCCAATCACAGCGCCGGAGCCCGTGATACCCGGAAGTAACTCCGGGAGCTATGTCGCCGGCCGGAACGGTGTACAAAGACTGCTGCGGGGACTTCGATCCAAAGCAATGAGCTAGTACTAGCTCATTATGCCTTTGTTTTGCAGGTTTTTTGTTTTTTTTGGTTAGTGGGTTTACAACCATTTTAAGGCAGCTGTCAGCAGTTACCACCTTTTTCTACTGCTTTATCAGACCACTGGATTGCTTTCCCCACCCAACAAAAATTTGTCGCAGTTGAACTTCATGGGGTAATGTCACCCACTTTGCAGACACTGTCTGCAACAGTATGGTTGACATGGTTAAATTTGGTCAGCTTGGGTCTTAAAGCCGCATTAACTGCTTCCGGACCGCCCCACGTGCATGTAGGGTGGTCCTTCAGCGCGAAGTCACGTACCTGTGCGTCATCTTTATTTCCAGTTCTGGGGTGCGCATGAGCCCAATGTTCGCCGGCACCCAGCAATTGTTCCCGAGAGAGGCAGAATGGCAGTCTGCCTCTGTAAACAAGGCAGAGCGCCTTTCTGTGAGAGGGGAAGATGGAGATTCTGTGTTTCTGCTAAGCAGGAACAAAGATCTCTGTCTTCCCCCAGTCAAAGCACCCCCCACACAGTTACAAAGCTCTCCCAGGGAACACATTTAAGCCTTTGATCGCCCCTGATGTTAACCTGCCAGTGTCATTAGTACAATGACAGTGCATATTTTTTAGCACTGATCACTGTATTAGTATTACTGTAACTGTCCGCTTGTCACTTTAAACCTTTGTTCAGCACTGACTGACAGGTGGAACCTTTATTGCCTTCCTCTTGTTTCTCTGGGTAATGTTTTAATCACCAGACACTTCCTGCTTCCTCTAGTTTTGAGAAAGGGGCTTTCATTTAATTCAGCATTCACAGGCAAGCCAGCAGTACCTTGTGGGAAGGGGACAGTTTATGGAAGTTTTCTAAAGTTTAAAGTTTGCACCCCTCTGGCAAGCAGAGCAAGGTATGCAGTAAAGGTGCATTGTCATTGTCAGTATATATGCTTTTAGGCACAAATTGAGTCCATGCTGTTAGTTAAAAGATAAGCTGTGGACAATCCACACGTTTGAACATATAGTCATGCTTTCTTAAATGTTTAATGTCAATTTAGATATATGTGTATAGATAATGGAACACCACTTTGTAACTCCACATTTGTAATTCTGTTGTAACCCCCTATTTGATGATCTCTGTAAACTAATGTATTGTATGTCATTTTACAGTTTTCATGGTGCAAATGGTGCTTATGGTGCAAATGGTGCTTATGGTGCTTAAAGTGTTTAAGGAGTCAAAAGATTAACCTCTGTGGTGTTCAACCTTAATGCACACCTTTGAGACAAAAGAATAAAAGTATTGCACCCGTCAGAAGCTCTCCTCTCGTTATTTACTCAAAGCCAATGGGGCCGCTACAGTGAAAATTTCTGTCATCACCGGCTGCATTGCTGTTTTCATCAAACTGTGATTAAGGGCTTCCCAACGCTTCGCAAGGACACGTGCGGATGCCAACTTAGCAACAGAGAATAGGCCGAAAAGTAAGCGCGTCACATGGACATTTAAATGTAGCGGGCTGCTTTATACGCGGTCTGGAAATCACCTTTAATTAGTATACAAACCAAATAATTCATATTTTACTAAAGCAATGATTGTTATTATATTCGTGATATGAGTGCCTAGTGTTTAGAGGCCTAGTGTCAAATTGTAAACAACGCTATCTCCTAAGCTCCTAATCCACTACTGTCATTAATTACGTAAAGGGTAAATTGTCTGGTTAAAAACTATCAACAGTATATTCGTTTAACAACATTTTGTCGTATGTTATGCTATGTTTGCTAATCTTTGTAAGTTCCAAGTGTAAATGCCTATTTTTCTTCATAGCCTATTGGTAGCAAGTTTGAGCCAACTCTCATTCAGATTGGGTTTCAGGCACACACACACTTGAAAGGCAAAGGCACACAAAAACAAAATGTTGTCACCCACTAAAGAAACAGACAAACCCACCAAGTCACAAGTGCGGTCCAGCTCCAGAGAGCGAAGATTAACAGAAAAGGGCCAAGAAATGCACAAAGAAACAGTTAAGAAAAATGAAATAGCATTCAACAAGGCGTACGACTCTTGGAAGGAGCTAGCAAAAGAAATTAGGACGAAATTAAAGAACTTCTGCCTAGGCGAAGACCTTGATACAAGAATGAAGGAGGTTAAAGCCAAAGAAGCGTTAGTACACCAACAGTATGAGTCCATTTGCCGTAATCATTCCACTACCTCATACGTTGTTAAGAGAATGGATGCATGCACCACGTTAACAGATGAAATCTGCAACCTCACCAACAAATGGCTAGAGAATGTGGAGGAAACCTTTAATGATCAACTTGAGAAGGAAAGAGTGAGGAAGGTACTTAATATAGAAGAGCATGAGTCAGTCTTTGGAAACACAGAAACAGAAACTGTCCTCTCAGAGTCATTACCAGACTCAAGCTCAAGAGCCACTTCCAGATCTTTTGGCAGAAGCAGAAGCCGACCTTGCAGCCAAGATAGAACAGTCAAAGGCGATGCAACAGATGTGTGAGCAACAAGTTAAGCTGAGCAAAATGGAGGCAGAAATTAAACTTAAGTTAGATGAGGAAAAGACAAGACTGCAACAGCTACAAGAAGAAAATGAAGTCAAGGTAGCTGCAGCAAGAGTGAAAGCTTACAATGCCTATGATATTTGTGAATATTGTGTACAGGAGACAGACTACAAGGTACAAAACCTTTACAAAAAGAATGAAGCAATGAACAAACCTCATTAAATCCGAAAGCTATGCCATTTCAACTTTCAAATACACCACTTGAGGTGTCAAGACCACAAGAAGAAGGTAGTCTAATTCCAGGACTTGCAAGTCTGCTCATCTCCAACCGTCTCCCTATAACTTAACCAACTGTATTTACAGGTGATCCTTTAAAGTTCATAGATTGGAAGATATCTTTTATGGTGCTGATTGATCAAAAACCAATCCCTGTGTGCGAAAAAATGCTGCACTTGAAGAGGTATCTCGGTGGTGAAGCTCATAAGGCAGTGGAAGGTTTCTTCTATCGGAATTCAGAAGACGCTTATCTGGGTGCCTGGGGTGTCCTATAGGACAGGTATGGAGTTCCATTCATAGTGCAAAGAGCTTTCAGAGAAAGGCTGACTAAATGGCCAAAGATATCAGCAAACGACCCTGTAGCATTAAGAGAGTTTGCGGATTTCCTTCAAGGCTGTGTGGAGGCCATTCCCCATGTTAAAGGCCTAGCTATTCTAAATGATTGTGAAGAAAACCACAAGCTTCTCAAGAAACTGTATGAATGGGTCATGCATAGATGGAGTCACATCATTGTGGACGAATTAGACAAGTCTCAAGAATACCCAATCTTTGCTCATTTCACAGAGTTCCTGCAGAAGGAAGCCAAGATAGCATGCAACCCCACTGCCTCCCCCTTCCTCCTCAGTACCAAGACCACAGATGAGAGGATGTCCAAAAGAGCCAAGGCGCTCAACACAAGCACTCAAATGAAGCCCTCCACCTCCAGTGTTCCAGAGATCTCAGCTTCAAGACCAAAACCACCCTACCCAGTCTGCAAAGACAAAGTGCACAGTGTCGCTAAATGTCTGACTTTTGCAGCAAGGACCATTGATGAAAGGAAGGCCTTCATTTATAAAAACCACCTCTGCTTTGGTTGCTTAAGAAAGGGCCATACTTCAAAAGACTGCAAAGGAAGACACACATGTAGCATATGTAGTCGTCGTCATCCAACCTGTTTGCACATACAGAGAAACACTGAGCCTGTCAAAACACCAAACGATGATTCAGTAGCTACGGGAGATAAGCTAAACGACAACGTTTCCAAAGTTATGTCCCATATATTGACAAGGCCACCTCCTGCACTGTTCCAGTTCTGTTGTCACCTGCAGCGGACCCTCAAAGAAAAATCCTCACTTACGCCTTACTTGACACGCAGAGTGATTCAACCTTTATTTTGGCAAACCTGGTATCTAAGCTAAGTGTGAGCACCAAGCCGTTACAGCTAAAGCTCAGCACCATGACAGCCATTGATACAGTTATATCAAGCCAAATTGCTCACATCTTGCAAGTGCGTGGTTTCAACTCCAATGCTATAGTCCAAGTCCGTCAAGCCTATACAAGAGACTTCATTCCAGTGGATAAGTCTAACATTCCCACCAAGGAGATTGCACTTCAGTGGCCACACCTCAAGCATTTGGCAAACAAGTTACAGCCACTTCAAGACTGCGAAGTTGGACTGCTGATCGGTTACGATTGCCCATCAGCACTGGCTGCCTTGGAGGTCATTACGGGCTCCGAAGATGAAGCCTTTGCTCAAAAAACTATGCTCGGCTGGAGCATCATAGGATCAGCAAATCCACATCTTGATAGACAGGGTAGCCAGAGCTTCGTACACAGAGTCACAGTAAAAGACCAATACCAATGCCCCTGGTCACTGATGTATTAAAGGCTCTAGAAATGGACTTCTCTGAAAGAAATTATGAAGATAAGTACGTGTCTCAAGATGACGTTCGTTTTGTGCAGCTTCTCTCTAAAACCATAATGAAAAGGAAGGATGGACACTATGAGATGCCGTTACCCTTCAAAGAAAACAGTCATCCAACACTACCAAACAATAAGAGGCTGGCCATCATTCGACTATAACATCTAAAGAAAAGGCTAAAGGCAAATAAACAGTACTATGAACACTTCACTGCATTCATGGAAGTAACAATCAGAAAAGGTGATGCAGAACCAGCCCTTTCATTATCAGAGGAAGAAACAGTTTGGTACATCCCACATTACAGGGTTTATCACCCCAAGAAGCCAGACAAGTTAAGAGTCGTCTTTGATTGTTTAGCAAAGTTTCAAGGCATCTCCCTAAATGACACTTTAATGACAGGTCCCGACCTGATAAATTCTCTAGTGGGAGTCCTCTGCTGCTTCAGGAAGGAAGCAGTTGCTGTGATATGCGACATTGAAAGGATGTTCCACCAGTTCTACATACCCCCAGAAATGCGCAATTACTTAAGGTTCCTTTGGTGGAAGAACAGCCAGTTAGAAAAAAGAACCAAAAGAATACAGAATGGCAGTTCACCTCTTTGGTGCCAGTTCATCTCCAGGATGTGCCAACTTTGCCCTCAAGTATCATGCACAACAACACAAGGCAGAGTATCCTTCAGCATCAGCCTTCATTGAGAAGTACTTTTATGTCGACAACGGCCTAACCAGTATTTCAACAATCACTGAAGTTACAAATATAATCCTCGAAGTGCAAGAATTATGTAAAAATGCTGGCTTAAGACTGTGTAAGTTTAACTCTAATAAAAGGGACGTCCTGTCTTGTGTAGCTCCATCAGAAAGAGCAACAACTAGTGAACCTCTCAAACTTAACCCAGCTCAACATCAGAAGGACAAGTACTTGGCATTCAGTGGTCAATTGAAGACGACGCCTTCAGTTTCAACTTTGACATAAAGGATTGACCCCCAACTCATCGTGGTATCCTGTCAGTCGTAGCCTCTCTTTATGATCCTCTAGGCTTCATAGCTCCCTTCATACTGAGTGGCAAGTGCATTCTCCAGGAGCTTTGTCACAGGGGCATCATTTGGGATGAAGCACTTCCTGAGAGCTTAAGCCCATGGTGGGAGACCTGGAAGAGTAGTCTGCAAGCTTTAAGGAAAGATACCCAGATGCTACCATCCTGACTTTGGTAAAATAGTGAAGGTGGAACTACACCACTTTTCAGATGCCAGTGGCAACTAGGACGTGTGACTGAAACTACAATAGAAAAAGACAGTCTAGTTCGTCGAGTCAAGGTGTTAGTGGATGACAGAAGATTGCAAGATAAGAAGGACTATGTATCAAAACCCTCAGTTATTGAACGTCCTATTCAAAAGCTAGTAGTTCTCATAGAAAGTAAAGTTTATTGATACACTAGCATACCACCAATACAGTAGCCAGTCACAGAGGTACCTACAAGCTACATTGTGTAAGACTCATGTTTTTTATAGTGCCCATAGTTATGTTCTGTAAATAATGTATGACTCTAAGTCCTATTCGTCATAACATAATTTGGTGGGAGTGTAACTGTCCGCTTGTCACTTTAAACCTTTGTTCGGCTCTGACTGACAGGTGGAACCTTTATTGCCTTCCTCTTGTTTCTCTGGGGAATGTTTTAATCACCAGACACTTCCCGCTTCCTCTAGTTTTGGAGAAAGGGGCTTTCATTTAATTCAACTTTCATTTAATTCAGCTGTAGACAATCCACATGTTTGAACATATAGTCATGCTTCCTTAAATGTTTAATGGTAATTTAGATATATGTGTATAGATAATGGAACACCACTTTGTAACTCCACATTTGTAATTCTGTTGTAACCCCCTTTTTGGTGATCTCTGTAAACTAATGTATTGTATGTCATTTTACAGTTTTCACGGTGCAAATGGTGCTTATAATGCAAATGGTGCAATGGTGCAAATGGTGCTTATGGTGCTTAAAGTGTTTAAGGAGTCAAAAGATTAACCTCTGTGGTGTTCAACCTTAATACACACCTTTGAGACAAAAGACTAAAAGTACCGCACCTGTCAGGAGCTCTCCTCTTGTTATTTAAAGCCAATGGGTCTGCTATAATCACTGGTCCCCAAAAAAGTGTCAAAAGTGTCACTTAGTGCCCGATTTGTCCGCTGCAATGTCGCAGTCCCACTATAAGTTACCGATCGCCACCATTACTAGTAAAAATAAATAAATAAATAAAAATTCCATAAAAATATCCCATAGTTTGTAGACGCTATAACTTTTGTGCAAACCAATCAATATACGCTTATTGGGCTTTTTTTTTTTACCAAAAATATGTAGCAGAAAACATATTGAATTAAATTGATGAAGAAATTAGATTTTTACATTTTTTTTATTTGGATATGTTTTATAGCAGAAACTAAAAAATATTGTTTTTCTTTCTAAATTGTCGGTCGTTTTTTTTGTTTATAGTGCAAAAAATAAAAACCGAAAGGACGGTAATCAAGTTACGCGCAACAAGACTTGATATGCCACCACTGCGCTCCTGTACAAAAAATGTGTGTCTAAAGCTGCCAACTTAAATATATAAATATGAAAGTAGTATTTTAAATTAAAAAAATAGTGGTGCTGTGTTTCACATAAGTATAGTGATACCTAATCTAATAAATCTCCAGATAGTAATAATGAAACCCAAACAATTAATAAATTAATTAGGTGTCCATAATAAGAATTATAAGTGTGTTAACACTCCAATGGTGAACAAAAAACATGTGCATTCATATAAATAAAACTAATGAAGATAATAGGTGAATAAAGTGATGAACAATAGTACATAAATTGAATAGAAATAATGATGATGACAACACTCCATACACTAATAATTTAAGAATGATGATGAAAAAAAGTCCATGCATAGTGCCGACCAGTACAGAGCGTCACTGGTTGGCTGAGACTACCTTGCGCTGCCGAGGATCCAACGAGGGGAAGGGTGAGGTCTTAAACACTGCATCCCGGGTCCGCCGTGACCACAGTACATTGCCACAGCTTGTTCACATGAAGCTTATCTTTTATGCCTTCTTAATATTGGAAAAGTGTGAGTACAATGGTTGAAGATCTTGTTTGTTTATTTTAATAAATGTTTTCTATGGTATCACGCTATTGAAAGCATTGTTTCCTTTCATGTGGATATACCCCATCACGATGAGCACTACTGTAAATTGAAGATCTTCATTTACCCCAATTAGCCCCAGGGGGCTGTCTAATGCCTATGTGCCGAGCATGAGAGTGCGAAGCAATTTTTTGTGGTGATCCATAGGAGTGGATCACAGTCACGATTGGTGTGGTGGATGGAAGTCTAATTGCATAGGAAGATTTTTTTATTTCACTTCATACGTTTGGCACACAGCACTATGCATGGACTTTTTTCATCATCATTCTTAAATTATTAGTGTATGGAGTGGTGTTATCATCTATTCAATTTATGTACTATTGGTCATCACTTTATTCACCTATTATCTTCATTAGTTTTATTTATATGAGTGCACATGTTTTTTGTTCACCATTGGAGTGTTAACACACTTATAATTCTTATTATGGACACCTAAATAATGTATTCATTGTTTGGGTTTCATTATTACTATCTGGAGATTTATTAGATTAGGTATCACTATACTTATGTGAAACACAGCACCACTATTTTTTAAATTTAAAATACTATTTTCAAAAAGTAAAAACCACAGAGGTGATCAAATTCCACCAAAAGAATGCTCTATTTGTGGGGAAAAAAGGACATCAATTTTATTTGGGTACAGCTTTGCAGGATCGCGCAATTGTCAGTTAAAGTAACGCAGTACTGTATTGCAAAAAATGGCCACCTTCCAGAACTGAAGTGGTTAAACCCAAAAGCATACATTTTTTTTATATTGCAACTTACCAATTCTTAGATGTGATGACTGAATTAGTTTTAATTTACAGGCTTTATTTCCACTTGGTGATCCTGCCAGTAACTCAGTTGTTTTTCAACAGAACAAGCTGTCTTGCAGATGTTACAGTTAGGCCTCATGCACATTGGGTGTTTTTGCAGGTGCTTCTAGGGGCATCAGGCATTTTTTTTCCTGCCTCTAAACTCCCCTGTATGTTAGTCTATGTGTCCATGCACATAGAGGCTTTTAGCAGCATTTAGTAGCAGGGACGTTTAGAGTCAGGAAAAAAAACCACTGCCAGTGCATCCAGGCGCAGGAGAGTGTTGACAGAAAATAATATGAAGAGAGACTAAGAGCTCCGTGAGTGAAGACCTACAGTGAGAGACTGTAGGGTGCAAGGAGAACTATTCTGTGTTGCCAATAGTTAAGTACAACTAACGTTAGTGACTATTACAAGATTTGTTGCCATAGGAGACAGCGGTCCTACCTATACAGAAGTGGTATCCGGCTGGAGCCCTTCCCCTGTATAGCTGTTTACCTATAGAAGTCTCAGAGTCTGATAATTATCATTGCATCTACCTAAGGATATCCTGGCCCTAACCCGCTTTCCCACAGTTCTGGTAAGAGACAATAAATCTCTTTTGTATTCAAAAAGTGTCTGGCGCCCATCAATCCATCTTGCATCACACCCACCATGCCTTGTAACCCACTCTACAAATACAGATGTCAGCTATCCCTGACTCTGGAGGTCTCCATTAGGCCTTTGGGGGTCCGGGACCTTGCTACAATTATTTTGGCCAATGAAATGAATTAATGCTAAATCGCTTGACGTCTTTAAACATTTTTAAACATACCTAAAAGTGTTACACACTTTTACAAGCGTCAGGCTTTTTTTCTGCCAAAATGCTGCTGCCAGGAGGAAAGCCTTTTAGGAAAGTGTGAAAAATGTCCTGTGTGCATTTGGCCTTAGAAGGTTGAGACACACCATTTACCACTGTCATGGGTGCTTACAATACTCAGCTTTTATTCATTTATGCAAAACCTTTATCCCAAAAGGAACAAAACTACTCCTTTAATTGCTTGTAGCTACCTGGGGTTTAGTCAGGGAGCTCCTCACCAAATTCCTTGTCAGGAGTAGCTACTGTAGATAGTTGTTAGAGATCCATTGACTTCTTCCTAAGTTTAACCTTGTTGTACTTTTATCTTCTGCCACTAGGCGGCCCGGGCACTTGGTGGCATTAGATGTGAGAAGGACATTTCAAGGTCAAGTTATGGGTATATGGGATATTTCACCCAATGGGCAGGGGTTTTCTTGAATCCCTTAGCCTGCTGGGAGAACCTATATATTCAGGTGGAATCAGGTGATCTATGTTCCGTGCCACCCGGACCAGTGTAGGTGGACATTTGTCGCACAGCCCGGGCTGCTAGGCCGGAGATTGAACCTATCTCGGGGGGCATCTGGCTGCCAGGCTGTGTGAGGGCCTATCCAGAAGTAAGAGGGCAGCGCAGGGTTGGGACTGTGGCTTGCAGTCTAACCAACAGTGACGGTTCTGCCGGCCGGAGAACCTGTCGCGGTCGGAGGTAGAAGGGAAGCTGTGGCCACTAAGGGACCAACCACCTTTACTTGGGACCGCAGTGAGTAACTGAAGCAAGTACCGGAGCAGTATTGTCACTTGAACGGGCACGGTGGAGAATCGGGAAACTTCACATGCAGAAGTGGCACCTTGCTGGGGCCTTTCCCTGTACGGCTGTCCTCCTATTGAAGTCTCGGAGTCTGCCAATTGAAATTGTAATTACTTGAAGGTGTCCTGGCCCTAAACCTCTTTCACTTGCAAAATATAAAAAGGACTGTTTAAAAAAATAAAACCTCTTATGCATCCAAGAAGTGTCTGGTGCCCAATGACTTTCACCATCTTTGCACCCACTATGCCTCATAACCCACTATATATTGAAGGATGTCAACAGTCTGTGGCCTCAAAGGTTCTCATTAGACTAAGAGAGGTAAAAGACTTTGCTACATGCTTATAAAGTGTTAGCTAAAGTTTAGCTTCAATTTGTTAGTGTATCTAAATCTGCTAGTACATCTAACACTCCCCTGCCTTGGCTCAGACATTTTTAAAATATTCCCCACTTCAGTTTTCACTGAGGACAGCTCCATCTTCATTTACTTCTGTAAGTCTTATGCCTGTGATTGTGCCTGTAATTCATGGTGCGCCAGCACCACTTTGTGTACTGAGTAGGAGCCTGCCTGAGGTCAGCCAGGGAACTTGTCATCTTTCTTCAGGCAGACCAGGAGCTGCAGAGGCACCTTTAGAAGCTGCACCAGGGCCAACATCTGTGTCCAGGGGAGGAGTGGTGCATTGAGGTACTGTGTGGTGTGCATTGCTCTCCAAGGGACTGCCATACAGATGCAGAGGAATGTGAGGCTGGACAAGAAGTGACTGACCACCACACCGCTGCTGGGACTGGGCAATCACTAGGACATGTCAGGGACCAGAAGTGGAGAGCTGCCAACCACAAGTGAAAGAGTGCAGGCCTAAAGAGGAGGAGCTACCATAGGGAGTGCACGGGCTGAAAAGGCCCTACTCTTCATCAGGTGCTCACAGTGCCATTGTTCCTGCTACTGTGTTTAGAGAAGGAAATTGATCTGAAGCTGCTACACTGTCCAGACAGCATAAGTGACGTCGGGAGTGGCTCTCTCCAACTGGACCCTACCCATCATCACAGGTTAGATGTGAGTAAAGGCTCTGAGGGCTGGGAATATAAACAGACTTAACTCTTTACTGTCTGCTGCTTTGGGTCAGTATCTTCCTCTGTGGTCTGTCAACTTTTAGCCACCCCTTTTACTCTTATGTCTCTAGTCAAGTGTTTCCATTTATATGTCATTTGTCTAAATAAAGATGGCCTAGGCTATAAGAAGATTGCCCAGACCCTGAAACTGAGCTGCAGCACGGTGGCCAAGACCATACAGCGGTTTAACAGGACAGGTTCCACTCAGAACAGGCCTTGCCATTGTCGACCAAAAAAGTTGAGTGCACATGCTCAGCGTCATATCCAGAGGTTGTCTATGGGAAATAGAGGTAGAAGTGCTGCCAGCATTGTTGCAGAGGTTGAAGGGGTGGGGGGGGTCAGCCTGTCAGTGTTCAGACCATACACCGCACACTGCATCAAATTGGTCTGCATGGCTATCGTTCCCGGAAGGAAGCCTATTCTATAGATGATGCACAAGAAAGCCCTCAAACAGTTTGCTGAAGACAAGCAGACATGGATTACTGGAACCATGTCCTGTCATCTGATGAGACAAAGATAAACTTATTTGGTTCAGATGGTGTCAAGTGTGTGTGGCGGCAACCAGATGAGCAATACAAAGACAAGTGTGTCTTGCTCACAGTCAAGCATGGTGGTGGGAGTGTCATGGTCTGGGGCTGCATGTGTGCTGCCGGCACTGGGGAGCTGCAGTTCAGTGAAAGAACCATGAATGCCAACATGTACTGTGACATACTGAAGCAGAGCATGATCCCCTCCCTTCGGAGACAGGGCAGTATTCCAACATGATAACGACCCCAAACACACCTCCAAGACTACCACTGCCTTGCTAAAGAAGCTGAGGGTAAAGGTGGTGGACTGCCCAAGCATGTCTCCAGATCTAAATCCTATTGAGCATCTGTGGGGCATCCTCAAATGGAAGGTGGAGGAGCGCAAGGTCTCTAACATCCACCAGCTCCGTGATGTCGTCATGAGGAGTGGAAGAGGACTCCAGTGGCAACCTGTGAAACTCTGGTGAACTCCATGCCCAAGAGGGTTAAGGCAGTGCTGGAAAATAATGGTGGCCACACAAAATATTGACACTTTGGGCCCAATTTGGACATTTTCATTTGGAGCGATAACACCAAATTTAACACTCCTGGTCCCCATTCACACCTGAGACCTTGTAACACTAATGAGTCACATGACACCGTTGAGGGAAAATGGCTAATTGGGCCCAATTTGGACATTTTCACTTAGGGGTGTACTCACTTTTTTTGTCAGCAGTTTAGACATTAATGGCTGTGTGTTGAGTTTTTTTGAGGGGACAGCAAATCTACACTGTTATACAAGCTGTACACTCACTACTTTACATTGTAGCAAAGTGTCATTTCTTCAGTGTTGTCACATGAAAATATATAATAAAATATTTACAAAAATGTGAGGGGTGTACTCACTTTTGTGAGATACTGTATATTTTGTTGTTAAAGTGATTGTAAAGGCAGAAAGTTTTTTTTATCTTAATGCATTCTATGCATTACCTATGCATACCTTATTTCCGATCGCTGCTCGGCACTCACGTGATCTGACAGCTGCAGTGGGAGGGGCCAAGAATCCCCTGCTGACATCAGTCAGAAGGAGGAGAGGAGGAAAGAGGCGACCGGTCATGTGACGACGCTCAGAAATAAGGTATACCAAAAAAACAAGTAAAAAGGCGCAAAGCAGGTATACCTCACATAACAGATCCTAAATAGTCCATTGGCAGGGTTGGTATATATGGATGTATATAGATGTATATACAGGAGAGAGTCAATCAGGGCTGCCACCAAAAAAAGACCAGAAGCAAGGTCCAATAGGCTGAGGAAGATAAAACAAGGAAGAGGGGCGCCTCTGAGTATATATCAATCATCATTTATTTAACAACAAACAATATCCACTCACATGGAAGACTGTAGTATTGCGTTCCGGTGCATCTCTGAGTAGAGGAGAGTCTGGAGGACCACAGGTCTCAGCAAGTCCGTGCAGTGCTGGTCACACATCAGGTCCTGGCAGGGATGGATGGTGGTAGCAGAACACGGTGGGAGCTCCCTCGGGTCTCCAGATGGCACTACCGGATAGATGGTGGGTTTAAGAATAACATAGACCAGGTCTGCTTGAGAAAGGAGTGCCGCTATTCCTGTCACCAATAGCGCGCAGACTCGGAAACGCGTCGCATAGCTGTGACGTCACGGTCCGGCGCCGCGCTGAGCTTGCTTTCCAGGCCTCGTTCTGGCTCCCTGTACGGCCGTTACTATCTCTCTCCCACGGAGCCGTACGAGCCTCAGACGGCAGCGCGCCCGGCGATCGGCCTTTGGCGTCCCCTCTCCCCCTCCCTGGAACCCACAGACCGTTGGTCTATGTTATTCTTAAACCCACCATCTATCCGGTAGTGCCATCTGGAGACCCGAGGGAGCTCCCACCGTGTTCTGCTACCACCATCCATCCCTGCCAGGACCTGATGTGTGACCAGCACTGCACGGACTTGCTGAGACCTGTGGTCCTCCAGACTCTCCTCTACTCAGAGATGCACCGGAACGCAATACTACAGTCTTCCATGTGAGTGGATATTGTTTGTTGTTAAATAAATGATGATTGATATATACTCAGAGGCGCCCCTCTTCCTTGTTTTAGAAATAAGGTATACGGAGGCATTTTTTTAATAAAGCATATACAGTGCAGACATTGCATTATATAAAAACAGGGGATTGCCTGAAAATGCTGACGTTATTTCAGCAGCAGGAGGGAGGGGGTAGAGGACAGAGGAAAGCTGCGGATGACAGAGGAGTGTAAACTGACCATGGTGTCAGGGCTCAGCAGCAATGATGAACCGTGGCCAGTTACAGGGGGAAGGGCAGAAACTGGCAGGATCAGCCAGCCAGATTTTTCAGGTGATTATAGGGGGCCAAATTACACAGCACAAGCACTGTGCTGTTATTCATGTTTTCAGGATCAATTTTTTTTTTTTTTTAGGGTAACAAACGCTTTAAGCAGTATGAAGATTTAATAGTGAAGAACTGGAAGGCTGCTACCAGATCCTTTAACCACTTGCCTACTGGGCACTTTTACCCCCTTCCTGTCCAGGCCAATATTCAGCTTTCAGCGCTGTCACAATTTGTATGACAATTACGCGGCCATGCAATGCTGTACCCAAATTCAATTTTTATCATTTTTTTCACACAAATAGAGCTTTCTTTTGGTGTCATTTATTCACAACTGGGTTTTTTAATTTGTTGCTAAATAAATGAAAAGAGACAGAAAATGTTGAAAAAAAAACAATCTTTTTCAGTTTATTATAAAATTTTGCAAACAGGTCATTTTTCTCCCTCACTGATGTACATTGATGAGGCTGCACTGATAGGCACTAACAGGCTGCACTAATGAGGCAGCACTGATGAGATGGCAGTGATGGCCATTGATGGGCACTGCTGAGGCGGCACTGGTGGGCACTGATGAGGTGGCACTGATAAGCGGCAGTGATGGGCACTGGTAGGTGGCACTGATAGGTGTCACTGATGAGGAGGCACTGATTGGAAGCACCGGAGGGCACATAATGGCAGCGCTGGTGGGCACTGTTGGGACTGTGCTGATAATCAGGACACTGATAATCAGTGCCATGATTATCAGTGTACATGTCCTTTTTACAAAAGCTGGTTATAGGCTCTCTTCTCCCTTCCTCACGCTGTCAGCATGAGGAAAGAAATGCCGATAACCGGCCTCTGTTTATATCGTAATCAGCTATGATTGGACACAGCTGATCATGTGGTAAAGAGCCGCTGATTGTCTCTTTACTTCAATCTATGATCTGTGATTGGGTGCGAGGCAGGCGCGATCATGGGAGGACGTCAGATGATGGCCTCCCAGAACTGTCTGGCTGTGCTGTAGCTGCCATTCGGCTATAGCACGGTCAGAAAGTGGTTAACCACTGGCTTTAGGATTTTTGCAAGCATGTGAGTGTAGTGCTACCCCCGTAGGGGCTGCTGGTATTAACTGGTTCTTCCCCAGTAGTACAGAGGCTGCTCACCACTACAAGCACCAGTCCCTTCACGCAGGCTCCAATAACAGTCTAGGTCAGTGATGAGGAACCTTGGCACCCCAGATGTTTTGGAACTAAATTTCCCATGATGCTCATGCACTCTGCAGTGTATTTGAGCCTTTTGGGAAATGTAGTTCCAAAACATCTGGGGTGCCAAGGTTCGCCATCACTGGTCTAGGTGATGTCTTTTGAAAATGTATTGCTTAAAGAAGCTTTAGCAGGAGAGGGGTTAGGGCACGGGTTATTCCAAAACTATTAGCACATAGCAATTAGAGATCAATCTTCTCCTTGAGTAGACATGAATATTGGACGGTCGTAACCAACACAGCTGAAGACCACAAAGTAACTTTCTGAACAGTGTATCACCTCACAACTGAAGACAATGAGGCAAGTTTCTTGGGCATCTGGTTACCTATACACAACTACTGGTAGCCAATGTGAGTTCAAGAACATTTCACAGTCACAGGGATCAATTTAGGATCTTTACTCACACTGCCATCTTTCTCTGGACCCGACCCAGTGAGTGAGACAGTCCTTCTCCAGACCAGACCCCTTGTGGTAAGGTCATGCAATCAGCTTCTCTGTAGATCCATCCAGGCCCTCGGCCCTGACACCACTGAGGCCTCTAGAACAGCCGCACAGTCCTTGGGCCTGAGAACCTGGCTCTCCAGTGCTTCCGACTATTTATCAATTTTCCAGCCCCCTTCTGGACACTCCTCTCTAGGGATTGGCTGGAGCATGGTAAATACACATCAGGTAAAACAGGCTTGAGTATTTTACATGCGTACAAGAATGCATTAGAGCTTCTTTATACTAGCGGTTTGGGGTCAGTAAAACCCAGGGGTTGAGTTGTGTTTTTACCGCCCTTCAACTGCTCTCGCTTTAGGTAGAGGCTTGGAGTGTACGCATAACCTGGCAAGAATTACACCCCCTGTCACACTCAGCAGGCACTACCTCCTGCTGAATGCGACCCATTCAAGTAAGTGGGGCCTCACTGCAACCGTGCGCAATACATGCAGTTGCAGCTTGGTAGTCTGGCATTTATGGGCTTAAAGCAGATGGTGGGAAGGCGATACGATGCCTCCTAACTGGAAAATGTTTTCTGAAGAGTGATCTGAATGCAGAACACTCTTCAGAGACCAAAACAAATGTAAATGCAGCCTTATTCTATTTTGGATTATGTATAAAGTGGCAGCACACAGCTTGAAGATCTTTGGTTTATATCTCAGGAGCCTGTGCTCTGTACCAGAACTATCATCCTCATCCAGGTGAGAAATATAGAAGAGGAGGAGGGAAGATGGAAAATGGTATTTAACCACTTGCCGACTTCAATACATATAGAGTATATACAGTATCTCACAAAAGTGAGTACACCCCTCACGATTTTGTAAATATTTTATTATATCTTTTCATGTTGCAAGACTGAAGAAATGACACTTTGCTACAATGTAAAGTAGTGACTGTACAGCTTGTATAACAGTGTAAATTTTCCTGTTCCTCAAAATAACTCAATACACAACCATTAATGTCTAAACCGCTGGCAACAAAAGTGAGTACACCCCTAAGTAAAAATGTCCAAATTAGAACCAATTAGCCATTTTCCCTCCCCGGTTTCATGTGACTCATTAGTGTTACAAGGTCTCAGGTGTGAATAGGGAGCAGGTGTGTTAAATTTGATGTTATTGCAAAGGCACATGCGCGGCAGCTCCTAAGATGACTGTGACCCCAGTCCATTAAAGCCTGCTACAGCTTTCAGAACGCCTGCCCGACCACCACTCTGGGACGAAACGGCAGGGGAGCATTCCGAGAATGCTCCGATGACCGCGGCATCGGCCAGGAGAAACCTCTCTCGCCAACTGAACTCCGCCGCAGGCCCGCTCAGCTACGCCAAAATGGTGACCACCACTCCACGAGGGCGAAACACAGATGCTGAGGCAGATGAATTCATAGCGGATCAGGATACAGCTCCCCCATCCACACCAGGTACAGTGAATCTCCCTCATATGGTGGCACCCTCCCCCACATCCACTGAATTACTGCTAGGGAGGTCAATAGATGGGCTCCCGACGACTCATATGCATGACCCTTTAACAGGCCTAATCACTTGTGAGGGAGACACCTGGAGAAGCGTTCAAAAACCCACTGACTTTCCAACTGTCAGGGAAGTTCCCATAGTAGACTCAATGTTGGCCGCTCTGGCGCACGTCTGTGTGCGCTGGTGCGCATGCTCCTGTGCGCGCTGGTATGCCTGTGTGCGCGGGTACACGTACGCGCACCGCGCTTGGTGCTTGGTGCCAATCGATCTTTTTGAACTGTCAGTGTGACCCTTGCTCCCGTTATCTGTTCTGAACGTTGATCTCCTGACTACCTGGCTTGCCCCTTGGATTATCCTTTGTCTTCTGCCTGCACCTGACCTCGGCCTCCCTTTGACTCTGAATCCATCTGCTCCTCTGTACCTCACTGCCTGTCTGTTGACGACCCTGCCGGTGACCCGACCAGCCTGCTCTGTTCCTGCTCAGCATCATCTGCCTGTGTACCTGTCGGCCTGTCTGCTGTCCAGTTGGTCATCATCTCCTCTGCATCTGGATCCAGAGCCGCCTTTCCTGCAATTACCCGCCAGGCTCTCATACCACTCTGCACTCCTGTGCCTCCTGTTCATACTATCAGGGGCCGTGAGTCAGACACATAAGGGAGTCCTTCCTCTGCTCCATTGGGCTCATCGGTCAGGCACGTGCAGGCCTGACAGTATCAGACAGCCATGTCCAAGCTCGAGCGAGGAACCTCCCCCATGGAGGAGCTGTGTAGACACTTGGCGGGTTTGACGCAAGCTGTGAAGGATCTTCAAGAAGGCTATACAAGGCTGGAATAACAAGTTCAAGTCCTGTCTTCTCCCACCAGCCCTCAAGGAGCTGCTTCAGCTGGATTCTCCCCTGCACCCTCAGTAGTGATGCTACCTCCTGAGCCCAGGGTCCCCACGCCCAAAAGGTTTTCGGGTGAACGCAGTAAATACTGGACTTTTTGTAATGCCTGTGAGCTTTACTTTGCTCTGCAACCCCGCACCTTTTCATTGGAAGCAACTAAAGTGGGCTTTGTAATCTCCTTATTGTCTGGTGAACCTCAAATCTGGGCCCACCGCCTCCTGGAGCAAAAGGCAGAATCCCTGAATAATCTAGCCACATTTTTTGCCGTTATGTCCCAGCTTTATGAGGATCCTCATTAGACTGCTACTGCACTGGTCCGCACTACCTGCTCTCCAACAAGGTCGCAGAGCGGCAGAAGATTATGTGGCGGAGTTCAGGCGTTGGAGTTCCGACACTGACTGGAACGACGCTGCCCTGCGTTACCAATTCCGGATGGGACTGTCTGATCCACTTAAGGATGAGTTAGCACGGGTCGGAATTCCCCATTCTATGGATGAACTTATTAATCTGTCGATTCAAATCGACCAATGCTTAAGGGAGCGCCACTTCGAGAGATCCACCAGCCAATACCGGCCCACCTGGATGCTTCCCAAAGTCCCCAGATCTTCCAGCCAGATTTCTCCGACTCCAACCGTTCCGGTCCTTGATACCTTTGAGCCCATGCAGTTGGGCCTACTTCATCCTTCCCTCACCCCGGAAGAACGACAGCGCAGACGGATCAACAACCTCTGTATGTACTGTGGAGAACCTCGGCACTACGTGAGGTCTTGCCCTACAAAGATGCGTAAGTGCCTTCCTATCTCTTCAATGTGTGCACCTGTCTTGCCTAACCCAGCCTCTCACCTTGCTCTTTCCATCATGTTGCAGCTACCAGGAAAGAATACCCCGATCCCAGTCTCTGTCATAATTGACTCCGGAGCATGCAGTTGCTTTATTGACTTAACATTTGCTGCCAATCACCGCATCCCTCTCCAGCCGAAGACCCGGGGACTTGCTGTACACCTCGCTGATGGATCCACCATTAAATCCGGTCCTGTTATGCAGGAAACTGTCCCCTTGCAGGCCACCATTGCCACCCATCATCAGGAACTATTATGCCTGGATTCCATCTCTTCACCACTGTTCCCCATCATCTTGGGGATGCCCTGGCTGCAAGCCCATAACCCCAGAAATCAAATTCATTTCCAGCTACTGCCAGCAGCATTGTTTGCAGTTAATTCCTCACAACTTCTCTGCTTTGACGCTGACACTGAACTGCGGAAGTCAATCCCAGTGCCCTACCATGACTTTCTGGACGTGTTCAGAAAGAAGGGGGCAAAGACCCTTCCCCCTCATAGGCCTTATGACTGCCCTATGGAACTACTACCAGGAACTGAAGTCCCATTTGGAAGAATCTTCCCTTTAACTGAGCAGCAGTTGGGCACTCTAAAGGACTATATTGATGACAACCTAAAGAAAGGTTTTATTCGTCCCACTACCTCTCTGGCCTGTGCTGGCATCTTTTTTGTTGAAAAGAAAGACCATTCACTACGTCCTTGCATCGATTATCGGGAATTGAACAAGATTACCATCAAAAACCATTATCCACTGCCTCTTGTGCCTGAACTTTTCCAAAGGTTGGGGTCCGTAGTTATTTTTACTAAGCTTGATCTCTGGGGAGCCTACAACTTAATCCGTGTTCGAGAAGGAGACGAGTGGAAAACGGCCTTCCGTACCCGATTCGGGCACTTCTAGTACCTTGTTATGCCCTTTGGGTTATGTAATGCACCGGCCACATTCCAACATTTTGTTAACGACATTTTCCGTGACTATCTGGATTTGTACACCATAGTGTACTTGGATGACATCCTGATCTTCTCCCCCTCAATAAATGACCACCGCAGGCATGTCCGAAATGTTCTAACCCGGCTCAGGCAGCATGGACTTTATGCTAAACCAGAGAAGTGTGAATTTGAACTTCAATGCATCCAGTTCTTAGGGCTAATTATCTCTGTCGAGGGCATCAAAATGGATCCTCAGAAAGTTTCTGCCATCTTGGACTGGCCCGCTCCCACAGACAAAAAGGGGGTTCAGCGCTTTATCGGTTTTTCCAATTTTTACCGGAAGTTTATCACAGGGTTTTCTGCGATAATTGCTCCCATTACCAAACTAAGCAAGGAACACGATTCTTTTGTTCTTCTAAGGCTCAATCCAATCCGCCTTTGAAAAGCTTAAGGAGTTATTCTGCCTCCATTTTGAAACACCCTGACCCTACCTAACCATTTGTCCTCGAAGTTGATGCTTCAGAAATCGCAGTAGGGGCTGTGCTATCCCAGCAGCAAGAAGCCAAGTCCCTTCTCTATCCACAGGCTTTCTTCTCTCGCAAATTATCCACAGTGGAAAAGAATTACGATGTGGGAGATCGGGAGCTTTTGGCCATCAAGGCTGCATTAGAGGAGTGGCGTTATCTACTTGAGTGTGCTGCACTTCCTATTCTGGTCTACACAGACCATAAAAACTTGGAGTATAAAAACAAGAGACTGAAACCACGGCAGGCAAGGTGGCACTTTCTTTTCAAGATTCCTTTTCCACATCACGTACAGACCTGGGTCAAAAAATATTAAACCAGATGCGCTCTCCCGCATGTTCAATGACCCTGAGAAATCCATAACCCCAGACACCATCCTCCCTTAGGGGAACTTCCTGTTGCTTCAAGGGGAATCTCATATCCCGAATTAAACAAGCCTCTGCTAAGTTGACCCCTTCTCCTGAAACCAGCATAAGGGCACAAGATGGTTTGATTTGGCATAAGGGTAAAATTATGGTTCTGGAGAACCTCAGGGTAGCAGTGCTGGAGCTCTGCCATGATTATAAGTTGGCCGGGGGGGGGGGGGTGCGTGGTTAAGATAGCGACCTAGCAGGACGTAAGGGACAGGAGCTCCGCATTCAACAGGCCTCATTATCCGTTCCTGGGGGTTTTACAGGCACCCTACTTACCCCACCGAACTGCGGCTGTGATCGGGCACGTCAAAGAGACATTTCGGGGCACAGGGACGGCGGTGTTTGGAGCTGTGAGCGCCGCCGGCGGCTGTGTCCACGTGGAGCGCCCTGACAGGCAGTGAGGGACAGGCGCTCCACGCTCCACGGATTCCTCTAGGGGACGGGAGTTCCGCACCCGACAGATTCAACTGCCTGCTTCTGAGGGCTTTATGGATGCCCTCCCTGCCCAGCCGTACTGAAGCTGTGACCGGACTTGTGAGTAACACACTTTGGGACACTGTGATAGTGGCGCTCGGCTCTCCAGGCGGCGCCGCCGATTGTATAACAGGGGAGAGTCCCGATAGGCGGTGGGGAACAAGCGCCCTCATAGTCTCCTCTGGGGGACGGGAGCTCCACACCTGACAGGCTCCATCACATGCATTCGGTCCAATCTTTATCTCCTGGGTCAGGATGGTCTACAAGTCCCCGACGGCCAAAGTACGCACAGGCACTGTACTCTCTCCAACATTCCCCTTGTGCAGGGGAACTAGACAGGGGTGCCCTCTATCGCCGGGACTTTTTGCCCTGGCGATTGAGCCTATGGTCGCCCTCCTCAGGGCTACACCTGAAATCCGGGGGCTCACAAGGGGACCCATACAAGAAAAGGTGTCGTATGCTGACGATACCTTACTGTACCTTAGAGACGGTGGTACTTCCCTACAGGCAGCCCTTTCAGTAATCAACAGCTTTGGGAAATTCTCTGGCATATGTATAAACTGGGGGAAATCTGTCCTGTTCCCTCTTCATGCTAGGTCCGCCTCCTTGCAGACGGGCAGCCAGCTTCATAGGGTTCCTCAGTTTAAATATTTGGGTGTAGAAATTCATCGGGACTTAAAAAAATATATAACCCTTAACTTAAACCCAGTGGTCCATCACTTATCCCAAAGATGTGTCACCTGGAAATCACTACCCCTAACGCCAGTCGGCCGAGTTAACTTAATAAAAATGTCGGCATTACCCAAATTTACCTATTTATTTAGACAAACCCCGATCTCTATACCGATGTCCTTCTTTCGGCGCTTGGACAGTATCATTACCTCATTTATTTGGAATGGGAAGGCTCCTAGAATAGCTAGATCAACTCTACAATTACCAGGTACATTGGGGGGGCTAGCCTTGCCCTGCTTCCTGAAATATTACTGGGCGGCGGTCTTAGTAACAGTTAAATGGTGGCTCTCGGGGGACCCGACCAACCCCGCTTGCACCACTGAAGCGGCATTGATTGGTTCATATGCAGAGCTGGGAAATCTGGTGTACAGAGGCCCTAGGTCCAACCTCTATGTGACTCTCCCCATGAGAACGACCCTTAAGATGTGGGATACAGTCCAAAAATAAATCATGGGGCCCAGGGATTGGTCCCCAGCAACCCCCTTGTGGGGCAACCCCCGTTTGCCTCACTTTCGTTCCATCCCTGATCTGATCGTGTGGGCTAGATATGGGGTCACGACTCTTGGGGATATAGTATCCCAGGGACAACTAATTTCCTTTGATGCCTTGAAAAGAGATAAAGACCTCCCGAATCCCATGTTTTTTAGGTTCCTCCAGTTGCGCCATGCTTTGAGGTCCCAATTCCCTGATCCGCTGACTCTAGATGGGTCGCCTCCGGAGGTTACACTTAAATCCCCAGATAAGGGGAAAACACTGTCCACACTCTACAATATGTTTGTGTCCCTTGACACATCCAAGGTCTCCCGGCTCTGCGAGTTGTGGCGGAGGGATGTTCCAGAGCTGACAGATGAGGACTGGGAGGAGGGAATTCAGCAATTTTTACCCCTTACAATCTCGGCTAGAGATAGGTTCATGCAGCTGAAGTTTCTCCACCGAGCATACTACTCTCCAATTTGCCTAGCTAGAATCTATCCTGATAGATCAGCGAGATGCGCTAGATGTGGCTCAGATAATGCTGTTTTTTTCCATGTGGTCTGGTCCTGCCCTGGAGTGGAGGACTTCTGGAAAAATGTACTTGCCGATATTAATTCCATTGGGAAACTGAAGATCCCCTACAGCCCGATCCCTCTTCTGCTAGGTATCTGCGACTTCCTTGAGATCTCATGGGGGAAAAAGCTGTTTGTCTTCTACACCACATTATATGCTAGGAAAGCAATCTTACTACAGTGGAATCAATCTCAACCACCCACCAGACAGATCTGGCAGTCATTGGTAAATACGGCATTGCCACTATATAAAATGACATACATGGGAAGAAATTGCCCCCAAAAATTTGAGAAGATTTGGGAGGCATGGGTGAAGGCAAAACATCTAACTATTGACTGAGGTGTGTGAGTCAATCCCCACTATACCTGACACAAACCCCCTCCCACCAACAACTAATCTCTCTATGTCTCTTTTGGTGAATGTGAGATGGGAGTGCATCTGCCAAGGGTGATCAAGCTGACCACCCACACCTCTACCTCAGATGGGTACCGTACTGAATATACCTGTAATATCTTGATAAAATCTGATGCAAAACTTATGTTTATGTGATGATGCTTTTGATGTTAAATCTCTACATCTGTTAAGAATGGTAGAAATACTCTCTAGGATGTCTGTATTGTTGTTCAACCCGATATAATAGATTGTTTGTTCTGTAAAAACCTAAATAATCTTTTTTGTTAAAAAAAAAAAAAGTAGGCCGGACACTTTGGTGCTCTGAAGACGGCTGAACTGATACAGCACACGTTTTGGTGGCTTCAGCTGGTGAGCGACTGCAAGAGCTATGTGGAGTCATGCAATACCTTTTCTCAAAGCAAGAATAGCCGGGCAAGAGCCTGGGGTCTATTTAAGCCGTTACCCGTCCCAGAAAGACCTTGGAAGATGATCTCGATGGATTTCATTGTGGAACTCCCTCTTGCTGAGGGTTTTTCTACTATTTTTGTTGTAGTAGACAGACTGTCCAAAATGGCTCACTTTCTGCCTATGAAAGGCACGCCTTTGGCTATGGAGACGGCGAAGATCTTTATTAAAGAAATAGTGAGGCTGCATGGAGACCCAGCTAGCATTGTGTCTGATTGAGGTGTCCAGTTCACTTGCAGGTTCTGGAAGGCTCTTTGTGGTTCCCTTGAGATCGAGCTGGCTTTTTATTCTGCTTACCACCCCCAGACTAACGGGCAAACGGAGAAAACCAATCAAACTTTACAGCAATATCTCTGTTGCTTCTCCTCCTTCTCTCAGGATGACTGGGTCTCTTTACTGCCTATTGCTGAGTTTTCTTACAACAACTCCCTGCATTCTGCCATCAAGCAGACTCCATTTTTTGCCAACTACGGCTTCCACCCGTCCTTCCTGCGCAGTACTATACCTGAATGTGCTATTCCTGCAGTTTCCGAAGCAATGGACTTCTTCTTTACAAACAATAAACTTTTACAGGAAACCATGTCCAAGACCCAGGAATATAATAAAAAGATGTTTGACAGGAAGAAGCGAGAACTTATTCTGGAAACTGGAAACCAGGTATGGTTATCTACAACTATCTTAAAAATGGCTTGTCCCTCAAGGAAATTGGGACCTAAATTCGTGGGGCCTTTCTCCGAAAGGAGGAAAATTAACGATGTAACTTATGAACTTGACTGGCCTGACATTCTGAAGGTCCACCCAGTCTTCCATGTGAAGCTGTTAAAACCTGTTGTTCGTAACCCTTGCCGAAGTACCGGTCCACCAGAACCTATAATAGTCGACAATGAGGAAGAATTTGAGGTGGAAGCAATCCTGGATTGTAGGAAGAGGTACAACCAGATCCAGTACCTAATAAAATGGAAGGGGTATGGACCGTAAGATAATTCTTGGGAGCCTGAAAGCAGTATACATGCTGAGGAGCTTATGCAGGCTTTCAAGAGATCCCATGCTACAAGTGGGCATCCGGAGGCTGCCCTTAAGGAGGTGACACTGTCAGGGAAGTTCCCATGGTAGATGCAATGTTGGCCGCTCTGGCGCACGCCTGTGTGCCTGTGCTCACTGGTGAGCGTGCACCTGTGCGCGTGGGTGCACGTATGCGCTTGGCGCCAATCGGTCTATTTGAACTGTTAGTGCACTCTGGATCGTGCTGTCTGATCTGCAGCCCCCTGTGACCCTTGCTCCCGTTATCTGTTCTGAAAGTTGATCTCCTGACTACCCGGCTTGCCCCTTGGATTATGCTTTGTCTTCTGCCTGCACCTGACCTCGGCCTGCCTTTGACTCTGAATTCATCTGCTCCTCTGTACCTCGCTGCCTGTCTGTTGCCGACCCTGCCTGTGACCCGACCAGCCTGCTCTGCTCCTGCTCAGCATCATCTGCCTGTGTACTGTCTGCCTGTCTGCTGTCCAGTTGGTCATCATCTCCTCTGCATCTGGATCCAGAGCCGCCTTTTCTGCAATTACCCGCCAGGCTCTCATACCACTCTGCACTCCTGTGCCTCCTGTTCATACTACCAGGGGCCGCGAGTCAGACATGTAAGGGAGACCTTCCTCTGCTCCATTGGGCTCATCGGTCAGGTACGTGCAAGTCTGACACCAACTATGATGACAGCTTTCTCACAGATGCTATCTAGAAGTCTTGCACTAAATGCTGCCCAAATCACTTCATCCATCCACGCAGACCTGCAACAATTGGGGATGAGGATTGAAGTCATTGAAAAAAAGGCAGATCAATCTGTAACCAGAATCAATCAAAATTCGGCCAGAAGACATGCAGGACCTACTAGAATCCACATCTAAGATCGACGACCTGGAGAATAGGTCCAGATGCTACAACTTCAGGATAAGGGGTCTCCCTGAATCCATGAAAGATGTCCAGCCAGCAGTCAAGGTCCTCTTCAAAGGGCTCATCCCAGACATTTCTGAACATGCCTGGAACTTGACAGAGCTCACAGAGCTTTACAGCCCCTCCGATCAGATGGCCTTCCCAGGGATGTTATAATTAAATTGCATTTTTACTCTGTAAAGGAGGAAGTGATGAGAAGATCGAGAGTGGCTGACACCCTCACTACACAGGGTCATACAGTCCAAGTATTTGCGGACCTCTCACCCTACACGGTACAGAAACGAAGATCACTTAAACCACTACTCCAAATCCTACAACAGAAGGAGATAACTTACAGATGGTCTTTCCCTCTCCATATCGCAATAAAAAGATATAGATTCTCGTCTTTTGTGGAGGGTGAGCGCCTACTGCTCCACCTTATGAGACCAAGATAAACTTATTTGGTTCAGATGGTGTCAAGCGTGTGTGGCGGCAACCAGGTGAGGAGTACAAAGGCAAGTGTGTCTTGCCTACAGTCATGCATGGTGGTAGGAGTGTCATGGTCTGGGGCTTCTTGAGTGCTGCCGGCACTGGGGAGCTAAAGTGCATTGAGGGAACCATGAATGCCAACATGTGCTATGACATACTGAAGCAGAGCATGATCCCCTCCCTTCGGAGACTGGGCCGCAGGGCAGTATTCCAACATGATAAGAACCCCAAACACACCTCCAAGAGACGACCACTGCCTTGCGAAAGAAGCTGAGGGTAAAGGTGATGGACTGGTCAAGGATGTCTCCAGACCTAAACCCTATTAAGCATCTGGGGGGCATCCTCAAACGGAATTTGGAGGAGTGGAAGAGGACTCCAGTGACAACCTGTGAAGCTCTGGTAAACTCCATGCCCAAGAGGGTTAAGGCAGTGCTGGAAAATAATGGTGGCCATAGAAAATATTGACACTTTAGGCCCAATTTTGACAATTTCACTTAGGCGTGTACTCACTTTTGTTGCCAGCGGTTTAGACATTAATGGCTGTGTGTTGAGTATTATTGAAGGGACAGCAAATTTACACTGTTATACAAGCTGTACACTCATTACTTTACATTGTAGCAAAGTGTAATTTCTTCAGTGTTGTCACATGAAAAGATATAATAAAATATTTATAAAAATGTGAGGGGTGTACTCACTTTTTTGAGATACTGTATGCTTTGAAGTGGATTACCAAGGTTATAGCTGAAGCTATCACCCATAACTTCTGTATTGTTTTTTACAGCCGGTGGCGGGCTTTCTGATAAAAATGGTCCGAGCAGCTCATGAGTCGCTGGAATGCTTTTAGAAGTGAAGGGAGGGGACGTACCATCCCCCTGCCACTCGGCAGTGTTTCTTGGGCTTACCGTTTCTGCTGGTTCGCATGAGAAATGACCAGACGGTGCCGCCAGCTGGCCACACAAGCAGTCAAAGAGCAGATCTGCTTTGATTGCCTCTATGGCTTTGAAGGACCGGAGCGACGTTATGATGTCACTTCCAGTCCAGGCTGGAAGTAAACAAGTTTTTTTTTTTTTTTTTAAAGCAAAGGATCAAAAATAATTATTTTTTTCAATCTTTTGCATTTAAAGGTAAAGAAGAAATTTGGGGTCTTTTTGACCCCAGATCTCTTCAAAAAGAGGACCTGTCATTCTTATTTCTATTACAAGGGATGTTTACATCCCTTGTAATAGGAATAAAAGTGATCAAAAAAATTCAAGGCACAGTGTAAAAATAAAAAGTAAAAAAAGAAGAATTTTTTTTTTTAAAGTGTCCCCATCCATTCACGCTGGCGCACAGAAGCGATACATACCTAAGTCGCGCACGCATATGTAAACGGTATTTGCAACACACATGTCACTGTATCGCCACAAACGTTAGTGTGACAGCAATAATTCTAGCGCTAGACCTCCTCTGTAACTCTAAACAGGTAACCTGTAAAGGCGTTCAAATCGTTGCCTATGGGGATTTTTAAGTACCGAAGTTTGTCGCCATTCCATGAGTTTACTCGGCGTAATATCATCTTTCACATAATACAAAAAAATTGGGGCAAATATTGTGTTTTTTTAAAAATTAACCTCTTGCCAACCGCCCATGTACATTTACCGTGGGGTGGCAGCATCTGTGCGCAGAATCATGTACATGTATGTGATTCAGGACTTCCGGGTCTGGGGCGTGCACGCACTCTGCGGCCGACCCCCTCTCGCTGTGATTGGACACAGCAGGAGCCAATCAATGGGTCCAGGGGACGTGATGTCTGCCGGAACCCGCTGATCATTTGAGGTACAGGCAAAATGGCAATCTGCCTATGTAAACAATGCAGATCGCCGTTCTGTGACAAGGGAAGGAAGTGATCTTGTGTTTCTGCTAACACAGATCTCTGTCTTCCCACAGTCAAAGCACCCCCACACAGTAACCAAGCACTCTCTAGGAACACATTTAACCCTTTGTTCGCCCCTGATGTTAACCCCTTCCCTGCGCGTGTCATTAGTAAAGTGACAGTGCATATTTTTTAGCACTGATCACTGTATTAGTGTCACTGGTACGATTTATCCACCGCAATATCGCAGTCCCGCTATAAGTGGCTAATCGCCGACATTACTAGTAAAAAATAAATTAAAATTCCATAAATATATCCCATAGTTTGTAGACGCTATAACTTTTGCGCAAACCAATCACTATAGGCTTATTGGGGTTTTATTTTTACCAAACATATGTAGCAGAATACATATTGGCCTAAATTGATGAAGTAATCTGATTTTTTAAATTTTTTTATTGGCTATGTTTTAAAGCAGAAAGTAAGAAATATTGTTTTTTTTTTCAAAAGTGTCTGTATTTTTTTTTTTGTTTATAGTGCAAAAAATAGAAACCGCAGAGGTGATAAAATACCACCAATAGAAAGCTCTATTTGTGGGAAAAAAAGGACATCAATTTTATTTGGATACAACGTTGTACGATCGTGCAATTGTCAAATAACGCAGTGCCGTATCGCAAAAGATGACCTGGTCAGGAATTATATATAAAATAATATAAATAATTATTAATATAAAATAATATTATATAATATAATTATAAAAAATAATTAGCAAAAACGCTGCGCAAATACCGTGTGATATAAAAAATTGCAACGATCGCCATGTTATTCTCTAGGGCAGTGATGGCGAACCTTGACGTTAGGGTCTCTGCTAAAAAAAAATGTATAATGTTTGGGGGTTCATTTTCTAGCAAAAAATACTGATTTAAACTTGTAAACAAAAAGTGCCAGAAAAAGCCTGGTCATCTAGAGGTTAATAAAAAGATGAGTTCTATACAATTCTTGGTAGATGAGGTGGAAGGTCTCCTGCAGACACTAGAAGAAAGAACATTCAATGGCTGCGAGCAGCAAACAGGCTGACATTTGCTCTCTCACATCCCTATAACTATAATCGCACTACACAGGCTCCTCCTCTACTCCTCATCATCATGTATCAGTTCTATCCCTATACACACTGACAGGTCCTCTTTCATTAGGTGTCAGGTCGTTGTGACAGAGAGCCTCCCGACAAGCATCCTAATTCCACCAATCGGTGAAGCGCTGGTTATGATATCCAGCTACAGTAGCCAATCAACCAGCAGGCAGCGTGCACAAGGCAGCATCTGTGGACCCAAGCAGGGTTGCTAGGCAACGGGAGGCTGGCTCAAGTCCTGAGCCACTAGCGGTTGTCCCGGGCGCCTTAGCGACGAGTGGGCGGGGCCTACCGGTGATGTCAAGTTATTAGCGCGCGGTCAAATTCCCTCCTCTTTGATTAGTGATGCCCCTCGGAGCTCCGCCTTTCACCGTCAGCCGGCTGTATCTGTTCGGTGGAGGGGGCGGGTCCGTTCTGGGCGGCGCTGACAGGACAATAACAGCGAACCCCGCGGCCGCCGTGTCCGCTAGCGGATCCCACCTGCCAGTTGTGGTGCCGGCCCGTGTGACACTGACAGGACCCGGGGGGGACGATCCGGCTGTACAGGTAAAGGGGAGATGTGAGTAGTGTGGGCACGGTGTGTGTCATCCTGGGTGATGATGGATCGGAGCCCCCCCCCTCCATCCTCATGTCCTGTGAGTAGTGCTGGCAGCAGGTCTCTGGATTAGAAGAGGATCTGGACAAATCCCACACTCTGATTTCTACAGATTTCAGCAGATCAGCCCCCCAAATATATATAATCACAATAACTCTTACCCCCCCCCCCCAAATATAGATAATCGATATAACTGTACCCCCCATTATAAAGACAATCTTCATCCTCCTTTGTATTTGATGTCATCATTAGCAGGTAATGCTTCATGAGAAGGCAGACATGCTTTGTATTCCTGTAATCCCCTAGTATGTCAGACCTGTGCATACACATGGCCTACACACCACACCTGATCTGCAATAAATATATATATGTGTGTGTGTGTGTCCACAGATAACACCAACCATCACCCATTCAGAATGACACACTTCCTTTCATATGCTGTTCATTCTATGATATATTCTATGATATTATAATGACTGATCTGAGTTGATATTCATTGTGTGTGCCTAGAAATAAAGCGAAATTAAACCCACAGCCGAAAATGTAATATATTGCAGCTTACCAATCGTTAGATGTGGGGGCTGCATTTGTTTTCTTTTTTTTATAAGGCTTTCCCCCTCTGTTTTCCCCCTGGTGATCTGACCAGTAACTCACATCCTGTATTAGAGTGCCCCCACTCTGGATGAAGGAGCACACGGGGCACCCTTGGACCAGCAGCCTTGTTAATCTGAGGGGAAGGACTAGTGTTACTAAACCCACAACAGTAAAATCAGTCTGTATATGCAATAAAGCATGCTTGTTATAGTCGCCATGGAACCTAAGGGGTTAATCGTGCGCATTGTGTAAAAAAGGCCTGTGATCCTGGCTTCTTTGATCCTCCTCTTCTTCCACTGTCCCCAATCCATCTCCTGATAAGACAGAGCCTTTGCAGTCAGTCGGCACATGCTCAGTTTGGTGTGTGTTGCTAGAGAGTTTTTTTTTTTCTTGGGAGGGTGCAAGTGATCATCACTGTCCAGACAGAGGGTCAGGGGTCCTGCAGCCTCATAGGACAGTCAGAGTAGAATGAAAACTCCTCCTACAAGCTTTAAAGGGGTTGTAAACCCTCGTGTTTTTTCTCCTTAATGCATCATATGCATTAAGGTGAAAAAACACCTGGCAGTCACCAGCCCCCCCCATTCTACTTACCTGAGCCCCTTCATCTCTTCAGCAGGGGATGCCCTGTCCTTCTTTCGACGGGGTCCCAGCTCTTGATTGGGTAGATTGATAGCAGCGCAGCCATTGCCCCCCCGCCCCCCCGTTCTACTTACTGAGCTCCTTCATCTCTTCGTCGGGGACGCGCTGTTCCTCTCTCCACGGGGTCCCAGCTCTTGATTGGATAGATTGATAGCAGTGCAGCCATTGGTTCCCGCTGCTGTCGATGAAATCCAATGACGCGAGCACCTGGGGGCAGGGGCCGAGTCCGGCATTCGTGTCTGTGGACGCAAATGCTGGACTCGCGAGCGCGCCCACAAGGTAACGGGTGAGCGCTGCTCCTTGGGGATTATTTGATGCGGAGGGGAGCCGCGAGAGCCGCCGGGGGATCCCAGAAGAGGATGTTCGGAGGCCACTCTGTGCAAAAGGAGCTGCACAGTGGAGGTAAGTATGACATGTTTGTTATTTTAAAAAAATGTAAAATGATCCTTCACAATCACTTTAACCAGACACTGATAGAAGTCACAAACCTGCTATATACTGCTGATGAGAAAAGGTATTTAGCAGTTTATATTTACTAAAATAATTGCATTTCCATGTTCTGTGTAGTGTGGGAGACCAGATATAGTGAATGCAGGGCCCTGGGTTTAGTAACACTTTAAATGTACTAGCAGATTTAGATACACTAACATATTTAATTCAAAATCCAGCTCACACTTTATAATCAGTTACAGCAAACAGTTTTTTTTCTTTTGGGATCAAGTTTTTTTCTTTTGGGATAAAGATTTTACATAAATAAATAAAAGCTGACCATTGTAAGCACCCCTGTCAGTGGCAAATAATTTGTCTCAACCCTGTAACTGCCACATTTGCGGGACAGCTTGTGCTTTTGAAAAACAACAGACTTACTGGCTGGATCACCAGGTAAAAATAAAGAAAGCCTAAAAAAGAAAACGAATGCACATCTGAGGATTGGTAAACTGCAATATGATACATCTTTGCTTTTGGTTTTAATACCAATTGCAGCTCATGCAACCAGGCATGATCGCCTTTACTGGGAACAACAGTAGGGGGGAGATTTATCAAAACTGGAGCAGCTGTGCATGGCAACCAATCAGCTTCTAATTTCAGCTTGATCAGTTAATGGATAAGTTTGCATTTAAAGAAAAAAAAAAAAAAACGCAGACATTTTTTCAGAACCAAATGCACATTTATTATTTATTCCTACAGAAGTATGTAAAAGATTGCACCTGTTATCAGAGAATGGCAGATGCAATGTCAAGATGGTGCAGACACGTCATACAGCTCTCTGCTCATACCTCTGTACAGGCAGACAGTTGCTGTACCCTGCAGGAAGTGCCAATGGACTACAAGTGCACTGATCATTGGGCTCATAGTTCATGGAGAACTACAAGTTCATCTGCCACTGTGGCAGACCGGACTTGTCGTTTATTCATTCACAGGTCCCTGTGAATGAATGACGAGGCTGTGCAGACCCCCACCTGCTGTCATGGGGGGGGGGGGGGGGTTAGGGGGTGAGAGGAGTGCTGGAACATGTAAAATGTTACACCCTAAATACAGGTGTAACACTTTCCAAAGATGAACTTATCCATTAAGCCTTGAAAATGAAAGATAGAAGCGGAGTGTTTGCGGTGCTCCAAGTTTTGTCTCTCTGTGCGGGTACCTGTACAGATGTCTATTCAAATCGCCCTCGAAGTCGGCAAAAGTAATACAGCAACTACTTTTGGGAATCGGCGCAGCTCCTCTCCAATTCGGACGGTGCTATGTGTTCTGTCGGAAAGTGCCCACTATCGAGAAGTGCCCGGGATGTACTGTGCATGCGCCGTACGGAACAGCACAACAGCTGTTGTGACGGCAAGATGGCGCCTGCGCACAATAGCCGACGGAAGAAATTTTTCTGTCAGATTGTGCCTGGCGCTGGCGAGGCGTGTTCATGTCGGTGAGGGGCAGATTTGTGCATGTTGGGGGTGGATTTTTAAATGATGGGCAGTGCTGCAAAACACATATTTTTCTGCTATTCTTCCTGGACGCTTGCGGGGCGTGTTTAGTCAACTGAAGTGCAGATTTTTCTATCTGAAAAATATGTGTTTTGCAGCACTGGCCTTCATTTAAAAATTCGCCCCCATCTTGTACTAATCCACCCCTCACCGACATGAACACACCTCGCCAGCGCCAGGCACAATCTGACAGAAAAATTTCTTCCGTCGGCTATTGTGCGCAGGCGCCGTCTCGCCGTCGCAATAAGCTGTCGTGCTGTTCGGTATGGCGCACGTGCAGTACATCCCGGGCACTTCTCCATAGCGGGCACTATCCAACAGAACACCGACAATTGCCACCGATTTGGCATGTGATTTGACATGTCAAATCGCATGCCAAATTGGCCCAATGTGAACGCGGGCTCCAGTCTTGATAAGTCACCCTCCACAAGTCTGACTTTGGGCTTAATACATGAAAAAAGTCTTGCCTACATACTGTATACGTCCAGCTTTTACATTTGCAACTAAAGCTGACCATAGACCAGTAGAATTTAGAACTTCATTTGAAAAGTTTCATTTTTAGGACGTTTGTTCAATTTTTGAATGGTTAGTGGGGTCAAATCAGTGGTGATTTTTGATTGTAGTGACAAGAAAATTCCAAGGAGCAGGATGACATATTTTTTTTTTTTTCGAATGGACACATTTCTAACAGTGTATGCGGCTTTCGTTTAGGAAATTTAATTCACAACAGAATCAGTTGTTAAAAGCAAACTACATTTCAAAGTAATTTCAAACAACCTTGGTCAAGTCTTTGTTGGCATAATCCAATTTACTGACATGATTTTTGGTATGAATGTTGGTTCAATAATCACCCAGTGTATGACCTCTTCTTATTGGTTAAAATATTCTGTGTAATCCTCATTTGATCCCTTTTAGTGTATGTATTTTTTTTCCTTTTATTGACATGTGAAAAAAGGGCTCGGCATGTTACATTCATCTTTAGATCATCATTATGTTGGTAAAGCGCTGGTATGAGGTCATCAATTCCAGCTGGTGAATAATATTCAGCCATATACTTTTTGTTATGACCATGTGGCTATCTGGAAGAGGATCTCAGGATAACCCAGAGGCTAATATGTCTGGGAATAAACTCAGCAGACCATTGACCAAGAACATATTTACTGTTTAGACATCTGGCAATGACGGCTGTGATTAGGAACGTGTTAGAATGACATGTTGTCATTACATACATCATTGGTCTTATGTCACCAATGAAAACATTGCATTTCATTTAATGATTGTTACTAAAAGGCGAATGGAGAAATGATTAATCAATTGTATACCGTTCTGTGATAAAGGTAATACATGAACATTGCAGAGCCAACAAGGGGCTAGTGTAGGAAATTTGTTCAAGCAGGAAAATCGCTGTCTATAAGTTGAAATACGATTTAACCCCTTGTGCTGAGAAACTTAAAGCTGCTCTTCAGTCATTTTTTTCATCTTTCCATTAGCGGTCTCAAACTGGTGGCCCTCCAGCTGTTGCGAGACTACAAGTCCCATCATGCCTCTGCCTGTGAAAGTCATGCTTTTTACTGCCAGTCTTGCAATGCCTCATGGGACTTGTAGTTTCACAACAGCTGGAGAGCTGCCAGTTTGAGACCCCTGTATTAAATCTTCTGCCCTTGTTGTTTTAACTTTGGATAGTAAAACATTTTTTTTTTTTTGCCAGTAAATCCCTTATACAGCTCACTTCCTGTTTCTTGTCTGGTAAGAAGCCTAGGCTTATGAGATCATCCACAGCTCTCTCTCTCACTCTCGTCAGAGTTTGCCAGGAAGGGAGGGGGAATCAGTCATAAGAGGGCCAATGAGATCTGCAGAGCTGGAGGTGTGCCTCTGTGTGTCTGTGTGAATCCAGGAAGTGAACAGGCAGCAGCTTTAGCTGCCCACAGTTAAAATGGATGAAGCCAGACTTGGTGGTGGGAGATTTCTGCAGCATATTTGGCAAGTACAGAATCACAGTGTATTTAAAAAAATATGCAAAGTGGTTGACGGGAAGCTTCAGAATGGAAAAGATGTTTTTATTACAAATTATATGAGCAGACTGCAGTTCCTCTTAAAAAAACAGAAATGGAAAGTGAAATAAAGACCAGCTGCTGCAGCAATTGTGCCCTCTAGTGCACAATAATCACCAGAAAAACTATAAATAATGAGCAGCTCTATGAGTTGTACACATATATAATCATATATAATCTAGTGCTACTACTTATTGCAAGAAAATGTTAGTGTTACAAAGTATCCACAAACATCAATGAATAAAATATTGAATCCATAAATAAAGTCCAAACAGCCTGTGTACTTTTTGTTAGCGAGTCCCGTGCTCCACCATAACAAGACCAGTGCTCAATAAATATACAATATATCACTTCATGCTCTGAAAATATACTTTCCCCCACAAAAAGGAAATGAAGCCTCCAGAAGACGTCCAATCAGGATAAAATGTGTTGAGGCGTGGTTTACATGCCATGACGTCACTTCCAGTGATGCTACATCCGGTCAGTGTGACGCATGCCGCCTTCCGGAATTCAGGGCAGCGGCGGCCATCTTTTCCTATCCCATGCTGTATATACCAAGTGCGGGTTTATTTAGGTATTTGAACAAGTGAGTGTAATAGCTGCATTTTGTTTTTTTTCTAAAAATTGGATGGTTTTAAGCTATGAGCTTTCTCTACTGGCAATTTTTCTGGAGCGGAGGTGTCTGACAGGAGGAAAAGGCTATCCCCAGTGTGGACGGTGGTACTTATCTGAGGGAAATACCCCAAAGGTGCATGGTGACCTAGCTAGCAATAGTGGGTCAGTGTTATGCAGTGAGTGTCTGTCCATGTGGGGATGGATATTTGGAGCACGTTTGGGGTGGAGCACTTTGTACTTACTGTTTTAAGAGCACGAGCACTGGCTTAAAGAGTTAACATTGTTCACAGTGGGACTATCAGTGGACTTATAAATGAATGCATGGACTTTTCTGTTATTTTATATTTGCACTATTCTGTTAATTAATGTACATATTTAGCAGCACAGTTTTAATTTATGTTAGTTGATCAGTGCTTAATAAACATATACTGAATGTGACCCCTGACCGCCAGGTGCCATGATGGTGCCTCCACACAGACTTGCACTCAGGAAAATGTGTTGACCGCATGATGTTAAGTAGGTCAATATGCCTTTTTTTATGCTTAAGGTCCTTTCCATCAATCAACATCCAAGAGGTCTGTAGATCTTCCACCCCCCCTGCCAAACCGCTCATGTGTGGTGCCTATGCCAGCACCCAGCTTATCTAGTGTAATTTAGCATAGGAAAGATGACCACCACCGCTCTGTGTCACTGGAAGCAGCGTGAGTTTCATCACCAGGAAATGACATTGCATCACCGGAAGTAATGTGCACGACCAGAAGTACCCGCCTTAATGCGCTTCGACCTGCCTGGACGTCCTCAGGAGCTTTGGATACTTTTGTTTATGATATACAGTGGGTAAAAAAAGTCTACACACCCCTGTTAAAATGTCAGTTTTCTGTGATGTAAAAAAATGAGACAAAGATAAATGATTTCAGAACCTTTTCCACCTTTATTGTGACCTTTAAACTGTACAACTTATTTGAAAAACAAACTAAAATCTTTTAGGTGGAGCTAAGTAAAAATAAAAAAACTAAAATAATAAGGTTGCATAAGTGTGCACACCCTTAAACTAATACTTTGTTGAAGCACCTTTTGATTTTATTACAGCACTCAGTCTTTTTGGGTATGAGTCTATCAGCATGGCACATCTTGACTTGGCAATATTTGCCCACTCTTTGCAAAAACAAAAGCCCTCTTCAGATTACCCCAAAGATTTTCAATCGGATTCAGGTCTGGCACTGGCTGGGCCATTCCAAAACTTTAATCTTCTTCTGGTGAAGCCATTCCTTTGTTGATTTGGGTGTATGCTTTGGGTTGTTGTCATGCTGAAAGATGAAGTTCCTCTTCCTGTTCAGCTTTCTAGCAGAAGCCTGAAGGTTTTGTGCCTGCCAATATTGACTAGTATTTGGAACTGTTCCTACTACCTTGACTAAGGACCCTGTTCCAGCTGAAGAAAAGCAGCCCAAAAGCATGATGCTGCCACCACTATGCTTCATTGTGAGTATTGTGTTCTTTTGGTGATGTGCAGTGTAGTTTTTGCACTAAACATATCTTTTGAAATCATGGCCAAAAAGTTTAACCTTGGTTTCATCAGACCATAACACATTTTCCCACATGATTTTGGGAGACTTCATATGTGTTTTTGCAAAATTTAGCCGGGCTTGGATGTTTTTCTTCGTAAGAAAAGGCTTCTGTCTTGCCACTCTACCCTATAGCCCAGACATTTGAAGAATTTGGGAGATTGTTGTCACATGTACCACACAGCCAGTACTTGCCAGATATTTGCCAGATACTTGCCAGATATTCCTGCAGCTCCTTTAATGTTGCTGTAGGCCTCTTGGTTGCCTCCCTGACCAGTTTTCTTCTTGTCTTTTCATCAATTTTGGAGTGACGTTCAGTTCTTGGTATTGTCACTGTTTTGCCATATTTTGGCTGCTCCCTGCCCCTCCACAGCTCAGCGCTTCAGTGAGCATGGAGGAGGCATGATTGACAGTCAGCAGCTCTCTGCTCAGGGAGCTGTGAGAACTGAGCCATCGGCGGTGTTCGATCGCTCGGCTCTCAGTGTAGAGGTGCCGGGGGACAGATACAACATTGGATTGATGCTGCATCCACCTAGGTTAGTATGATGGAGGAACAACCCCCAAACCCAAACTTCTCTTTTAAATTTGTAATTTTGGACTGATGGGTACCCTTAAAGAGGAAGTAAACCCTGCTGGGTTTTACTTCCTCCTTTTTCCCCTGCAAAGTAAAAGCATAATGGGCTAGTGTGTAAGAAAGTTTGTGCCCTTTCTTCAGTGTGCATGCGCCAATGAAGTTGGCGCAAGCGTATATGGTAAATAGCTCCTAAACCATGCAGGTTCAGAAGATGTTTCCAGTACATACAGGTAAGCCTTATTATAGGCTTACCTGTAGGGAAAAATGGTGTGCAAGGGTTTACAACCACTTTAAAGAGACTGTAGCACCTAGTCATTGTCCCTGCAAAAGACATGCCCCAGCCTCCTTATACTCACCTTGTCCCTGTTCCCTTGCAGCGTTCTGTTCCTCTGCCGCTGATTCTGAAATCGGCGCTGATCTGGTGGAGTGATGACACCACTCTCCTGGTCATGTGAGAATGCTTGGGTCTAGTCATTGGCTGCCAGGCCTAGGCACCATTGAAGGGGAGCAGGTCACACCCCCCACCCCCCCAAGGTTGAAAGTGAGGTGTATTCTGGCTGTCTGTAGAGCAGCAAGAAACTGTGAGGTAGCCCAGGTAAGGTAAGTGTAAGGTCTCATTCAGATGTGCTTATCTATTTCATAAGGAGCTTGTTGGCAGCAAGATCCTGTGTTTCTAGTTGTCTGTACAGTGTAGGCATGTAATGTTTGTGTAACGTTTTCATGTGTCCAGAAGTACAGTTCACAAGGACCCTATTGGCCACTGCACCTGCGCTGCTGAATACATTCTATTGGAAGGCCTTGCTGTCTAACATCCTTGGTTGCTGGAACGCCAGCGGTTCCTTTCACCTATTGTTCTTGGTTGCTAGGTTTCATGTCGGACGACGGCGGTCAATAGGCTATATTCTCTCTGTAGGCTTGTAACATATTTACATGTGTACCTTGTAAAAATGCTGATATTTACAGTCTCTGACACAGCCTTGTCCTATTTTTTTCTTTTACGTTGCTGAATACAGTGCAACATTATGGCCCTAGGCACAACTGTGTGAAAGGGCCCATAGACTTATACAGCTGCTTAGAAAACTATATGCTGTACATATTCTGTACATTTGCATTGTTTTCTTTTCCAATATTTTTATTCAGAATACTATTAGCAGATACAATATCAACTTTGTCTTTTCTTTTGTTGAAAATATTGAAACAATTAACAAGTCGTTTATAGGAAGGTTACACAACATATTATTACGGATTCTCATGAAGTTTTCCATTTCCTTGTCCTTAATTTAGGACTACATAATAGAGAACTCAACCAAAATAAAAGAGATATAAAATTTAAACTAAATTAAAACATAGAAAGGAGGAACTATTCTCTAGTAGGCACATAAAGGTACTTCATAAGTAATGTGGGGAGTCACAGGAGGAGGGTCCTCTCTCCCCTACCCCTCCGCTTAGTGTAACCATCTAATTTGGCCCCTAAGTGAGCCCCGGGGCCTCTACTGGCCCATGAGCCCCCTGAGGCTTTTTACGGTTGAAAGGAGAGAGAGAAAAAAGAGAATAAGAGGGTGAAAAGTAGTGGATAGGAAAGAAAGGGAGGTGCACTCTGGCCCTGGAGAGGAAGATTCCTAAACCACTCCCATCTCGTTAAGTAGTTGAAAGATAATTTATCCAGGGATCCCATATTCTTTCAAACAAAGTCATTTTGTCGTTTAAGATTGCCGAAAGGCGTTCATTCACCATAATCTATGACAATTTAGATTTTCGGAAATGAAAGAGAATCGTTGGAGATTTCCAAGACTTAGCTATCGCTATTCTTGCTGCTACAAATATAAAAGCTATGAGTCTCTTCATATGTTTCGGTGCTCCCTCCACTGGGCGTCCCAGCAATGCCTGTAGGGATGACTTGGTGAGGTTCCATTTGCATTGTTTTAATGCTCAGGTGAATGAGCCCCAAGTAGGTGCGGGGGGGGGGGGATCCTTTTGTGCTCTATGAGGGCAAGGCGACAGTGTCTCTTTAGTATTCCATTTGAAATCAGTGGTAAATGTTTCTTGAGTATTTTCTCTTCCAAACATATTTTTTTCTGAGCTAAATGTCATAGATTTTATTTTTGTTCATATATTTTATTTTTGGAACCAAAATGTATATTGTGATCAACTCTCTATTTATTGTATCGACAGAATCATTTTAACTGCTGTGCAGCCTATTATCCCGCTGCTGATGTTGGTATGGGGAGTATTAGCAGTAGCATTTAAGTTGTAGTGTAGCTGTAGCTTTAGCAGGGAGGTGTTATCTGTCAGATAGTATGTCTATGTAACAACAGGAGGACAGAGATGGTAGGACTCAACATGAAGCTTCGCCTTTGTGGATGTCAGAGGTTAGTGAGCACATCTTCTTGTCGCCAAGAAGATAAAAACCTCACGCCGCTTTATTTCTTCTAAATTAGAAGCCTAGCATAAGACCTAGCCCTGTAGTATGCTTACACACTTAGATGAGAAGCAAGAGAATTGTAACAGAAATCTTTTGTTCTGTATAGAGAGCTGGCAATCACTAAAAGAGCATTTGTTATGTTCATTTTTATTTTGTGCATTATTTTATTGCATTATTGTATAGTGTTGCAGATCCAGTCACCTTGACATAATTAGCATGCGTATCAGAGTGACTTCTGTATGTAAGCAATAACGGTTTTGGTAATATTTTTTTATTTTTTATTTAAACAGTGTTTTATTATTTTCTTTATTATTTATGCAAATGATTTATTTTACTAATAAAAATGTAACATGGGGTGTTCCCATTGCACCAGTATCATACCCTGTTTCCCCGAAAATAAGACATAGCGTGATTGTCGGTGATGGCTGCAATATAAGCCCCACCCCCCAAATAAGCCCTAGTTAAAGTCCTTGTAGGTCTTATTTTCAGGGTAGGGCTTATCTTTGGGGAAACAGGGCAGGGCTTATTTGGGGGGTAGGGTTTATATTGCAGCCATCACCGACAATCACGCTAGGTCTTATTTTCGGGGAAACAGGGTAGAACATATTGTTTTTTCTAAACAGATATCTATAACAGCAGTAGCTGTTTGCTTTTAGGTTTTCACTTTGTAATTAAGAGTCATTACAGAGCCATATAGCTCAAGCAAGTAAAAGGATGCATCACTCTCATGATTCAACGGTAAAATATGAGCTTGGGCTACTGAGCTCTGTAAACAAGCACATTTTAAGCAAAACATTTGTATGTAAAGCCAAAACATTTTGTTTTTTAGTAGAGTCAGGAAGGATTAAAATCCTTAAAATCCTTGTTAAATTTGTATTCTTGTCGAAGTCCTCCCCATTTTGTCCTGGTGACCACTGTCACTGAAACAAGAAGTAATGGAAAATCCTTAAAGTGGTATTAAACGCAAAAGAAATCATTTATTATATTGCAGTTTACCGATTCTTTGGATGTGATGGCTGCATTTGTTTTTTTGTTTAGGCTTTCTTTCCTTTGTTTTCACCTGGTGGTCTGGCCAGTAAGTCTGTTTTTTTTTTCCAACAGTTAGAGGGCTGAGATAAAGAATTTACCACTCACAGAGATGCCTACAATGATCAGCATTTTAAATGTAAAACCTATATCCCAAATGGAAAAGAAAACAGTTTGAAATAACTGCTTGTAAAGTGTTAGCTGGAGTTTGGCTTCAGTTTGTTAGTGCCCCTGTGCTCCTTCATCGAGAGTGGAGGCATTCTACCGTGTTTCCCCGAAAATAAGACCTACCCTGAAAATAAGACCGAGCGTTATTTTCCAGGAGGGCTTCATAATAAGCCCCACCCCGAAAATAAACCCTAGTTTAAAATGCTTGTAAAATCCTATAACCCACTCTATTACAGTAGTACACAATGTACAATGTGTGTGTTTCTGTAATATAAATGTGGGGAAGAGAGCTCCGGCGGGTCACAGAAGCGCAGAGCGGTGCTATAACGAAGGTATTTGGCACAATTATATTACAAAAACACACACATTGTACGATATATACTACTGTAATAAAGTGAATTATAGGATTTTACAAGCATTTTAACTCAGTTCCCACTGGGGATTCCTGTCAGGCAGGGAGAGAGAGGGGGAGAGAAGACAGCACATTACATGGTAAGACCTACCCCGAAAATAAGCCCTACTGTGTCTTTTGTTGCCAAAATTAATATAAAATAAGACCCGGGCTTATTTTCGGGGAAACACGGTAATACAGGAGGTGTGTTACAAAACATGAAAACAGAGGGGGAAAAAAAAAAAGAAAATGAAAGCAGCCCCCACATCTAATGATTACTAAGCCGCAATATATTACATTTTCGCTTTAAAGGCCTGTATGGTCACAGCATACACTTTCATTTTGTAATATCAGCATTGTAATACCAATACAAACAATAGTTATACAGTATGTGACAATCCAATATAAACTTACTTGAAAAATATGAGTTCTGCCTGTCTGCTGTCTGTCTTTTCCCTGAACTTACTGGATTCCCTGCATGCTTTGAAGCTTCTCCTCTGCAATTTACTTTTAATTTCTCATATTCATCGAATATCAAATATATAATTTTCTAATATCCCATGGTACCTTGCCGCCTGCAAGCAGTGACCCCTGTACTGACTCCACCTCCTGAAACTCCTCCTCTCAGCACCCCTGTAGTTCAGAAGGCAGGATCTGTGAAATGTGTGACACAGCAGTGCCCATCAACAGGACATAGAGGTGAATATGTACCACAGAATTCAAGGAACTAAATGTGTGGGAAACTTCAGAAAGTACTTTTATAAACTTCAAGATCTTTCAAATTATTACGAGTAGTCTAGAAAAAATTGAAATACAATGTGGAAATGAATGTGTGTATCAGAACAAGAAATGAGAGCATATTTTTCATTGGTTACACCTATAGTATTTTGTTAACAAATATCTAGCAGGAAAATTCTCCTTACTTTGTAGAGATTTTCTTTTACTTCCTATGGCACGAGAAGTAAAGAGAAATCTCAACTTCACACAGACAGCAAAGAAAAAGACTGGAGTTTTACTATTCCCCTACACCAGTGGTCTCCAAACTGTGGCCCAGGGGCCAGATGCAGCCCTTAGCTTGCTTATATTTGGCCCTTGGGGCACTATTTAATTCACTGATACCAGCGATGGAGCATAATCCCCCCACTGACACCAATGAAGCAGCACAATTCCTCCCAATGACACCAGTAATGGGGCACAACTCCTCCTAGTGACACCAACGATGGGGCACAATTCTTCCGAATGACACCAACAATGGGGCCCAATGACATCAATGATGGGGCACAATTCCTCCAAATGACAGCATCAATGGGGTACAATTTCTCTCAATAACATCAACAATGGGGCCCAATGACATCAATGATGGGGCACAATTCCTGCAAATCACAGTATCAGTGGGGCACAATTTCTCTCAATGACACCAACAATGGGGCCCAATGACATCAATGATGGGGCACAATTCCTCACACTGACACCAATGATGGGGTGCAATTACTTCCAATGAAACAAACGATGGGGCATTATTTTTTCCCAGTGATGTCAGGACCTTTTCTACTCCCAATGGCCACAGTCCGGCCCCCCTAATTTCTGAAAGACAGTAATGTCTGAAGACCCCTGCCCTACTCTGTTGAAACAAAACATCAATACTCTTACAAACTATTTTGATTCTTACAAATAAAACATTGGCCCCCCACCATATTCATCAATAAAGACCTTACGAGTCAGCTATCATTATTTGAAAAAAGTTCAGATCTGAAATGTTTTCTTATTCCGATCGTCTGTACAAATTCCGAAGCGCAAAATTCCTACACATGCTCGGAAACAATTCGACACATGCTCGGAAGCATTGAACTTCATTTTCTCCTATGCCATGTCTTGTACCTTTTTGTAAAATGTATTGAAAGTGAAACAAAACATTAATACAATAAAAGGTTAGCCCGGTGAGTGTGATTTAAAGCGGGGTTCCACCCAAATTTTGAACAATATCTGTATGTATTCTCTTCCTTGCCTAGATGCTGACATGCCGTTTAAAAAAAATTAAATCGCCCTAATTACCTTTTATTTTTCTATTTCTCTTTGCACGTCCTGGTTCTCCTCCCGTGGGAGTAGGCGTGTTTCTAGCCTCTCCCAGACTCCTGGGAGCTAGTCTCAGGCTTCCCAGGATGCCACTGAGCATGTGCGGGAACGAGCGGTGAATGCTGGGAGCACAGCATTCACCACATCCAGGAAATAAATGCTTGTGGGCTTCAAATGCCCACAATGAAGATGGAAACCGCCTGCAGTGAATAATATAAGTTATTCTTTCTGACGAAATCTGACACAGGCGGACATATTACACACAATATGTGAGTATGTAATGCTGAGAAGAAAAGTTTGTGAATGAACTCAAAAAAAAAAAACGATAGATAGGTGGACCCCCGCTTTAAGCCTACACCTAAACAACTATGAAATATTTGTATGCAGTATTTTTTACCTGACAAAACTGAAAAAAATGAAGTTTAAAAATTTTAAAAAATACAGAAAACATCTCCTTAAGTAGAAAAATTATGCAATTAAAGAAAAAAAGCTGTTTGTTTGAACATGCCTTATAAACCTGGGTGCATGAATCATCAGTGTATTGAGAATTGTGTGTCTATAAGATTTACACAACCGTTTAGCAAACTGCTTTCTCTCTGCAAAGGTCTGTAGGTGCTAGAACACGTACCAACTTCCAGCAATTCATCGTTTCTCAAACCTTGCTTTTTCAGACAACTAATGAACATATGTGCATACATTTTTATCTGGCTTGCCTGGATGATTTTCAGCCCAGCTAGAATGCAGTTATGAAAGTAATTAGATGTGTTGTTTTGTGATAAACTGTCACATGCATTTTGTTATTTTGACCTCCCGCAGAGCTCAGCATGGTAATTAAATCTAGTTTCTGTGTATGTTCTGCTCTGTGCAGTTTTCAAGCATTGCAGTGGTTAATTTAATTGTCTCTTTTTCTAGTCTGTGTGTAATCATTGTAGCAGGGAGGCAAAACTTCTGGCCAGTTTGTAGCTCGGAGTGACATAACTGCCAAAGGCAGTGCTGGCTAATTGCTTTCTTGCTTCCCATAATATATTTCATATCAGCTGTATCCCCTTGGTGGGTGGATATGTCTTCTGAATGAATATCACCCACTTCACACAGGTTGCTGATACAGTTGTTGGTGCTCTAGTGGGTCTTGTCATTTTCTTTAGCTGTTACTGCCTTGATTCCATCAATACAAGTCATCAGATTGTCATCTCTGAGTAATAGGAAAGAATACACTTTAGATTGGGGTTTATTTATTTTAATATGCTGTTCAATCAAGTTCTTTCAAGGTTTTTACTCTGTGAAGTGTCAAAACTCCCTGACATTCACTAATCAGTCACTTCTCTGTTAAACCCTAACATATGTATGCTGATTGTTTATGTTCTTTGTGCATAGTTACATAGGGGAAGGCAGCTCTTCATTCACTCTGGTGTAAAAAAACAAGTTAGAACCATTTTGTATTATGTGAATGTGATCAATTTAAAGTGTAGCGTCGCCCAAAAGGGAACGTTACGCTGTCTCCCCCCCCCCCTCCTCTTTACTACATGGCATTTTTTTTGGGGGGGGTAGTTGTATTTTGATAAGTACCCACTCCCCACTTTCACTCAGATTGTCTTGGCAAACCAAGCAGACGTTCTCTTTCCCCCCCACAACCGCAGTCCTCTGGGACACATCACAGGTCCCAGAAGACTGCAGGACCATTCATAAGGCGCATGTGCAGTAGGCAGCCGGCTGTGAAGCCGCAAGCAGTCACAGCTGGCCGTCCACATTTTAAATAGCCAGTGCCGGTGACCGAAGCCCGGTGAAGAAACCGGCTAGGTGAGGACAGCACTGGGCCCTGGGACAGGTGAGTGTCTGTTTATTAAAAGTCAGCGGCTACAGTTTTTGTAGTTGCTGATTTTTTATTTTTTACAAAGGTGACTGGAGAACTGATTTAAAGCCCCACTCCAGAATAATCCCCTATCCGATCACTAGATTAAAGTGGAGTTCCAGCGACAGAGGAAGGTCCCGCCTCGTTGTTATGTAAATGGCTTTATCTTTCCTTGTGGTATATGACTGCATTGTTTCTCTGGTAATCGTTTAGGTGAGAACATTGGTTCTCAGTGGTAGAAGTAAAAGCATTTGTCCACAACAAGAAATAAAAGCATTTGTCCACAACAAGAAGTAAAGCATGTGTGCACAACAAGAACAAGTCAAGCTGCATATAGTATAAGCACACCTACTGTGTAGGTATCATGTGACTGATGCCCAGCATTTGTGAATATACCAAAGGAAGCATTAAAATCCTGATTTAAAGTTACTCCTCAGTGGCATATTACCCTTCATACCTGATTTATTCAGTAATAACTCTGGCATTTCAACTGTACAGGCGCGCACCCATTATGGGGTACCTGCGCAAGACAACTGTTGGGTTGGTGCTTGCACAGTTAAACATCCAGAAAAAGGGAAAGCCAGTCCACTAATCCTAAGAAAAATGTCTGCATGTGTGCCAATGAAGTTGCTTCACCATATTGAGGTGCTGGGGACACTGGCAAACTGGGATTAATGGTAATGATACCTTGGAGGTAGTGCCACTTTAAAGGTGTAGAAACACCCCAGAAGCCCAGCATAGCTCAAATGGCAGCTGAAGACTACTGGTCTCGCTCTGCAGAATGCAAGCAAGATGAAAATGGCAACCACCCAGGTCAGTTTACATCTAGTCAACGCTGTATCCTGGCCTAGGCCGACAAGGCCCAGGCCTAGGGCAGCACTTTGCAGGGGGGCAGCATGGAAAGAGTCCCTGACGTCTTGCGCTGTTTATTTTTTACCATCCCTGTCCTATTGCAGAGATTTCCCTTCGCTTCCTGCCCCATAGCCAAACAGGAAGTAAGAGAAATTTATGCAAATTAAGGCAATCCATTGCCACTACCAGGCCCTCAGAACTAGTGTCCCCAATTTCAGGGTGGGTCTTAAATGGCAAGGGATGTGGCACGAGTTTAGTCAGGCCTAGGGCAGCACAAAACCTAAATACACTACTGCATCTAGCATAAGTAAAATGCACAAGGAGAAGGCAGTTCACAGAACAGTTCAATATAAAATGTTCCCAAGCACACTTACCTGCTAGCTAACTAAAAAAAAGGTTGAGAACTGCATTCTAATCTCTATTTTCACCTGTCTAGAACGTATTACTATCAGATTCCTTCTTGCAGTCTGCTGTTTTAAAATTCTGCTTTCTATTTTTAAAAGCCATCTTTTTTATTGATTTTCTCAATTTTTTTTTTAAACAAAGCTTTATTGTTTTCCGTTTTATTCTTTTATACTCACCCATACTGGAATATATATATGTATTAAAGTGTTTGCAAAAGCTTAAGGTTTTTTTACCTTCACACATTCTATGCATGAAGGTAAAAAACCTTCTCTGTGCAGCAGCCCCCGCAGTCCTCCCTAATACTTACCTGAGCCCTATCGCGATCCAGCAATGTGCACAAGAGCCTCATTTCTCTGGGGACTCTCTCTCCTCATTGGCTAAGACAGCCAGTGAGGCAATGAGGAGAGAGAGGGGGCGGGGCTGAGCACCGGCTCTGTGTGTGAATGGACTGTCAGGGCTGGGCTCAGCCCTTCCTTCTCTGAGCTGGCCACTCATCTGTCGGCTAATTGCCAGCTCCCATCTCTCTCCACAGTTACCCAGCTGTTGTTGATTCTGCTCGTCAGTCCTGCCTACTTAAAGCCGTCCAGCTCACTTGATCTCTGCCTACGCCTTGGTCACATCACAAGAAACCATCTCCTGCGTTCCTGTTTAAAGACTGGTTTTGCTGACATCCCTTCTGGCTCCTTATCCTGCTTGCTGTTCCTCTACTTGGATCCCTGACTTCTGGCCTGGCTGATTACCCGATCTAGTTACTGAACTCTGGCTTGACTGATTACCCGATCTGGTTACTGAACTCTGGCTTGACTGATTACCCGATCTGGTTACTGAACTCTGGCTATGCTTTGACTATGCTTACTCTATTTACCTTTTTATTTTTATTAATAAACAAGTGTGATTTTACTGTACTTCTGTCTCGATCTGGTTCATGGTTTCTGACATGGACACACAGAGCTGCAGCACAGAAGCAAGCCTTGGGTGCCCCAATTGCAAGCTGGTTGCTCTGGGGGTACGCGGCAGGAGGGAGGGGCCAGAAGCGGAGACAGGGGGCCTAAAAAGAGGAGGATCGGGGCTGCTCTGTGCAAAACCGTTGCACATTATAACATGTTTGTTCTTTTTAAAAAAATTTACTTTAAAGCGGAGTTCCAACCACATATAGGATTTTTTTTTTTAAATCATTCTCTTTCTATCTTATTATGTTAAATTAACAATCATTATTCTCAAAAATAGCGCCGTTTTCATTACTATTTTGGAATAAAAGTTACCTTATATTATTTGTGCTTTGGCATTCCCATCTTAGGTGTGGGCAGGTGAAACCCACAAGCATACACTTCCTAGGTTACGGTGCTGCTGTATTACCAGCGCAGCGCTGTACACTTCTGACGTTGCCATCACAATGGGCGTCGTCGTCGGAAGTGCCCGTCCCCGTTGTGATGGCAACGAAGCCCTCGCAGCGCCTTACACTTATTTATTTTTTTCAGGTACTTATATAGCGCCGTCAATTTACGCAGCACTTTACATATACATTGTACATTCACATCAGTCCCTACCCTCAAGGGGCTTACAATCTAAGGTCCCTAACTCACATTCATACATACTAGGGACAATTTAGACAGGATCCAATTAACCTACCAGCATGTCTTTGGAGTGTGGGAGGAAACCGGAGTACCCGGAGGAAACCCACGCAGGCACAGGGAGAACATGCAAACTCCAAGCAGGTAGTGTCGTGGTTGGGATTCGAACCAGTGACCCTTCTTACTGCTAGGTGAGAGTGCTACCACTGCACCACTGTGCCGCCCATTACACTTCTGACGTTGCCATCACAATGGCTGACGTCGTCGGAAGTGCCCGTCCCCGTTGTGATGGCAACGAAGCCCTTGGCGCTGCCCAGTAACTCCTGGGAAATGTTGACAGACATCTCCCAGGAGCACTAGCGAGCACGGGCGTCAAGGGAAATGACGTCAGGTGCCTTGGAGAGGAAGAGACAGATTACGAGGAACCCCCTAGCAACAGACCTGAAAAGGTGAGTAAAAAAAACATTTCCAGAGGTTCTTTGTATTGAATGAAGCTGAATAATGTTAAATTTGTTTTCTGACTGGAACTCCGCTTTAATATCACTTTAATTTTTAAAGAATCTTAATGGACTTCTGCTTTTGCTCTGTGTCTTTAGATGTTTCATCAGTTAAGACTTTAGCGTACGAAAGGTTAACGTTACAAAAAAAAAATTCTATTTTATATAGTTTGAAAACACAAGATTGCAGTTTTTTTCTATTAGGTAAGTAGTTAGATTCTGCTCAATCACTAATTGGCTTCTTAAAATTTTTGGTGACTCCACTGGCAAGTTTTTTTGCATTTGAATTCCCTGCTTCTCCTACTTGGTGTGACCATTAAAAGGTGGTCTGTTTCTGTTTTAGCGTTCATTTATTTGCAATAAATTGGGCTGCCCCATTCAGCCTAATTTTGCAGAACTAAAAAGCAGGTCTGAAGATACCTGTCTTGCAAAAAAGTCCCTGGCTGGCTTTACCTGAATGTTGAGTCAGGATTTTGTAAGTATGAAGTTTTCTTTGCTGTGATTACATTACCAACTCCTAGGATATTTAACCACTTCAATACAGGGCACTTATACACCTTCCTGCCCAGACCAATTTTCAGCTTTCAGCGCTGTCACAGTTTGAATGACAATTGCGCGATCATGCTACACTGTACCCAAGCTAAATTTTTATCATTTTGTTCCTACAAATAGAGCTTTCTTTTGGTGGTATTTGATCACCTCTGTGGTTTTTATTTTTTGCTAAACAAATAAAAAAAGACCAAAAATTTTGCAAAAAATAAAAGTTTTGATTTTGTTTCTGTTAAAAAAGTTTGTAAATATGTAAGTTTTCTCTTTCACTGATGGGCACTGATAAGGCGGCACTGAAAAGGCAGCACCGATGAGGTGGCACCAATGAGCGGGCACTGACGGTCACTGACGATGGGCGCTGATATGTGGCACTGATGGGCACTGGTAGGCGGCACCGATGGGTGGCACTGATATGCAGCGCTGATGAGCATTGATAGGAGGCACTGATGGGCACTCATGGGTGGCACTGATGGGCACTGATAGGCGACACTGATGGGCACTGAAAGGCTGCAAAGATGGGTTCTTATGGGTGGCACTGATAGGCGGCACTGATGGGCACTGATAGGCGGCACTGCTGGGCACTGCTGGGCACTGATAGGCGGCACTGATGGGTACTGATACGTGGCACTGATGGCCACTGATACACGGCACTGGCAGTGGTAGGCATTTGTGAGTGGGCACTGATTGGCAGCTGCCTGGGCATTGGTTGGCAGCTGCCTGGGCACAGATTAGTATTTCCCTGGGGGTCTAGGGGGCATACCTGGTGGTCCTGGGCAGCTTCCCTGGTGGTCCTGGGTGGGATCCGAGGGGGGGCTGTGCTGATAAACAATCAGCACAGACCCCCTCTGTCAGGAGAGCAGCCAATCGGCTCTCCTCTACTCACGTCTGTCAGACGCAAGTGAGGAAAAGCCGATCACTGGCTCTTCCTATTTACATCGTGATCAGCCGTGATTGGACACGGCTGATCACGTGGTAAAGAGTCTCCGTCAGACTGACACCCCGCAACAACGATCACCGGGGGCAGTCATATCATATGACGCCCAGTCAGGATATTGAAACCACTTTGCAGCTGTCATTTTGCTATATGGCGGGCGACAAGTGGTTAATTATCTAATTGGCCAGCTTGGGGCATATTCTCTCTCTCTCTCTCTCTCTCTCTCTCTCTCTCTCTCTCTCTCTCTCTCTCTCTCTCTCTCTCTCTCTCTTTCTCTCTCTCTCCTTTTTAGGAAAAAGTAGGAAGAATACTAAGACTCTTCATAGAGGGGCTGGCAGAACTAGCAACTTTGATGGGTAGCGTTTCCCTCATATAAAGTGGTAAACTGAAACAAAAATGTATTATATTGCAGTTTATCGGTTCTTAGATGTGCTGGCTGCATTAGTTTTTGTTTTTAGGCATTTTTTCCCCCTTATTTTCCCCTATTGATCTAATCAGTAATCTGTTTTTTTTTTTAGCAGACCAAGCTGTCCAGGAAAAAGTGTCAGTTGGTATGTTGAGACAAACCATATAAGGGCTCATGCACATGGGGCACAGACATGCGTCTCCCATGCAGGGCGGTCTTTTACTGGCACTGGGATGTACAGCTGTTGCGTGCATCCCAGTGCCGGTGTCTCATTAATTTCTATTTGGACACATGGGTGCATGGGTGCTGGCACAACAGGCCTAAAAAATAAATGAATGCAGTCACAACATTTTGGGATGTAAGGATTTAGAAGCTGCGACAGATTATTTTTCATGGGTTTAATATTGCTTAAAATTCTCAAGATGTATAAGAAGACAGTGGTGATCCAGTGGGAAATCTGCATCCAATTCGCATACATGTGAACCCAGCCTAAAGGATAAGCCAAAAACGTGCTTCATGCATTGTGCAGCGTTTGCAATACGATTTGGAATTGCGGGCAGAATTGGGGAGATTCTCAAATCACGAGGTGTAAGAGGAGCCTTAAACCTTTGTATAAGCTGTTTGTCTAAAATGAATAGATGAAATCATATTTAGTTACTGGTTTGTGCACTGCACCATCAAATATCAAGTATATATCAAGTATCTTTATTGTAGTATGTGCACTGATTTTTAATTTTTTTTTATTTTGCTTCTTCTAGTGTGTATTTTGTGTTTATTTTATGTAGAAAATAAATAAAATGTTCCATGTAAGCTTCATATTTTCTTTTATTCTCAAAGCCTTTATTTTTTCTTTGTTAATATGTCATATAGCCGTAGGTTTGCGGAATGTTCTCTTTAAAGACTATTATTTGCTGAAATGTGCATCATAGTTCAGATGATCTACCTGTAAAGTTTATTTCTGCTCTTTCATTATATCATTCTTTCCTTGTCAAAAATGTGTGCATTGCAGTGGTAAATCACTGGGAGGTTGTCAAAATATAGTCATTTTGAAATGGATTACGGTTGAAAAAAATAAAAACAAAATTCATTTTTAACATACCAGAAACACCAATCTGCCTTTGGCATGCTGTATATGAAAAAAAAAAACCTAAGTCATCTGGTTCTGTGTTTTTATTTTACAATCTCTAATAAAGTTTACTTTTCTTATTTTTTTGCTATGAAAAGTAAAGATAGCTGAATACAAATGTGAAATCCTACCAATATCCTAGACAAATTTTTCATTTGATCAAGTTACCACCGATTTGAAAAGTAGCTTAAAAATTGAAGAGTCACAGCAGCTAAATGCATATCCAAGAGCTATATCATAATTTTTTATACACTGCATATCTAACTATTTTTTGCAATAAAATGTTCATTTTTCATATCATTGTTTTCCATTGTTTTTTATTTTTCTGTTTACATTGCATTCAAGAGATTAAAGATGAAGTATCACTTAATTTAAACGCTTTATTAAATCCCCCAGGGGAACAAGTGCATGTAGCACTTGGTCCTGTTCCAATCTGACCTGCAGTTTCTATGCAGCATGGTTAAAAAAATTCATTCGAGCATCCCCCCCCAAACAGTTTTCTGACCATGCTGCTTACAAGGAGACAAATACTTAATGAGCGCCGATTGACAGCACTAGTCTTTACCAGCGTTGCCATTTAGTACACCATTCACAACACAAATGCTGACTGCTCATTCACAAAAGTAAAAGATCAGTCAGTGCTGTGGGGCTGTATGATAGATCTGCTGACACATTGTGGTTGATTTACTAAAACTGAAGAGTGCAAAATCTGGTGCAGCTCTGCATAGGGATCAATCAGCTTCCATGTTTTTTTCTCAAGCCTCGTTGTACAAGCTGAATTAGAAGCTGATTTGCACAGTTGCACCAAATTTTGCACTCTCCAGTTTTAGTAACTGAACCCCTGTGTATGTTTCTTATCAGTTGGCAGATCTATCACACACTCCCACAGTGCTAGCTGATGGTTTACTATTATGAATGAACTATCAGGGCTGCGTAATTGCGTTGCAGGCTGATAGTAAACATCCCAAACAGACAAAAATTGCCCAGCACACTTACCAGCTAGCCTGCAAAAAAAATAAAAAAAAAAATTGACCCTGTCCAACCACTCACATTAGCCACAAATGACGGCTACAGCGCAGGCCTACTTTGCCGGGAGGACGTCATATGACGTTCTCCTGTGATCGCGCTGCCCACACGTCCCCCCGCGGTGCGTGGGTGGCACACTTTGTGATCGCTGAGTCCTTCGGACTCAGCTGATCACAGATCAGGGTAAAGAGGCTTTTTATCTTCATGCATGCACACAGAAGGCTTTTTAATCTTCATGCATGGAGTTCATGAAGATAAAAACCTTCTGCCTTTACAACTCCTTTAAAGTAGAAAACCTTTTTTCCTGACGCCAAACATGGCATCATACATATGATATAGTTCCGCCCCTATATCATATGTATGCTGCCATGTTTGGCGTCAGGAAAGGAAAATTACGGTATAAGTATTTGATACAATTTTCCATTTTCCTGACGCCAAACATGGCATCATACATATGATATAATTCCGCCCCTATATCATATGTATGCTGCCATGTATTGGCGCCAGGAAAGGAAAATTACGGTATAAGTATTTGATACAATTTTCCATTTTCCTGACGCCAAACATGGCAGCATACATATGATATAGGGGCGGAGCTATATCATATGCATGCTGCCATGTATTGGCGTCAGGAAAGGAAAATTGCGGTAAGTATTTGATACAATTTTCCATTTTTTTTTTTTTCAATTTTGGATAGAGCGGAGAGGGATTAGAACACCTGTCAGTTTTTATTGCTGTCTTGTTATGGAGGTTCACCCTCTCTATTTGTCCTGTTTACCATTATCATCGAGAGGTATTCACTCATTTTGGAAGTATTTCCTCTCACATCCTGTTTTAGCTATGGGACAAGAAGTGAAGGGAAATCTCCCCAATGGGACACAGAAGGCAACCCCCCCCCCCCCCCCAAAAAAAAAAAAACTAACAGCTGTTATAGCCCTCCTTTACTCTATCCAAAATGAAAAAAAAAAAAAAGTTTTGCCTTTTAGTTCTACTTTAACCCCTTTGCGCCTAAGGGTAAAACAAATCTAAATGCCTAAGCCCGATTTTGAATTTTTAACATGTGTCCAGGTGGATTATACCTTGTTTTTTTCAGGACAAATTAGGCTTTCATTTGGTGGTAAATGGTAATGAATATTGCCTACTTTTTTATTTATTATCAAAGGAATTGGTGCAAAATAGTAAAAAAAAAAAAAAAATTGTAGTAAATGTAACTGTATATTTCTTGCTACTACCATAACCTACTACCAAAGAACAACCCAAAATAAATTTCCAGCTCCTAATGATCACAGTGATACCACATTTTGCATTCAGTGCACATTTTTTTTTTTAATTCTACACACTGACACTGACACTAATTTAAAAAAAAAAATTCTGTCCAAAAAATACTGACCCTGACCTTTGACCCTGACCTTGACCCAGACACTAACCCTGGCACTCACCTAGATCAAACCTTGATCTAGGTATTCTTTTTAATTTTTTAAATTTTATTACATTTTTTTAATTATGATTTTTTTTCTTCTATATCTTTGCAAGGACAGAGTATGATACAATACATCTCTCTCGTCCATTCACAGAGATAGAAAACATGGGGGTGGGCTTTACAGTGACGAATCACTGTGATCGCCAATCAGAGGCTATCACATCGATCAGGTGACCCGGAACTGGCCATTCTGGGTCCCGATCGTTAGAATGGGGCCCGGGGCTCTCGGTAAGACCCCGGTGTCTGTGCTGGGAGCATGGTGGAAGATATGCAAATATGCCCCCCCCCCCCACGGAAAAAAAGGCCAGGGTAGTGTATTTGTGTACGGTCGGAGTTAAGGGGTTAATGAAGACACAACACTCAGACATATCTTTAAGGGTTATTATATAGTAGTGCGGGGACATACATTTACTCATTTCCCATATCTTTAAGGGTGTAGTGCTTTAAAGCCAAACTCCAGCTTTTGTTAGACTTTACATATTTTGTTTGGGCCAGCTTGGCCCACACAAACTATGTCCCTCACTAACATGTAAGGCCGCTGGCTGTGCGGTATGAACTGTATGTAGCTGTGGCTACATACAGCATGAATACAAAGCTCCGGCTACATACAGCATGAATACAAAGCTCCTCTGATTGGCAGAGTCAGAGAGGCGGACTAATTCAGCTGGAATTCAGCTTTAAATTCAAAATAGGTATAACTTTTATATTTTAAAGTATAACTTAAAGCAAAACTCTTTTGTGGAGATGGATTAGAATACCTATTAGGTTTTTATTGCTGTCTTTGTCCGGTTAGGGACATTCAACATCTGTATTTGTTCCGTGTCCCATTATCATCGAAAGTAAAAGAAAAATCTTCCAATGGGACCCTAGTTCTGGTGACCTGGGGGACCTCAAAGGAGTCCCTTATTTGGAGGGATTTCCTCTCACTTCCTGTTTCGGCTATAGGACAGGAAATGTAGAGAAATCTCTCCAATGGGACACAGATGGCAAACAAATCTGACAGGGCCTATAAACCTTCTGTACTTTATCCAAAATGAAAAAAAAAAGTTTTGCATACAGTTCTAATTTAACAATCTATTAAAATCAAAATACACTTTCCATTTCAGGTCTTCTAGGCTCTCATTTAGATCATTTTTAAAGATCAGAATATGAAGTATTTGCTTTGGGCCAACTTATCCCTTACAGAAGCAGATGGTCTTTTAAGCGTAATAAAACTCCATAAGATGTAGCTTTACGTTTGAGTCAGGATATGAAAGTGAACATTTCATGGACAACAAAGCATGATATTGTCTGCTTTTATATATATTCACTTCTTTATGAATCAGTAGTCTTCTTGCTGACAGCAGATCATTCATTGTTATATTTACTACAAAAGAGATTATTACACAGACATCTCCGGGCAAATATCACCCCCTTCCTACCCTCATCTAATCCATTATGTAGGTTTCCTGGTCCTGGTGCTGCTGGACAGCCAATAAGTAGTGTCCACATCACGCAGGCAGTGACGTGAACACCCTTAGAAGGACCCTCCTCTAAATAGAAGGAGGAAGAAGACCCAGAACTTGTGTGTAATATGACCAGGACTTTAGATGAGTAAAAGGACCTTTAGATTTACTTATTTATTTGTAATGCCAGCAATCAGTTAGAGGGACATGGGGGTAATAGAGGAAGCCCAGAGATCAACTTTAAGGGCTTATTCACACCATGCTGGTCTGTTGCTATGCATATAATGGGCATGCATTAACATTTGTTCTAATGAGGCACACCATGGGGCATATTGTATATGTCCTCAATGTTCAAACGGGTGTTTAAAAACAATTCTTTGTGGTCGTAATTTTGCTGTGTGTCATGCAGTGTAATCTGCAACTAGTCACACTAGCTGCTCACCTCACCTCTGGCACTTCTATACTTCATGTAAAAATCATTTTTTTGCTAGAAAATTACTCAGAACCCCCAAACATTATATATGTTTTTTTTAGCAGACAACCTAGGGAATAAAATGGCGGTCATTGCAACTTTTTATCTCACATGGTATTTGCGCAATAATTTTTCAAACGCCTTTTTCTTGGAAAAAAAACGGTTTCATGAATTAAAAAATAACAAAACAGTAAAGCCAGCCCAATTTTTTTGTATAATGTGAAAGACGATGTTACGCCGAGTAAATAGATACCTAACATGTCACGCTTTAAAATTGCGCACAATCATGGAATGGCGCCAAACTTCATTACTTAAAAATCTCCATAGGCGACGCTTTAAAATTTTTTTCAGGTTACCAGTTTAGAGTTACAGAGGAGGTCTAGTGCTAAAATTGTTGCACACGCCCTAACGCACGAGGCGATACCTCACATGTGTGGTTTGAGCGGCGTTTACATATGTGGGTGGGACTTACGTGTGCGTTCGCTTCTGATCGTGAGCTACCGGACAGGGGCGGTTTAATTTTTTTTTTTTTTTTTTTTTTACTTCATTTTTTTTATTTTTACACTTTTTTTTAACATTTTTTTTTTTTTATTACTTTTATTCCTATTACAAGGAATGTAAACATCCCTTGTAATAGGAATCTATGTGGCAGGTCCTCTTTATGGAGAGATGTGGGGTCAATAAGACCCCACATCTCTCCTCTAGGCTGGAAAGCATGAGATCGGAAAAAAAAATTCACCGATCTCATGCTGACAGCCGCGATCGCGGCTTCGGTTATTTCCAGGTACCCGGGCGTGACGTCATAACGACGCGCCCGGGCCTCCCACGGTCATAGAGATGACTGGAGACCATCTGTTCACCAGTCATCTCTATCGTCAATATCCGGCGCCGGCCGATTCATTCTCCGGGCCCCCCGATGGCACGGGAGAGGCCGGAGAAGCATCGAATGGTGGCGGGAGGGGGGGACGTCCCCTCCCGTCGCCTATAAGAACGATCAAGTGGCGGCACTGCCACTATGATCATTCTTATCGTGCACAGAATCGGCGGCTGAAAAGAATGATATCTGAATGATGCATCTAGCCGCAGGCATCATTCAGATATCACCCCACAAAGTAGAGGACGTCATTTTACTATAGGCGGGTAATTTAAACAGGCTTCAAATCTCTCCCGACCTCTCTAGATGCGTATAACATTTTAATCACCAAGAGGCTCTCCACACTTCTCATGAAACAACTACCAGCTGCTCCGTTTAATGGTGCTCAAAAGAAATACAATACCCTCATTGTGCAGTAATAAACGCACCATCCATAAAAAAAAAAAAAAAAAAAAAAGAACAGCAAAAATCCAGAGGAAATATACCCACACAATATTGTGTACAAAAATCCGGAGTACTGGAACAGTATGCCTCTTCAAGATAGCATTCCCCCTTAAGATGCAATGCCAGCACAATCCTCACATACAATAGAATGTCCTTCCGCCCATGCATGCTGATGTTACAAAGCTCCCACCCAACGCATTTCGTCATGCTCTTCACGTTTTTTCATGGGAAAAAAATATTGAGGTGAGCAGCTAGTGTGACTGGTGGTGGATGACACTGGGTGACACATGACAAAATATTTATTGCAATCACAAATAATTGTTTTAAAACACCTGTTTGGACATTGAGCAAGTATACAATATGCATGATTGATGTAAAATTGACTTTTTCACACATCACATTGGATGCACTTTTCTTTAGTTTATAAGGATTATATGCTAATGGGAGATTTTGATATTGAAGGCTGAAACCGTTATTGTTTTACAACATTTATGCACTTCATTCAGTGCATGTCATAATTTTTTGCACATTGCTTTTGGTGCACTTTTACTCAGCTTATAAAGTTTATATGTCTATTATAGTTTGTATTATTGAAGGTGGACACAGTTAAGGGTTTATATAAATGAAAAAACTAATGCGCAAACCAAGTGTATAATGAACTAAGCAGCTGCCAACATAAATAATGTTCCCACACAGTGCTAATGCTATATTAAATAATGTGGCGCTTACTCAATGTGTAATGTGACAAAATCTTCAAACACAATAATTAATACACATAAAAAAATAATATTACTTAATGTGCAGCAAAACACAAAAATATATATATGACGTCTTCTTCACATATAATAAAGTGCAATAATTCCAAAGTGACAATGCGGTGAATCAATGTGATAAATGTACCGAAGTTCATTAATAAAGTGTCTAATCTCAAAGTTCATAAATGAAGTGCTTGTGCAAAAATAAAATCCAGTAGATCCAAATGCTTCCACCATCCACAGTGAACCAGTGGTTTGCCCCAGCCTCTTACCTTAGACCTACAGGTCTAGTAAAGCCTTTGTGTCAACGTGACTCCAAGCTCCAGGGTACTGAAATCCTTCCTCCAGGGACATCCAGCCAGGCAAACAATACAACTTCCACTGCTGCTAATCTCTTTACAGGTCCTTACTTCCCACCATATGCAGTTCACATGCAACAAAGAAAGGTCTCCATGGTGTAGTATTCCAATAATATATTTATTAAACACCGTAACATCTTACAGTTAAAATTTGCGTTGTTCAGCTAGACAAGCAACAGGACTTCCAGTCTCGGTCCCGACCGGAAGTGACGTCACCCGACTGCTCCCGACGTGTTGCGTCACAGATCATGTGACTTCATCAAAGGCTCTCTAGCTGAACATCGCTAATGACTCCTCAATAAATAAACAAAAAAAAACACATATATATCGTGAGTGTATGAAAACACTGTCCATGTGTCCACAGATCATAAAACTCTAGGACAAGTGGAATGTATAACATAAATACATCACCCAAAAAAAGCCAAACAACAAAAGTCCATAAGTGCTGTGGGTTAAAAAAAACAACTCATGGCACTTGTGGTACCCTGATTAATCATAGCGATCACACAATTACATGTAAACAAATTAATGACTTCCAATCATGACTGCTTGTTTACTATTGTGATGCTGTGATTGGCCCACAGCTATCACATGGTACCTGGCACCCTGTACCATGTGATTAGCTGTAGCCAATCACAGATCACAATAGTAAGCAGGTTGTCATGAATGGCAGCCATTCATGACAGGAAAACTATTGCTTATAACAGTGATCATCACTGTTATAAGCAGTAACAGTGTAAAAAATAAAATCGCTGATCACCCCCCTAGAGTAGTACAGTGTCAGTATGGTGACACAGAACTATTCTGATGAGAGTATGAAAAAATAATCTTTAACCACATCAATACAGGGCACTTTCCCCCCTTCCTGCCCAGGACAATTTTCAGCTTTCAGCGCTGTCACACTTTGAATGACAATTGCACGGTCATGCAACACTGTACTCAAACTAAATTTTTATAATTTCCTTCCCACAAATAGAGCTTTCTTTTGGTGGTATTTGATCACCACTGGGGTTTTTATTTTTTGTTAAACTAAACAAGACCGACATTTTTAAAAAAAAAAAAACTTTTTTTTCCATTTCTGTCTCCTTCACTGACGGGCACTGATGAGGCTGCACTGATGAGGCGGCACTGATGGGCACTGATGAGTTGGCACTGGTAAGGTGGCACTGATGGGACCTGATGAAGAGGCACTAATATGTAGAACTGATGGGCACTGATATGCAGCACTGATGGGCACTGATATGCAGCATTGATGGGCACCAATAGGCGGCACTAGTATGGATCACTGATGGGCACTAATAGGCGGCGCTAATAAGTTGCACTGATGGGCACTGATATGCAGCACCGATGGGCACTGTAGGTGGCACTGATGGGCACTAATTGGCGGCACTGATGGGCAGTAATAGATGGCACTGATAGGCAGCACTGATGATGAGGTACTGACAGTCATTACTGATGGGCACTGTCATACTGTGGCGTAGCGGGGGGGGGCTGTGGCCCTGGGTGCAACATTTTGGGGGGCGAAATCCAAAGCCAGTGTGTGTCACTTTGTCCGAATTCCGATATACTGTGTCCCCGCGCTCCGGCCGCCATGTTCAATCTCGGGCAGGACAGCCAGCGCCCTGTGATTGGGCAAATGGGGTCATGTGCACTTGGGGGGCGAAATCCAAAGCCAGTGTGTGTCACTTTGTCCGAATTCCGATATACTGTGTCCCCGCGCTCCGGCCGCCATGTTCAATCTCGGGCAGGACAGCCAGCGCCCTGTGATTGGGCAAATGGGGTCATGTGCACTTGGGGGGCGAAATCCAAAGCCAGTGTGTGTCACTTTGTCCGAATTCCGATATACTGTGTCCCCGCGCTCCGGCCGCCATGTTCAATCTCGGGCAGGACGGCCAGCACCCTGTGATTGGGCAAATGGGGTCATGTGCACTGGTGGGGCTGGCCTGTCCGCGATGTCCGGTGGCACATGTGTAAAGGTTGCTCCTGGAGTCCCGCCTCCGCCTTTATGTGACCCGCCACTGTCTTTTCCTCCTCTCCTCTGGATCTCCAATCATTTGATGGGACCTGATGAAGAGGCACTAATATGTAGAACTGATGGGCACTGATATGCAGCACTGATGGGCACTGATATGCAGCACTGATGGGCACCGATAGGCGGCACTAGTATGGATCACTGATGGGCACTAATAGGCAGCGCTAATAGGTTGCACTGATGGGTACTGATATGCAGCAACGATGGGCACTGTAGGTGGCACTGATGGGCACTAATTGGCGGCACTGATGGGCACTAATAGATGGCACTGATAGGCAGCACTGATGATGAGGTACTGACAGTCATTACTGATGGGCACTGTCATACAGTGGCGTAGCGTGGGGGGCTGTGGCCCTGGGTGCAACATTTTGGGGGGCGAAATCCAAAGCCAGTGTGTGTCACTGTCCGAATTCCGATATACTGTGTCCCCGCGCTCCGGCCGCCATGTTCAATCTCTGGCAGGGCGGCCAGCGCCCTGTGATTGGGCAAATGGGGTCATGTGCACTGGCGGGGCTGGCCTGTCCGCGATGTCGGGTGGCACATGTGTAAAGGTTGCTCCTGGAGTCCCGCCTCCGCCTTTATGTGACCCGCCACTGTCTTTTCCTCCTCTCCTCTGGATCTCCAATCATTTCCCCTCTGTGGCAGAGCAGAGGCAGAGCAGATCGATCATGGATGGAAGTCAAAAAGCAGGTGAGACTCCCTTGTGAGAGACAAGTCATGGTGCTGGCCTGGGGGGAGTGGACATGGTCTGTGGAGAAGAAGCAGCCAGCCAGAGAGAGAGTAAACAAGCAGTTAAAGTCACGCTGTGTAGTGGTCAGTATAGGAATACTATAGGTAGGTCATTGCAGTATAGTGGGTAGTGCAGTGGTCAGTGCAGTGGGTAGTGTAGTGGATAGTGTAGTGGACAGTGTAGTGAGTAGTGTAGTGGACAGTGTAGTGTAGTGGTCAGTGTTGAGTAGTGGGTAGTGGTCAGTGCAGTGTAGTGGTTAGTACAGTGTAGTATAGTGGTCAGCACATTGTAGTGTAGTGGTCAGTGTGGTGTAGTGGTCAGTGCAGTGGGTAGTGTAGTGGATAGTGGTCACTGCAGTATAGTGGTCAGTGTACTGGACAGTGTAGTAGACATTGTAGAGGACAGTGTAGTGTAGTGGGTAGTTCAGTGTAGTGGGTAGTGTAGTGGTCAGTGTAGTGGTCAGTGTAGTGTAGTGGTCAGTGTAGTGTAGTGGGTAGTGGTAGTGTAGTGGTTAGTGCAGTGTAGTGGGTAGTGGTAGTGTAGTGGGTAGTGTAGTGGTCATTGTAGTGGACAGGTAGGTCAGTGTAGTGGTCAGTGTAGGAATCGGGTATGCCAGTGTAGTGGTCAGCATAGGAATCAGGTAGGTCAGTGTAGTGGTAAAGTAGGTCAGTGTAGGAATCAGGTAGGTTAGTGTAATGGTCAGGTAGGTCAGTGTAGGAATCAGGTGGGTTAGTGTAAATCCCCATACACACTTTTTCAGATTTTCTGCTGATTTTTGTCTTCAGATTTACCAAAACCATGTAGTGCAAGGGCCTGCCTGATTGCATACAAAATGAAACTCTTAGTTTGACCTCATATTATATGGTTTTGGTAAATCTGAAGGAAAAAATCAACAGAAAATCTGCTTGTGTATGGGGCTTAATGCTCAGTTTAGGAATCAGGCTGGTCAGTACTATTGTAGGAAGGGAAGGGAGTGCTAAAAGTCTGCAGGTTAGGGGGCGCTAATTATTTGCCTTGCCCCTGGTGCTGACAAACCACGCTACGCCACTGCTGACATGCGTTACTGATGGGCACTGATTGGCACTTTGGGCACTGACTGACATTTTGGTGGGCACTGACTGGCAGCTGATGGGCAGTGATTGGTTGATGTGGTGGGCACCTCTGATGGGGGCTGAGCTGATAATCAATACTCTCCTGTCAGCGCGAACCAAGGAAAGACGTTTACCGGCACGTCCTGGTTACAAGCTGTGATCAGCTGTGATTGGTTACAGCTGATCACGTGGTAAAGAGTCTACGTCATAGGCTCTTTAACATGATCAGAGTTGCAGTGTGTCAGACTAACACACCACCGATCGCCGCATGATCGCGGCTTATCCTGCTGGACGTCATATGATGTCCAGTCAGGATAACTTAACTACTTTGCGCACGTCATTCGGTTATATGGCGGGCAGCAAGTGGTTAAAATTGATTCAAAAATTATTTATATTTTGTTACATACTGTCACCAGTCAGTGTCCCTGATCACTGCCATACCAGTGATATGATGACGCTGTACTGCACTGCTGACAGTATGTAAACTTTTTTTTTATGTAATTAATTTAATAAAAAAAAATAATTGTGACATAAAATTACCACCAAATGAAAACTCGCTCTAAAAAAAAAAAAAAAAAAAAGATAATTTCATTTGGATACAGAGTTGCAAGACTAGAGTAATGGTCATTCAAAGTGTGACAGCGATGAAATCTGAAAATTGTCCTGGACAGGAAGGGGGTGAAAGTGCCTGGTACTGAAGTGGTTAAACTAAATGTGCTTCTATAGAGTGTTTTTATACGTATGTTAGTAATTTTAATATTATTTTGTAATATTGGTATTATTGTAGTGTTCCAGGTTATTCTGACAGGTAACATTACTGAACCCCCACTGCCACGCACATTAGTAGACAGTTAATCAGTAGTCAGCCAATGTGCCATTTTGCCTTTGAATGTTTGTTCAAAATCCGTATAAAGACACTAACACATAGATAGCATTTTTGACAAAGTAAAACCCTAGGCACCATAGCTGGAGGGTAGAAGTGTAAGTTGTCAGCCTGTTGGACATATTATAATATCATTAATGAAAACTAGCATTTTTTTAAGAATGCTAATGCATTTTCTTGTAGTTGTTTGCGAATGACAAAATGCTTAGATAATAAAATAGCAGTTATGGCTTTAGTCTAATGCCGCGTACACACGATCGGACTTTCCGATTTTTGTTCGAAGGGTGTTGGCTCCAACTTGTCTTGCATACACACGGTCACACAAATGTTGGCCTACAATTACGAATGTAGTGACATACAAGACTACGGCGAGCCGAAAAAGGAAGTTCAATAGTCATATGATATTTCCATTACGAACGCTAGTTTTACAAGACCAAGCGCTTCCGGCTCATACTTGATTCCAAGCATGCATGAACTTTTGTGCAACGGACTTGTGTACACAGGATCGGAAAGTCCAACAACAAAGTTCTGTTGACGGAAAATTTGAGAACCTGCTATCCAACATTTGTTGGCGGAAAGTCTGCCAACAAATGTTCGATGGAGCATACACACGGTCAGACTTTCAGCCAACAAGCTCACATCCAACATTTCCCATCGGAAAGTCCGATCATGTGTACGCGGCATAAAGGCTTTCAGAAATGGGCTTTGGTTTGCCTCAGAAATGCTTTTCTCTGCACATGTCTACAACAATGCAAAAAAGCTCCATGCAGCTTGGAAGCAGGTTAACCGCATATCATAAGGAGGTCAAATACAAGTTAGATACACTTGTGGAGGAGCTCAGAAGCATGTAAAAGTGAGGGCCCGGAACCTCAATGAACCAGCACGCTGTGTTTTCCTATCTGCGCAAACCCTCGTAGAATCCACATATACACCTGCCTAGGCTTCACCGTTAAATAGGAACTTCAACTCAATCTTAAAAATTACAATGAAGGCACCTTTAGAAATATTTAGTAATGGTAATCTACACATTCCTATAGATAGTTGCAGGCTTCTTATTCTTTACATACCTTTTTTTTCTTTTTCCTCCCTAATTCTTATCACGGTGGCTATTTTTGCCTAGGGCAGATAAATCCATTTCCCTTTACTTCCTGGAACATCATCTGAGGGGGAAGGCGCTGGTGGTGTAACCTTCCCAGGATGCATCTGTGGGGCCCTGGTTATGTCACCTCACTCAACCAGGAATTGGAAAAACAGTTATGCCGCGTACACACAACCGGACTTTCCGGCAGAAAAGGTCCGACGGAATCATTCCATCGGACATTGCAATCGTGTGTGGGTTTCATCTGACTTTTTCTTTCTAAAATTCTGACGGACCTAGAAATAGAACATGTTTCAAATCTTTCCGACGGACTCAGTTCCTATCGGGAAAACCATTCATCTGTATGCTATTCCGACGGACCAAAAACGACGCAAGGGCAGCTATTGGCTACTGGATATTGAACTTCCTTTTTCTAGTCCCATCGTACGTCATCGCGTTCTAAACGATCGGACTTTGCTGTGATCGTGTGTAGGCAAGTCCTTTTCAGCGGAACTCCGTCGGAACTCTGTCGGAGTCTATTCTGACGGAGAGTCTGGTCGTGTGTACGCGGCATAATTGTAAGGAAGAACAAAAAAAAGTTTGTTCAGCTAATGTAAGATTTCATATCAGCTTCCATTTTTTTTTTTTGTTTTTTTTTTTATCAAAGCTTAATTGAACAAACTGTGAATTGAAGTTAGAAGCTGATTGGCTACCATGCAGAGCTGCACCAGATTTTGCACTCTCCAGTTTTAGTAAATCAACCCCTTTGTCTTTAGAGGGAAGCTCAAACAACAGACTTGTGGAGCAAGTGATTGCAAGTGATAAATAACTATTCTTTGTAAAATCTGAATGAAAGGTCATAGGCTATTTAAAACTAGTTCTTCCACTTGCTTTTTGAAATGGCATATTATGCATTAGATAACCATAGTGGAAACTGCTAGGGTCCCTACCATTTCAATCAGAAGAGAATGTGTGAACAGATCCCCTGCTGAATCGGAGTAGAACAGAATGGATGTGACTTTTGCGACATCTGCGTCAGTTTAGTTTTTGCTCCATATGTTTACATCCTGTTGTCATTGATCGTTATGTTTAGTTTCCGAAAAAGGAAAAGATCACAAAACTTTTTTTTTTTTTTTGCACCAGTTTACATACACTTGCCTATAGACTTATGCTGGCCATACACTTTACGAAAAATCGGCCGAAAATTCGGTCATTTGGCCAGTTTGTTTGTTTTTCGGCCAGTTAATGGGCACAAAATCGATAATCGTTGGGACGTTTTTGAGCCGAAAAAACGAAGGACAAGTTTGGAAATTTTCTGCCAAACGAACGATAAATTAAAAGGTTAATGTGTTTCCCGTCCGAACTGTTTGCACTAGGTATATGTAAAAAAAAAAACAAACAAAAAATTGATTCATTTATGTCCACTGAATGATTTATCGGTCATTACATGATGGCACTATCGTTTTCTCTCAGGGCCGAATGTCCCTTTTTCGAAAATGGATTCGGCCGATTTTTCGTATAGTGTATGGCCAGCTTAAGATTGAATTTCTGTTCAGATCTGCCTGAAAAACTGGCAGTCATGTCTGATTGGAATGGCCATGTAAAAAGTGCATTAGGTTTTTTCCCCCTATTAATTTCAGTTTACAAATTTGTAAGCAATAATAAATAGGCACTAATAAAAAAAAACTGCAAATAGGTACTGTAATAAGTACGGGACATGGTGTGCGCGTGTCTTACCATTTTACTTTTATAAAATAGATTGATAGTTTCTGTAATAGTATATGCCCAAGGACAGTTTTGTGACCTCAGGTTCTTAGTGTAACATCTTTATTACAACCCATAAATAGTAACTTAGAATGGATAAATCTTAGCTCTGTTCTGCCAGCAAGCTGAATCCTCACTTTAATCTGCCGCCAGCATTGTTATTATGTTTTGGAGATTAACCACTTTTCTACCATAGCCCTTTTTCTGTTTTTAGCCTGGGTTCACACTGTAGCGATGCGGGAACCAGCACGATTCCAGAGCCGGTTCCCGCATCGCATCTCTCCCGCAGGAAGTTCACACAGCCTTCTGTGAACCGCTGCGGGTGTCAATACAATGTTAATGACACCCCCAGATTGGTTCACATAGCGCAGTGCAAACTGTGGATTCAGACAAGAATCAGATTGCATGGGTGAGAACACCGATGCGATCCGATTCCAAGGCGAGAAAAAAAAAGTCCCTACACCTATTTTGTGCGAATTCAGTGTGAGTTCAGCCATACAAATTGTATGGCTGAACTCGCATTGCACAGACATCGCATGTGATCGGCACTGCAGTGTGGGTACGAATCACATGCGACGTCTGTGTTCGCTACAGTGTGAACCCGGGCTTATACACACGTTAAAATGCACATTTTAGGCCTGAAGATTAGTTAAACCCTCCCATCCCTTTCCCTTTCCCCTCTTTTCACTTTGATATAAGCCTATAGGGATGTTTTTAGATTTGCCTTCTGTGCATAGGGCAGTATCTTGAGAGTCATTTAATCTCAGTGTTTAACCCCCCCCCCCCCCCCCCCAAATAGCAAATATTTTCTAAAAGCAAAAACCCTGGAGAATATAATGGTGATAATTGCAATTTTTTATGTCACATGATATTAGTACACATGTTTATCAAATGCAGAAATACACTAAAGTTAATTTTAGTTCACACAAGCACAATCTATTACCTTTTTGGTAAAATATAAAAGATGAGGTTGTGACAAGTAAATGGATACCAAACATGTTAAGCCTTAAAATTGTGCAAAATTGAATACCTCAACTTTCTTATAGGGAACACACTGAAAGCCATTATAAGTTATGAGTTTAGAGTTAAATCTGATCTACAGCATTTATTATATTATACGTTTCTATGTAAAGCTTTTGTTTCTTGTAAACTTGCAATAGTTTATGTTAGTGCGATATATTGCAGGCAAGTACAGCTCTCATAAGGCTTGTTTGCACTCTGGGGATCTCTTAAACCCTAGAATATTTGATTGCATGGGAAAGTTTTTGAAAGATTAACATTATATCCCAAATGCCTGGGTATGTTCAGTTTTTTGATAGGTCCTCCAGCCTTTCCCAAGATTCACATACTACTTTGATATTTGCAACAGAATGATGGCTTGCTGCTATTTCACCTCTCTGTCAAGAGCCCTTTTCACCTTTGCAGATCATTAAAGTAAAAAGAGGAAGAGTGCTGAGAGATGGGCTTAATACACACGTCTAGCCTCTCTGTCAATGCACCATAAGAGCACTTTGCATGGATTAGTCTATTGAAGTGGGAGGCATGTCAGTGCTTTGCCTGTTAGACTTTTGTCTTCTTGACCATGAATATCTAAATAAAGAATTTGCACTTCGTATTTATGCAGATACATAATATAACATTTCATTCTGTGAAATCATTTACTGTTTGTAGGATTTCCATGACTTTAAAACATACACATGCAAAAAACAAGCTAGTTGTTATTTTGGATGACTGTTTGAAGAGATCAGTTAATTTTAATATTAGAATCCACCCTGCCTCTACTTTCAGAATCTGAGACACAATAGGGGGAAATTTACTAAAACTGGAGCAGTTGTGCATAGTAACCAATAAGCTTCTATCTAAAGTTTGTTCAGTTAAAGGGGTTGTAAAGGTAAAAATTTTTTCACCTTAATGCATTCTATGCATTAAGGTGAAAAAACTTCTGACAGAACCGCCGCCCCCAGGCCCCCCGTTTTACTTACCTGACGCCTCGAAAGTCAGCTTCGCGTTCCCGACATCTGTTCCTCCGCTCACCCTGGCCGCTGATTGGCTGCAGTGGATGGATTGAAAGCAGCGCAGCCATTGGCTCGCGCTGCTGTCAATCACATCCGATGACGCGGCGCGCCGGGGGGCGGGGCCGAGTGATACAGCGAGCGGCTATAGCCGCCGGCTGTATCACGGGAGCGCGCCCGCAAGCACTCACCACCGTGCGAGGGAGCTCGCATTAAGGTGGTGAATGCTTGCGGGGAGGAGCTGAAACAGCCGCCGAGGGACCCCAGAAGACTAGGTTCGGGGCCACTCTGTGCAGAACGAGCTGCACAGTGAAGGTAAGTATAACATGTTTGTTATTTAAAAAAAAAAAAAAAAACACCTTTACAAACGCTTTAAACATTGAAAATTAAAGCTAGAAGCTGATTGGTTGCCACGCACAGCTGCTCCAGACTCTGACTGCTCCAGTCCTAGTAAATCCCCCCTCAATGATTATAATGTTTTACCGGGGGGGGAAGTCAAAAATAATACAGACATATTTTTATCAACAGCGACATCAACATTCCTTGACACTCCAAGGCACAAATCCCATTTAAAAATACATTTTTAAGTTGGTCCAGAAACCACATCTATAAAGCTATGTCTTCAGGTCTACACGATGTATCCATGTCTTATCGGTGGCAGTGTATTGTAAATTTGTAGCATCTTGCCTGTATTAGGTCAAACATTTGGTGGAAATATTCAGTCAGATCTCCTTAAAGTGGTTCTAAAGGCATTTTTACAACCTCTCCTAAACCATTTAACTTGACAGATAGTAACCGACCTTTAAAGTGTCAGTTTTCCCGCGTTTAGTAGCATTTTGCCGTGTTTAGAAGCGTTTAAGAAAAATAATATATAAATATATATATATATATATATATATATAAAAAAACGCCTGTAAACGAAATGTGGCTAAACGTGAGTTATCGCGTTTCGCTGCGTTTAGACGTGTTTGGCGCTTGAAATGCCTGTTAGCTCATGTTTTTGCGTCCCAAAAAATGCCTCGAAACTCCTAGAAACTACTGTAAACGACCCTGTGTACATGTACATTTTGCAAATTAGTAATTTTTCTTCATATATTTTAACCAAAATGTATACCACTACATATGAATACATGTTGTATATGCCCGTCCCAAAAAAACAACAATGCTCTGCGCTTAGTACAATATTCTAACGCTGTATGTGCGGCACATAAATAATTATATGACTAGTAGCAGCTGCTTAAATAGTAGAACATGTATATAGGCAATAATAAATCAATTAAATTAGATAAATATATAAATACACAATTATAAATATATAAAGTGTCTCTTCAGTATTGCAGCAGCGCTGTGCACCCCAATTAAACAGGGTCTCTTTCTTAATCTATTTCAGAAAGTTCAAACACGGATCTGATAGCCAGAGTCCCACCAATAAATAATCAAGATGTATTCTGTGAGGGTAGTAATCCTTTCACCAAGCGATACACCACGTGCTGGGGTCCCCAATGAAAACTCAATCACCAGAAATCAGATCAATAAAAGCCTTGATTAATAGTAGTAAATCTGCATCAATATCCAAAGCGACCACCAGATGTCAGTATTATTCCCAGTAGTTCCAATAGGATATGTAGAAGAAACAAAAATGCTCACATGATAGCGTGAAGCGTGATACTGCTAAACATCTTTATTTGAACCATCCAAACATCCCCTTAAAACCATGCCTACCAAAATTTAATAAACATTGAGCAAAGATAACAAAGTGCACTGTGCTTGATTGCATCCTCCAGTCGTGAAAGCCTGTCAGAAGTGCTCCCTGTGTGTAACCACAGTCACACGCTTCCTGGTTCCTCGGTTGGTGGAGCGCATGCGTCACTTCCTGTGCGACACGTCCCTAACGCCTCAGAAGAAGTCCAGGAAGTGACGAAACGTTAGGGACGTGTCGCACAGGAAGGGACGCATGCGCTCCACCAACCGAGGAACCAGGAAGCGTGTGACTCACACACAGCATATGCATATCACAAATTACACCCCAAAACACATTCTGCTATTACTCCCGAGTATGCTGATACCACATGTGTGAGACTTTTACACAGCGTGGCCACATACAGAGGCCCAACATGCACGGAGCACCTTCAGGCGTTCTGGAGCACCCAGGCCAATTCTGACATTTCTCTCCTACATGTAAAAATCATTTATTTGCTAGAAAATTACATAGAACCCCAAAACATTATATATGTTTTTTTTAGCAAAGACCCTAGAGAATACAATGGCGGTCGTTGCAACTTTTTATCTCCCACGGTATTTGCAAACACAAAGTTTTGTGTTTTAAAAAAAAAACAAAACAGTAAAGTTAACCCAATGTTTTTGCATAATGTGAAAGATGAAGTTACGCCAAGTAAATAGATACCTAACATGTCACCCTTCAAAATTGCACACGCTCGTGGAATGGCGCCAAACTTCGCTACTTAAAAATCCCCATAGGCGACGCTTTAAAATTTTTTACTGGTTACAGGTTTTGAGTTACAGAGGAGGTCTAGGGCCAAAATTATTGCTCTTGCTCTACCGATCGCAGCGATACCTCACATGTGTCGTTTGAACACCGTTTTCATATGTGGGCGGGACTTACGTATGCGTTCGCTTCTGCATGCGAGCACACGGGGACACAGGGAAAAAAAAATAATTTTTTTTAAATTGTTCATTTTACTTTATTTATTTTAGTTTGACGCTTTTTTCCAAAAAATACATTTTTTGATCACTTTTATTCCTATTACAAGGAATGTAAACATCCCTTGTAATAGAAATATGGCATGACAGGACCTCTTTACAGTGAGATATGGGGTCAAGAAGACCCCACATCTCACCTCTAGGCTGGGAAGCCTGAAATAAAAAAAAAAAAACAATCCTGGCTTCGATCGTAGCAGTGAGTCGGTAGAAGCATCTAAGGGCGGCAGGAGGGGGAGGGGGACGTCCCCTCTCGCCTCCCGTAAGAACGATCAAGCAGTGGAAAAGCTGTTATGATCATTCTTATGGTGTAGGGAATCGCCGGCTGAAAAAGCTGATATCTGAATGATGCCTGTAGCTGCAGAGTATTGCGGGGTATTGCAGAGTATTGCGGGGTATTGCAGAGTATTGCGGGGTATTGCAGAGTATTGCAGGGTATTGCGGGGTATTGCAAAGTTTTTTTTCAGGGTATTGCAGAGTATTGCGGGGTATTGCAGAGTATTGCAGAGTATTGCAGGGTATTGCAGAGGATTGCAGAGTATTGCTGAGCATGGAGGGATGGCTGAGCATGGATGGATGGATCCATGAATGTGACTGCAATTGTCACAGAGCAGTGCTGTGGGCACTACAGATCCAGCCCACGGCGCTGCTGCCATCCTATCTCTCCCCTCCACTGTACCGATCTCTCCCCTCCACTGATCCCCTCCACTGTACATGACGCCGGCTTGTTTACATGTGATCGCTCCATTTGACGGAGCGATCGCATGGTAAACAGCCGCGATCAGCGGCCGTTTACTGTGATCCGTGATGCAGGACCCGGCAGTCACGGATGTTCTCGGGTGCGCGCCCCAGGGGGCGTGCGAGAGCAGGATTCTGGGAGGACGTCACTGTACGCCCTCCCAGAGTTATCCAACCGCCCTGCACCCATCATTAGGCTATGGGCCGGTTGGTAACTGGTTAAGCAGATAAATTAAGTCTAAACAAAGGAGAAAAATAAACTATCATTATGTATGCATTCTCATCTTTACATATTTAGGCCTCATATACACTGCTGCTGGTAAACAGACATTTAGGAGCAGTTGGGTGTTTTGTTCAGCTGCCCCTGAGCTCTCCTCTATGTTATATTATCAGTACATGTACACAGGGTCATTTCTAGGCAGTTGAGTTTAGAAGCATTTTTTTTGGAAAGCAAAAAAATGCGTTCAGGACGGATGTTCAGAGGCGTTTGAAACGCCAAACATCTGTAACAGCTTGTAAACGCGGTACCTCGTGTTTAGCCACTTTTTGTTGACAGCGTTTTTAATGGAGATACATTTGTGATTATTTGGAAAAAAAAAGCCATCACTGCACACCGCCAGTCATAGGCAGTGAGGCATTTCCTCTGCTGCACACGCTACCTATGATTGGTGTGCAATGCTGGCTTACTGGGGGGTTCCATCTGAACACGCCCAAGCCAAGCCAAGCCCATCTTTACTTTGTAAATATCACTTTCTATGACTTTGCAGTACACATGTGATACCACCATACTGGTATGTGGATTTCCTTAAGGCCTCTTTCACACATACTGTCCGATCAGGTCCGCCTGTCCGTTTTTCAGGCGGACCTGATCAGACGCTCCATTCACCTCTATGGAGTGACGCATGTTAGCTGTGACATGTCCGCAGACATCCACCACTCTCCGATCCAGACCGCCAAATCCAGACGGATGGAAACCCAATTTTCCATCTGTCTGGCAGATCAGATCAGATGGAATCGGATGAAAGCGGACAGGCGGATCCATTTTCATCCGATCTCCCATAGAGAACAGCAGGGTTCTGACAGGTCCATCTCTGCACAGTGAGCAGAGATGGAGCTGTCATCCACGTGCTCAGCAGAGATCAATGGATCGAACCCCGCTGAGCAAGCGGACTCAATCAAAACGGACGTGTCCCCTGTGAAAGGGACCTAAATCAAAGGCATCTACATAGGCGACATCTCAAATTGTAAAGTTCTGCATGGTATGTTGAGGCTAGCTAAATAAAGATTAAACCGCATACACATGGTAAGAAAATGGTACGAAAATGGCCGTGCGCCAAACGATCGGCCGACAATCTGATTATTAGTATAAGCGAAAAAGTGGGGGAAAGGACGAACTTGGGACTTTAAATGGAATGTGAGGAAAAGTTCATGCCCCCATCCCTATTGCGTATATAAGAGGGGGGAGGTTGGGACTTTAAATGAGGCTTGCATAATGGGACCAATCAAGTTCACATAAGTCAAAACATATGTGTGCTTTATTGAGACCAATGATCGACATGACATAAAATGACAGTTTTGCATACATAAATCGTAGAGAAATGGTCAATCACAGTATGTTGATAAAACACGTAACAGCAAGGCATGAACAAAATAAATAGTACATCCTAATCCTCCACTGACCAGGGTACACCAAACAGTAAAAGAAATATAAATGAAGAAAAAAGGGGATAGGACCATCTAAAATCAATCGATGTGTATGGGATGCATCGGGGTGGGCTCTACGCGTTTCGTGGACTCCTATCCACTCGTCAGGAGCCAGGTGCATCCACCTTATAAAACCACAGCTGGAACTGTGCCAGACCACATGCCAAGGGTCCATCAATGAGCCCGGCCCGGGAGCTGAGGAGGGAAAACAGCCGGAAATCAGGGGAGGCAAACCATCACCCATATGCATAGAGGACTTTAGGGGTATACCAAATAAAACTATTATATGTCTATAAAAATATAGGTCAATAAAAGGGTCTTAAAGTAAACAGGGCCATGACCCTGATAGTGGGGTGAATACCATGGGTTAACCTTGATGAATCCAAAATGGATGGAAAGCCAGATGGAAGGCGAATAGGGATCTAGAAGTACAGACTCTATACTGAGTCAGGAGTGAAAAAATGGTGAACCAGGTGATGGAATGTGACCACATCATGCCAGACTGTTCCCCCCCAGCGTCACGATGGTGCGGCACAGAGGGAAGGACACAGCGGCGGAAAGCCGGAGTGATTCCCCACGTGTTAACCCGGTGTTATAGCAGTGGATCGATCCCCGCTGAGCAAGCAGACTCCATCAAAACGGACGTGTCCTGTGTGAAAGGGTCCTAAATCATGACATCTACATAGGCGACATCTCAAGTTGTAAAGTTCTGCATGTTATGTTGAGGCTAACTAAATAAAGATTAAACCGCGTACACACGGTAATAAAATCGTACAAAAATGATCGACCGACGATCTGATTGTTAGTATAGTGCTTTCAACAGCCGATTCCAACTGGTCGCACAACAAAAACTGAAGGTGCATGCTAGAAAATTTTTAACATATGTGAATACAATGTCTGATATAAGAATAAACCATAACAACAATTTCTGTTTGTATTTTTGCTTTTGGGCAATCAGGACAGTAGGATGATCTTTGATGGGTTGTTTAGGCTTTATTTTCACATTGTCACTTTTTTATTATTCATATATGATTAGGTGCAGCATTAACAATGAACAAACAGCACATTTAATAGTATATTGCTATTTGTTTTTAGATTATTGTACTTATTGTATTGAACTTCTTTAGCATGTGAAAACTGCATGTAGATCATAAAAAGAAAAAAAATAATTCCATGTGGACCTATAACACCTCCCAGCAATGAAACATTGTTAATAAAGGCCATCAAACATGTTATGTTGGCGAGAATTTATAAATAATTAATTGTAAGCTTTCACAGGGATATACCACTTCTATTAATGGCGTTCCACTTCAATCATTGCATCTGTGCGTTTTTTTGAATTGTGCTATTGGATAGACATTTCTGTGTTGAATTCCCCTCTAGATAAACAATGTATGTAAATGTTCTGTGTTCATTTTGTACAATGCAGAATAAATAAAATGGCATGTGCTGTCCATTATGGATATACAGTATCTCACAAAAGTGAGTACACCCATCACATTTTTGTAAATATTTTATTATCTTATCTTTATTACACTTTGCTACAATGTAAGGTAGTGAGTGTACAGCTTATATAACAGTGTAAATTTGATGTCCCCTCAAAATAACTCAACACTCAGCCATTCATGTCTAAACTGCTGGCAACAAAAGTGAGTACACCCCTAAAAAATGTCCAAATTGGGCCCAATTAGTCATTTTCCCTGCCCGGTGTCATGTGACCAGGTGTGTTAAATTTGGTGTTATCGCTCTCACTCTCTCATACTGGTCACTGGAAGTTCAACATGGCACCTCATGGCAAAGAACTCTGAGGATCTGAAAAAAAGAATTGTTGCTCTACATAAAGATGGCCTAGGCTATAAGAAGATTGCCAAGATCCTGAAACTGAGCTGCAGCATGGTGGCCAAGACCATACAGCAGTTTAACAGGTTCAACCCAGAACAGGCCTTGCCATGGTCGACCAAAGAAGTTGAGTGCACGTGTTCAGCATCATATCCAGAGGTTGTCTTTGGGAAATAGACGTATGAGTTCTGCCAGCATTGCTGCAGAGGTTGAAGGGGTGGGGGGTCAGCCTGTTAGTGCTCAGACCATACGTCGCACACTGCATAAAATTGGTCTGCATGGCTGTCATCCCAGAAGGAAGCCTCTTCTAAAGATGATGCACTAGAAAGCTTGCCAGCCAGTTTGCTGAAGGCAAGCAGACTAAGGACATGGACTACTGGAACCATGTCCTGTGGTCTGATGAGACCAAGATAAACTTATTTGATTCAGATGGTGTCAAGCGTGTATGGTGGCAACCAGGTGAGGAGTACAAAGAAAAGTGTGTCTTGCCTACAGTCAAGCATGGTGGTGGGAGTGTTATGGTCTGGGGCTGCATGAGTGATGTTGTCATGGAGGAGTGGAAGAGGACTCCAGTGGCAACCTGTGAAGCTCTGGTGAACTCCATGCCCAAGAGGGCTAAGGCAGTGCTGGAAAATAATGGTGGCCACACAACATATTGACACTTTGGGCGCAATTTGGACATTTTCACTTAGGGGTGTACTCACTTTTGTTGCCAGCGGTTTAGACATTAATGGCTGTGTGTTGAGATATTTTGAGGGGACAGCAAATTTACACTGTTATACAAGCTGTACACTCACTACTTTACATTGTAGCAAAGTGTCATTTCTTCAGTGTTGTCACATGAAAAGTTATACAATATTTACAAAAATGTGAGGGGTGTACTCACCTTTGTGAGATACTATATATAAAATATATACTGTATATTATATGTGTAAAAAATATTTATTTTCAATTCTTAGTAATGTTATATTGGCATAATAAAATGCAGTGATAGAATTACAGATGGTGAAGTGAAGAAATATTTATACTTCTAAAATGGCTAGCTGAACAAAAAGAAACATAAAATGAATTTGTGCACATTACAGAATTACAGATGTTAGGGCTCATGCACACTACAGCTCTAAAAAAAAAAAAAATGTAAACATCCCTTGTAATAGAAAGAAAGCACGACAGGACCTCTTAAATGTGAGATCTGGGTCAAAAAGACCTCAGATCTAACATTTACACTAAAATGCAATAAAAAAAATGTAAACGTCAAAAATTTTCCCCATTAAGACCATTGGGCGGAAGAGACATTTGATGTCGTTTCCGCCATTCAGTGTTATGGAGCCATGCAGGGGGCCATCTTTCCCTCACTCAGCTCAATGCCTGTTAGGTGGAAGGATGCGATCAACTCCGCCGCTATCGACGTCTCCAGTAAGCGACGGAGATGACCGGAATGCGGCGGGAGGGTAGGGCCCTCTCCCGCCCCTGATAAAAGTGATCTAATTTCAGACCACTTTTATCTGTAAGCCAGTCGCCGTTGTTGAAAACACCAGGGTTATGGCAGCTATTTGCTGCCATAACAACGGTATTTAGCGTCAAAGTACCGACGTACAACGACAGAGATTTGCGCTAAGTGGTTGAGGCGGAACTTCAGTCATTTTTTCAACTTTCCATCTATTAAATCTTCTGTCCTTGTTGTTTTAACGTTGGATAGTAAAACATTTTTTTCTTCCAGTAAATACCTTATACAGCCCACTTCCTGTTTCTTGTCTGGTAAAAAGCTAATGCCGCGTACACACGAGCGGACTTTACGGCAGACTTGGTCCGGCGTACCGGATTTCGTCGGACAATTCGATCGTGTGTGGGCTCCAGCGGACTTTGTTTTCTCAAAAGTTGGACGGACTTAGATTTGAAACATGTTTCAAATCTATCCGACGGACTCGAGTCCGGTCGAAAAGTCCGCTCGTCTGTATGCTAGTTCGACGGACAAAAAGCCACGCTAGGGCAGCTATTGACTACTGGCTATGAACTTCCTTATTTAAGTCCGGTCGTACATCATCACGTACAAATTCGTCGGACTTTGGTTTATTGTGTGTAGACAAGTCCGTTCATTCAGAAAGTCCGTCGTAAAGTCCGTCGAAAAGTCAGCTGGGCAAAGTTTGCCGGAAAGTCCGCTCGTGTGTACGCGACATTAGGCTTATGACATCATGTACAGCTCTCTTTCTCACTTTCGTGAGCGTTTGCCAGGAAGGGAGGGGGGATGAGTCATAAGAGGGCCAATGAGAGCTGCAGAGCTGCAGGTGTGCCTCTGTGTGTCTGTGCAGATCCAGGAAGTGAACAGGCAGCAGCTTCACCTGCCCACAGTTAAAATTGTTGCAGCCTGACTCGGTGAAGGGAGATTTCTGCAGCATATTTGGCAAGTACAGAATCCCAGTATATATAAAATAATATGCAAAGTGGTTGGAGGGAAACTTCAGAATGGCAAAGATGTTTTTAATACAAATTATGTGAGCAGACTGCAGTTCCTCTTTAAAATCAGAAATAGAAAGTGAAATAAAGACCAGCTGCTGCAGCAATTGTGCACAATAATCACCAGAAAAACAATAAATAATGACCAGCTCTAGGGTAAAAAAAAAAAGGTGTAGGCATATGTAATCATATACAATCTAGTACTACTACTTATTGCAAAAAAATATAGCGGTGTTACAAAGTATCCACAAACATCAATGAATAAATATTGAATCCATAAATAAAGTCCAAACAGCCTGACAGCTGAATGTAAACAGGGACTGGCAAATAAAAATTCAGAAAAAAAAAGTGTGGGGGTCCATTGGGTCTTCCCCTCCAAAGCACCTTGTCCCCATGTTGATGGGGACAAGGGCCTCTTCCCCACAACTCTGGCCCCTTGGTTGTGGGGGTGCGGGGGGGGGGGTGACTTATCAGAATCTGGAGGCCACCTTTAACAAGGGGGCCCCCAGATCCCACCCCCCCATGTGAATGAGTGTGGGGCACATAGTACCCGTACTCATTCACCAAAAAACACAACACCAGTTTTTGATAAAAGTCCTTTATTAAAAAACCATACAAAAAACATACAAGCGCCGTCTCGAACGAAACCCCCCCCCCAAAAAAAACTCTGCACGTCAAACACAACTGTTCTTGTCCAGGAACACAGCCAAATGACAGGTAAACATGGGGACGGGGGTTACCCGGTGACATAACCAGGTGACCCTGCCCCTATGTCTACCTCTCATCAGGCGAGTGTCATTATGGGGCAGGATCACCCAATGACATCAGGGGTAACCCCACCCCCATGTTTATCCGTCATTTGCCAGGGTTGTGGGGAAGAGGCCCTTGTCCCTGTCAACATGGGGGCAAGGTGCTTTGAGGGGTGAGCCCCCCTGCCCAAAGCATCCCCCCATGTTGAGGGCATCCCCCCCTTTCCTAGCCTGTCAGCTGTATGCTCGGATAAGGGTCTGATATAGATTATGAGGGGACCCACGCCATTATTTAAAAGAATTTTGGTGTGGGGTTCCCCTTAACCACTTGCTTACTGGGCACTTTAACCCCCTTCCTTCCCAGACCAATTTTCAGCTTTCAGCGCTGTCACTCTTTGAATGACAATTGCACGGTCTTGCAACACTGTACCCAAATTAAATTTTTATTATTTTATTCCCCACAAATAGAGCTCTCTTTTGGTGGCATTTAATCACTGCTGTTTTTTTTTATTTTTTGCTAAAAAAAACCAAAAAAAGACAGAAAAAAAAAACACAAAACAGTTTTAAAGTTTCTTACAAAATTTTGCAAACAGGTAATTTTTCTCCTTCATTGATGTGCGTTGATGAGGCTGCACTGATGGGCACTGATAAGGTGGCACTGATGGACACTGATAGGTAGCACTGGTGGGCACTGATGAAGCGGCACTGGTGGGCACTGATGGTCACTGATAGGTAGCACTGATGGGTGGCACTAAAGGGCATTGATAAGGCGGCACCGATGGACACTGATCAGTAGCACTGGTGGGCCCTGATGAGGCATGACTGGTGGGCACTGATGGTCACTGATAGGTGGCACTGATGGGTGGCACTGATGGGCAGCACTGAAGGGCATTGATAGGTGGTACTGAAGGGCACTGACAGATGGCACTGATGGGTGTCACTGCTGGGCACTGCTAGGTGACACTGATAGGCAGCACTGATAGGTGTCACTGATGATGTGGCACTGATGGGCAGCACTGATGGGCATTGATAGGTGGCAAAGGTGGGCATTGCTAGGTGGTTCAGGTGGGCACTGGTAGGCAGCACTGGTATGCACTGGCAGGTGGCACTGATGGGCACTGGCAGGCAGCACTGGTGGGCACAGATACTTGAGTGATGTCTCACCCTCTTCAGGACATGTCCCTCTGACACTAGACTAATCTTTTGTTTACATTGGCTGACAGCTGATCACGTGGTAAGGGGATCTGTGATCAGCCTTGTCTCATTGACTCGGTGATCAGAGAGCGCCGCATGCGCCCTGCAGGGGGCGCTCAGGCAGCTCATGCATGGGAGGACGTGTAATGACGGTCTCCTGGCAATTAAGGTCCGCACTGTAGCTGTCATTCGGCTACAGCGCGGACTGGAAGCTGTTAAAATCCATACCTGCTGACAGCTGATGAGCCATCTGTTATTAAGGACACAGCGGCCGGCTTCCCGGCCTGCTCCTTAACAACCAGCCATTCTTCACACAGAATTTAGATCGGTCAATCATTTTTTGATCTTTCCAAATTCATATTGTTCCGAAAATGTGGAATTTGTTAGAAACAAATTAATAAAACAAAACTAAACAAATTTTAACTAAATTTGTTACTATTGTCATTCTGAGATTTAGATACATCCAAATAACCAAATATTTGTCTGAATTTAGATCTGAACCGAAACGAATTGCACATATCTACTGCTTAGTTTATGGCCGGAAAGCCCTGAAAAGCCAAGTCATTCAGTTACAGAAACCAGATATCTCATAAAAATCTCTTCCCCTTGCCTCCCTATTGGATTGCTGACAATAACATACAAGGGGATAAGGGAAGTAGAAAAAAGTGGGCCGCAGTGTAATAATGAGAGTGATGTTCTCTGATTCAGTAGAAATTTAATCAAATGAAAATGGCTTTTCCTCAAGCTCTGGCCATGAACTAAGCATGCAGGCAAGGACGTGGAGGTGCCTGCGTTAACATCTGGCAGCCAGTTTACATGGATCAGAATGCCCACAGATACACTTTAAATGATTGGTAAGAAACATAATGGGACCTTTTGTGCAAAAGATACTTTATTTTATGGGAAACAATTTAACATTATAGCCTGAGAATGTAATGTAAATAAAGCAAGAAAAATATACAGTAAGGCGTGATGTAGAAATGAAAGCTGAGGATAGCACAACCACTGAAATTTAATTACAAAGATAAGCCGAGCTGCTAAGTAATAAATCATAATAACAGCAAGGGACATCAGATCTTGAGAAAGTTTTTGTGAGAAATATTGAGAATGCTTATTCATTTTTACAATGATTCAGTCTCCACATGTCTTGGATCTGGATAGATTCAGTCTTCTAGGCTATCACTTTGTTTAGTCACTGCAGAGATAAAAGTAATGAGGTTTTGTTCGTGTGTATGAACATTTTTTCTCTAAATTAAATACCAATTTCCAATATTATATATACATTTGAATGTATAATTGAAAGGCAGTATGTGAACATGCAAAACGATTTGGAATTCTGCTTATCCAGGTTTTTGATGCAGGTATCTATGTCAGACTGGACAAACATTCTCTACTTTAGCTTTGTCAGAGCTCCAAGTCTGATGAGTGGATATTGAAGAAATATTAGTACACTGATGAGGCTATCACTCTGCTCTCTCCTCCAGTCAACAAACACCCAGATTAAGAGTGACTACTGTATATACTCGAGTATAAGCCGAGTTTTTCAACACATTTTTTTGTGCTGAAAATGCCCCCCTCGGCTTATACTCGAGTCAAGCACTTTTCTGCAGCAGAGAATGACATTTCGGGGCCTCGTATCTCGGGGCCACTTGGTGCTAGGAACCCCAAATTTGGTGTGCAAACCCAGTGGAACTAGCCCTACAACATATCCATAGCTGGGGTTCCTAGCACCAAGTGGCCCCGAGATACGGGGCCCCAAATTCGGTTAGGAAAATGTCATTCTCTGCTGCAGAAACGTGCTTGACAATTTCCGAACCGATTTTGGGGTCCTGTATCTTGGGGTCACTTGGTGCTTTGGATATGTTGTCATGCTAGTTCCACTGGGTTTGCACACCAAATTTGGGGTTCCTAGCACCAAGTGGCCCCGAGATACGGGACCCCAAAGTTGGTCAACTGTGTCCATCTGCAGCAATGTCATTTCAGGACCCTTTGGGTCCAGAGACCCCAAATTTTGACTGCAGCTAGGGGGCATCTAGGAACCCTTAACTATCGAGTTTGAAGTTCGGGGGACCTATGGCTGCAAATGGGCACAGTGAGGCATGCAAATGGGCACAGTGAGGCTGCAAATGGGCATTGTTGACCCTCTTATCCACTTACAGTAGCTGCGCATTTCTCACCCTAGGCTTATACTCGAGTCAGTAATTCCCAGTTTTTTGTGGTAAAATTAGGTGCCTCGGCTTATATTCGGGTCGGCTTATACTCGAGTATATACGGCATATTGCTGGATTGGCCCCTGCTAAAATGTTTAAATAAGTGGATATCTGGATGGTATTATGATCTTTTATTATTCTCTTAGGGCTTGTTCACACCGGGTGCTTTGGCCAGCGCAGTCCCAATGCAGGACAAGGCAAACAACCTTGTTCCCTATGAGGCCAGTTTGCATGCAGTCCTTTTTTTTCATCTCAGTGGTGATATAACATAACACCACACTGCGACCGGTATAGCTAAATGAAGTGTCACTTGTGAAATATACAAGCAACATTAATTTTCTTCAAAAGTCATGGTCTAAGAGGATCCATTCATATTTTTTATAATATGTGAAAAATAGGACTGGTTTTAAGATTGGAAGTTAGGAGAATTTCTGAAAATTTACATAGTAACCAGTCTGTTTATCAGAAACTTTGCAGTGCATTATAAGCTGACCATGCACATTACATTCTAATTGTTAGATCTCCTTTATTCTTACTAAAAGTATGCAATGTGAGGCCTGCCAAAAGAGACCATTCCATTCATATTTGGTCAGGCAGACTGTACACTGCATAGTTGTTGGTGAATCTATAAGAAATGTTACAATAGAATCTAACCTGTATAGTCAGCTTAAGACCCCTTTCACACTGGGGTGGTTTTCAGGCGCTGGAAATAGCCTTTGCTAAGTGCCTGAAAACCGCCTCCCATTCATTAAAGTGTGACTTTTCACACTGGAGCGGTGCGCTTGCGGGACGTTCCGAAAAGTCCTGCAAGCAGCATCTTTGGGGCGATTTGGGAGTGCTGCATTTAGGGCTCCCAAAACGCCCTGGCCATTGGAGTGAATGGGCAGCGCTTCTGAAGCTCCTGAAAAGTGCTTTGAAAGAGCAGTAAACGGGAGTTTTTAACCCCTTTTTTGGGGTTAAAAGTGCCCCTCTAGTGGCCAAAAAGCGCAGCTTAAACTTTGCTAAAGCACCGCTAAAATGAGCGGCACGCTAACGCGGCCACGGCCCCAGTGTGAAAGGGGTCTTAGGCTAGGATGAACAGCTAATGCTTTCAATTAAGGAAATGTAATTTAAACAACAAGTGTACTTTTAAAGCGGAGTTCCACACAAAAATGGAACTTCCGCTTTTCGGAACCCTCCCCCCCTCTGGTGTCACATTTGGCACCTTTCAGGGGGGAGGGGGGTGCAGATACCTGTCTAAGACAGGTATTTGCACCCACTTCCGGCATAGACTCCCATGGGAGTCTACGCCTCTTCCCGTCCCCACCGCACTGTCTCCTGGGAACACACAGCTCCCAGGAGAGAGAGGGGACCATTTGGGACGTGCAGCGCGACTCGCGCATGCGCAGTAGGGAACCGGGAAGTGAAGCTTCACTTCCTGATTCTCTCACCTAGGATGGCGGCGGCAGCTGCCGAGAACAGAGCGGGTTCTCGGCGTCCCCTGCCGACATCGCTGGACCCTGGGACAGGTAAGTGGCCATGTATTAAAAGTCAGCAGCTGCAGTATTTGTAGCTGCTGGCTTTTAATATTTTTTTTTTGGCGGTGTGGGTGAACCCCCGCTTTAAACAAATTACATTTATTTTTTATGCCTCTTTACCTTGACCTAAATGATCACAACCCTCCTCCACAGATGTATACTAAGATTTGACTGTGGCTTCCGTTTTTTTTGTTTAGGTTTAAAAGGCTTCCTCTCCTGGCCATGCCTACACATTAGGGGCCCTCTCCTGCCTGAAATATGAAGGTAGACTAGCCTCATTTGCAGCTGTCTTGTGCTCATCACTAAATTGCCACCTTCTACCCATGTAGACACTTTTCTGAGTGAGGAGAACGCTTACCTTGATGCAATAGTGGTAAATTTGAATAGGCCACAATCTACCATCATTTTTATGACGCAAAGCAAACACTCAGCTGAATGTCCATTTGTATTCAATCATTTGCCTAGATACAAATCTCGTCCATCGAACGCAGTAGAACACTCAATTCTTAGAAGAAATGCTTAGAGCACTTTCACACTGGGGCGTTGGGGGCAATGGCGGGAACAGTCGTTTTAGTGGCGCTTTTCTGCAGGCGCTTCGGCCCATTGATTTCAATGATTTAGGAGCCGCGCTCCTAAAATGCCTCAAATATGCTGCTTACAGGACTTTTTTTAATATCCCGCAAGCGCACCGCTCCAGTGTAAAAGCACTATAATGGCGCCTGCACTATAATAGCGCCCGCAAAGCGCCTGCAAAGCGCCTCAGTGTGAAGGTGGCCTTACTGATTACTGGATGCTTGTAGGCATTTGTTTGTATGAGGCCTTAATGTCCCCTTAAAGTTGAACCTGATTATTCAGTTGTCCATACAATGATCTCTCTTATTAATTTGCTTACACGCTGAAGCTCAATCACAATTATGCCCTGTAAAATATGTATACATTTATAGCCTCAAATTTGCCAATTTCTCATTCTTGGCATCAGTGTTATTGGAATGAGAAGCTTTCAATATCAATGTTATGTGAGCAGTCACTCCCTTGCAGTTAGAAAATACCCATTTAGACTGGAGAGCATTTCAACTTGTAATGTGCTCATGCACAGAAATTTTTGCCATATAGGAATGGACTGATCTCCATTTACAGGAACAAGGTGGCACTGAAGGTTGCAATATGGGGCTGGTGCCAAAAGTAATGGGGTTTCGTCTGGGCAAACAAAGGATTTAATCAAAGGAAAAGGAGATATTTACATTTATTGGGATCTAATATTGTAGACTTCTACAGGTTCAGAGTCATTGGTTGCAGTTCTACTTGTAGTGATAGTGTTGAGGAGTGTGGATAGTACACTGTTCAATGGTACAACATACCTGCGTCCAGGGCTTTTTTTCAGCAGGAACTAGGGGGAACTCAGTTCCACCACCACTGGCTCAGGTCTTCTGCTCCCTGCTCACCACTATCACTTGGTAACACTGAAGTCCAGCTTCTGCGTTTACAAGTGATAGCTTATCTCAGGTGCCCAGGGTTCAGTGCAGTCATGAGCAGGAGAGGGTGTGTGGTTGGCTGCACCCTCTGTGGTCTCCATTTTTTCCCTGGTGACCAGTTGTTGATGCTCCTAATGCATGATCTCCCTTGCAAGTGACTGTAGTATAGTATAGTATAGTATAGTATAGTATAGTATAGTATGCTGGGAGGTACTACAGCCAGACAGGTGTTTAATATTGCAACAAAGGTAAGACATATGACAGATGGTGGAGCTTTTAAGGAGGGGGAGAAAATGAGGGCAGTGGAGGGAGGGGGTTGTATGCAGAGGGAAAAGCTACTATTTGATGCCATTTGGCAGGTATGTGTGTGTGGCGGGTATGGTTGAGTTCCTGCACCTATTCTCTGAGAAAAAAAGCCCTGCCTGTGTCACAATAATTGCAACATGTTCCAGTACCCAGACTAATACTTGGTACCACATCCCAATATTCTTGAAGTAAGGAAACCACAAGGGGAGAAATGAGAGCTAGGAATTTACGGTACCAAATAACAAAGTAGATAAGCAAAATATGTATATATAAAAAAAAGATACAAAAATTTATTGATATTAGAACATTAAAAAGCTCAAATGAGCTAGAAAGGTATTACAGACAAAATTCATAAAATCAGGTAGAAATGGTACTTTATGCTGTATGCACAGTCTTGGAACCATATATTAATCTTATCCATATCAGTACATGAAGGAACCCCAACACGTTTACACTTGTAATGCCCCGTACACACGGTCGGACTTTGTTCGGACATTCCGACAACAAAATCCTAGGCTTTTTTCCGACGGATGTTGGCTCAAACTTGTTTTGCGTACACACGGTCACACAAAGTTGTCGGAAAATCCGATCATTCTAAACGCGGTGACGTAAAACACGTACGTCGGGACTATAAACGGGGCAGTGGCCAATAGCTTTCATCCCTTTATTTATTCTGAGCATGCGTGGCACTTTGTCCGTCGGATTTGTGTACACACGATCGGAATTTCCGACAATGGATTTTGTTGTCGGAAAATTTTATATCCTGCTCTCAAACTTTGTGGGTCGGAAAATCCGATGGAAAATGTGTGATGAAGCCTACACACGGTCGGAATTTCCGACAACAAGGTCCTATCACACATTTTCCGTCGGAAAATCCGACCGTGTGTACGGGGCATTAGTCTTATGCCACGTACACACGGGCGGACTTTTCGACCAGACTGGTCCGACGGACTTTCCAACGTACTTCCGACGGACTTTTGAACGAACGGACTTGCTTACACACGATCACACCAAAGTCTGACGGATTCGTAGGTGATGACGTAGGACCGGACTAAAATAAGGAAGTTGATAGCCAATAGCTGTCCTAGCATGGGTTTTCGTCCATCGGACTAGCATACAGACAAGCGGATTTCTCGATAGGAACTGGGTCCGGCGGAGTTACGATGTAAAGATTTGAAGCATGTTTCAAATCTAAAGTCCGTCAGATTTTGGACTGGAAAAGCCAGCTGAAGATCCGATGAAGCTCACACACGGATTGTCCGCTGGACCAGTCCAATAGAAAAGTCCGCTCGTGTGTATGCTGCATTACTCAGGGGGTTATACGTTGGTTCTCTGAAATAATTAACAATAATAATAGATACATATATCAGCATATTTTAGAACACAAGAGTGGAAAAACAATAGGAGATCATTCACGGAAGCACATGATTAAGTATTTTTGTAACTTATATCAACTTTTGAACATACAAAGAAGCCACAAGGCATAAATATGGTTGAATGGGGGGGTGCTCCTCCAAGCGTTTACAGAAAGCGCAAGGGAACGTCCTTCATGGGGTATATTTTATCTATTATTATGTCTTATTCTGGAGTCGTGCTATCTTCGCTCCAGGTAATACGTATACATTTTTTCACAGTTTTTTTTTTCCTTTTTGCCAGACTTATGGCTTTAGTTGTTAGAATTTTATCTATGCCCAAATACTATTGTTTTTTTAAAATATAATAGATATAATATACCCCTTGAAGGATCTTCCTTATCCCTTGTGCTTTCTGTGGACACTTGAAGGAACATCCCCTGGATACATTCAACCAGTTTTATGCCTTGTGGCTTCTTTGTATGTTCCACAGTGCATGTAAGTGACACAAATTCTTAAGAATGTGCTCCTGTGAATGATCCCCTATTTTTTTCCACTATTGTGTTATGAAATATGCTGATATATGTATCTATCAGAAATTATTTCAAAGAACCAATCTATGTTGGTTAAACTTTCAGCAAATTAAATCATCAGTCCCAACCAACTAATCAGAATATCAGAAATAAAAAACAATAATTCAAATAAGTCCACCAGTACATTGTATCATACAAAATGCCATTCGGTGCATCCCTCCACCTTGTTGCATACAGTCTCTTACCAAAATCCAAGAGTCCAAATCATAGGTGGTCTAAATGAGCTCAGAAGTGTGTGGACCTAGTTGATGAGTCTTCACAGAGGAATCACAGAGCGCACCAACAGGGAATAGAATTGTGTCGTCTCCACCAAAAAAAGCAGATGACAACATCCATAGTGTAATACTGTCACATTTATTTGAATAAAAAGCTGTATATCTACTTACAAAATGATCAGTGTAATGCCCATATCAATTCATATAACCAGCGCCAGCTACAATTTATTGCAGTGTGCCACCTATTTATTCTCCTCTGGGTACCCAAGGCTAAACCCCTCCAGGGAAAATTAATTTTTGGGGTTGATGAGGAGCATAAGAAGTACTAAATACTAGAGAAAGTGCATTTAGCAGAATACAATCTAACTGTAATTTATTACAGTAATACCCAATAATATAGTTCAGATATGAAATCCTGTACTAGGAATGGTATTATTTTTTCTTTTGTTTTCACTGCATGGTAGCTTGACTAGCTGCTTCATTTTGCCTTTTTTACCTGTACTTTACACGTACCTTTTTAAGAAATCCAAATAAATAATATAGAGGCTCCCATGAATTTTGCAACGGAGATAAGTCAAAGCAAAAGTGTTTTATTGTCAACACTTTTTGGCTGAGCTCTGAGAATTATCTTTTTTTTTTTTTTTACAGTATTCAGTTCCTGATGGGACAATGTACTTTGTCTCATCATCCTAGGTGCTCTGTAACACTAGTGATGCCCCCCTTGGCGCATGGCCGCTTGACACCACAGCTAGCAAGGGGAAGGCTGCTTTGATAGCCAGCATCTGTCTCCAGCTCACAGCATGTGCCTAAAGCAAGAACTGGCAAGAGGAATGCAGAGGAAGGTATTATATATATTAGACCTCGATTTTCTAAGTATTACATCTAACATCAGGTTTATTTGTCATAACGTTATTTCCATATGCATAATGTATTAGATTAATATTTTAATGTATATTGGAAAATGCTTGTTTTATTATGTAAAATGTATAAATTATTAATGAAATAAGATTATAGAAAAAAGTTAAGAAATATAACCAGGCAGATTGTGGAGAGGTGGACTTAAAGAAACCAAAAAAGCCCTCCACTAAGCCACTGCAAGCCACTAAGCCTCTAAGTCAATTAAAAAAGACTTAAAACTTTGTATAACCCCTTCTGGACCACCCCACTCAGATATACTGCGGCAGAGCGTCCCTCCTACATGGAATCACGTACTGGGTGTGCCACCAGCGACTCGCTCCCGCTGTGATTTGGAGATGCTTGCTGGCACCCAGCGATCGTTCTCCAGAGAGGCAGGATGGCAGTCTTCCTATGGAAACAAGACAGAGCGCCATTCTGTGAGAGGGGAAGATGGGGATCTTGTGTTTCTGCTAAGCAGGAACATGGTTCTCTGTCTCCCCCCAGTCAAAGCAACCCCCACATACTTAGAAAGCACTCCCTAGGAGCACATTTAACCCTTTGATCACCCCTGATGTTAACCCCTTCCCTGCCAGTGTCATTAGTACAGTGATTTAGCACTGATCGCTGTATTGGTGTCACTGGTCCCCAAAAAGTGTCACTAAGGCTACTTTCACACTGCAGCGGCGCTTTGCGGGCGCTATTAACCCTTTATTTGGCGCTAGCGGGGGTTAAAAGCACCCCGCTAGTGACCGAAAAGCGCCTCTAAAACGTCAGTACAGCGTCGCTAAAACTAGCGGCGCTTTACCGCCAACACCCCCGCTCCTCAGTGTGAAAGTCCCCTTAGTGTCAGATTTGTCCACCACAAAAAATACTGATCTCCGCCATTACTAGTAAAAACAATAAAAAATAAATAAAATTCCATAAATATATCCCATAGTTTGTAGACACTATAACTTTTGCTCAAAACAATCAATATACGCTTATTGTGATTTTTTTTTTACCAAAAACATGTAGCAGAATACATATTGGCCTAAATTTATGAATAAATTTGATATTTTACATTTTTTTTTATTGGGAATGTTTTATAGCAGAAAGTAAAAAATAAAAACCGCAGCGGTGATCAAATATCACCAAAAGAAAGTTCTATTCATGGGAAAAAAAGGACAAAATGTTCACAATCCCGATTGCATGTCTGCATCTTTGACTAAGAGCCGGTTCACACGGGGGCGACTTGTCAGGCGACCTAGCTGCCTGACAAGTCGCCTCCCGTTCTGTACAATGGAACCGTTCTAATCGGAGCGACGCAAGTCGCTCCGACTTAGAAGAAAGGTTCCTGTACTACTTTGGGGGCGACTTGCATAGACTTCTATACAGAAGTCGTCTTGCAAGTCGCCGCGGCAGTTGTGTGCTGCAAGTCGTGCCGCTTCTAATGTGAACCGGCGCTAATACAAAGAGGAATGGGAATGGAATATCTGATTTACTGCAATATGAAGGATTTATCTGAAACCAGTGCCGTCAAAGGTACAACAAGGTCATAAAAAATGTCAAATTTTGATTTTTAAGCTTTTGTTTCTGATATGATTTTTTTTAATTAAATATGAGCCACTCTAGAGGTGCCATTGTATCATTGTATTTTGCAACTTAACCAAACAGATAACTGCTTAATTTTATGTAGTTTAATTTCCTGCCAGGTCTTTATTGTTGTGACAGCAAATGGACGATCCCCCTACCAGCCTAAGCAGCTCCCCTTTAATTCTTATGAAAAATAAACTGCATCAAGGACCCTTTAGTCGATTCTCCATAGTAGCATATAGATTGGTGACAGGTATAGCTAAGATAACCAGACTAGCTTGGACTGTCACTACTATATCAAGGGTGAGATAAGATTTTCCAGGTGGGATCTCAAACAACGGTAAAGACACAAAAATAACATCAAATAACTATGAGCTTTTATAAAAACAATAACTCTACAATAAAAGCACTATTTCTCCAGTTGATTTCCAGAACAGCATATAAGACCAAGGTAGAAGGAAGTGGTAGTTGCGCTGTGATAAAGGGACAAGGGAGGTGGAAAGTAAAAGGGGCTGAGTAGAGAGGTGAAAACGGCCGAAGTGTATGCGGCCACAGATGCGCTAAACAAACATACCATGAAATAACAAAGATACTAACATGGGTTGAATAACTAAAAAAATGACATAATATGTGTAAATGACAGTGATAAAACACTCAAAACAGTCCAAGTGCATAAGGGCTAGTATCAAAACTAGCACTGAGTAAGCGTATGACAGTCCTGCCACCAAATAATAAAAATTCCAGGAAAAAGGGAGAAGTCTTCAATGAAAACACCTCTGTGTCTGCAAGCAGCTCACCTTACTGCTGTAAGGTATACAGCATGTGCTTAATTGCAGACCAGGGGCAGGCATGGATATCCCATCCAATTTTTGAGGCGATTCCAATGGTGGATATGCAGGACGGTATATACTTGATTTGATTGTAGCCGTATGCAGGACGGTATATGAAAGAAATTACATAAACAGAAATGTAGTGTAGCTCTGTGACGACCAAAGTGAGAGGGGGCGGAACACGGAAAGAGGGTGCACTCACTTTTTGAAAATGAGTGTGGGCATCAATCCACGAACGCCGAGTTCGTATGCCTCAGTAGGTAACTTCGGTTAGTCCCCGCTCCTCAGTGCTCGTCACATAGGATGAAAGTATGTGAAGTATAGGGAGAAAGCACTCATAGCATAATCCCATATAAAAAACAATTTATTTAAAACACTAAGGTAAACTCACATATAGAAGTAAACTGCGGTGCATAGCATCCACGAGCGCCGAGCTTGTCTCCTGCCTCAGCCCCTTTTACCTTCCACCTCCCTTGTCCCTTTGTCACAGCGCAACTACCACTTCCTTCTACCTACACATTTTTGTCTGTCTGGATCAGTCACACAGGTGTTGCAGCAGTGTTCCTTAGTTTAGGCCTTTCTGACAGCGCGGGAGTTCTCCAGTTTTACATATAAGACCAAGGTTCTTCTCACTAGAATAAGAAACACGTCGCCAGGCCAGATGTTAAAAGGTGGTGCCTCTGACACACTCCTCAATTTTTTTGTGTGTCTTCCGTTCTATCATCTGGAACCTAGAAGGAGTCTCTGTCTCTTGCTGTGCTTTCCCTTACTGGGTAATCGGTTGTTTTGAGTCTCTCTGTGTGGGGCTTATTGCAGTGGGGCACTGTTAGGATCTCCTTGTCTTTAATTTATTTTTGTGAATTTTTGTGAATCCATGGCACTTCAATCTTTGTTATGCTTTTCCCTGCTTTAAACTTCTATATTTAGTTCTTCAAAAGTTCAAGGTTCCTTCACTCTCCTTCCACCCCCTCCATCCTTTTCCACCCAAACCCCCCAGCCCTGTACTCCCTTCAAGGCCTCAGGTATTTTTGCTTGTCCTCCCCTTCTGGACAGTGCGGTAAATATGCAATTTGTCTACACTGTTTTTTTTTTTTGCGTAATCCTTTAGTGATTTATTCCAGCCACTCTCTTTATGTTTCAATACATCGAAAAGTTGCCTAGACAACCTATTATGCCGCGTACACACGGTCGGACTTTTCGACCAGCCGACGGACGCCGATGGACCAAATCCGGCAGACAATCCGATCGTGTGTGGGCTTCACCGGACCTTCAGCAGACTTTTCCAGTCGCAAATCTGACGGACTTTAGATTTGGAACATGCTTCAAATCTTTACGTTGTAATTACGCCGGACCCAGAAATCCGCTCGTCTGTATGCTAGTCCGACGGACAAAAACCCATGCTAGGGCAGCTATTGGCTACTGGCTATCAACTTCCTTATTTTAGTCCGGTGTACGTCATCACGTACGAATCCGTCGGACTTTGGTGTGATCATGCGTAGGCAAGTCCGGTCATTAGAAAGTCTGTTGAAAGTCCGCCAAAAGTCAGTCGAAAGTCTGTCGAAAGTCTGTCGGACAGGCTGTCGGACTTTTGTAGCTGAAAAGTCCGACCGTGTGTACGCGGCATTACATCTTGACTTCCTAACTGAGAGGTTATCCAATTTACATTTATTGTTATGTACAGTCATTGAAGCTGTACAAGCAGAAACCTCCTGGAATGTGTGATATCCCTGGAGGCTTCAGAAGCACGGTCCATTCCATTCTCGCCTAGACCAGAATGGAGGCAGGGGGGACAGCCATGATCATGAAAAAAGGTAAATAAACAAACGAAAAAGTGGTCAGCCTTTTAAATTGTGGAGGAAAGGGGGAGGGGGGGTACACCGGTGCAAAGTAACTTCTTAGTCTGGGGGGTCTGCTTCAAAAAGAAAGACTGACTAGAGACTGCACTGTTCACTGCTAACTCTGTCCTGTAAAGAAAGGAAGTTCAGGGAAGCAGCATTGAGACAGACGGAGCCTACAGCATTGAAAGTTGTAAAGTCTAAGTGCTGGGGTAAGGATTTGAGCAAATAGTTTACTGAATGTTACATTACTGTGCTCCATGTGTTGAACTAAAAAAAACACTGAGGGATTAAAGCTACTTTAACTGCTTCAGCCCCGGAAGATTTGGCTGCCAAATGACCGGGCCTTTTTTTGCGATTCGGCACTGTGTCGCTTTAACTAACAATTGCACGGTCGTGCAACGTTGTACCTAAACAAAATTGGCGTCCTTTTTTTTTCAACAAATAGAGCTTTCTTTTGGTGGTATTTGATCACCTCTGCGTTTTTTATTTCTCAATCGTACATCACGGGACACAGAGCCATAGAAGTTACTATGTAGGTTAGAGGTCACCTTCAGGTGATGGACACTGGCACACCCTAAGACAGGAAGTCCACTCCCTATATAACCCCTCCCACTACTGGGAGTACCTCAGTTTTTTTCGCCAGTGTCTTAGGTGTTGGTCACGAATAAAGATGTGCTGTGCTGAGCTCCACTAGAAGATTCCTTTGCTGGGGCAAGCTATGCAACTGGATCCATTCAAAGTGTCTTTTCTAGGCTGAATTGAATGGTACCCGGACCTCGTGTCCGAAGAAACAAGGTTTTGCCTGTAAAGCTTCTCCTTTTAAAGAGCTGGACCCCGGGATCCAGTGCTTTGGTTTTTTCAGCCATAAAGTTTTACTGGTGGGGTGCTTTACAGGTCCAGGAGTGTGGGTTCCCTGAGGGTCCCTGGTTCCTGAAGGTTTGGTAACGGAGCCCAGCGTGAGGGGTGAAGATTGGGTCTGTCGGTTTTACCACAGAAAACCCTGCAGCGGGAAAGGTAAGTGGAGGTTTGTAAGGAATTTTTAAAAATGTTCTTATGTAATGTCTCCTTTAACCACTTGACCACTGGGCACTTAAACCCCCTTCCTAACCAGACCAATTTTCAGCTTTTGGTGCTCTCACATTTTGAATGACAATTACTCAGTCATGCAACACTGTACCCATATGAAATTTTTGTCCTTTTTTTCACACAAATAGAGCTTTATTTTGGTGGTATTTAATCACCACTGGGTTCTTTATTTTTTGCGCTATAAAAGAAAAAAGACCGAAAATTCTGTAAAAAAATAAATTTTTCTTCATTTCTGTTATAAAATTTAGCAAATTAGTAATTTTTCTTCATATATTTTGGCCAAAATTTATACCGCTACATATCTTTGGTAAAAATAACCCAAATCGGTGGATATTATTTGGTCTTTGTGAAAGTTATAGCGTCCACAAGCTATGGTGCGAATATCTGAAAATTGATCACACCTGAAGTACTGACGGCCTATCTAATTTCTTGAGACCCTAACATGCCAGAAAAGTACAAATACCCCCCAAATGACCCCTTTTTGGAAAGAAGACATTCCAAGGTATTTAGAAAGATGCATGGTGAGTTTTTTGAAGTTGTCATTTTTTCCCACAATTCTTTGCAAATCAAGTTTTTTTTTTTTTACTTTTTTTTTTTTTTCACAAAATTGTCATATTAGCAGGTTATTTCTTACACTCCACATATGCATACCACAAATTACACCCCAAAACACATTCTGCTATTACTCCCGAGTACGACGATACCACATGTGTGAGACTTTTACACAGCGTGGCCACATACAGAGGCCCAACATGCAGGGGAGCACCTTCAGGCATTCTGGAGTGCCCAGGCCAATTCTGACATTTCTCTCCTACATGTAAAAATCATCATTTATTAGCTAGAAAATTACATAGAACCCCAAAACAATATATATGTTTTTTTTAGCAAAGACCCTAGAGAATACAATGGCGGTCGTTGCAACTTTTTATCTCACACGGTATTTGCGCAGCAATTTTTTTAACGCTTTTTTTTGGAAAAAAAAAACTGTTTTGTGCTTTACAAAAACCAAAACAGTAAATTTAGCCCAATGTTTTTGCATAACGTGAAAGATGAAGTTACGCCGAGTAAATAGATACCCAACATGTCACCTTTCAAAATTGCACGCGCTTGTGGAATGGCGCCAAACTTTGCTACTCAAAAATCCCCATAGGCGACGCTTTAAAATTTTTTACTGGTTACATGTTTTGAGTTACAGAGGAGGTCTAGGGCCAAAATTTTTGCGCTCGCTCTACCGATCGCAGTGATACCTCACATGTGTGGTTTGAACACCGTTTTCATATGTGGGCGGGACTTATATATGCATTCGCTTCTGCATGCAAGCACACAGGGACAGGGGTGCTTTAAAATTTTTTTTTTTTTTTTTATTGTTCATTTTACTTTATTTATTTTTGTTTGATGCTTTTTTACAAAAAAAAAAATTTTGACCACTTTTATTCCTATTACAAGGAATGTAAACATCCCTTGTAATTGGAATATGGCATGACAGGTCCTCTTTACAATGAGATATGGGGTCAATAAGACCCCACATCTCACCTCTAGGCTGCGAAGCCTGAAATAAAAAAAAAAAAAAAAAAAAACGATCCTGGCTTCGATCGTAGCGGTGAGTTGGTAGAAGCAGCGGAGTGCGGCGGGAGGGGGGACATCCCCTCTCGCCTCCCGTAAGAACGATCAAGCAGTGGAACAGCCGCTATGATCGTTCTTATGGTGTAGGGAATCGCCGGCTGAAAAAGCTGATATCTGAATGATGCCTGTAGCTGCAGGCTTTATTCAGATATCCCCGCACAAAGTCAAGGACGTTGTATGACAGTCGGCGGGCGGGAAGTGGTTAAAACGTATTTTTTTTTTTTTTTTTAACACAAAGTTGTCCATTTATACAATATTTCTAACACATAGCATGTACACAAAGCAAAAATGACACCCCAAAATAGATTCTCCTGCTCCTCCTGAGTACGGCGATACCACATGTGTGAGACTTCCACAGCCTGGCCACATACAGAGGCCGAGTACAGCCGAGCGTGGCTCAGCATGGCAGGGTATGGCTGGGTATGGCGGGGTATTGCAGAGTATGGCGGGGTATTGCAGAGTATGGGGGGTATTGCAGAGTATGGGGGGTATTGCAGAGTATTGTGGGGTATTGCAGAATACGACGGGGTATTGCAGAGTACTGCAGGGTATTGCAGAGTATTGCGGGGTATTGCGGAGTATTGCGGGGTATTGCAGAGTATTGCGGGGTATTGCAGAGTATTGCTGGGTATTGCGGAGTATTGCGGAGTATTGCGGGGTATTGCAGTGTACTGCGGGGTATTGCAGAGTATTGCGGGGTATTGCAGAGTATTGCGGGGTATTGCAGTGTACTGCGGGGTATTGCAGAGTACTGCGGGGTATTGCAGAGTACTGCGGGGTATTGCAGAGTATTGCGGGGTATTGCAGGGTATTGCAGAGTATTGCAGAGTATTGCGGGGTATTGCAGAGTACTGCGGGGTATTGCAGAGTATTGCGGGGTATTGCAGAGTATTGCGGGGTATTGCAGAGTACTGTGGGGTATTGCAGAGTATTGTGGGGTATTGCAGAGTAATGTGGGGGTATTGCAGAGTAATGTGGGGGTATTGCAGAGTAATGTGGGGGTATTGCAGAGCAATGTGGGGGTATTGCAGAGTAATGTGGGGGTATTGCAGAGTAATATTGGGGTATAGCAGAGTATTGCAGAGTAGTGGGGATGGCTGAGCATGGATGGATGGATGGCTGGATGTCTCTGTGCAGCGCTGTGGGCACTACACAACCAGCCCACAGCGCTGCAGCCATCCATCCATCTCCCTCTCCTCCACAGTGTACCGATCGGTACACAGGAGGGGAGGAGAGGAACCGGCGTCATCAGACGCCGCCGGTCTGTTTACATGTGATCGCGCCGTCATTTGACGGCGCGATCACATGGTAAATGGCCGCGATCAGCGGCCATTTACCGGGATCCGTGATGCGCCGGGTCCTGAGGACCCGGCGGTCACGGTTGTGTTCGGGTGCACGCCCCAGGGGGCGCGCGAGAGGGGAATTCTGAGAGGACGTCATATGACGTCCTCCCAGAGTTAAGCAACCTCCCTGCAGCCGTCATTCGGCTATGGGCCGGTTGTTAAGTGGTTAAAAAAGTAAATGTTGTCATGCCTAAGAGTCACCACTGGGGGCTCTATAGAGCACGTACCTTGCCATGCTTTCCTCAGAGATGATGTTGTGCAGCAGAAACAGCAGGCTTCCCTCCGGCGAGCAGCTCAGATCTCTGGTAAGATTGGGAGGGATTTTTCTTCCACTAAATCACCCCCCACCTGGACCAAGCTTTCTCCTCTTCTTAGAAAGGGGGAAGCCAAAAACGATTGGCGATGCCTCTCCGTTTCTTTCACCCCCCCTGCACTGTGGCCTGTGTCAGGTCTCCTCCTCGCCATCCCCTCCCCACACAAACGCTGATCCCGTTGGATGGGAGGCCTGCGCTTGCGCAGGAAAACCCTCTTTTGAAAAGAGAGGGGGGCGCAATGTGATGGAAGGGGGTGTGGCTTAGCGCAGCGTTAGGGTGTAGCAACGTCTAGCGCGGGAGTATGTTTAAAAGCTCCTTTTTTGCTGGCTGCAGATGTCGGAGGGACACAAGAGAAAAATGGGGCATGTAAGAGGTTGGCGACACAGGCATTCCCATTGACACATTTACTAATAGCATCAGACTGAGCATTAATACCAGCGGCAGTGGCTGGACTATTGCTCACGCAGTGGATGCGATTCTTCTGGTAGTACCTCTGCATTTGTGCATTGGCTATGGTCAGAAGGGGAGCTAGAAACACCCCAAAACAGGACTCAAGAGGGACTCCTTCAGCTTCAAAAAAGCCTAGAACCATCTCTAAAAAAATGGCATCCCCCCTGAGAGTTCTGAGGTGGCTGGTTAGGGTGAGCCATCTGGGCCGTCAGGTGTTGCAACTGTTTCCAACACTGCAGCCCCTGTCTATGTTACTGAAGAGGTTTTTTTCCTCAACCATATTAGGGTTAGAGCAGAGAATAACAGATTTAATTGCATCCCAGAATGGGACTAAGCGCGATAGGTCCCCTTCTTTTACCCAGGACCCTCAAACTTTGGAACCGGGGGCAGGAGATGATGAATTTCTCACAGGGGACCAGGAACAGGCTGATGACTCCTCTTCTGATCAGGTTCACAATCTGAAAGATTGTTGGTACAATCTCTTACTGAATTGGTCCACTCCACATTCATGCTACCTTAAACTGAATCGGTCAAGTCTACTTCTTGTTTGGGTTCGATAAAGCCTCCCCAAGCTGTTTATGCTTTTCCTATCCATTCATTGCTGGAAAAGCTTATGTATTCTGAGTGGCATCACCCAGATAAGCAGTTTTATCCTCCTAAAAAGTTTTCAACACTTTATCCTATGAAGGAAAAATTTAATAAAAAAAGGGAAATCCCAGCAATATCCTCTGTGAATAAAAGTTTGACTTGTCCGGTAGACAATGCTCAAATGCTTTAGGATCCAATGGATAAGCAGTTGGAACTCCTATTAAAAAAAAAATTCTCTGACAGGTTCAGTAACTCAGCCTGCCCTGGCAGCAATTGGTGTATGTCAATCATTGAGAGACCAGTTTAAACAGGTGCTCAAGATTATTCCTGATCAGCAGGCCCAGGAGTTGGCCAAGCTACCAGAGGCATTATGTTTTGCAATAGACGCTATGAGAGATTCTATTCTCCAGGCCTCACGCCTTACACTTGGGCTGGTGCATATGCGTAGAATATTATGGTTGAAAAATTGGTCAGCCGAAGCGCCATGCAAAAAGCTCCTGGCTAGTTTTCCCTTTCGCGGTGAACGGCTGTTTGGGGATGATCTGGATAAATACATCCAAAGAATTTCTAATGGGAAGAGTTCCCTTTTGCCAGTTAGGAAAAAGAATACGCGTTTTTCATTTAAACAAGCTTCTTCTCCAGTGCCAGGGGCATCAGCCTCCAGGCAGTCTCCACGGCCTCCACCGTCAAGTTCAAGAGGTAAGCCTCAGAGTCAACCCCAGGGACAAAAAAGGTCCTGGGGAAGAAAGCCTACAAAACAAAATACTAAGGCCTCCTTAGGAAGGGGCGCCCCGGCTCGCTCCAGTGGGGGGAAGACTTCTGCAGTTTTCAGGATCAGGATCTGGCAGGAAGAGTGTTGAGACAAATGGGTGGCCTCCTCAATAACTCTAGGGTACAAACTAGAATTCCGAGAGTCCCCGTCTCCTCATTTTCTCAGATCAAATGTTCCCAGGAATCCAGGGAAAAAGAAGTCTCTCTTTCAAGCATTGGACCATCTTTTGTCTCAAAAGGTAATATCGGTGGTCCCCATGGAAGAGCAGGGATTTGAGTTTTATTCAAACCTTTTCACGGTACCAAAACTGAATAAGGATGTCAGACCCATTCTAGATCTCAAAGATCTAAATCGGTTTCTGAATATCCGCTCTTTTCGCATGGAGTCAATCTGATCAGTAGTCTCCATTCTACAAGCTGGAGAACTTCTAGTGTCAATCAACATCAAGGATGCTTACCTCCATGTACCTATTTTTCCCGCTCACCAGAAATATCTATGCTTCAAGATCTTCATTTTCAGTTTGTAGCCCTGCCTTTCGGTCTAGCTACTGCACCTCGAGTGTTTACAAAGGTCCTGGCTCCTCCTCTAGCCAGATTAAGGGCTCAAGGTATAATGATTCTAGCTTACTTAGACGATCTGCTCTTGTTAGACCAGTCGGTAGCCCACTTAGACCAGAGTTTGGTTACCACAGTCAGCTACCTGGAGTACCTAGGTTGTATTCTCAACCTAGAAAAATCTTCCTTAAAATCATCAAGGAGATCGGAATACTTAGGTCTGAACATAGATACAGCTCAGAAGAGGGTGTTCTTGCCCCAGGCAAAGATCAATGCCATAAGGGAACTGATTCAGGTGGTCAAAGCAAAGAAGAATCCTTCTATTCGACTTTGCATGAGATTGTTTGGAAAGATGGTGGCTTCATTTGAGGCCGTTCCTTATGCTCAATTTCATTCGTGACTATTGCAGAACAGTATCCTATCGGCTTGGAACAAGAAGGTCCAAGCTCTAGACTTCCCAATGCGTTTATCTCCAAAGGTGTTCCAAAGCCTCAGTTGGTGGTTGATAGCCAAGAATCTGCAGAAAGGAAAATCCTTCCTACCAGTTACCTGGAAGGTGGCAACAACAAATGCCAGCCTTTTGGGTTGGGGAGCAGTCCTGGAAGAAGCGACTGTCCAAGGGAAATGATCCAAATCAGAAATGACCCTACCCATCAATATTCAAGAGATTCGGGCAGCACGCCTGGCCCTGAAGGCCTGGACGCTCAGGCTACGGAATTGTCCTGTCAGGATCCAATCCGACAATGCCACAGCAGTGGCCTATATCAATCACTAAGGGGGCACTAGAAGTCATGCGGCCCAGAGAGAGGTAAATTATATCCTAACTTGGGCAGAAGACAACATACCTTGCCTATTGGCAGTCTTCATTCCAGGAATAGAGAATTGGCAGGCGGACTACTTGAGTCTCCAGCAGTTGTTCCCGGGAGAATGGTCTCTTCACCCGGCATCTTTCTGACAATATGTCAAAAATGGGAAATTCCAGACGTGGATCTGTTTGTGTCCAGGTTCAACAAAAAGATTGACAAGAAGGATCCACTGGCATGCGGAACAGATGCCTTAGTATTCCCGTGGAATCAGTTTTCACTGATTTATGCATTCCCTCCTGTTCTGCTGCTTCCGCGACTTCTTCGCAGGATCAAGCAGGAAGGGAAGACGGGGATTCTTGTGGCCCCAGCGTGGCCCAGGAGATCTTGGTATGCAGAGATCGTAAAGATGGCGGTAGGAGTCCCATGGACCCTACCGCCACGTCCAGACCTTCTCTCACAAGGTCTGGTATTCCATCCTACCTTACAAACGCTAAATTTAAAGGTTTGGCTGTTGAGACCCACATTCCGAAGAAGCGTGGGTGTCAGGTTCAGTGGTGTCTACCTTGGTTAATGGAAGGAAGCCGGCCTCCAGAGTCATATATTATAGAGTCTGGAAGGCATATGTCTCCTGGTGTGAATCCAGGGGTTGGCACCCCAGAAAATATGTCACAGGTAGAATCCTTGACTTTCTACAGATGGGGTTAGAAATGAAGCTGGCCTTGAGTACTATCAAAGGCCAGATTTCAGCCTTGTCGGTATTATTTCAATGACCACTTGCTTCGCATTCTTTGGTTCGTAGCTTTATTCAGGGGGTAATGCAGATTAATCCTCCAGTTAGGTCACCCCTGAACCCTTGGGACTTGAATTTAGTTCTGTCAGCATTACAAAAACAGCCTTTTGAGCCAATGCGACAGATTCCCTTGGTTCTCCTGACAAGGAAACTAGTTTTTCTGGTAGCCATATCTTCTGCATGAAGGGTGTCAGAGTTGGCTGCTCTTTCTTGTAAAGAGCCATATTTAATTATTCACAAGGATAAGTTTGTATTGTGTCCTCATCCTAATTTTCTACCCAAGGTAGTATCAGGTTTTCATCTAAACCAGGATATTGTCCTGCCTTCATTTTTCCCAGAACCCTGTTCTGCGGAAGAAAAATCACTACATTCTCTTGATGTTGTGAGAGCTGTCAAAGTCTATTTGAAAGCAACTGCTCAGATTCGGAAAACGGATGTTTTGTTTGTGTTGCCTGAAGGTCCTAAAAGAGGACAGGCAGCATCGAAATCTACTATTTCTAAATGGATTCGACAAGTAATTGTTCAAGCTTATGGTTTAAAGAGGAAAATTCCACCTTTTCAAATTAAAGCGTACTCTACCAGGGCTGTTAGTGCTTCCTGGGCAGTGCATTTCCAAGCTTCCATGGCTCAAATCTGCAAGACCGCAACTTGGTCTTCTGTCCATACATTTACCAGATTCTATCAAGTAGATGTAAAAGGTCATGAGGATACCGCCTTTGGGCGCAGTGTGCTGCAAACACCAGTATAAGCCTTCTGATCTCATGGTGCCCTAATTTTGATGTGTTTCCCTCCCTTCAGTTGGCATTGCTCTGGGACATCCCACATAGTAACTACAATGGCTCTGTGTCCCGTGATGTATGATTAAGAAAATAGGATTTTTATAACAGCTTACCTGTAAAATCCTTTTCTTTGAAGTACATCACGGAACACAGAGGTCCCTCCCTTCTTTCTGGTATACACGTGTATTGCTTTGCTACAAAATCTGAGGTACTCCCAGTAGTGGGAGGGGTTATATAGGGAGTGGACTTCCTGTCTTAGGGTGTGCCAGTGTCCATCACCTGAAGGTGGCCTATAACCCACATAGTAACTACTATGGCTCTGTGTCCCGTGATGTACTTCAAAGAAAAGGATTTTACAGGTAAGCTGTTATAAAAATCCTATTTTTTTGCGCTATAAACAAAAAAAGAGCGACAATTTTGAAAAAAACACAATATTTTGTACTTTTTGCTATAATAAATATCCCCATTTTTTTTTAAAAAGCGAATTTTTTCTCAGTTTAGGCTGATATGTATTCTTCTACATATTTTTGGTAATAAAAATTGCAGTAAGCGTATATTGATTGGTTTGCGCAAAAGTTATAGCGTCTACAAAATAGGGGATAGATTTATAGCATTTTTATTATTTATTTATTTTTTTAACTAGTAATGGCAGTGATCTGAGATTTTTATCGTAACTGTGACATTATGGCGGACACATCTGCAATTTTGACACATTTTTGGGACCATTGGCATTTATACAGCGATCAGTGCTATAAAAATGCATTGATTACTGTAAAAATGTCACTGGCAGGGAAGGGGTTAACACTTGGGGGCGATCAAGGGGTTAACTGTGTTCCCTGCTACGTGTTCTAACTGAAGGGGGGGTGGGACTTGCTAGGGGAAGAGATAGATCGGTGTTCATACCTTGCATGAACACACAATCTGTCTCTTCTCCCCTCAGAGATCCCGGTTCTCGCCGTGTCACGAGCAATACCGCCGCAATACAACTGTGTGGCTGGTCGGCACTTGTCTTTTAAGGTAAGCCTACAAACTGGCATAAGGTTTCTTCTAGGGAGTAAGCCACCCAGCCTGTCTTTAGGGCTGCTCAAGGAAAATCAAATGGATGGTAAACACTGGTGGCGAGGGTTTGGAGGCTCATATAAACTACACTCCTTAACTTCAGTACACAGTTTGAAAATCCCAGTTTCCTTGAAGTTCAGTTACTGATTCTGGAAGCACGTTTCTCTTTCTGAGAGTGTCAAGCCGAGCATTGGGAATACAGTAGACTTATCTCATGCCCTCATTCTCTCATTCCTTGTTTCATAGATTTATATAGATTTGTGATGTTGCTATTCCCGATGGTGAAAGGTTCATCCACATTAGAGGCTGCAATTTAAGTAAAACACTCTCCCACTCTGCTAAACAGACCTGAATTCAAACACTAATGCATATTAAAATATATCAATTATCCACTTTAATATCACTTACTAGCTATGCAACAGCTTGTAGAAACAGAAGGGGTGTGAAATGTCTTTCCTGAATGAATTCTCTCCCACACTATGTTCCCTCACCAGGTACATCATGGGGCTTACTCTGATAGGATAACTCTGGGTTTAGTCAACCTGCAACTAACAAATTCCCATTTCTTTTATCAGTGGTGCACAGTGCCCATTGCTAGGCGATAGATAGGGAGCTATGGTGTACCAGATTTAATAAATATAAAGTATGTTGCATTTGAAAAGCAGCACATACTTCACAAAGAACTTGTGTTTCTCTTAATGGTGCAGAATTACATTTCACAGCATTGCTGGACTTAATGCACTCCATCCCAGTTAGTGGTGGTCTAATAGTGTGAAAAACACAAAAACCAGTATGTGGAGCTCTTGGTCATACTGAATATTTCATACAGGAACTACTCACACTAAAAAGTAAGTGCTATGCTTAACGACAGAACTATCTAGTCGCATCATGGGCTCTGCTTCAATTCATAAAGCTCAACATGCCCTACTACCCCCTATGATTTCATGGGGTGTAGAAGAGTGGTAGATTGTGAATTGAGAGGCTGGGTGTTTGATAATCAGGCCACTAACAACCATTCTTGCTCTGCATAGCCCCATTCACAATAACCAACAGAGGAAGACCAAGACTGATGTAGAAGTTAAAAATGAAAGCCTATCTGAACCCAAGAACAAAAAACATAATATATTGGAGTTATTAGTCCTTAAAGCTTAAAGTGAGGTTCCACCCAAAAAAAAAAACTACATGAAAAATCCTAAAAAAAAATACAAAAAAAATGTGGATATTTTTTTTTTTTTTTTAACTTACCTCTAAATGCCTGTTGCTAGGGGGTCCCTCGTAGTCTGCCTCTTCCAGTGCCTGGGCTGGTGACATCACTTCCCCCTCGGCACAGGAAGGGCTCAGCTCTGCTCCCTCCCTCCTGTCAATCATCTGGGACCCATTACAGGTCCCAGGTGACTGAGCGGCCAGTCGCTGCACGCGGCGCCGCTCGCACATGCGCAGTAGGTGCCAGGCTGTGAAGCCACAGCCGGTCCCACAGTTGCAATGCGCCGCTGAACGGAGGGGGAGACGAGCGGGGCTTCGATCCCCCGCATCGCTGGACCCTGGTACAGGTAAGTGTCCTATTAAAAGTCAGCAGCTGCAGTATTTGTAGCTGCTGACTTTTAATTTTTTATTTTTTTGACTGGACCTCGGGTGGAACTCCTCTTTAAGTTTAGTGAATTTATTCAGAACCAAGGGTGGTACTTACAATGCATTAAAAGTGTCAGGTGTGCTGGTGGCTGCTATGTTCATTGAAATCTTCAGTCTCCTGCCCCTTGGATACTCCCACAGCTCTGATCTTTCGGTGATGCGGGGGTTAATATGAGCTGCTGAAGCTGTGACAGGCACTCATCTAAAGTACCAACTATACCCGCCATTTCCTCTCCCCTGCTGCATTCACAGAAGCTGTACTATTGGTTCCTGTAATGAAGAGTACTCTGTGGGGTTGATTTACTAATGACAAAGACTGTTCACTTTTTAAGTGCAGTTGCACTCTGCAAGGTAATTTGCTCCAGAGCTTAGTAAATGAGGGGAAGCTCTGCTGACTTCCAACATCCACTCATGTACAAGCAAAAATTAAATTTTTTTGTTATTTTCCTTACATGTGACTGGTTATTCTTTGTAAAGTGAAGTTTCACCTCATTTAGTAAGGTCTGGGACAAACTCCCTTGCAGAGTGCAACTGCACTTGCAAAGTGAACAGACTGTTTAAATCAACCCCTTTGGGGGCAGGTGGTTGAATGAAACAACCCTTTCCCTCATTCACCAGCAGCTAGCACAACACCCAAGGCAAGTTCCTCTTCTGCCTTACACCCCTTTCACACTGGGGGCGGTGCTGGCGTTAGCAGTTAAGCGCCGCTAATTTTAGCGGCACTTTACCGCTGTTATAGTTGCGCTTTTGACCCCCCAGAAGGGTTTAAAAAGAGGTTAAAAGCGCCCCCTTGGCGCTGCTTTCGAAACGCTTTTAAGGCGATTTGAAAGCCACGCACATTCATTTCAGTGGGCAGGGGCAGTGGAGGAGTGCTGTATACACCACTCCCCCACAGCCCCAAAGATGCTGCTTGCAGGACTTTTTTTCCTGTCCTGCAAGCGCACCTCCCCAGTGTGAAAGCACTCGGGCTTTTACACTGGGGCTGCAGAAGAGGCAGTTTACAGATGCTTTAAAGGCTCTATTTTTAGCACAAAAACCCCTGTAAAGCGCCTCGGTGTAAAAGGGGTCTAAGTCTAGCCCTGAGTGTAGGAACCTGACTTTGATCAAACTTGCAGTTCCTGTGTGGCAAAGTTTAGAGTGGATGAGGGAGAAGCAGCACACAGAACCAATCAGTTTAGTACTGATCAGAAGACAGAGCAAAAGTGGCAGAGGGATGAACTGTCTCCTGCTTCTCCTTTCACTGTCTAGTCACAAGATCAGGGATGGGAAGTAACCTGTACGTCCTTGTTCACACTGGCAGTGGATCGATTTTGTTAATGTGATCAGGAAGGCGCAGTTGGCGCTTCTCTAATGGGATATCATCTGATCCCCTCAATATCAGGTCCGGGTTGCAGGTGTCTTGAGACGTAGTCTCACCAATTGACAAGCCTCTTTTACATGCTTGTTTGTGAGTATAAACATTGTTTTTATGCTTTTAATACATTTCTACCATTGGTAATGCTCAAGATCGGTGCGCCATCCTTCTTTCTTTTTTGGCTCTTCTCCCTTTTTTTTTTTTTTGTATCCCAAAGGGGATTTTGCAACACTGCATCACAACTGCATGCCATACAGTTGGCATGTGGTTGTAGCTCAGTCCCATTGACTACAATGGTCACATTTGGATAATTGCAGCTTCTACCTTGCTGCCCTTCTTGTGGATAAGTACAATATTAGCTGTCCACCAGTCATCAGTCATGGGGAACTTCTCCCGTTAGAGGAGATTGATTAACCACTTAAGGACCGAGCCTTTTTCTGAGATTTGGTGTTTACAAGTTAAAAACATTTTTTTTGCTAGAAAATTACTTAGAACCCCCAAACATTATTTATATATTTTTTCTAACACCCTAAAGAATACAATGGCGGTCGTTGCAATACTTTTTGTCACAACGTATTTGCGCAGCGGTCTTACAAGCGCACACTTTTTTTTGGAAAAAATTACTTTTTTTGAATTAAAAAATAAGACAACAGTAAACTTAGCCCAATTTTGTTTTATATTGTGAAAGATAATTACGCCGAGTAAATTGATGCCCAACATCACCCTTAAAAATCTCCATAGGCGATGTTTAAAAAATTATACAGGTTGCATGTTTTGAGTTACAGAGGAGGTCTAGGGCTAGAATTATTGATCTTGCTCTAACGATCGCGGTGATACCTCACATGTGTAGTTTGAACACCGTTTTCATATGCGGGCACTGCTCACATATGCGTTCACTTCTGCGCATGAGCTCGGCGTTTATTTTACCTTTTATTTTTGATTTTTGATTTTTACACTGTTTTTTTAAAAAAAAAATTGGGTCACTTTTATTCCTATTACAAGAAATGTAAACATTCCTTGTAATAGAAAAAAAAGCATGACAGGACCTCTTATGAGATCTGGGGTCAAAAATACCTCAGATCTCATATTTACACTAAAATGCAATAAAAAAGACATGTAATTTATCAGTGATGTGGGGGGGCGTGACCGGATGCTGAGGTGAGAGGTTGCAGCGCGGTCGCACCTAGCTCCCGCTCCTGTGCCTGATGCGGCCGTGTAGCGTGGAGAGGGAGAGGCTGAGACTACCGGGACGCATGGAACACAGTGCCACTGTATGGAGTGTTGGTCCAAGTGTCTGAGTGGTGAGCAGCCTGCATATTCATCTGAAGGTATCCCGGGTAAGGTACCAGCACCATCTATCCCAGTGAGAGAGGGAGGCGCACATACCCGGGATAGAGCGGCTGCTAGTGACTTATGCAGGGAACACAGTACCGCTGTACGGACTTTCAGTCCCAGTGTCTGAGCGGTGGGTAACCAGCACATTCACCTGAAGCTATCCTGAGTAAGGTAACAGCAGCGTTTATCCCAGTGAGAGAGGAAGGCGCACAGACCCGGGACAAAGCGGCCGCTAGTGACATTTGTGTGTTCTGGCAGGGCAGAGGTGATTGTGCCAGTATGACCAGGAAGAGGGGGACGGAGGAGGCGGCAGCGCAGGATGGAGCAGGTGTTCCTGCACAGCGTGGCCCTAAGGAGAAGTTAAATTGGAGCGCTTTGCACACACACCAAATCTGACACCTAAGAAGAGTGGTCAAGCAGGGGGAGCGCAGTGCCAGGTGGGCCACCCTGGGAAGAGAAGTCAAGCCTCAGCAGCGGGGGTTGTGATAGCCACACCATCAGATATAGTGGCAAGTGGGGCCCTGGAGGAGGAACCCGGCTCAAATACAGTGTCAGAGGAAAGAAATTGTGTGCCAGTACCAGCAGCAGAGAAGGAGCCATCTTTGAAAGATATCCTCTTGGCAGTCAACAACTGTAAGTCATCAATATCTGATTTATCTGACCAGCTTAAAGGTTTAGAGATGAATTACTTGCTTTAAAACATGAAGTACAAGTGGTTTGTACCTGGACAACTGTCCTTGAGGGAAGGCTCAGTCAGTTGGAGGATGATGTGTATCCATTAAGACAAGAAGTATTACTTATGAGGGACCAATTAAATTCATGTTTGCAGGAAATGGACAGTATGACAAATAGGTTACGTAGAGAGAATTTAAGGGTCCTGGGTCACCCCGAGGGATGTGAAGGAAATAATCCTATAGAATTTATGGAAGACTGGCTAAAGGAGAAATTTGGTAAAGATTTGTTTTCAGGCTTTTTTGCGATTGAGCGCACGCACAGAGTTGCCTCCAGGACCCCGTCTTCAGGGGGATATTCAAGACCCCTTATTTTTAAACTCCTGCATTTCAGAGATAAAGTTACTATCCTACAGAAAGCAAGAGAGATGAAGAATATACAGCAAGGTGCAAGGATATCAATATATCCAGACTTTTCCCCTGAGTTACAGAGACAAAGAGCTAAGTTTGCAGAGTGTAAACGGAGGTTACAACAGCATAGAATTAACTGTGCGTTACTTTATCCCGCACGTCTACGAATATCAGCTCTGGGCGAAGTAAGTTTTTTTAATGCCCCTACAGAATTAACAGCATGGATAGAGAAGAACGAAGGAAGATTACAGCGGGGGGGGGATCTGAGAAGACCAGTAGCCTACAGTGACTTTCTCAATTATTTAAGGCCTGGGCCTTTTTTTTTTTTGTCTCTATTCCTCTCCAGGACTTATGATGGGTTATATATATATATGTAAATAGGGGGGCGGGGGGGAGGGGAGTTTATGTTTATATTCACATTGAAAATGCTGGGGATAGGTCCCCTCTTACTAGGTTCGGGCAGCACTGAAATCTCACTTTAGGGGGTTATGACGGTCACAATAGAAACCACTAGGTTGGGCCCAAAATTGGGCGAAGGGGTAATGAATAAATGGATGGGTGGGGGGGGAGAGGTGGGGAGTTGGAGGGGGGAAAGGGTGTGGGGAGGAGGTTGGAGTGGGTGTGTGGGTGCACAAGGGGGGAAAAGAAGTGGTATGGTTTGATACGGGAGATTTTATGTTTGTCCAGACAGGAGTAATATTTAGATTAGTGGAAAGGTCATTATATTTTAGGCACAAGAGAATGTGGGATAGGCTAGAGGATATCCTGAGAGGAGAAAGGGAACAAGGACTGAAGAATGATGGGTACTAAAGGTGGTAGATGTAAACCCCCAGATTTAATAAAACAAGTTAAAATATGCTGATGGAATGTGCCGTGGGGGGTAAAAGATAGGTCCAAAAGACAGGCAATTTTTTCTATGGCTGACAAAGGGAGAGTTAAAATACTCTGTCTGCAGGAGACACACCTCGTGAAGGACACAATCAGGGCCCTGGAACATAGGAATTATCAGGTGCAGTATCACTCCACCTATTCTTCCTATTCAAGAGGTGTGAGTATACTGATAAATTCGGGTTTAGTCTTCTCCTGCAGCCAGAGTAAGGTAGATGAAAATGGACGGTATATTTTTCTCTTGTGTACAATTGAAAGCAGAGTATGTGTATTTACATTCCTCCTCCATTTAGTATGGAAATCTTAAATGACTTAACTAGATTTATGGCAGATCTCCCAGGGGTGCTGGTTATAGTGGTTGGAGATTTTAATATGACTATGAACAACTGTATAGATAGGTTTCCACCGAAAATCATTAGAGATGGGGCACCTAATGGTCCACTTTTACAATATTGTGAAGAGATAGGGTTGATGGATATCTGGAGGAGGAGGCATCCTGGGGTGAGACAGTATTCGTGTCACTCCAGGACATACGCCACTTTGTCTAGAATCGACCTTGTGCTGGGAAATGGGGAAGCACTGAATGTAGTGGAGGAGATAGTTTATAAGCCGAGAGGGATTTCGGACCACTCACCAGTGGTCTTTTTGATAAAGGTGGGGAGGTGTTATAGTAGAGGGGACTGGAAAGTAAATCCCTTTTGGCTCGAGATTATCGAGGATACTGGGGCCATTATGCATAGTCTGGTGGAATTTATAAAGTTAAATCTAGGAACGGCCCAATTAGGGATAATATGAGATTCCCTGAAGGCTTTTCTTCGGGGAGTTCTAATACAAAACATTTCCCATGCCAAAAAGCAATCTCAGGTTAAAGAGATAAAAGCAAAAGAGAGGGTGAGAAGTGCTGAAGTGCAATATGTGGAGGCGCCAACCCTAGCTAGTTATGAAACTTGGGTGGAGAGGCAAGATGACTATAGGAGAGTGATCTTAGAGAAAATGGAAAGGAAAAAAGCATTTCAGAGACAGAGTTTTTTTTGGAGAAGGTGAGCAAGTTGGGAAAACTTTGTCTCTGATTGTTAAGGCAAATGGCCCCTCAGCTACTATACCAGCAATTGAGGGTAAGGAAGGAACAAGTAAAAAATCTACCCTGGAAATGCTAGAAGAATTTAAAAATTATTTTGAAAACTTATATAGTACAGCACAAACAAATGTAGAAGGGGAAATGTGGGATTTTTTTGGGAAACTGAAAATACCCAATTGACATTGGAAGAGTTGCAAAGGGTAGTGGCAGACATGGCAAATCAGAAAGCACCAGGACCTGACCGTCTACCCATAGAAATATTTAAGAAGTATAGGGAAGTTTTACCTCCTATACTTTTGAAGGTGTTTAACGGAGCTGTGGTGGACAGGAAATTACCCATATCTATGACAGAAGCTATAATAATTGTTTTGCTGAAAGAGGGGAAAAACCCGCTTGATGTGTTTTCATACAGGCCTATATCGCTGTTATGTTATGTTATGTGAAGATCTTGGCAAAAGCTTTGGCAACAAGGCTGAATAAAATAATTTCTAAAGTAATACATCCAGACCAAACCGGGTTCATACCGGACAGATCTACAAGCACGAACATAAGGCGAGTGTACCTAAATATGCAATTGCCAATAGAGAATAGTGGCAAGAGAGCCGTCCTTTCATTGGACGCAGCTAAAGCCTTCGACTGTCTGGAGTGGCATTATATGTGGAAGGTTCTAGCGGAATTTCAGTTTGGCCCTAACTTTGTCCACTGGCTTAGTCTATTATATGACAGTCCAAGGGCCAAGGTTAGGGTTAATGGTGAATGCGCGGAGTGGTTTAAATTGAGGAGGGGAACAAGACAGGGGTGTCCATTGTCGCCCCTGCTCTTTGCCCTGGCAGTGGAGCCATTGGCTATCGCCTTGAGGTCTGCCCAAGAGATACAGGGTTTTAAAAGAAGGAGGGGGGAGGAGAAAGTCGTTATGTATGTGGATGATATTTTGTTGTTCTTGGGAGATACACAGGCTTCCCTGAAGGTAGCTATGGGTATAGTTAAGGAATTCAGTCATTTCTCTGGGCTAACAATTAATTGGGAAAAATCTGTAATTTTGCCAATAGATCCTCTCATAGAGCCACTCCCACAACAAATATCCCAATGTGGTTCCACTTATGAAAAAACTAAAACAGAAAAGCCGGGTGTGGGGTCGTCTGCCTCTCTCGGTCGCCAGGCGCTGCAATTTAATTAAGATGGTTTGGTTGCCACGAATATTGTATGTAATACATAACTCTCCAGTGTGGATTCCTAAGCACTGGTTTAAAAAAATGGACAGTGTGTTTAGAGAGTTAATTTGGAAAAATGGGGTGGCAAGGATTGACATGCAGGCGCTGCGGCGGCCGGGGGAGATGGGTAGTATGGGAGTGCCGGATCCAAGGCGCTATTTCCTGGCGTCCCAAATGCATGTGGGAGGCAGTAATAGGCCAGGTGATAGGGGAGCAGGGTGTAATTTATTGCTGAATGCTACTAGCCATGACACAATAGTAGAGGCGATGGAGGCAGACTCCTTTGGAACCAAGTGCCCCACCACTCAGATGATGGTCAAAAGTTGGGTGTCTGACAAGAATAGGCTGGGTTATACTGGCTTCTCGGAGTTTTCCCCATTATGGGATAATAAAAATGTAAAAAAAAAAATAATGGGGATAATAGAAGAATGGGATCAGCAGGGTATTCATTGTCTGGCACAACTATATAAGGCTGGGAGGTTAAAGTCATTCCAGGAGTTAGTGGAAGAATATGCGGTTCCTAATCATTCATTTTACAGGTACCTGCAAATCAGGCATGCCCTAGAAGCACAATTCAGTGGGAAGGAACCAGTATGGTGTGAAATGTCCTGTTTGAGGAAGCTGGTTAATGCTAGCTCTACAAAAGGATTAATTTCTGATTTGTATGGGAGGTTGAATGTGACGGGTCAGGAAGGCACGGTGGAAAATAAAAATAGGATTAAATGGGAGGGAGATGTTGGGCCATTGTCGGATAGTCAGTGGAAGCATGTTCTGGTACTGGGGCTCAGGATCTCCCTCTCTCCCTTACAGATAGTCTCTCATCTGTATTTGATATACAGGACATATTATACACCACTGAAGTTGTTTAGGTTTGGAAAGAAGCCTGAAGCTATGTGTCAAAGATGCGGGGAAGGGAGAGGAGACTTGGAACACATGTTCTGGTGATGCCCCAAGCTGCATAGGTACTGGAAGGGTATTATGGACAAAATAAATTCTGTGTTTGGGACATCGCTGGGCATGGAAGTCAAGACATGGCTAATGGGCCTGGTGGAGGAAAAAGGGATATTAAGGGACCCACAGACTGCAATAATTAGGTGTTTGTTTCAAGGAAAAAAACTAATTGCACGGAAATGGAAGACAAAAGATCCCCTGACGGCAGCAGAATGGGTGAAAGAAGTAAGGGAGGTGATTAGTAAGGAGAAGTATATTTACAAGAAGAGGGGTAACTACCAGAAATTTGAAAAAATATGGAAGCTATGGATGACTTCAGAAGATGCTAGAATGGAAGTTGGGTAGGATGTTAGTGGTTGTGTGAGGGTTGGTTGGTGTGTATGTGTGGGAAGAAGAGGGGTGTAGGGAGGGAGGGGGTGAAGTGAGGTGGTAAATGGGGGGGTAGGGGGAAGAAAAAAAAATGGGGAAAAAAATTAGAATATATATATTTATTGGCCTTGTGTTTTGGCCTTGTGTATAAATGGTGAAAATTCAATGACTTGATGTATGATGGCACTTTATTAATGAAGCTTTTTCAATAAAAATAAAAAAATAAAATGCAATAAAAATTTTTTTTTTATGTCATTTATAAAAAAAAAAAAAGTCCCTTAAGGGCTCTGTCACATGGGGCGGATCAGTGATGATCCGCCCCGTGAACATCCGCTTGCTCAGTGGGGATCGCTCCGCCGATCCCCGTTGAGCAGAAAGATGACAGGTCCATCGCTGCACACTGTGCAGCGACGGACCTGTCAGAGCGCCGCTCTCCCCTATGGTCTGTCGTCACCCGATCCGATCCGAAAACGGATGGAAAAGTAGCTTTTTCCTCCATTACACTTTTTCGGATCGGAGCGGGTCGGATGTCAGCGGACATGTCACCGCTGACATCCGACGCTCCATAGAGGTCTATGGAGGGTCCGTTCAGGTCCGCCTAAAAAACTGACAGGCGGACCTGAACGGACAGTCCGTGTGAAAGAGGCCTTAAGAGCATTGGGCGGAAGTGACGTTTTGAAGTCGCTTCCGCCCTGCAATGATATGGAGACAGGTGGGGGGCATCTTCCCCTCACTCATCTCCATGTCAGGCTAGGGAGAGGATCCGATCGCCTCCGCCACTACCGGCGGCTCCTGTAAGAGGCAGAGGACACCGGAGAGCGGCGGGAGGGGGGGCCTCTCCCGTCGCCGATAAAAGTGATCTCGCCGTGAATCCGCCGCAGAGACCACTTTTATCTTGAAGCTGACCTCCCGCTCTTGAAGAGGATACCAGGGTTATGGTAGCTACCATAACAACGATATTCCTCTTCAAAGTAGCGACGTGAAATGACGGTGGGCGGTCCGGAAGTGGTTAAAAAGTTCAGTTAATGGTCCAACAACTATACTTGGAAGTTCTCTTAGAACTCTGGGATGAATACCATCAGGGCCCATTGCTTTATTAAGCTTTAACAGAGCCAGTTCCTCTGCTAACTCTGTCTCCAGAAATCCTAAAAATGAATCTTCATTACTAGAACCAATATGATTCCCCAACTTGTTATTGTTAGTACAATTTGTTTCTGAGAAGACTGAACAGAAGTAATTGTTTAAATGGTTTGCTACATCCAGGTCTCCCTCAACATAAGTATTGTGCCCAGTTTTAATTTTAGTGATCCCATTGTATTTTTTCCTGTTATCACTAATGTACCTAAAAAAAAATTCCCTTCTTAATAGATTTAGCAAATTCCTCTGCTTTCTGTGCTTTGGCAGCACTGAAAATCAGTCCACCCAAAGCTGTTTTTAGTTTCTGGTAAATTAATATTTGGCAAGGTAAATCCCGTTTTCCTTTTTTTTGGAACTTGAAGTACTTGTGAGTAGATCTTGAGCTCTCTGATCAGCAGACCCGCTGCAGCAGCTCAGAAAAGGCCCAACTCTCTTGTTTGGGGTATTGTAATAAAATCATAGAAAATACAGAGTAAGTGGGAATGCCCATCTTGTAGCACAGGAATTAAAGTATAGTTTTGGATAGAGAGGAGAGGGATTAGAGGGATTAGAACTCTTGTCAGTTTTTTTTGCTGTCTGTGCCTTCATTAAAGCGGAGGTTCGCTGAAAAAAAAATATTAAAAGCCAGCAGCTACAAATACTGCAGCTGCTGACTTTTAATATATGGACACTTACCTGTCCAGGGAGCCCACGATGTTGGCAGCCGAAGCCGATCCGTCCTTCGGCTCTCAGCTGCTGCCGTCGTCATCCTCGGTAAGGGAATAAGGAAGTGAAGCCCGTGCGGCTTCACTTCCTGGTTCCCTACTGCGCATGCGCGAGTCGCGCTGCGCGCCCTCTCAGGTCCCTGCTGTGTTCTGGGACCTGTGTGTCTCCCAGAATACAGCGGGGGAGGTCGGGGTAGGCGCCGGAAGTGGCATAGGTCACCGCAAGCGCTGCGGTGATCTATGCCAGGAAGTGGGAGCAAATACCTGTATTAGACAGGTATCTGCTCCCTCCTCCCCCCTGAAAGGTGCCAAATGTGACACCGGAGGAGGGGAGGAATCCAAAAAGTGGATGTTCTATTTTTGGGTGGAACTCCACTTTAAGGAGATTCACCGTCTCTATTTGTCCTGTTTTCCAATAGCATTGAAAGTGAAAGTAAAAGAAAATCCCACATTTTGTCCCCAAAAAAGTAATAGAGGGTAAATCTAGTTCTGTGACCTGGGAGTCCCCAAGGAATTCCCTAATTTGCAGGGATTTCCTCTCACTTCCCCTCACTGTTTGGCTATTGGACAGGAAGTGAAGGGAAATCTCCACAATGGGACACAAATGGCAAAAAAATTCTTGGAAGGGGTTATAACCCTCTTGTGTTCTACCTAAAATGAAAAAAAAAAGGTCTTGCCTATACAGTGGAACCTTGGTTAACAAGTAACGCGGTTAACAAGCGTTTTGAAAGATGAGCAACTTTTTTAAAAAAATTCTGACTCGGTTTGCGAGTGTTGTCTCACAAAACGAGCAGAATTTAAACTAATGGGTTGTGCAGGACCGCATTTGGCCAGAGGTGCGGAGGTGCCTGTGATACTCGGAACGGTTCGGAGCCGTTCGGAAATATTTGAAATCACTCGGAAATACACGGAAACACTCGGAAATACTTAGTTCTCGAGTGTTTCCGAGCCGTTCCGAGCCTTTCCGAGTTCAGCCGAGCTGTCCCCAAGTATTTCCGAGGCTCTCCGGCGCCCCCCACCTCTGGCCACATGTGGTATTGCATGCAATAGAAGTCAATGCGGAATGAATTATCTTTGTTTCCATTGACTTCTATGGGGAAACTCTCTATGATATGTGAGTGCTTTGGGTTACAAGCATTCTCCTGGAACGGATTATGCTCGTAATCCAAGGTTCCACTGTAGTTCTGCTTTAGGATTTCAGGATGATAGGAAACAGATTTGGGCTTATGGTGGGAACAGCTCAATATCTCTTGCAGGAGGCAAAGTCTAACACAGTAAAGTTCTAACCATACTGTATGTTTGGAGATAAGGGGAACTAGTGAGAGAATCTTTACCTAATCTTTCACTGGTTCCAGGGCTTTGACGCTAAATGCATACGACTGCACCTGTAGTGATTACTAGCAGTACTCTAAAGCTGTGTACACACGACCAGACTTTTCGACCGGACTGGTCCGACGGAACAAATAAGTCGGACAATCCAACCGTTTTTCTGTTGAAGATCAGACGGACTTTAGATTTGGAACATGTTTCAAATCTTTCCGACGGACTCGAGTCCGGTCGAAAAATCCTTTCGTCTGTATGCTAGTCCGACGGACAAAAAAGGACGCAAGGGCAGCTATTGGCTACTGGCTATGAACTTCCATATTCTAGTCCCTTCGTACGTCATCACGTTCAAACCAACGCACTTTCGAAAGGACTTTAGTCCGTTTGTGTGTGTGCAAGTCCGGTCATTCGCAAGTCCATCGTAACTCCATCGAAAGTCCGTCGGAAAGACCGTCAGACGTTTGATGCTGAAAAGTCCGCTCGTGTGTACACGGCATAACTGTCTCAAGGGTTTTGCGTGTTTGCATGTAATGTGCACAACTTTGCAACCTTTTTCTTGGGTAGAGAAGGTTGCAGGGAGAGATAAGACAGCAACAGTGTACAATAAAGTAAATGTTTTACTCTTAAGGCTGGTAAACTGCTAATGGGTTCTCTTAAAACCCAAAGTAAGTCACATAAATAGATATACAGTCAGACATTGTATTGGCTTCCACCACTTTACTGATGGAGGGGATAGACCCTACTGCACCTAGTATCAGAAGTGATCTGACACACTCTTACTCTGCAGTAAAGTCAGTGTAAGGACACTTGTAATGAGGTAGTGTGGCTGTTACTAAGCTATGCCAGCATAGAGCACTGGAGTGGGGGATAAGAAGCAGCTTTTTGCCTGAGAGAATGAGGTATTTTAACCACTTCCAGACCAGCCGCCGCAGTTTTACTGTGGTGGGTTGGCTCGGCTGGCCAAATCAACGTTACCTTACGACGCTTCGCGGGCACACGCCCGCAGCATGTGCCCAAAGCCGATGCGAGTGCCCGGCGGGAGCGATGACTGCCAGGCACCCGCGATCGCTCGTGACAGAGCGAGAATCGGGATCTGTGTGTGTGAACACACAAATCACAGTTCTTTCAGGGGAGTAGAGGACAGATCGTGTGTTCATGCTAAGTATGAACACCGATCTCTCTCTCTCTCCTCCTAGACAGTACCATCCCCCACAAATAGAACACACGAGGGAACCCAGTTAACCCCTTGATCGCCCCCTAGTGTTAACCCCTTCCCTGCCAGTGACATTTATACAGTAATCAGTGCATTTTTATAGCACTGATTGCTGTATAATTGTCAATGGTCCCAAAAATGTGTCAAAAGTGTCCAATTTGTCCACCGCAATATCGCAGTCCCGATAAAAATCACAGATCGCCGCCATTACTAGTAAAAATAATAATAAAAATGCCATAAATCTATCTCCTATTTTGTAGATGCTAAAACTTTTGTGCAAATCAATTAATATACGCTTATTGCGATTTGTTTTGCCAAAAATATGTAGAAGAATACATATCGGCCTAAACTGAGGAAAAAATTAGTTTTTTAGAAAAAAAATGTGGGCTATTTATTATAGCAAAAAGTAAAAGATATTGTGTTTTTTTCAAAATTGTCGCTCTTCTTTTGTTTATAGCACAAAAAATAAAAAGCGCAGAAGCGATCAAATACCAATTTTGTTTGGGTACAGCGCCGCGCGTCCGCACAATTGTTAAAGCGACGCAGTGCAGTATCGCAAAAAATGTCCTGGTCATTGAGCAGCCAAATCTTCCAGGGGTGAAGTGGTTAATGTATTTCAAAACAAACGAACTGTTATAAATCATGACATGTGGGGGCATTGGAATATAAAGGGATAAAACGTTGTGAGATTCTATTAGGCTTTTAATAACTTGTTTTACCTTTCACGTAATAGTTGTAGCAAAAAACATGTATCAATATTTTCGCCTTTAGATTTAATACTTTAATGTATATTCTTATCCATTCTTAAAATGTCTACCTTTCTGAAAAGCACTTTATGTAATAAATTAATTTCTGCTGTCAAAATCTTGATTGTATTATTTGAAGCCGTTACAAACCTTTTATTTTCTGAGAGAAAAAGTAGACACATTAAGACTTTTTTAAAGTGAAAATCAGTAATGAATCACTGCCTCTGGGGCCTCTGTGAATGAGGTAGTACTCTCGTGCTCGTATTGAGTTTGATACCCAGAATGCTGAACTGTCCTATAAACACATGGTATGTATATGTCAAACTGAAAGTGTATTTAAATAACAAAACTGGTGTCCCAGTTAGAAGATTTCCCCACACCTAATGCTCTATTATCAACACAGAATTGTAGAATTACCCTCATGTCTCCGTGGTAGTTGTCACTAGGACAGATAGAGGGGTGAATACCCAGCAGACACAAAGGCAACAATTAAAGATTGACAATAAGTTTAACCTCTTCTATACAAAACTAAAATACCATTGCTGTTTGATAAGTAGAGTAGATTATAGAAATAGAGTAATTTGGATAAAAGAGGGTTTCTTCTATGAATTTTCCAAAAAATTTTTTTACAGTGAATCTATCATAAAAGAAGTGATCGACTTCTGTACAACCAGCCTGTCAGGCTTTTCTTGAACAATCAGTACTGCCAGCTATAGCTGGTAACACTGATTATTGTATTCTAATGGTGGGGAAAGCTCTCTGCTGTCAGTATACAATAGTACAACTGTGGATGGGTGAATTGAGTCATTTTCTTTCGTTCAACCCACTGGTTGAACAAAAAAAGAAAGCATAATGTATGCCTAAGTCTCAGAAAGTAGGCAAATATTGATGGTCTCAAAGCTGTGAGCTTGTTGTCGGAAAGTCCGACCGTGTGTATGCTCCATAGAACATTTGTTGTCAGAATTTCCGCCAACAAATGTTTGAGAGCAGGTTCCCAAATTTCCCGACAACAAAACTTGTCGCAAATTCCGAGCGTGTGTACACAATTCCGATGCACAAAAGTCCACGCTTGCTCAGAATCAAGCAGAAGACCCGCACTGGCTATTGAACTTAATTTTTCTTGGCTCTTTGTACGTGTTGTACGTCACCGCGTTCTTGACGTTCGGAATTTCCGACAACATTTGTGTGACCATGTGTATGCAAGACAAGTTTGAGCCAACATCCTTCAGAAAAAAATCCACGGTTTTGTTGTCTGAAGATCCTATCGTGTGTCCAGGGCATAAGAATTGTTTTCAGGTCCATTGCCAAGTTCTTTTGTATTGCTGTGGACTGGGCCCATAGCCAGCTGTAATATTATTTTTAGCTGTAGTAGATGCATTAATAAGTAAAATCATCTCTAAAACTAATTTCACTTAGAAGAACATTTTCCTTATCTATAACACCGGAATAATGATAAGATGAGTATTAAATACCAGGTTCTGATAATTTGTTGCATGGTTATTGAGAACAGTTACTAGTGAAATGGTGCACGAGTATTGTTAACAAGTTTTCTGATAATACACAGTTAACATGTTTACTCAAAAATGTAAGTAATCAGATAATGAATACAATGTTCAAACAAGTACATTAGAGTACAATAGGGCTGCAACTAACGATTATTTTCATAATCGATTAGTTGGCCGATTATTGTTTCGATTAATCGATTAATCGGGTAATAACCTTAAAAAAAGTGTAGTGTATAATTTAATATGTAAAGTTTTAAAAAAAAAAGGCAATTTATTCTTAAATATCTCTATGCAGTGGTAAATATAAATAACCAACTATATGTTTAGAGAGCAAAATCTCTAATCCACTCTGAGAATAACAGACAGAACAGATATACGGTATATACTATTGGTGGTTGAATCTGGTAAATATCATAAGACTCAGATCACGTTTTTTATTTAGACCCCTCTCACACTGGGGCGCATGTAATGTGCCCTGCCCCCTGTAATGTGCCATGTTCCCATGTGTCCTGCCCTCATGTAATATTCCCTGCCTCCTTGAAATGTGCCCTGCCCCCACGTAATGTGGCTTGCCTCCATGTAAAAGTTTACTTTAAATGTAATTGTAATGCCTTCTATTACCTCCAGTCTATCATCCTCCACCTTCTCTGGGTTCAGATGCTGATCTTCCCTGCACAGTCTTTAAAGTAACTATTTTTTAAAACATGTTATACTTATATGCTCTGTGTAATGGTTTTGCACAGAGCAGTCCTGATTCTTCTCCCCACCATTGCTTCTAGCTCCTCCTACCTTCAGAGTGGCCCAATAGCAAGCTGAAAATTATAGTATAGCGTGCCCCTGTAGCAAGGTAAAAAAAACTTCTGCCCTTAGACCCACTCACTTGCTGCCCAGGACTACATGTCCCATGAGGCATTGCTCCTCACATATTCACAAGTTCTCAGGCACTTACTGACATGTATGGATGGTGTACTGAGCAGTATGTGTGCTGCACTGTATTTCCTGATATGTAAACAAATATTGCATTCTATATGCAGGCCAACTAATCGGCTGGCCGATTAATCGATTATGAAAATAGTTGACAACTATTTTCATAATTGATTAGTTGTCGATTAATCAATTAGTTATTTCAGCCCTAGAGTACAAAATATAATCTTATGCAGAACATTAAGAGGATTTTTTAATGTGTGCTATTAACAAGAGCTTGAGACTTTTGGGAGAAGCGTACTGCCTACAATACAAAAGGACGGTATCATATGTGAGAGTATATAGGCGGATGGTCCTGTTGGGTGTCAAGACATTACTAGTAAGCCAGACAGGTTTTGATGATGATAAATCAAGGCAGAGGTGAGCATTTAGAATGGTCGAGCCAAGGATGCCATTTTTTAAAGAATGCAGGAATTTGGAGGTGGGCCTTGGCATACATGTATTCCACAAGACAGTGATTGGTTAGATTAGAATCGCTTCCGAAATAGTAGGGGGGTTTGCGGACTTCCAATGCCTAGCAGGACGTGGGGCATTTAAGATGTGGGATATGATGGTTTGAGTATGTGGTAGCTAGGAGTTAATGTCTAATCCTAAAAGGAGCATTTGAGGCGATAAAGAGATAGCTATGGAGACAAAAGAGTAGAGAAATCTGGTGAGAGTGGACCAGAAAGATGGTAATTTAGAACAAGTCCACCATGTGTTTATTGGCGTTTCAGGATCTCCACAGTTTCTCCAACAAGCATTGGATGTAGAAGGGTAAATCTTTGCTAACTTGGATGGGGTGAGGTACCAGTTGTTGAGAAGCTTTTGCACAGTTTCCCAGTGCAGGATACATCTAGAGATTTGTAAAGGTCTTTGAAGGGCTTGGTGCCATTGAAGCGGTGTATAGTTGCAGTATAAGAGGTTTTCCCAATATAGCAGAGTAGGGGTGTTTGATTTGTGCGTAGGGTTAGTTTAAAGATTGTAGTTAACGGAGATGCCTCTTTGGTTAGGTCTTTCCATATCATAGAATTTTAAGAGATGCCAAAGGTGAGATTTTTCCGAACATTGCATCTGCAAAAGGGCTGAAAGAAACCAGATAAAACAGAAGAGATGTGAAGACTGTTTTGTAGTTGTTGGAAGGAGAGAAGTGAGCAGTTTTGGTAAAGCTCTCCAATTGTTTGGAGACCAGCAGTGAGCCAATTGGATACTGAGATGTTGGGGGTGAGGATTTGTAGACCCGTGAGGGGGATGAAGGACAATAGTCGATAGGGTATACCTTCCGAATGCTGGTAGATTGCCCTCCATACTTTGGTGGTAGCATTGATAGTGCTTAGGTAGAATTGCTGTCCATGGTGCCGTAAAAGTAGGGCACTAAAAAACTATTTCGGGCTGGTTGCTAAGGCTGTTTTTTCAATTTGAAGCCAAGTATGTTGAGAGTCAGGTTTCAACCAAGATTTGTCTTGGTTCAGGACAGTTGCTTTATAGTATGCCATGATGTGTGGTGCTCCCATTTCACCGGCAGGTGTGGGTGTGCATATAGGATAGAGCGACTGATTCTGGGGCGTTTCCCATTCCAGATGAAGGAGGTTAATATAGCTTGTAGTTTGAGGAGGTAAGACTGTAAGAAGGTTATGGGCAGAGTTTGAATTGTATAGAGCACATGAGGTAAAAGGTACATCTTGGATAAGGCAATGTGACCAGCCATGAGGCTTGGATATGTTGCAAGTCTTTTACCATTTTTCTGAAGTTTAGAGACTTTAAGGAGGACTAGGCGAGAGGTAGGGGTGACCAGGCATATACCTAGATAAGAAAGAGTGTAGTCTGGAGCCCCAAAGAAAGAGGTAATTTGAGCAATACTACGTTTTGTGGTCAATGTTATCGCTTATCATGCAAGACTTGGAGTAATTTATCTTAATATAAAGGGAGGCTTTGCTAAAAAGGTCTAAAGTGTGATGGAGATGGGGGAGTGATAGAGTTGGATTGTTTTTTTCAGGCATTTTTGCTGGAGTGTTTTCTTTTTAATTATTTTTAGCCAATTGAAAGCTAGTTGCTAGGGGAAAAATGTATTTTCAGGTGTTTCTATTGAAGTCTATTGGGGCAAAACATTTGCAGCCTGGAGCTCAAAAGAGTGTGTGAATGAGACCTTGATGATATAGTTATGATGACACAGAACATTAGTTTAATGGGTTTCCAGGGCGCCATAGAACAGCTTTGTGGTAGGCAGATATCCTTTATTTTATAGTGTATTTCTGTTTTTGGACACTGTTGTTGCTAGGTCTATGGTTAACATTTTGTTGTATACATGGCTTACTGCTAATTTATGGAGTTCTTTCTCTTTTAAAAGAAAGAATAAAACATAGATACTATTTTCACTTGTGTGGTACCTATACGGTCAGGACACAAGCTGATATCTAACTTTTTTTTGGCCTATTACCGTCTCATTGAAAGCATAGCTAAATAAAAAAAAAACTCTCTGACTGGACCGCTTGCTTCCAGAAGTCTGGGTTTACTTTATGCTCTGGTACTGAACTGTAATAGCATTATTTTATGACATTTAGTAGAGATATACTACTATTAGAAAGTTTTGGGTGAATGTTTATGGGATACTCTGATCATTTTTCTGCACAACGTATTCAATAAATGTTAATGTTTTTGAAAACCCACACAAAAGCAGAAAGATTAGGATTTTGTAAAACTCACAATGGAACTTCAGTTGTGTTGCAGAGAAGAGAAACTTGACATTTGTTTGGCAGTTACAGAAAATCACAGATAACTGTGGATTTAAATGAAAATAGTAATTTTATTTGACCATAGTACTATTTATTACTTTAGACGTCGACTTTTACAATAAAAAAGAAGCTTCTGTTTATCCTGAATTTGGTATGTACAGGACATTCCACTCATGGTGTGGATAAAATAAGGTCAATGTATAAAGTATAAGGTTAAAATTTATACACTAAGTGTAGAAAAAATCAGCTTAATTATTACATAACTTCCATTACCATATGACACAAACTAGAGATTTTTAAAAGCTATATATGCCTTTGGAACATAAAGCTCCATGTCTCTCTACTCATCCCCATCTACAAAATTGTAATATAAATAACAGACCCTATTATCTTCTGGATTCCTGCAGCACTTGTTAGGATAGGCTACTGGATTTTCAGCTGTAATGTGCCTGGACCTCATAGAGTATAAAGGGGTGCCCCCTCTCTGTACAGGCCTGCATCACCAGATCTGTAGTATGGACAACACAATGGTCGGCATTTATGAATGCTGTTGTGTTCTATTTACAAATGTCATGCCATGTGAATATGTGCAAATAATTGTTAGTTTATAGCCCACCTTTGGCAGCTGAATATTTGCAAGTGGCGTACCACTTCCTGTTTTGCACATGTCTGCTCCCAATCTGCGAATGTCAACCTATTTGTGCACATTTATCTCCAGTGTTATGAACTAAATTAGGCAAAGCACATATACATATATCTATCACATGATTAAGAAGTGATGTTGAACACTTTTTAAACAGTAGCAGGTATCTTAAAATTACACTTAAACACTTTTAAGCAAATTGCAACACATTTAGAAATCTGTTGCACAATAGCAAAATGCAACAGTGTGGCAAATCTGACATAACGTGACAAAACTTTGAGCACAACGCGATCTGCTGCAATTATTACATGCAATGCAACAATAAATCAGTGTTAAATCTGCAACAGATTTGCAAACTGAGCCAAATTATTGGATGCAAGAGATGTGATTTTATATGTATGTCTCCTAGTAACGTTATTTAGGAATGTTTGAGTTTGAACCCTTTGATTTGCACAAGTGTTCACTAACCTAGGAGAAATCCTTTAGGTTAACCGCAACTGTTAGAAATATTAGTAAAAGGGACCCTCTTTTGACCTTGGTCAGAGTCAAGGAAGCATTTGTTTAAACAGTAGTCCAGTAAGTACGTAGTGTCAATTGCTGAGCAGTAAAATATCCAATATGTAGGGAAAGGTTAACATGTATTCAAGCAACATAGAAGATAATATGTGTACAACGATATCAGGCAAATGGACGCTTCACACAAAACGGCAGATAGAGAGGTTGATTTACTAACCACTTCCCGACCGCCGCACGACTATATACGTCCTAAGTTTGAACGGGGATATCGTTGTTATGGCAGCAGCTAGCTGCCATAACCCCGGTATCCCCGTTTTCGTGCGGCGGCCGGTTTTCAGATAAAAGTGGTCCCTGCGGCGGATTCGCCGCGAGATCACTTTTATCGGTGGCGGGAGAGGGGCCCCCCCCTCCCGCCGCGATCCGATGCCCTCCGCCGCTTACCGGAGCCGTCGGTATCGGCGGAGGCGATCGTGTCCTCTTCCGTGGTTTGTCTGGAGACAAGTGAGGCCAAGATGGCGCTCACTCGTCTCCATGACACTGCTGGGCGGAAGCGACGTCAAAACGTCACTTCCGTCCACGCCTCTTAAGGGCATATTTTTTCAAATGTCATTTTTCTAAATGACTTTTTTTTTTTTTTTTTTTTTTTTATTGCATTTTAGTGTAAATATGAGATCTGAGGTCTTTTTGACCCCAGATCTCATATTTAAGAGGTCCTGCCATGCTTTTTTCTATTACAAGGGATGTTTACATTCCTTGTAATAGGAATAAAAGTGACACAAATTTTATTTTTTTTTTAAACAGTGTAAAAATAAAAAAAATATTGTAAAATAAATAATAAAAATAAAAAAAAATTTTTTTAAAACCCCCCTGTCCCGACGAGCTCGCGCGCAGAAGCGAACGCATACGCGAGTACCGCCCGCATATGAAAACGGTGGTCAAACCACACATGTGAGGTATCGCCGCGACCGGTAGAGCGAGAGCAATAATTCTAGCCCTAGACCTCCTCTGTAGCGCAAAATATGCAACCTGTAGAATTTTTTAAACGTCGCCTATGGAGATTTTTGAGGGTAAAAGTTTGACGCCATTCCACGAGCGGGCGCAATTTTCAAGCATGACATGTTGGGTATCAATTTACTTGGCGTAACATTATATTTCACAATATAAAAAAAAATTGGGATAACTTTACCGTTGTTTTATTTTTTTATTCAAAAAAGTGAATTTTTTCCAAAAAAAGTGCGCTTATAAGACCGCTGCGCAAATACGGTGCAAAAAAAAGTATTGCAATGACCGCTATTGTATTCTCTAGGGTGTTAGAAGAAAAACCATATATAATGTTTGGGGGTTCTAAGTAATTTTCTAGCAGAAAAACCTGTTTTAAACATGTAAACACCTAAAATCCAAAACGAGGCTGGTCCTTAAGTGGCTAAAATGAGGCTGTTCACTTTGCAAAGGAAGTTGCATTTTGAAAGGGAATGTTCCCTGGTGCTTAGTGTATGTGGCACATTTTAATTTTGCTAAGAATACCCAATCATGTGCAAGGAAAATAAAATAGCATTTTGCATACACATGATTGGATAATGGGAGTCAGCAGACTTGAATATAGGAAGCCATTCACTAAGCTCTGAAGAACATCCCCTTGCAAAGTGCAACTTCTTTTCAAAGTGAACAGTCTGTTTGCGTTTAGTAAATCAACCCCATAAAGTCCACATAAAATGGTACTTCTCTTACACAATTTGAGTGGATAAGGGTCATATAGTTACATAGTTGGTGAGGTTGAAAAAAGACACAAGTCCATCAAGTCCAACCTGTGTGTGTGCTTTTATGTCAATATTACATTGTATTCCATGGTATGTTGTGGACGCTTAGGTGCCTATCTAATCATTTTTTAAAATTATCTATGCTCCCTGCTGAAACCACTGCTTGTGGAAGAGAATTCCACATCCTTACTGCTCTTACCGTAAAGAACCCTCTACGAAGTTTAAGGTTAAACCACTTTTCTTCAAATTTTAGTGAATGGCCGCCTGTCTGTTATGTTCCCTTGCACGGAAAAGTTTTATCCCTACTGCAGGGTCACCAGTATGGTATTTGTACATTGAAATCATATCCCCTCTCAAGCATCTCTTCGCAAGAGAGAATAAGTTCAGTGCTCATAATCTTTCCTCATAACTAAGGTCCTCCAGTCCCTTAATTAGCTTTGTTGCCCTTCTCTGCACCCTCTCCAGTTCCAGCAGGAGGACTGGAGCCCAGAACTGGACGGCATACTCCAGGTGTGGCTGGACAAGAATCTTGTAGAGTTGGAGAATTATCGTTTTATCTCTGGAGTTTATCCCCTTTTTAACCGCTTGCCGACCAGCTGCCTCAATTATACTGTGGCAGGTTGCACAGCTGCGCAAATTGCCATAGCTGTATGTTAGCTCTTAAGGATGCTATAGCAGACGCGTGTGTGAGCCCACCGCGTGTCCCCAGAGCCGATGTGCGTGCCTGCCGGTTGTGATGGCCACTGGGCACCCGCGATTACTCCTGACAGAATGAGAATGGGGATCTGTGTGTGTAAACACACAAATCCCGCTTCTGTCAGGAGAGTTGAGACAGATCGTGTGTTCCTACTAAGTAGGAACAACCGATCTGTCTCCTCCCCCAGTCACTCCCATCCCCCCACAGTTCGAAACACACATAGGGAACACAATTAACCCCTTGATTGCCCCCTAGTGTTAACCCCTTCCCTGCCAATGACATTTCTACAGTAATCAGTGGCTATTTTTAGCTCTTATTTTTAGCTCTCGCTGTATAAATGGTCCCAAAAAAGTGTCAAAAGTGTCCGATCTGTCTGCCGCAATGTCGCAGTCCCGATAAAAATCACAGATCGCCATGCCATTACTAGTAAAAAGAAAAATAAAAATAACAAAAATGACATAAATCTTTCCCCTATTTTGTAGACGCTATAACTTTTGCGCAAACCAATCAATATACGCTTATTGCAATTTTTTTTACCAAAAATATGTAGAAGAATACATATCGGCCTAAACTAATGAAGAAATTAGTTTTTTTTACATTTTTTTGGGATATTTATTATAGCAAAAAGTACAAAATATTGTGTTTTTTTTTTCAAAATTGGCGCTCTATTTTGTTTATAATGCAAAAAGTAAACCCCCTCCCAATACCACCAAAAGAAAGCTCTATTTGTGGGGAAAAAAGGACATTAATTTTTTTGTGTACAACGTTGTACGACCGCGCAATTGTCAGTTAAAGCGACACAGTGCCGTATCGCAAAAAATGGCCTAGTCAGGAAGTGGGGAAATCCATCCGGGGGTGAAGTGGCTAATGCATACCGATATTCTGTTGGCTTTGCTTGCAGCAGTCTGGCCAGCATGCCTCATTTGCCATGTAGTTGTCCACCCCATTCATTTGTTCAGATCTTCTTGCAAGGTTTCCACATCCTGCGAAGAAATGATTGCCCTGCTTAGCTTAGTATCGTCCGCTAATACTGTGTTTGAGCTGTTTATCTTGTCCTCCAGATCATTTATGATTGAATTAAATAGGATTGGCCCCAGGAAAGGACCCTAGGGGGACCCCACTTTCCACACCAGACCATTCCGAGTACTCCCCATTTATCACCACCCTCTAAATTCGCCCCTGTAGCCAGTTTTCAATCCATGTACTCACCCTTTCGTCCATGCTGACAGACCTTAGTTTGTACAGTAAACATTTATGGAAAACTGTATCGAATGCCTTGGCAAAATCCAGATACACCACGTCTATGGGCCTTCCTTTATCTAGATGGCAGCTCACCTCCTCATAGAAGGTTAATAGATTGGTTTGGCAAGAACGATTCTTCATGAATCCATGCTGATTACTGCTAATGATACCGTTTTCATTACTAAAATCTTGTAAATAATCCCTTATCATCCCCAACCTGAGCTTGCATACTATTGACGTTAGGCTAACTAGTCTGTAGTTCCCAGGGATATATCTTGGTCCTTCTTTAAATATTGTTTTTTCTCCAATCAGCTGGTACCATTACAGTGAGTAGACTGTTTGTAAAAATTAGGAACAATGGTCTGGCAATTACTTGACTGAGTTCCTTAAGGACCCTCGGGTGCAAGCCATCTGGTCCTGGTGACTTATTAATGTTAAGTTTTTCAAGTCTATTTCTAAATATATCCTCTGTTAACCATGAGGGTGATTCCTGTGATGTGTCATGAGGATAAACATTGCAGTTTTGGTTACTGAAGCCCCCATTCCCTTGTGAAGACTTAGGAGAAAAACAATCCATTCTTTGTAACCAGATTCCCTTCATCATTCTTTATGGGGCCAATATCTCTCTCTCTTGCTATTTATACACTTAAAGAATTTCTTGAGATTTTTTTTACTCTCCTCCGCTATGTGCCTCTCGGGTTAGATGACTTACTTGTGCATCACCATTGACACAGTCTGCATATTTCAGAGTTCCAGTTGTATTTGTAGAAAGATTTTTGCCATAAAAAATGCATTTGTAAACAAACATTTGTACAGTGTTATTATGGGACATATCTGGTGGTCTTGTATGCAATTCCACACAAGTCTGCAATTTAGAGCACTGTACCAAAATAAATACATTTACAGTTTAAAAAAAAAATGAGTCTGATCTATATTGCTTCTTCCATTAGGTGACATGACAGTGATGCTTTTTTGGGTTTCATACTGTTAAATTGGCTGAGAACAACAGGATTCAACTGACTTTCCTACGTTCTCCTATAAGGTGATGCACCAAAATGTGAAGATCAATTATCTGCGTGCAGCTGTTCCTTCTGCTTTCTAGAGATAGAGCTAGTGCCAGACTTTGCTTATTCCTTTGCATTAAACATTCTTGTTCCCTCAATGTCAAACAGTTTTTTTAAGAATCAGGTGGAAGGTAAGATAACTTACAAGTAAATCGGTATGCACTTTGTTGTAAGTACAGCCAAAGTCTGCTCCTTGTGATTAGTCATGTGTGTTTTTAATCTTTTCATTGAAGATTTCTTTCCACTCTAATATGCAGACTCTCCTGTACCTCTGCTCGCAAATGCAGTTTTTAATTTTAATTCTTTGGCAAAATGTTATGGAAAAAACAGTAGGTTTTTAAAGTCACACCTAAGCTGTTTCCTTTCTCGTACTAATGGGTTTATAAATACTAATAAAAAAAGATAGTTAAAACCTGAGGTAGAAATTATGAAATGTTTAATATTAAAAGTTTATTAAGTGTTGAAGGTTAAAGTGGTATTATAAAGTCAAACATTTTTGTTCTAAATCAAATAAAAATAACATAAATCACATGCATTTGAATTTTCTTTTTTTTAAAATATAATTTCCTCCTTCGAGCTTCCTTTTTCAGTTGTTCCCTGGCGGTACCTCTATAATCCCATTCTCTCTGTGCCCCCTGTGCCACTGAAACCTATGGAGTCCTGTGTGAATCTCTGCAACGTGGGCACTCCTGCTCTGTAGTGCAACTCTACGTGTAGCCATTCAGAGTGCCGCACACACAGCCAGCACTGCTTGTCTATTGATAATAGTAAAAAATGACTGTGTAAAGTTTCTGCTTAAGACCTGTATGAAGTAAAAGCAGTTGCAGATACATTACTCAGAGCTGCAGCTCTGAGTGATCTTTTATTATAATGAATGAAGATTGGTGCTAATGCAGCAGCCATTTTCTAGAAGTCCAGAATTCAAATGTACTTTTATTTTTTTGGTTTCTGGTAAGCATTTTTTTTAAATACAGCACCGATATTTATCACTCCCTCTGCCTAAACTATTGAACCTTCTATATTATTATTTTGAACATGCAATCGCTATGTCAGGCTCGAAACTACAGGAGCAACTAAATCTCCATTTTACTTCCTCTATTCTTCTTTTATTTTCTCAGAGCTTACAAAATGTATGTACCATTATATGAAAGCTCTCTTTCAAATTCTGTAGTATAAGGCTCGGTTCACATAGGGGCGACTTGTCAGGCGACCTAGTCGCCTGACAAGTCGCCTCCCGTTCTGTGCTACGGAACCGTTCTAATAGGAGCGACGCAAGTCGCTCCGACTTAGAAAAAGGTTCCTGTACTACTTTGGGGGCGACTTGGGGCGACTTGCATAGACTTCTATACAGAAGTCGTTTTGCAAGTCGCCTCAGAAGTCGTTTGCAGGTCGCCTCGCTGAGGCGACCTGCAAGTCGTGCCGCCCCTGTGTGAACCGGCACTTAATGTTAAAGTTTAAATTAATGCTTTTTCTGCAAATCAATCATTGCTATGCAAGTATAAAAAAATTGCATATTGTAGTGTTTTTCTATAGTATTACTGTATTTGTTTGGGAAAAAAAAAACACTTCCTACTCTGTTTAGTGAAAACTGTTAATTCTGTTCCAATAAACTAAATGTTACACACATGCTGGTTGTTGCATTTGGTAGCCTCTGACACTACAAAAAACAGTGGTAGGCACTTCCACCAGTATGAGTAATTCAGTAGTTGGTATTTTTGACAGGGTATTTACAGTATATTAAAAAAATAAATAAAATAAATAATAATAAAACATATATCTGTATACGCATGTATGTACTGTGTGTATATATATATATATATATATATATATATATATACACACACACACACATATATACATATAAAATATACATACATATATTTTATTTATTTTTTTAATATACTGTAAATACCCTGTCAAAAATACCAACTACTGAATTACTCATACTGGTGGAAGTGCCTACCACTGTTTTTTGTAGTGTCAGAGGCTACCAAATGCAACAACCAGCATGTGTGTGTGTGTAACATTTAGTTATATATATATACCCCTGCATTTCTGTCAGATAATGCACCACTTCGCCCAGAAAATTGTTGCAATTACAAATGTTTAGGCATTCTCATGTTTATTTATTTTGTTTGTATTGGTATGGGACAAAAATGTGGAGAAACAAAAAGCCAAATCTGACAAATTCCATGCAAAACTTCAAAAATAGACTGGACAAAATTATTGGCACCCTTAGTGTAATATTTGGTAGCACACCCCTTGGAAAAATTTGGTAGCACACCCCTTGGAAAAATTTACTGAAATCAATCACTTCCTAACCAGCCATGAGTTTCTTACAACTCTCTACTGGAATTTTGGACCACTCTTCTTTCACCAACTGCTCCAGGTCTCTCAGATTGGAAGGGTTCCTTTTCCCAACTGCTGTTTTGAGATCTCTCCACAGGTTTTCTATGGGATTTAGATCTGGACTCATTGCTGGCCAGTTCAGTACTCTCCAGCGCTTTGTCCTAAACCATTTGTGGGTGCATTTTGACGTGTGCTTTGTGTCATTGTCTTGCTGTAAGACCCATGACCTCTGATGGAGCCATAACTTTATGACACTGGGCTCTACATTGCACCCCTGAGTTCTTTGATAGTCTTCAGATTTCTTGTACAAAGAGTTTTATTGAAAATATATATCAACAGAATAGTACAAAACAGTGATGGATACAACATGAATTAACAGGTATAAGGCTGCCGGAGTCCGGCAGATAGAACTGACATTCAAGAATTTAAACCTGGTCTCAGACAGCTCAAGGCCGAGGCCAGGCTACATACTAAGGAGAGTCTTCATCTCGTGTTTACTAGCATAACGGTAAACTGCAAACACAGAATATTATGTGTGCAAACACTCATAAACATTTAAAGCATGCATAGTGAGATGTTATTGTAATACGCAACATTGCATTAATAAAAAAAAAAAGAAAAAGGAACCAGAAATAAAATCAGATTAAATTGATTAACTTCAAAGAAGATAACATACCTTTGTATGGAATAACTTTTTTGTTACCTTAAATATCGAAACTCTGTAGACTGAAGCCCAAAGGCCTGAATAAGAAGAAGGAAAGAGAAAGTGGGAGAAGAGGGGGGGTGGGAAAGGAGGGGAGGACCCTGGGATGGGGGGAACGGAGGCTTATTATAGGGAAAGAAGCGTTAGGTCAAATCTTGATGGACGGTTATGGGTCACCCAGGGTTGCCATATCCTGAGGAACTTATCATGCGTGTCCAACAATATGGCCGTAAGTTTCTCGTTTACCATGATATCATTCACACAATTTTTAACTGCTTCAAAGCTAAGGTTCGGAGTTTTCCAGGCCCTTGCTATGGTCAATTTAGTTGCGGTAAAAATATGTGCTGCTAATTGGCGTTCAGGACGAAGAAGCTCTGCAATCGGTTTCCATAAAAGTGCCTCAAAAGGATCCCGCTTTATAGTGGTATTAAAAAGGTTGCGTAGTGATAGTCTTCAGATTTCATAATGCCATGCACACGGTCAAGACATCCAGTGCCTGAAGCAGCAAAGCAACCCCAAAACATATGTGAGCCTCCACTATGTTTGACTGTAGGGGCTGTATTCTTTTCTTTAAAGACCTAATTTTTTTTCTAAAAACAGTAGAATGATGGGCTTTACCAAAAAGCTGTCATTTTGTTTCAACTGTCCACAGCTGAGGATTTTGGTTTTCTCAGGTAAGTTTTGGCAAACTCCAATCTGGCTTTTTTATGTCTCTGTGTCAGCAGTGGGGTCCTCCTGGGTCTTCTACCATAGCGTCCCTTTTCATTCAGATGGCGACGTATAGTGTGAGCTGACACGGTTGTACCCTGTGCCCGAAGGTCAGCTTGAATTTGTCTGGAAGTTAATTGAGGTCCTTTATCCACCATTCTAACAATCCTTTGTTGCAATCTTTGATCAATTTTTCTCTTTCGTGCATGTCCAGAAGGATTAACAACAGTGCCATGGGCTGTAAACTTCTTGACAATGTTGCACACAGTGGACACAGGAACGTTCAGATCTCTGGAGATGGACTTGTAACCTTGAGATTGTCCATGCTTTTCCACAATTTGTGTTCTCAAATCCTCAAAAAACAATTATTTGTTGCTTCCTCTTCTCTATGCTCCTTGTGTAACACAGAGACAGAGATTTGTCACCATTTTACCTGGCTGCCAGTGAGATTTCTATATTGTCAGCACTTGTTAATTGATACAGGTGAGTTTAATTACAAATTACAGGAGCACCACAAACTTGGAATGCAATTATTTCTTACAATAAGTAAATATACAGTATATATATATATACTTTACATATACATTGTATATTCACATCAGTTCCTGCCCTCAAGGAGCTTACAATTTACGGCCCCTAACTCATATTCACGCACACACATACTTGGAGCCCATTAAGACAGGAACCAATTAACCTATCAGCATGTCTTTGGAGTGTGGGAGAAAACTGGAGTACCTGGAGGAAGCATATATAATATATATACAGTTAAGGTGTACTTATTTCCTGGTTATCATACTGTTTAAAAGAGAAAGTAAAATATTGTGCGAATATCTTAGTTGTAGAAAATTCTTCATAAAATGTCCATACAGTGCAATTCTGTTGACTTTGTGTGCTGGACTATATATTTGTCTAACAGCTTGACAACTGTTGCATTGATACCGACTTCAGAATTCATATATCACCACCACACTGTACATAAAGTAGTTCTTGCAGAATTGATTATCGATATCCACTTTACTGCAGACTTAAAGAGAAAAGAATTCTGTTTCACTTCTTGATAAACTACCTTTAAAGAAACCAGAAGGACAAAATATATTGATTCTATCATAAAACCTCTGACTCACAGCTACAATTGCAGTTAGTACAGGATGTTTGTAAGTAATGTGTTCAAAGTAAAGCAACCCTGTGCTGAAAAAAATGTGTAGGCTGCCATTGCCGATTTCTTCTTCTGGAAATGTTATTTGTCAAGCTGTCAGTTTGATCCAGTGACTTTAAGGGCTCATGTACACACAGACTTGGTTGACCACCGGCCACGGGAAAACGGAAAATGTCAAAATGTTCCTATCCTGAACGCGATTCTTCCACATTCAGGAGACGGAGGTTGATGGAGATTCAACTTCCCCTAACCGCAGCAGCTTCTAAACTCTTGTAAAAGCCCATGTGTGCATAGATACTTGATGCCATGATGAGTTTTATGGAGTTGAGTTTGGGAGCTTTGGCAAAAAAATGCTAAAAGCTCCTAAACTCAAGTTTAGAAGCTGTAGTGTACATGAGCCCTTATACTTCCTGAGTCACAGATCAGGAGTTATGACTTCACTTACCTCATACTTGTTCAAAGTCTCTGATCCAAAATACTGAAGGCAGAAAAAGCCAGGCAACTATCATTTCAGAAGGAGGTCACAAATGGCAAACCTGTGGTTTTCTTTAAAATTAAAATAGTATGTTAGCCTCAATATTTCTATCCTATTTCTTTTACAAGACTGTGTATTGGTTTCTTAAGTGATATAGCACACAGGTAAACACTATCTAATTAACATACTGAATAAGGTTGATAAGTAAATAAAGTACATGAATGTTGTAATCATGGGAAATCATAAGCACACATGCATTTCCGGTACTATATAACTACATATGCCATATGCCATATTGAGCAGAGATGGGAGAGTCTTTAATGTGGGTTGAGCTTTGTGTTTTCCAATCGTGTCTGTAATATTAAATGTCATGAAGGCTGTAAATAGAAGAATTATTAAGAAACTATTCAAAAAGGAAGGGAGAGTTAAAGTATTGGGGAATAAGAGGAATGCGAGTTCGGGATAGGGCAGAGAGAAGAAAAAGAAAAAAAGACAAATGCGAGGAAAGAAGTGGAAGAACGGGGAGTTGATAAGAAGAGGGATCCACATTGGTAGCCATTTATGTACAAAGAGCCTTAACCCAGTGAGATTTATGGTGCTAACAGAGAGTTAATATTTTTTCTGGCAATAGATAGTGAATCCATGGACAGTAGACTTTGTTAAATTTGGTTCTTGTGTCATTCAGGATTGACAATAGTTTTTCAGTAATCATAGTACCATTTAGTACAAAGAGGGCTGTTTCCTTCTCTTTGATATTGTTTGTCAATTGAATTTGTTCATATTTGGAAAGAGATGGTATAGTTTTTTGGAGGAGGGCTTCCAAAACATTTCTGGGTATGTTGCTCAAGGAGTTAACGAGTTAGCTTGTATATGCAAATCCACAAGTGTTATGTCTCTGGGTATCTCCACCATGAATGAGAAATTGTCCCTTTGTCAATGCAGGAATGAAAGCATCTTGGGCATTTATGACACATTTGACTTTTATGTTGCGGACTCAGATACCGTCTCATTAATATCTTACAATAATTATGAAATGCTAGGTTGTTAAGGGACCTCTTTGATACTCCAGTGCATATTTCATTCCATTCCTCTTTTGAATCTTATTTACTTATTCCCATGTCATCTTTATTCCATTGCTTTTACCAATCCCGGTGATGCAGGTATTCTCCAATGCCTTAGTTTTTGTTTTATTTTCGTATTTAAAACTACCGGTACTACTAAAACATTCGGAACATTTTATGTAAATGTAGCTATAGCTATATATATGAATATATACAACCAGCACTGTGTAAAACTCCTAATACATATGTGTATATAACAAAACTACCTATATATACAATTGTTGCTAAACGTCAAAAGTGTTTCTCACTACACCATGTGTACTAAATATTTCAAATGTGGTGTAGCACAAGATGATAATATTAAATCAGAACAAAAAAGTTCCAAAAAGGGTCCATGTGTCACAGTTCTTCCTGTGTCAATAAACCACAAGGGAACCTCCACCACACTCACTGTGTCCCGTCGTCCCTCCTCTTAACACATTCTCCCTCTCTCCAAACATGGGTACATGCAAAAAAAAAAACATACGGTATGTCTAGTGCTCTCTGTATAAAGGATGATGATGGGTATCAAAAATATAGTGAACTCACATTGTATTAAAACCTGTATGCAGCCCAATCAAGATCTCCTATCAATAAATGGTACGGTATACCCTAGCTGCTCATTTCCCTAAGTGGACCCCAATACATGTATCGAGGTTATACAGACTGTTTAGGGTTCAATCATTGTCCCCTCATTCCTTTGGTATACCTCCTTTTCTCCTCAGCTCAACAACCATAAATCCAGCCACATGTAAATAGAAATGGGACCAACAGTGTATACCACTCAATGATACTTTATTAAAACTCAAAAATATTCCATGCACAATAAAAGAGCACTAACAGTGCTATATTATGCGCATAAGCAAAACATATGGATACAGCCAAACTTCCCGTGTCGGTCGCCAAAACATGTATATCTACAGGCTCCTTGCAGCCCGTCTCTGCCCCTATACACGTTACGCCCAGTGGGCTTCCTCGGTAGGTTAATATGCCTATAAATAAAACTTGATTTTCGGCAGTTGTGTAATTATGCTGTGTAGCTTACTATTCTCTGTTAAGTATCCTTTTTTTACAAAAGGTGGTACCATACAATGGAAAGTTGTCAGCTTTCTTTTCTGGAATAACTAGATAAATGGACAAAAGCGTGTAAAGAGGAAATCGCTTCCCCCTATGTCACCTACATTTTAAATATCACAAATGCCAATATTCTAGAACTTTTTTTTTCTGCCAAAACACCGCTGCCAGGGCAAAGGCATCTAGGAGAGATGGCAAAAACATCCAGTGTGCATGAGGAGTGGGATTTTTTTCATCCTGTAAACACTCCTCTTCTAAAATGCCTGTAAATGTGTGCATGGACACATAGCCTAAGATAAGCGGTGCTTTAACAGGCTGAAAACAAATGCCTGTAAAAGAAGCATTTTTTTAGACCCAGTGTGCAAAGGTAATGTTAAGGATCATTGCCAATTTTTTTAAGAGCACCTTTTACAAAAATATGTACCTCGGATTAAAGCGGGGGTCCACCTATCTATCGTTTTTTTTTTTTTGAGTTCATTCACAAACTTTTCTTCTTAGCATTACATACTCACATATTGTGTGTAATATGTCCGCCTGTGTCAGATTTTGTCGGAAAGAATAACTTATATTATTCACTGCAGGCGGTTTCCATCTTCATTGTGGGCATTTGAAGCCCACAAGCATTTATTTCCTGGATGTGGTGAATGCTGTGCTTCCAGCATTCACTGCTCGTTCCCGCACATGCTCAGTGGCATCCTGGGAAGCCTGAGACTAGCTCCCAGGAGTCTGGGAGAGGCTAGAAACACGCCTACTCCCATGGGAGGAGAACCAGGAAGTGCAAAGAAGAATAGAAAGGAAAGGTAATTAAAGAAAGGTAATTACGGCGATTAAAATTTTTTTAAACGGCATGTCAGCATCTAGGCAAGGAAGGGAATACATACAGATATTGTTCAAAATTTGGGTGGAACCCCGCTTTAAGTTGTGGTAACAAAGAGTGAAAGAGAATGTCAGAAGAGGTAGGAACAGTATTTGGCTTTTCCAGTGATAACAGTGTTGAGGTATTTGTACTCAAAGCTGAGCTACAGATATGATTTTTATTGCATACTTACTTTGGCCTAATGTGGACCAATAACTTTGCACATATCTCATACCTGAGGAGCTGCTGGGGAAGGTGACAATCAATTCAAACAATTCAATGATGATGAGGAAGCAGACAATCGCTGTAGTAGTTGGTGTTACTACAAGCTTTCATATTCAAGTGCTATTTTTTTAAGTTAGTAATGACATAGTGTATGTAAACTGTTTCTATTATTTGCTTCCCTTTGGTCTAAATATGCCATTTATAGTGTTTCATTATGTTCAACAAATGCAAAAAAAAAAGTTAAAACAGGTGTAAAGCTTTTTATTTTGAAATTAAAAAAAATAACAAACATGTCATAATTACCCGCTCTGTTTTAATGGTATTGCACAGAGCGACCCCTTACTGCCTCTTCTGGGGTCGCCCGCCGGCGCTGTCCGCTCCTCCTTTTCTGTGTGTGGAACATGTGCAGGTGCGCTCCTGGGCGAGGCTGTGTACATCCATAGACATGGGTCCCTCCTCACAGGATTGGACTGAGAGCATTGGCTCCCACTAATCTCAGCAAAGCCTGTGAAAGGAGGGGGAGGGAAGAGAAGATCTGGATCAATTAAAGATCGATAGAGGACTCAGGTATGTATTAGGACGGGGGGAAGAGGCAGTGGAAGGTTTTTTAGATTAATGCAGAGAATGCATTAGGGTAAAAAAACTTTTGCGTTTAGAAATACTTTTAAATAAAGGAAAAAAGTATGAAGAAAGAAAACGAATACAGCCACTGCATTTTGTGCCGTGTGCAATGTGCCGTATATCTGCCATTTCCTCTATCTAAGGGAAGACTAATGACGCTTAGCTTGCAATCACAGACACATTCCCTTGTGTTACCAATCATGGCTCTTACTGCTGAGGACAGTGACTCCGCTGATGGCGTTTTGCTCTATGCTCCGAAAACCCTTAAACTCAAGATAAATGTGTGACTCATTAATAGAAGATTGTGGCAAAAAGATGACACATAACAGGATTCCACAAAGTACATAATGATTAATTGAGCTGCCTTGCAGCATCCTTTAGGCACATTTTCTAGTGTCTGTTTACTGCTGTGGTTTCTTCTACGGAAGAATCATTATTGCTTTTATTTTTCATTCCCTTAAAATATTCCTCTGTTTGTCTGCAGTACAAAAATATTGATCTAGAATTATGAGTTGCATTCAGTAACCTTAATAAACCTATTAAAAACCCCAACTGTGCTTCTAACAAGTGTATTTCCAGTTTTATAATAATGTATAATAATACCATGTAATTGTATAATGACTTAGTTGAATTGTTGTCACTGCAGAAATAAAAATGTTATAACCATATAATTATTTTATGCAGCTGAGAACTGCATATTTCCATTCTGGTTAGCTTTGAGTAGAGCATGAGCAATTGTCTATAAAACAGTATATTGATAGACAAAGTTATTTTAAATGCTTTTCTAAAATTCCTGAAGATAAAGCTGCCGATCAAAATAAAAGGTCAAGTACATTCTTACTTAAAGCATATCTAAACCCAAATGCAAAAATGTAATTATATTGCAACTTACCAACTCTTGGGGATGGATGCATTAGTGTTTGTAAACCTCAGACATGAAATACGAACAAAGCATATCCTTCTGTTTTGCGTATTTGTCTCAATTAAGAGCATTAAGTGTCCTTTCTGTCTGCTGCTTCATTCCTCTGCTGTTTACATGAGTCTATTCTGACAACCAAGAGAAAAAAAACTGACTGACTGACAACCTCAGCTCTGTTCCTGTCTGCTGTGTGGAGAGGGGGGGGGGGGTGTCCCTTCCCTTCCCTTCCCTTCCCTTCCCTTCCCTTTCCTTCCCTTCCCTTCCCTTCAGTCAGCTGTCAGAGCTCTCCTCACTGAGTTCTGCAAAGTGTAATTTCAGCTCTCTGTCCCCTTTTTTTTCTGACAGCTCAGACAAGCTTTATACAGTTGTGCTCATAATTTATGATTTATGATTTCTTGGCCATTTTTCTGAGAATATGAATGATAACACAAAAACATTTCTTTCACTCAGTCTTTGGCTGAAGCCATGTATTATCAATCAATTGTATTTACTCTTTTTAAAAATCATAATGGCAACAGAAACTACCCAAATGACCCTGATGAAAAGTTTACACACCCTGGTGATTTTGGCCTGATAATATGCACACAAGTGAACAAAAGGGGGTTTGAATGACTATTAAAGGTAACCATCCTCACCTGTGATCTGTTTAAATAGTGTGTGTGTATAAAAGGTGAATGCGTTTCTGGACTCCTGTGCCTTTGTAGCTGTCATTGATGTTAAAGGGGGCAATACACGGTATTAAGAACTGGGGTATGTAAACTTTTGATCAGGGTCATTTGGGTAGTTTCTGTTCTGATTATGATTTAAAAAGAGTAAACACAGTTGATTGATAATAAATGGCTTCAGCCAAACACTAACCATGAGTGAAAGAAAAGTTTTTGTGTTATCATTCATATTCTCTGAAAAATGGCTAAGAAATCATAAATTCTGCCAGGGTATGTAAACTTATGAGCACAACTGTAAATTCTGGACTTTGAATGGATGTAGAGTAGAGAATATTTCAGATAAACAGGTACAACTTATGTAGGAGGATTTGTTTCATCTCTGTGTATCACCCGAGGTCAGTCACTTCACTGTGTATATGTAAAGTTGTACAACCACTTTAAGTCTTTTTTCCTTTATTTTCAGTTGGTGATGAAGTCAGTAAGTCTGTTATTTTTCAACTCCCATTAACAGACCAAGCTGTACAGACAAAGTAGCAGTTAGAGGGTTGAGACACACCATTTAACACTGACAGAGGTGCTTAGGTTTTAGGGCTCATTCACACTAGCGGTTGGGGGCACTAAAACTCTATGGTTTAACCGCATTCTTGCCTCCTCCACCAACTGCTCCACCTTTAGCTGCAGAGGCAGTGGCCAGGGTTGTAAACGAGTCACAGCACGATGCTTTGCGGTAGGATTTATACCTCCTGGTGCTTTTGGTGGGCTCTACCATGGGTTGAACATCACCCATTCAAGTCAATGGGGCCTCTCTGCAACTACCCCACAACCACGTGCAATGCAAACAGTTACTACGTACTACTGCAGGGTCAAACGGGTTAAAGCAGGTGGTTTGGAAGTGATATAATGCCTGTCAAATGCAAAGCTAGTGTGAACAAGCCCTTATTCATTTATGTAAAATCTTTATCTCCAAAAAAAAATGAATGCTGTAACAGCTTATAGTGTTATGGTAAAAAACCTTCTGTGTGCAGCAACCCCCTCAGCCTACTAATACTTACCTGAGCCCATCTCGATCGAGCGATGTTGCACGAGAGACTTGGCTGCCCTGGACTCTCCCTCCTCATTGGTAAGACAGCAGCAAAGCGCCAATGGCTCCCGCTGCGGTCACTCAAGTCAGTGAGCCAATGAGGAGAGAGAGGGGGGCTGTGGCATCCGTGTCTGAATGGACACACTGAGCTGCGGCTCTGCTTGGGTGCCCCCATAGCAAGCTGCTTGCTGTGGGGGCACTCGGCAGAAGGGAGGGGCCAAAAACTCCAAAGAGGGTCCTGAGAAGAGGAGGATCCGGGCTGCTTTGTGCAAAACCACTACATAGAGCAGGTACATGTTTTTTATTTTTAAACAAAAAAAAGTAGACTTTAGTATCACTTTAATTTAAGTCAAGTCCATCTAAATCTGCTTGTGCATCTATCGCTAACCTCATCCCCAGATTGACAATGCTGCTGTTAAAAGGTGGCTCTGTTGCTCCTCCATCCAAAGTGGAGCCACCATAAGACATGAAGTGTGTTAATTGTTGTGTTATCAGGTAAAAATAAGGGGAAAAAAGCTTTAAAAAATGCATCCATCACATTTAAGTATACTGCAGCTATGCTGCAATATCTTACATTCTTGAATTCGGATTCAGATATCCAGTTTGGTACAGTTGCACTTATTTTGTAGGTTGCCCTCCCCCTGTCGAGATTATATTCACCTTTCCTCAACTCAGTGACATATTGCTGATGAGGCTGCACAGCCACTTGTCAAAATCTTCCCAACTCCGCCTGCAGAAATTTGCTCTGCTTTCCCATCCACTCCTATGGAAAGTTACCTAGAATACAAACTCATACTCCAGAGCTCTCCATAGGAATGAATGGGAGTTTAGCATGCATTCGTGGCCTGGCTAGGAATTGGATGTACTTTTACAAGCAGCTATACAGTCTTATCTGTGATAGCTCACTGGATTGAGGAGTACTTAAAGCGGGATTCCGGCCAGCGAAAATTTTTTAAAGTCAGCAGCTACAAACACTGTAGCTGCTGAATTTAAATAAGTACACTTACCTGTCCTGGGTGCCCGCGATGTCGGCCGCCCGAGGCCGACCCGTCCCTCGGCTCTTGGGTCCCGGCACCGCCATCCTAACTAAGGTAAACAGGTAGTGGAGCCTTGCGGCTTCACTGCCAGTTTCCTACTGCGCACGTGCGAGCGGTGCGGCGCTCTGTGGATAGCCCCGTGGTTTTCTGGGAACACACAGTTCCCAGAAGGCAACGGGGCCGCTCACCGTGGAACAGGACATGCCGCGGAATAGGAAGAGGCAGATTAGGAAGACTGCCTAGCAACAAGGGTTCAGGCAAGTTTAAACAATTTTTTTTTTCAAATGTTTTTTTTTAATTTTTTTTTAGGATTTTTGGTGCAATTTTTTTTTCAGGGTGTCCCTCCACTTTAACTGCTAGGTGGGGGGGGAGGGTGGAGTTACAATATAAATGGAACTACAATAAAGGTGCAATAAACTGTTTTAAACCATAATCAAATCAAATTGAAGGGACACCTTTTTATAACAATTGCTCGCTATGTGCTCTGTTCACGCCATACATGTGTGGTGGTGTGTGCTGCATTAAAATGAAGCGTGCATGCCTTTTTTTGAAGCGCAACACATGTCAACACACTGCGTTAGATAACATTGAATGAAGTGTTTGTTTTTTTTGTCACTTTCAACAAAGTAAAAAGAAATCAGAGTGAGATGCGGTGTAACAAAGCATCATACTGCCCTTCACAACGCATACCAGAACTGGCATTATACTCCCAGGCTGGTGTGAATGGGCTCTTACAGTGCCTAGGTGCCTTCTGGTCCAGCCTTACAGAAACCTGTCACAAGTTTCATACCCTGCCTACTTTTTCTTCTGATTACTGTGTGCTGTTTCACAAAAACACTATGGGATTGATTTACTAAAACTGGAGAGTGCAAAATATAGTGCAGCTGTGCATGGAAGCGAATCCGCTTCTAACTTCAGCTTGTTCAGTTAAGGTTTGACCAAAAAAACCTGGAAGCTGATTGGTTTCTATGCAGAGTTGCACCAGATTTTGCACTCTCCAGTTTTAGTAAGTCAACCCCAATGTGATTGATAGGAAAGTTAGCTTGAGGAAAAGTGCAGTCTCAGAATGCCTGCTGTATATGCTTTATCATTCGCAGCTAACTTGTCTTACCCTGTTTGAAGGATAAAGTTGTCCGGGGCTAGGTCCACTTGAATTGATTACATTCAGTCACTTAAAGCGGACGTAAACCCATCCATAAAACAGTTTCATTTCCGGCACGTGCCGGAAATGTAATACTCCCATTGGCTGTGCTCTCAACCAAACTGTCAAACCATCCAATGGCTGGTGTCATAACTGATCACATGTGCGGCATCATGGCAGCTGTAGAATAAACAGAGGCTATTTATTTATTTTCACCTGGTGATGCTGCCAGTAACATACTTCCTTTTCTACAGTGACAACAATCACTCACTGGACTATAACTTTGGACGAGCAGTGTTGTCACCCAAGGACAAGGAGTGTGTTTGGATTACAGAACGTCTCTCCCTTTCCTCATCTCCATAACATGGAGGTGGGGACATTTGTAATCAACAGAAAGAAATCGGAACAATACCAAGCACAAAAGTTATGTAAATACTTTTTCCTCCTAGTTTTCCTATGTGATTGCAAAGCCACAGCTCTGGAATGTTCAGACAACAGGGCAGAATTCCCTAGAACAGTGAGGTCAATCACCAGCATCTACTGTTCTAGGCGTTGTTGGAGCAGTAGATAGTTTCCCCCTCCCAGCCGTGCACCACAAAGAGTGGCTGGGGCTTTCCGGTCACATAATTGCATGGTTAAACAAAGTCAAAAGGTATTTACATATCATTTTGTGCTTAAAGTGATTGTAATCCCCCCCCCTTTTTTTTTTTAATAAAAAACATGATATACTTACTTGCTCTTACCAGCCCCAGGCCTCCTCTTCTCGTCTTCAAACCGCTTGCTATGGGAGCACTTGTCCATAAACACACAGAGTGTGGCTCGATCCTGTCCCCTCACTCCCTCCTCACAGGCTGTGATTGACAGCATGAAAAAGGAAAAAAAACTGCGCTATAAATTTCTAAAAACCTAAAAAGCAGCATCTATGCTGTAAGATATATATATAGTCTCAAATGAACAGTTGTAAATAAAGTTGCACTAAACCACAAACATAAATTGTGAAAACTATAACAAAAATATCAAAAAGGTATAAACCAGTTAGTGAAAATAAATGTCCCAATATAGAATACCAATCCTTGTTAAATTATCAAGATTAGAGGTTACACCCACAGTGCAAAACGTGATGAAGTCCAAAAATAAAAAAGTCCTTTCAGTGATAATGGCACCATCCAACACTGCAAATGAAGTGACACCTCCACCATAAGAAATGCCTGTTTACCAGCTTGCATTGTCAGTTAAGGCGACGCAGTGCGGTATCGCAAAGAAAGGCCTGGTCAGGAAGTGGGTAAAAAAACCTTCCGGGACTGAAGTGGTTAAATAGAACCTTGTGATACGATAACAAAAAATCTGTAATACCCCAATATCAACTCAATATAATTACATAATCGTGTCTCTGACTGTTTCACAATATGCCTTGCATTTCCTGTAATGAGCTTCTTGTGGAGCCGCCATATTTGATTATTCTGATGATTGCACGGGGAGAAATAATTCCCTCAGCTACACTTTACACACACACAGATAGATGTTCATATACAGCCAGAACTCAGGAGGAGGGAGCTTGCTGACATCACATGACCAGCATACCAGGAAAATGGCAGTATTATTATTTAGAAAATGCTAGAACAATCTAGATCTGGGAAAAAAATATAGCGTTAATGTTTTAACACTGTTTACGTTTCACTGTTATTTGAGCAAAGAAAATGATGTTGTTATGTTATAATTTCTTCCTTGAAAGGTTCACTTTAAAGCAGACCTTTCCCCCAGACCTAAAAAATTACAAGTGAATGGAGATCTGGATGCTGAACTGAAAACACACTGGGGGGAAATCACAATGACTGTCGCAGACAACCATTTAGAATTCCAATTGGTCACCCCATCAGAATCGTCGGTGCTTACGCCTGTTTCATGTACCTGTCAGCAACAGGTACATGAATCTGTCAGAAGTCTGCAATGATACAGGCTCCCTTCCTGGCCACTGCATCCGCCACACTGACAGGCAATGGTCCAGTAGTTTTGTAGTGTGTTTGAAGGGGCCTAATGAAGAATAAGAGAATAGTTTCCCATCAGGTCTGCCTTTGTTTTGATTGGCAGTGAACAGATCCAAATTCGGCTTCCCAGCACAGACATGCCCCACTCTGAGCACTGGCATATCTCTGTACCGTCTGTCTAAGAAGACTGTGTCTTAATTACTGACAGTTTCCTGTTCCAGGTAGACCTTTGAGAATCTGTGCTATAGCAACAGATTCTTAACCACTTCAGCCCTGGAAGGATTTACCCCCTTAATGACCAGGCCAATATTTTGCGATACGGCACTGCGTCGCTTTAACTGACAATTGCGCTGTTGTGTGACGCTGTACCCAAACAAAATTTACGTCCTTTTTTCCCACAAATAGAGCTTTCATTTGGTGGTATTTGATCACCTCTTCGGTTTTTATTTTTTGGACTATAAACAAAAAAAGACCGACAATTTAAAAAAAACAAACAATATTTTTTACTAATAAATATCCCTAAAAAACTGTCTTTATCAGTTTAGGCCAATATGTATTCTTCTACATATTTTTGGTAATAAAAAATGCAATAAGCATATATTGATTGGTTTGCACAAAAGTTATAGCATCTACAAAATAGGGGAATATTTTTATGGCATTTTTATTATTATTATTTTTGTTACTAGTAATGGCGGTGATCAGCAATTTTTAGCGGGATTGCGGCGGACAGGTCGGACACTTTTGACACTTTTTTGAGACCAGTGACATTTATACAGCGAGCGGTGCAATAAAAATGCACTGATTACTGTATAAATGACACTGGCAAAGAAGGGGTTAATAAATAAATAAATATAAATACTGCGCTCAGACAAAAACTCAATCAACAAAAAGCAGCAACAATGAACCATATAATACCTAATGGTGCTAATGTAAAAACTAATATTAAATAGTTGCGCTAAATTAAATGTTTCCCTATACAAGAGAAAGTAAAAATCAATAAACATGCAAGAATCAAGGACACACCCGAATCAAGAGTGCACCCTAAGCTCCTTCAGGTGATAGGTATATAAATAAATGGTGAAATCAACACTATAGCAACAATTGAAATCGATCATGTACAAATTGATTAATACATAAATAGATAGTGTCCATGTGAAAAATGTATAATGAGCAACGTCTTTCTTTAGGTGTGATAACTAAAATTATATGGATAATAATCCACAGCAGATATCAAGGTCCGAATAATCAGCCTTGTTCTTTGATGCCGAAAGTGGGAGACAACTTTGATGTAAAACTCTCTATGTGATAACCCTTACCGGAACCCCTGAAGAGCGGGGTCATACGAGCGGACAGATTAGGCCCTCTGCGGGGACACTTGAATCTTCTAATCTCTCGGGTCTTTTGGTTGCCTTGAAGGGTTAGCAGAGATTTCGCCAAATAGCAGTGAATGTTCATCAGCTGGATGTCCCCAATCTGAAAAGAAAAGCACACTCGGGCTCCCAGCCACGAGTGAGCAAACAGAGAGGGACTCCAATCATGTAGCAGTTTTTAAAAACAAAAATCTTTATTGCTAACTAAACAAGCAAACGCTTGTAAGGCAACATGTACAGAGATATTGTATAGAAAATGCATGGATGTATAAAAAGCCGGCTAACTAAAACAAACAATAAAAGACACCCGTGTATTGGGTCACATGTGGTGTGATTGCGTCAGCACAACGCACCGCCCTACATGTTTCGCAATACCTTGCGTCTTCCTGGGAAAGACGCAAGGTATTGCGAAACATGTAGGGCAGACATCATTGGTAGGCCAGCAAAGAACAAGGAAGAATAAGCCAGCAACAAGTTTTTGTTATTTTTAAAAATGTTGACTGGGGATGCAAAGCCAGGTGGGCAAGTAGCAGTCTAATAAAGACAGAAGTATGTTCCTATTTGTAGGTTTATTGGTTTCCCTAAATACATTTTTTAGCAGGACCTGTTTATGAAAAGAGCAGGCCTTTCATGTGACCCGTAGTGGGTGAAATCATCTACTGGCTTCTTGATTGTCTTGGAAGCTCCAGCAGTGAGATTAAGGCTGCCCATACAATGTTCTTGTTCAATTTCCTTTAGGCTGGGTTCTCACCATTGTGAATTGGATGTGGGTTGGCCGCATCCAATTCGCAATAGCAGGTGCTTTTAACCGGCTCTCTCCTGGCTCACATCTCTGCTGCGGCTCCGGTGCAAATTTGCACAGGAGCCCTGTGCCTCTTTTGGTCCATTTAAGGTCCGAATTCAGACAAAAATCTGGGCTGAAATTGGTTTTACAACGGTGAACCAGGATGCATCGGACCTCTCCTGGGAGCTGCATGCGGCGGTGGTCTGAACCCAGCCTTAGATTTACCTTCAACTATGTAGTGCAAGGGCCTCTCTGACTATATTCAGATTGAAAGTGTTTAGGTGTGACTTCACAGTATATGGTTTTGGTAAATCTAAAGGAAAATTGTTCAAGAAAAGTGTATAATGTATGGCCAGCCTAAATCTGTGATAGCTTTGTGGGAGTATGAAGAGAAAAACTATTTAAAGGCATTCCTTGTCATTTTTATTTTATGTTATAGGGATCAGGGCATTTTGAGAGTTATGATCTTGTCTCTTGCACCTGAGTGAGCTTTTATCTAACTTACCAGCAACACTGCAAAACAAAAATAGCAATTTATCTCTAGTTCTTAATTTTACCATAGGATCTATATTTCTATTAAAGCGGTATTGAACCCAAAAGCAAAAAAATATTATATTGCAGCTTAATAATTCTTAATGCCCTGTATACACGACCGGTTTTTGCCGGAATAAACTCTGAAGGTTTTTACGACGGAGTTCCAACGGAATTCCACTCAAGCTGTCTTGCATACACACGGTCACACCAAATTCCGACCGTCCAGAACGAGGTGACGTACAACACATACGACGGGGCAAGAAAAAGGAAGTTCAATAGCCAGTAACCAAAAGCTTCCATCTTGTACTGGCTTCAGAGCATGCGTCGTTTTTGGTGCGTCGGAACAGCATACAGACGAGTGTTTTTTTCCGATAGTAATTTGTTCCGTCGTAAAAATATAGAACATGTCCGTCTGAATTTTCAACAGAAAAAGTCCAATGGGGCATACACACGGTCGGAATATACGATGAAAAGCTCCCATCGGACTCTTTCTGTCGGAAATTCCGCTCATGTGTATGCAGCATTAGATGTGATGGCTGCATTACTATTCTTTTTTTCTTCTTGAGTCGGAGACATGGAGGTTCTAGCTCCTCTCAGGGCTGTGTATATACTGGTACTGAGGCTGGGCACTTTTAAGAGTGAGTGGAATACTTTTTTATGCTTTTTATCTTTTACAATAAACTACTAAACTTAGTTTATATTTCTCTGGTGGTCTGATATTGTGGTGTTCCCAGAGCGATTATAAGAGGATAGGATGATATCTCAGAAGCTCTACTAAGGAATGGTGTGATCGATTTGGAGATGTATATACAGTAGCTTACCCCACAGCGCTTATTGACCTTTATTAAGTTAGAGGTCACTGGATTGGCGTTGAGTGCGCACTTTTGGTGGTGGTGGTGCCGTGAGTTGATGCACTACTGGAAGAACATCAGTCAAATATAGAAGATTTCTTCATTTGGTGTGGGGATTATTATGCACAATTTATGGACATTATTTTTTGTATTTATATACATTTGGTTGTGTTAGCGCTATTTATCCTTTTCTGTTTAAAATTACTTTTCCTTTGTAGTCTTTTTTAAAATGTTATTTTCAACTGGTGATCTGGCCAGTAAGTCTGCTGTTTTTCAACAGAACAAGCTCTCCTGCAAATGTAGGAGTTAAAGGCTTGAGACAAACCATTTTTCAATAACAGATGTGATTACAATGATCAACTAACAAGCTCTCCTGCAAATGTAGGAGTTAAAGGCTTGAGACAAACCATTTTTCAATAACAGATGTGATTACAATGATCAACTTTTATTTATTCATGTAAAACACCGCTTGTGTAATTGCAGCATGAGCTGGAGTTTGGTCTCAGTTTTTTAGATCTAAATCTGCTAGTACATCTAACACTCCCTTCCTCAGATTGACAATGTGCTCATTTATCCAGAGTGGGGGCACTTTAATACAGGAGGTGTGTTACTGGCCAGATCACCGGGTGAAAACAGAGGTAAATAAGCCCAAAAAAATAAAACAAATGCAGCCACCGCATATACAAGGATTTGTAAGCTACAATGTATTACATTTTTGGTTTTGGGTTCATTGCCGCTTTAAGACTGTGACCACGGTCAGCTGCATCTGTCACAGTATGCTAAAAACAATTTGCGACAAATTAGTTATTGGTTCCTTTTCTTTATAGAATGTAGAATGATATGTCTGTTGTTTTTAGACAGATCTTTCATCTTTCTTATAAATAAAAAGTCTTTATATGGACAGCATTGGTTTTATAAAGTAGTTATATGTATAGTGTTGTTTATTTTTATTTTTTTATATTGTCTCTATGTAGTCATTATAATTGTTTTGAGTTAGACAGACCCAAGACTGTTGCCTCATCCCCAGGTTTAGGCTCGGCCCCTCCCCAAGAAGGATGAGGCAAGGTTATATAACTTGTGACATATTTAAATTACTTATGAAACAACGTTATCTGCCTCTACCAAGCCAGCTAATGTTGTATGTTATATTTGTTGTTGCCTATGTTTCTTTATCGTACATCACGGGACACAGAGTATCATAGTAATAACTATATGGGTTATAGGCCACCTTTAGGTGAATGGACACTGGCATAACCAAAAAGGAAACAGGAAGTGCCCCTCCCTATATAACCCCTCCCATACCGGGAGTGTCTCAGTTTTTTCGCCAGTGTCTAAGGTGTTGGTCATGGTTAATGATGTGCTAAGAGAGCTCCACTAAGTAACCCCTGACGGGATCAAGGGGCTGTGCAAACGGATCCATCTAAAGTGCTAGAAAGCCAACTGGATGGTACCCGGGCCTTGTACAAGAACAAACAAGGTTTGAGAGCTGGACCCTGGGATCTGGCACCTTGGTCATGTTAATACAGCCAAAGAGTTTTCCGGCAGTGGTGCTGTACAGGTCCAAGGGAGTGGACCCGTGAAAAGGGACCCGGTCCTTGAAGGTCTGGCATGACACGGCCCGCCATGATGGGTGAAGGCTGGATCTGTCTGTAATAATTTCCAGCAGTCCTGCGCCAGGGATGAGGTAAGTCAGAAAGACAGGGAATGTGTGTGTGCGTGTGTATATATATATATATATATATATATATATATATATATATATATATATAATTCACTTGATCTTTCTGGTGTGAGTATGTGTGATGCCTTGCCTGTGTTTTGCCACTTGAAGGTGTAAAAGCTACATACCTGGCTTCCAGCATGCCATGCTTCCCCTGTGATGTGCTCAAATGTCAGGAAAGGCTTCCTGCGGCAGCATTGCTATTTCTCCTGCTCTGTCAGCCATCAGTAGGGGGTTTGGGGGACCATCCACCATCAGAGAGGTCAAGTTCCCCCCTGCTGAAGACCCCCGCCCCCCCCCCTCACTACAGGGCCGGCTATCTCCGTGCAGAGTGCGGGAAAGGGATCCTTTAAAAAAAAGGGGGGCCTAAGTCTGTGGGGGCATGGCTTAAATGCCGCCAGCGTGCACGTGGAGCACAAGGCTCACTGCTTAAAAGCTTTACACTCTGGGAGTGTCTGGTTGGCTGACAGAGGGACACAGAGCGCACAAGGGCATGTAAGCTGTATGGGTGTGTGGATACAGGCATTTCCAAGGGGCACGTTTACTCAGCATTGAGACTGAGCATTTATAGCAGCATATTATGTAAATTGCTAGACTAAAGCTCGGCAGTAGATGCATTTTGTTTAGTACCTCTGCTTTTTTGTGCTTAGGACTATGTCTGCCCATAGGAGGGGTAATTCATCAGGGGGGAGTGCAAAGTTGCTGCGGTAAGAGCCTGAGGCTCTTAGTTGCATGCCCACAGTTCCATCCTCCCCTGAAGGACCTGGAGCATCTGGCGAATCTGAGCCATCTTGTCTCACAGGCATGGTGGCTACCAACATGACAGCTTCTGCATTCGTCACTAAGGACGATTTAGCTTTGGCTCTGGCTGGTTTGGAGGGAAAAATAGCCGATTTGTTTGCGTCATCCTCCCAAGAGGTGAGAAAATGCGGCAGATCCCCTTCTCCTGCCCTTGACCTTCCCGTTTTGGAACAACAATGGGCAGATGATAGTGGGGTCCCTTTGAGGGAAGGAGGTTCCCTGGATATAAGTTGCCTCCTGCAGAGGTGGATGAGGTTTCCTTCTCCTCTTTGGGTTCGCTAAAACCCCCACAGGGTTCTCATGCTTTCCCTATGCACCCGTTACTGGAGCAACTGATTTATGCTGATTGGGATCACCCAGATAAGCAGTTTTGTCTCCCTAAGAAATTTTCATTTCTTTACCATATGGAGAAAAAGTTCTCAAAGAGATGGGATTTGCCAGCAGTGGATGCTGCTATCTCCTCTGTGAACAAGAGATTAACTTATCCAGTGGACAATGTACAAGTATTTGGAGATCCAGCTGATAAAAAGTTGGAATCTCTACTAAAAGCCTCATTTGCTATAGCCGGTGCGGTGGTACAGCCAGCAGTAGCAGCAATAGGCATCTGTCAATCCATTCGGGATGAACTCAAGCAGGTTATTAAAAAGTTCCTGCTCAAGCTGATGAGGCCCAAAGTTTAACTGGACTACTTAGGGCTCTATACTTTGCAGTGGACGCTATCAAGGATTCCATCTCGCCTTGCACATATGTTGACACATATGCGCAGGACTCTGTGGCTTAAAGGTTGGTCAGCCGACTTATCATGCAAGAAACTCTTGGCTGGGTTTCCCTTTCATGGAGAAAGGTTGTTTGGGGAAGATTTGGATAAGTATATCCAAAAGATTTCTGGGGGTAAGAGTACCCTTCTGCAAAAAGAATAGACGGCCTTCTTTCAAGACTTCCACTCCTATGCCTGGGGCAACAGCCTCCAGGCAGTATCGACGGTCTCCACAGTCAGGGGCAAAGGGTAAGCCTCATAACCAGACACAGGGCTACAAAAAGCCCTGGGCTCAGAAGTCCACAAAATAGAATCCCAAGGCTTCCTTGTGAAGGGGTGCCCCTGCTCGATTGAGTGGGTGGAAGAGTGTAGTGGTTTTCAGAAACTTGGCAAGAGGAAATCCAAGACAAGTGGGTTCTCTCTGTAATAGCCCTAGGCTACAAACTAGAGTTCCAAGAGTTTCCACCATTGCGTTTTCAAAAAGCCAACATTCCCAAGGACCCAGTAAAGAAAAAGTCCTTATTTCTGGCACTGGACCGATTACTGTGTCAGGAAGTGATAACAGACATTCCCTCAGAAGAGAGGGACATGGCGTTTTATTCAAATCTCTTTATGGTACCAAAACCAAATGGAGATGTCAGACCCATTCTAGATCTCAGGAATCTGAATCACTTCCTAAACATCTGCTCCTTTTGAATGGAGTTGATTCAGTCAGTTGTTTCCACCCTACGGGGAGGAGAGGTTCTAGCATCCATAGATATCAAGGATGCATATCTACATGTGCTAATATTTCCCGCTCACCAGGAGTTTCTGCGGTTTGCAGTAGAGCAGTGCCACTTTCAGTCTGTGGCCTTGCCTTTCGGGTTATCCACCGCTCCCCGGCTGTTTACAAAAGTGTTAGCCCCAGTACTAGCAAGACTAAAGGGGCCAGAGTATAGCAGTAATAGCATACCTAGACGACCTGCTACTGGTAGATCAGTCAATAGCAGGGTTAAATCTAGGGGTGTACAGAACAGTCAGTTATCTGCGAAACCTGGGTTGGATTCTCAATCTAGAGAAATCATCCTTACAGCAGGTAAGAAGGTATTTGAGCCTGGTCATAGACACAACCCAGGAAAGGGTGTTCTTGCCTCTGTGACGAACGCGGGTGTCAGATCCCTGCCCTCCTCGCTCTCTTGTGACGAAGGACCGGCCAACCTCACACCATGCTTACGTAACAAAGCCACTCTCAGCTGCGCCCAGCACAAAGATTTCCAGCTTGCGGGACCACAATCTAGGGGCGAGCAACCTGAGAGCGATTGTCACTGGGTTAATTACGCAATTAACCCTTTAACTGCCACCACTGACGTTTGTTTAGGAAGGGTCAGGGCTTCCATCAATTTAGCAATACCAATTATGATTTCAGAATAAGCGTCTGCAACACACACTGCCACTACAGACAGGTCTGCTCAGAGGCCTTACCCTAAAACAGTAGCGCTCTTTTAAGAGGTGGGTTCGTTTATAGCTTGCATTAAGAGCTTTAGCGACAAGGTTAACACTTTTCAACATAAGGGTTTATTATGAAAAGGTCAAGTTGGTGCAAATAAAACATTTACCGAAAAAAGATGTTTCAAAAGGATAATGACAATATACATTCACAAAGAAATAAGGTAGAATTGGGGCGGAAGAATACTTGCAATTAAAGTCCAAGGGTTAATCAGAGTTCGATCGATGAGCTGGGTAATCGGTTCTCAAACTTGGCAGATGTTCCTGCTTGGATGGTAAAAGAAAACTGACCATTGTCTTGGCTTCTCCTTTTTTGACAGTGACCCGTGACCAATCGTCTGGTCATCTTGTTTAGGGGTTGGTTGCTGGGAGGTGTCTACACTCATGACCATGGCCCAGGTACACTTTGAGATACATATTCATATCTCTGCATCTTTAGTGTTTACAGACTCCAAATAGCCATATTATTGTTCAGCGTGAGATTTGCTTCAAAACAAATATAAACATGCCATATCTCTAATGTCTAGTCTACTTAGGAGGAATAAGGGGTACCAGTGGTTTGCCATATGACCTGACATAGGGGTGTCTGGACTTGAAATGTTACAAATTATCTGAGGAAACTAAATATGTCCACATTATGGCTTTGCTATTATGGCCTCTTTCACACTAACGATCCGTATGTCCGTTTTTCATCCTTCCGTTTTCGGATGAAAAACGGACATACATGAATCTCTATGGAGCGTCGGATGTCAGCGGTGACATCCGACCCGCTCCGATCCGAAAAGTGTAACGGAGGAAAAACCTACTTTTCCATCCGTTTTCGGATCGGATCGGGTGACGACGGACACTACGGTCCGTCATCATCTGATCCCCCCATAGGGGAGAGCGGCGCTCTGACAGGTCCGTCGCTGCACAGCGTGCAGCGAAGCACCTGTCATCTTCCTGCTCAGCGGGGATCGGCGGAGTGATCCCCGCTGAGCAAGCGGATATTCATGGGGCGGATCATCACTGATCCGCCCCGTGAGAAAGAGCCCTATTACTTTGGAAGTTATGAAACATGCTGAAATTTCAACTTATTCCACTGTTTTAAGCTCTATGTGCATTCAGGTATTTACGACCAGTATCTGCTGGTTCTCTGAATTGAGAGGGTGACAGTTTTACATCCTGCCAGGGTGACATGAGCTGTTTTTACTGACCTAGCCTGGTTCTGCTTTCTCTGTTGAGATAACCTTTCCTTTGAAATATAAAACTATGAATTCCTGAACACCAGGAAGTGTGTTCAGATTTTTCTGTAATATTACGGTTAGCCAAGCTGTCATGGCTGCCCTAAGGTTCCAAACAACATGGCGACTAGCTACAGCGTTTCATGTCCAGTACGTGATATCGTTACAGCCTTAGGCAAAGGAAACACTTTAAGAGAGTGGTCCAGGCGGTCAAGGCAAAGAAGGCTCCTTCTATTCGCCTTTGCATGAGACTACTAGCGGTTCCCTATGCCCAGTTTCATTCAAGACTGTTGCAACACAGCATTCTGTCTGCTTGGAACAAACGGATCCAAGCCTTGGATTATACAATGAATCTGGCTCCAAAGGTACGCCAGAGGTGTCCGTTTATGAAGCAGTGAAATCTATTCACTGCTTCATTCTCCGGCATTCACAGTGAAGATCTTTCTCCTCTGTGTGCCAGTTTATAAAGCTTTGTAGATCGCTTCACCTTTGGAGGAGTGAAGCGATCTACAAGCGCTTCCAACAGTGGAGAACGGCCCCTGATACTGGAATTCTCGTGAGACTTTACGAGATTACAGCACCAGAAATTCACAGAAACACAGAGATGTCAGTTTATTAAGCAGTGATAAATTATCACCGCTCAATACACGGACAGACGGCATGGATTAATGTTAATAAAATAACGAGTCCCCCTATATTATATACATATGTATACACACACACACATTATATATACATGTATATACACACACATTATATATATATATATATATATATATATACATATACACATTATATATATATATATATATATATATATATATATATATATATATATATATACACATAAATATGACAGGGGGACATGGTTACAGTGTTGGGGGGTCTGAACGAGGCATAAGGAAGTTAAAAATCTTCCTCCTTCCCCCTCAGATCCCCCAGGATTCTCTCTTCACTCCCCGATTCACCATCTCTGTGCTGGTGATTTCGGGGAGTGTGAATTCTGACTCAGATCGCCAGTGAAGCGGTGAGATCACAGCTTCATAAACTGGCCGTTACTGTGTCATTCAATGAGGATTCTCCATGTGCAGAGATCATCGGCGGGAGAACAAGTTCAAACACTTCTCCCCCCGATTATCACTGTTTCATAAACCGTTTATGGACTGTGATCAGCGGTGATCCATGGGATCACCGCTGATCACTGCTTTATAAACGGACACCAGAGTCTCAACTGGTGGTTGATAACTAGGAATTTACAGAAGGGGAAATCCTTTATTCCAGTTTCCTGGAAAGTAGTAACAATGGATGCCAGCCTATGGGGCTGGGGAGCAGTTCTAGAAGAGACCACTGTTCAAGGGAAGTGGTCAGAGTCCAAGAAGACCTTGCCCATCAATATCCTAGAGATCCAGGCAGTACGTCTGGCTCTAATAGCCTGGGCGTCCAGGTTGCGGAATGCTCCTGTCAGGATACAATCCGACAATGCCACAGCAGTGGCCTATATCAATCACCAAGGGGGCACCAGAAGCCACGCTGCCCAAAGGGAGGTGGACCATATTCTGTCTTGGGCAGAGAAACATGTTCCTTGCCTATCTGCAGTTTACATTCCAGGAGTGGAAAATTGGCAGGCAGATTTTCTGAGCCGTCAACAGTTGTTGCCGAGAGAATGGTCTCTACATCCCGATGTCTTTTTGGCCATATGCCAAAGATGGGGTATGCCGGACCTAGATCTATTGGTGTCCAGGTTCAACAAGAAGTTGTACACCTTTGTGGCGAGAACAAGGGATCCACTTGCACTCGGAGTAGATGCGTTAGTGATCCCGTGGAATCAGTTTTCACTGATTTATGCATTCCCTCCAGTTCAGCTTCTAACACAGCTGCTTCACAGGATCAGGGAAGAAGGGAAGCCGGTAATCCTAGTGGCCCCGGCATGGCCCAGAAGACCCTGGTATGCAGGGATCGTGAGAATGGCAGTAGGGGAGTCTTTGACTCTTCCAACTTGTCCGGACCTGCTGTCGTAGTTACCGGTATTCCATCCTGCCTTACAAACTCTAAATTTAACGGTGTGACTATTGAAGCCCACATTCTAAAAAATCGGGGGCTTTCAGGTTCGGTAGTAACCACCCTGATTAATGCCAGAAAGCCGGCCTCCAGGACCATTTATTACAGGATCTGGAAGGCCTACGTCACTTGGTGTGAAACCAAGGGTTGGCACCCTCGTAAGTATTTCATAGGAAGAGTTCTGGCCTTTCTACAATTAGGAGTAGAAATTAAGCTGGCCTTGAGTACAATCAAGGGCCAGATTTCGGGCTTGGCAGTGTTTTTCCAAGGCCGTTTGCTTCACACTCTTTAGTCCAGGCATTCATACAAGGGGTAACTCGGATAGCTCCGCCAGTTAGAATACCCTTGTGCCCATGGGATTTGAATCTGGTTTTGTCAGTGTTGTTCAACCCTTTGAACCTATACGGAATATTCCTTTGATCCTTTTGACAAGGAAATTGGTATTCCTAGTTGCGATAACCTCTGCAAGAAGAGTATCAGAATTGGCTGCTTTCTCCTGTAAAGAGCCATACTTAATCATTCACAAGGAAAAGGTTGTGCTGCGTTCGCACCCAACCTTTTTGCCAAAGGTACTGTTTGGTTTTCATCTGAATCAAGATGTTTCCTTACCTTCCTTTTTCCCAGAACCTCGTTCTGCAGAAGAAAAATTATTACATTCTCTCGATGCAGTGAGAGCAATTAAAGCCTATCTGAAAGCGACTGCTCAGATACAGAAAACTGATGTTTTGTTTGTGTTGCCGGAAGGCCCTAGAAAGGGTCAGGCAGCATCGAAATCTACTGTTGCTAAGTGGATTCGTCAGGTGATTAGTCAGGCTTATGGCCTGAAAAGAAGAGTTCCTCCCTTTAAGATTAAAGCGCACTCTACCAGGGCAGTCAGTGCTTCATGGACAGTGCATTATCAAGCCTCTGTGGCTCAGGTTTGCAAGGCCGCTACTTGGTCATCAGTACATACATTCACGAGATTCTATCAAATGGATGTAAGATGGCAGGAGGACACCGCCTTCGGGCGCAGTGTGCTGCAGGCAGCAGTATAGGTCCTTATGCCTGGTGGCAGCTATTTGCTTTGTGTCTCCCTCCCCTCAGGTGGCATTGCTTTGGGACATCCCATATAGTTATTACTATGGTGCTCTGTGTCCCGTTATGTACGATTAAGAAAATAGGATTTTTATAACAGCTTACCTGTAAAATCCTTTTCTTGGAGTACATCATGGGACACAGAGGTCCCTACCCTCTTATTGGGATATGTGTATATATTGCTTTGCTACAAAAACTGAGATACTCCCGGTATGGAAGGGGTTATATAGGGAGGGGCACTTTCTGTTTCCTTTTTGGTTATACCAGTGTCCATTCACCTAAAGGTGGCATATAACCCATATAGTTATTACTATGATGCTCTGTGTCCCGTGATGTACTCCAAGAAAAGGATTTTACAGGTAAGCTGTTATAAAAATCCTATTTTTGTAGCCTAACTATTGATCAGATTCTTCTACGGAAAAATACTTGTCTGTATCAATTTGACTGTATCATCTTTATGCATGTACTTTACAAACTTTTCATAGATTTCTTTAAAATAAAAAATTGGGCAAAGGAGAACTACAGACGATGGTGTTGTCTCCCCTCAGGGTACAGTTTGTCCCCAATGGGTGTCCAGGGATGGAGACAAGACCCATTACCATAATGATCCACAGAACTTAGTAGTAACTCCGCTGTTTATCGCTCATTTACGCTTCATTTTTCTACTCTGTCATATGGATTCACTGAATGATTCTGTTCAACATATAATGTATGTAAGTCAATGTCTGTTGTTAGTTTTTCTTCATAAAACGCAATAAAACCTTTGAAACAAATAATTGTCTTTAGCTCTTGAAAAAGTCATTTAGGCAAAATAATTAATGTAAAGTAGCTTCTATTAATAGCTCTCAAATGGAAATTTGACCAAAATGTCCATAAATTGCTTTGACAGGCAAGAAAAGGGAGGGGGGTGAACGAGCGCCCCCCCCTCCTGAACCATACCAAGCCACATGCCCTCAACATGGGGGGTACTTTGGGCATTTTGGCCTCGTCGAACACTTCCCACGGACTGCCTGCTCCTCCGTCTGACATTTCTTAAATAGCTAAGGAGCGAGGCCATCCGATGTTGTCAGCGGGTGACCCCGCCCCCTTGTGACGTCACCGACTGCTGCATGCAAAGGAAAGGTAAAATAAATAGGAAAGCACAGGAAAAAAAGGAGGGGGGCTCATAAGGGAGGGGCCAGATAGGGCAGTGAAGTTAGATATCCTCTGACAAAAAAAACATTTCCATGTATTTCCTGAAAATTTGCACAATTATCATACAACATATTTTCCAGGGTCTCTGCTTTTTTGGAAAATATATACTTTTTGGGGCGTTTGAAGTCATTTCTAAGAACAAAAACTTATTTACAGTTTTTCATTTCTGCTATTTTTAGTGGAAAAAAAAATCCAAAAAAAAACTAAAAATATTTTTTATTAGATCAATACAGTTTTATTTTTTGTATATAGTAAATATTTCGAAAATTATGTTGTATTGTTATTTTATTTATTTAAAATATAGATTTGATAAACATGTCATGGGACATTTAAAATCAATAGTACCATCTTTTAATACTACAGATCCTGTACTTTAAAAAAATCTAGGGCTTGGGGAAGGGATGGCGTGGGGGGATATGTTCTTTTTACTAACTTCTACAACTGTTAGTGAAAAAATAGCAAATAAAAGGAAAAATTGTAAAAATGTTCTGGCAAATCAAAGTGAAAAATGGGAGAAAGGGCCTGCCAGAGAAAAGGTTAAACAAGGAGCATGCAGATTTAATGCAATTTTTGCTTCAAAACAGTATTTTAAAGTATCCTATAACATTAATGTAGTAATATTATTTTTGTACCACGGAAGAGAATATACTGTAGATATAAATTGTTGTGCATGTGGCATACAGAACATTCCAATATACATAAACGTCCTACTGTGTGCAGTGTGGCCATAAGAGCACATAAATAAACATGGAAGAGAAATAAGCAAGCTGTGGGATTTGGCTTTCTCTCCATGGTGGTAATGATTTAATATTATAAATAATCATCAAACAGCAATAATTTTGTTTAACATAATTAAAAAAGCAGACATGCAGCAGCTCTATATGCCCTCATAGTGTCAGTATTCCACCAGAACATATTTATTTGCTAGTATATATTCCCTTTAATAAGTCCAAGCAAATATAGCAGTAATTAGGTAGCCTAAAATAGAAGTACACTTAAAGCAGACATTTAGGCTAGGTTCACATTTGTGTGTTGCAGCAATGTGTGCAATATCGGCGTGTGCCACTAGGGCACAAAAAACTTGCATCCCTTTTGCAGGTGCGTGGCAGTGCCATTAATTTTTTAATGGGTCCCCAAAGCACCTTGCTAACGCTTTTTCTCATGCACCAAATGGATCGTAACAGACCCCTCATTTACATACTTATTATTTTTTTTAATAAAATCTTTCCGTTTTCATTACATATGGCATTTAGACCCAGTGATGTAATCAAGTTAGAACATGGCTGGACAGAGGGGATGAAATGGTGCTGCACATAGCTTTCTGAAAACACCACAACATCCTGCCTCAGTACTCCTCTGAAGAGCCTTAAGTCCTGATGCAAGCATTGGCCTGGCTCTTGCAAGAAGTTATTCAAATATCTAAAATCCTTGATGGGTGGATGTTAGTCTGGTAGGTGTTTTGAGATAGACTGCATTTGGATGCACACTGCCCTAGATAACATCCACATATTATATTGCACCTCCATGATTTAAAAAACTGGAATCCAATGAATGAAAGGGGCGGGCCAGGGACAGGAAGCGATTTCGGTTCAGCCTGGACTTCAGCTTTAAGTCAAGCATGAAATGATAACATTTTATCAGTTTAACTACTTGCTTACTGGGCACTTTCACTAGAGGTCGACCGATATATCGTCCGATATTTGGCCATATTTGATAAATCGGCATCGGCCGATTACTATCAAAATTAGGCTGATATTTAACATTGACTGCCGTTCCTCCTCCCTTCTCCAAACTCAGCGCGGCACTTGATGCTTGCCAGAGCCGCTGAGTGTGTGAAACTGACACGTAACACAGAGGAGAGAGAGAGGGATCTGTCATAATTGAGGTTGATGTCGGGGGTGGGTGGGACCCGGCCAGGGTGGGCGGGACCCGGCCGCTATCAAACACTAGCCAATGGGATGGGATCTGGGCGGGCCGCTACGTGTATTTTCTTAAACAGCCCAATCAGTAGCTGGTGTTTGATAGCTGTTGGGTCCCGCCCACCCCAGCCGGGTCCCGCCCACCCCGGCCGGGTCCCGCCCACCCCGACCATGATCTCAATTCTGACATCTCCTCTCTGTTGTCAGTTTCACACACAGTTACTTGGCTCAGTGTGAAACCTGCCAGTGCCACCTGCCAGTGCCAATCATTGCCATCTGTCAGTGCCACCTGCCAGTGCCACCCAGTACCACCGCCAATCAGTGCCATATGCCAGTGCCAACCAGTGCCACCGCCAACCAGTGCCACCGCCAATCAGTGCCACCTGCCAGTGCCAACCAGTGCCTGCCAGTGCCACCTGCCACCCAGTACCACCGCCAATCAGTGCCACCTGCCAGTACCAACCAGTGCCTGCCAGTGCCACCGCCAACCAGTGCCACCGCCAATCAGTGCCACCTGCCAGTGCCAACCAGTGCCTGCCAGTGCCACCGCCAACCAGTGCCACTACCAATCAGTGCCACCTGCCAGTGCCTGCCAGTGCCGCCTGCCACCTCCAACCAGTGCCACGCCAATCAGTGCCACCTGCCAGTGCCACGCCAATCAGTGCCAGCTGCCAGTGCCAATAGTGCCACTTGCCAGTTCCAAACCAGTGCCACCTGCCAATGTCTTCCAGTGCCACCTTCCAGTGCCACTGCCAATCAGTGCCAACCAGTGCCACTGCCAATCAGTGCCACCTGCCAATCAGTGCCACATGCCAGCTCCACCTGCCAGTGCCAACCAGTGCCACCTGCCAGTGCCAACCAGTGCCATGTCAGTTCCAAACCAGTGCCGCCTTCCAGTGCCACTGCCAATCAGTGCCAGTCAGTGCCACCTGCCAGTGCCATCTGCCAGTGCCACCTGCCAGTGCCACCTGCCAGTGCCACCTGCCTAAGCCGACCAGTGCCACCTGCCACAGCCAGTGCCATCTGTACTGAGGACATCAAGTGTGTGGTAGAGTTACAGGAGCAAGCAGGGAGGAGTGGAGTGGGTTAGGTTTTTTTTTTAAATCGGCCTAAAATAACGGCCACAAAAATCGGCATCATATATTGGCCATCGGCCACCCCAATTTCTAAATATTGATATCGGCATCGGCCAGAGAAAAACCCATATCGGTTGACCTCTAACTTTCACCCCCTTCCTGCCCAGGCCAATTTTCAGCTTTCAATGCTGTTGCCTTTTGAATGATAATTGTTCGGTCATGATACACTGTACCCAAATTAAATTTTTATCATTTTTTTTTACACAAATAGAGCTTTCTTTTGGTGGTAATTGATCACCATTGGATTTTTAATTTTTTGCTAAACAAACAAAAATTTTTTTTTTTTTTTTTGAAAAAACAAAACATTTTATGTAGTTTGTTATAAAATTGTGGAAACCAGTAGTTTTTCTCTTTCACTGATGTGCCCTGATAGGCTGCACTTCTGGGCACTGAAAGGCGGCACTGATGAGGCGGCACTGATAGGTGGCACTGATCCGCACTGATAGGAGGCACTAAGAGGTGACACTGATAGGTGGCTCTGATAGGTGGCACTGGTAGGCGCAACTGATAGGCAACACTGATAAATGACACTGATGATGAGGCACTGAAGGGCACTGATTGGCAGCAGTGATGGCCACTGATAGGTGGCACTGGTGGGCACTGATTAGCAGTACTGATGGTCACTGGTAGGTGGCACTAGTGGGCACTGATTAGCCGCACTGGTGGGCGCTGATTAGCAGCACTGGTGGGCACTGAGGGGACCAATGTCCCTGTAACAGAAGGCGGTTAATGGCTTTCTTCTTTTTTCCTCACGCTGTCAGTGTGAGGGAAAAAAAGACAATAACTGGCTTCTGTTTACTTCCGTGATCAGCTGTCATTGGCTGACAGCTGATCATGTGGTAAAGGGCCGCTGTGATTGTCCCTTTACCATTTTCTGTGATCAGCCAAGTCTGAGGACTCGGAGATCACCCGAGCGCGCTGCCCGCTCCATGAATGCCCTCCCAGCATTTTAAGCCTACGCTGTATCCGTCCTTCCGCTATAGCACGGGCGCCAAATGGTTGAGATCAAACTAATCTAGTCACGCCTAACATATGCAGCAATGCCTGTGCAGTCTAGTGCAGTGCTTGTTGAAACAGTATAGCCAAACAAAATGCCCTATTTAAAAAAAAAAAAATATAGAAAACTTAAGCTCTAAAATGCTCCTCAATAAATTGCAGACAAGTTTATGATGCCCTGAAATGTTTACCTTCTGTGCAGAATCTGCTGCTCTGGAATCACACAGCAGCTGATCACATTATTAGATTTTTAGGAATGTGGCCACCTAAACTCTGCTGAAGAAGAGTGTCACCCAGATGCCTAGGCATGATATGCATGGGGTAACATGGTTAGAGTCATAGTAGGTTCCTAAATAACCATATTTCTGCCTTTTACATGCATGTTTTTTGCTGCCTTTACATGCCTCTCTACTTTAGCTCATGTGTCCATGCACCAATAGGCTTTTACAGGTGTTTAGAGGCAGACAAAAAACATTACTTGCACATTCAGGGGAGAGGAGTATTGGGGTGGAAAAAAACACCTGTAAATGTGCCTATACGTGCCCAAGTGATAGGCTCATTTAGGCTCATTTAGTGCTTGAGCGTTCATTTATTCCAGCGGCCAGAATAAAATAATATTTAATTTAGTTATGTATGAGTTCCATAAAATGAGTTCCATAAATGGACTTCACCTACTACCTACCTGAGTTACGTAAATGGACTACACTTGCTCTAGGTGGACTGCACCTCCAGCAAGGGCATTATTCAACTTTAGTCAAAGCTCCACGGTTTGTTTTTATCTACAAACACCCCTTATCGGTACTCGTGTAAATGCACCGAAACCTGAAACCGACACTTTCAGGCTCGGTTATTTGAGCTGTCAGTGGGTCTCCCCAGTGTTAAAGAAGTCCGGTAATTGGAGCTTTCAAAAAAAAAAAGTTGTTTATTAACAACATTGCTCAGCCCTGAAAAAATCTATTTATTTAATTTGTAATTTTTTTTTTTTTTTGTAATAATAACTTTTCAGTGCTTTGTACCATTGCTGACAGCTGACGTTAAAACAAAACAGTTGCGGTAGGTATCAGTAATTGGTATGGGCGAGTACTAGAAAAAAAAGTATCGGTACTTGTACTCATTATAAAACAAATGGTATCGGTGCATCCCTAATTGACAGGCTATTTCTTTCTGGAGATGGAGATTTGTTTTGTTTTAAAATGTAAAAACACAGTTTCAGCACAATGGAGAGCTCCAGCTGGCAAATTCACCTGTTAGCATAAAGTGATGCTAAGCCTTTGTTTAAAAAAAAAAAAGTGCCACTTGTGGATAATACCAAATTCACTGCTACACATTTCTTTTCACTAAACAGGCATTTTATACCTTTATTCTACTATGTGCATTGTCAACTTACCCCTCAAATATCAGTTGTGATGATTCCAAACGTTTTAGTTTCCGTTTTGAGCAGTGCATGTACTGCTGCTCAAGTTATAAAACATCTCACAATACAAGCAGAACCAGTTTACAGCAAAGCAAGGAGCGTGGCTACATTACACATGCCTTGATGGCATGTAGAACGAGTGTAGCCACCTTGAAGAAGGAAGTGGGAAAGAATGCTCTTAGAAATCATTTTTTTGTTTATACTGTATATACTGATTTGTGGGTAATCTAAAGCAGTGTTTTTAAAACTTTTTTCAGCCATAACGCCCTTGAAAACTATTTTTGGTCTCAAGGCACCCCAGTCTAAGGCTTGGTTCACATTACAGCATGTCAGGAATGCGCCCAGAACCATGTGTGTTCCTGACACACAGATAAATGCACTACACTTTAGCAGATGCGCAGGGGTGCCATTAATTGTTAATGGTACCCTCCAGGCATTGGCAAATGCAGCATGATTTAGCGCGCTCCAAACCGGTGCAGCTCAATTTAAAAAAAAAGGGTCTGGGACTCCTTTCCCTGTGATTTTTTCTGGTAGGGAAGACCATTGAAATGAATGGGCTGCCCTACATGCAGTATAAAGCCACACAGATGTAAACCAAGGGGTCATTTACACATGAGCATGGAGGACAGTGAAAAGCCCATAATTGAGCTGCGTTTTTTCTACCCTCACCTGCTACCATTTCAGCTGCAGGGGCAGCAGCCAGGGTCCTACACATGCTGTGGCCACGTCAGGAAGTATACATCCAGGTGAATGGGGCCATGCTGCAACTGCCCCACAACTCTGTACATTGGACGTGGTTTGCGCCATGGTGGTGCTGCATTTGGGGGTTAAAACAGATGATGGCGAGTAGAGCTGCATAATTAATCGTTAAAGAATCAAGATCACAATTCAACCCCCCCACGTGATATTAAAACAGCATTTCCTCGATTCAGTGTAGAGAGTTCTCTGCTAAAGCCCACAGCTGTCAAAAAAACCCAAAAAAACAGACAGCCTGCCATGTTTATCACAACATGAGGTCAGTTTAACCACTTAAAGACTTAACCTTTTTTCTGACACCTGTTGCTTACAAGTTAAAATCAGTATTTTTTGCTAGAAAATTACCTTGAACTCCCAAACATTATATATATTTTTTATCAGAGACCCTAGAAAATAAAATGGTGGTTGTTGCAATATTTTACGTCACACTGTATTAGCTCAGCGGTCTTTCAAACACAGTATTTTTGGATAAAATACACATTTAAAAACTAAACAGTAAAGTTAGCCCAATTTTTTGTTATAATGTGAAAGATGATGTTACTCTGCGAAAATCGTGATCTTTATTCTAAGCAAAAAAAAAATCATGATTCTCATTTTAGCCAGAACCGTGCAGCTCTAGTCGAGAGGCTTTATATTACTTCTTTTGTGCCTGTAAAATGCCATGCTCACATCGGATTCAGAGGTGCGACAGTCCTTACAGCTATTGTGAATGAGCCCTAAAAAAGCAGTTGTGATTATACAGGATTGGGGTCAAGATTAAAAGTAATGTACATACATGTACGCACATATAAAAATACATACACACGTACATACATGCACACACACATACACATACGTATGTTGTACATACATACACACACATACAGTACATACATGTACACATAAACTCACATTTACACACATAAACTCACATTTACACACACACATACATACACACATACTGTACATATACACATACAAATACACACACATACACACATAGCCTTTTAAAAACCGCAGTACTGTACCTGCTCTCACCCTGCCGGGTACTGCACTGTAGGGGGGGTGGAGAGGTCAGGACTCAGGAAGATGCCCCCCCCCCCTCTGCTCTGCACTTCACTGTTCCGATCAAGCTTCTGCTATGCCAATATAAAGTTCAGTAGAAGTGAGAGCTCAGTCTGATCTGAAGGCCTTTCTCAACCTGGATGCCGCACCACCCCTGGTGAATTTAGAAGTCACCCCAGGGTGCCACGCCACCCTGGTTGAGCAGGGTTATTCTAAAGGATGAATATGAGCAATGGAGCAGGTGAAGAACACTATATTAATTTCTTACATTTGGATTTAGTAACACTTTAAAGCTGTTTGACAGGCCACTGTACAAAATACTTTTGGTAGCTGAACACATTCACCTAGTGCACAGTACTGGGAGAGGACACAAAATAATTTTATGTTTTTTCATTGACATTAGCACAAACATGGTGAGATATACAAAACCAAGAATACTATCTATTAAAGTAATACTAAAGTGTTGTTTTTTTCTTTCCTAATATAAAAAAATGTCATATTTTCCTGCTCTGTGGAATGGTATTGCAC